>NC_072826.1:4442500-5120000 GCF_027744805.1 Dunckerocampus dactyliophorus
TTCTGCTTTTACAAAAAAAAATTGCTAAATTTCAATTGCCGCTCATGGGTACCGGTATTAATTTAACACTGTCTTGTTCTTTTACAGTATTGGCTTTGTGCTTTGCATACTTCTCATTAGCTCGTGCTGGTGTACCTAATGTTTGTCCCTTGTGTGTATGGCAGCTGTACAGCATATGGAAGAATGGTCCGAAGTTGTAACATATTCATGTCCGTCGACCTCTTTTTAACTTTTCTCGAGCTGCTTGTCTTCTGCATGATGTTCGCATGACATCCAAAACATCACCAACATCACCACTTTTTGCTCTTTCTTTTCACACTTCTCTGTTTGTGTCGTTATCGTCCGCCATCGGACAAAATCCCCTTTTTGTTCTGGCCTGTCACATGTTAGTAATGGGATGGCCAAATGTGCCATATCTGTGTTTTAGGGCTCCTTCCTACAGGCCCCCAAATCTGGAGGGAGAACCAATCGGGCAGCAGACCCCAGCGCTACGTCAGATCTTATGGAGGCCAAGGTGGGCTGAAGGGGTTGCCCTTTGTCTAAATCATAAGTCTGGTGCCCACCTGGAGAACTCAGTGGAGTAGTGCTTGTTTGCAATAAATTGCTTACGCTTAAAGTGTTTTTGTTACTGCGTTTAAAGTTAAAGACAAGAACGCAAGGTGCATTCAAGGACGTTGGGTCATTACATCTTTTTTTTCCCCCCAAAGGTACAGACCCGTGGCCCACTATTGGGTCACCACCCACCAGTTAAAATCACTGATTTAGAGGACTAAAAGGATTTTGAGAAAAAAAAATAATACTGTGGGAATGAAGTAAAAATATGATGACAGTAAATTGTATTTACAGTATGTAAAAGAAGAACCTCGTCTTATGTTATATTACGAAAATAAATGTTAAAAGATTTGCAATAATAAAGTCGTACTAACATTTGCTTGTTGTGTGGCGAATTTTGACATTCACTTCTTAAAATGACTATTTTGACATTTTTTTCTGAAAAATATACAATTTCAACATTTTTTAAGACCACTGTTTTTCCTATTTTGCAAAAGGGCCTTTTAATGATGTTCCAGCAATAATGCCTTTTTATGAGCAACAAACGTGACAAAAAATGATCATCTCCCTCGCTTGTTTGCTCCACTTTTGAGAGAAGAGGCGCTCAAACACTCACCTACATCAGCCCGCCCCCGACTACTTTGTAAAAAAAAAAGAAAAAAAGGCAGGCTTCGCTACATGGCTTAAAATGCAGCCAGGAGCACTGGCAACTATTTAGCTACAGACGTGGAAGCTGGAAGTTTGATTATTTAGGTTTTCTTTAGCGAATAGCCTAGCCTAGCATGTTAGCCTTTAACACTTAGATACTTTTATTGTAATTTTTGTTCAATGTGGTACTTCATAGTGTCCTTACAATTTTACTAATCAACATACAGTCATCCCTCGTTTATCACGGGTAATTGGTTCCAGATTTGACTGCGATAAGTGAATGTCCATGAAGTAAGATTCAATATTAATAAATAGAATATTTTCATATTTATGGCATAGAAAACTGGGATATGCTCCAGCATGCACCCGCGAGTAGACGCGGTATAGAAAATGGATGGATGGATGGCATAGAAAACCTGTTTACAGTCTTCTAAATATGATTTCTAAAATTATTAGAGCCCTCTAGACATGAAATGACAGCCCTGAGGTCACCTTCACACTTGCATGACCCAATATAGTAGATATAATCAGAGAAAATGAGACATATTAGACATAAATAAGATAACATAGACTCACACGTTAGCAGTTCCTTTTTTTTTCTGGACAGCGTACTTCCTGCGGTGGCTATTGTCTCATCAATATATTGTAATGGTGGCTTTAAACTCGTATTACCTAATATAGTAGACATAATAAGAGGAAATAAGCCATTTAAGACGAAAATATAGCTCCTGTTTGTGTGTGTCACAGTAAATGTGTTCCCTAGGGGACCTTAGTTGTGGGCGGACAGATGTGTAGAGGACAGGAAGTGACATCGGCGGTTCAGAGTTGAGTTTTAGCTTGTCATGGGTTATGGCTCCAACAGTTTATTATCAAAACATATTATTATTATTATTGTGCCTGTTGTGAGATCATTTAAACCTGCAATAAATGCCTGTTTTGGCGATCACGTCTGGCGCTTGTCTCCCTGAACAATTACTGACACCTCGTGGCCAATGTAGAATACTACATTCACAATTAGAATGCTTTCTCTGCCTTGTATTTGTGTTCGAGTTCATTTAGTTAGTTTAGTTATTCAACCACGTAACAGCGATCATTTATGAATTCCTTACTTTGTGAAAAACCTCGATAGAGTGAGGGCTCGATGTTCTAACCGCGATGTAGCGGAGGACGACTGTATTGTGCAAGGAAGCATGCATGTTTTGTGTGAAAATAACACTAAAAAGGAAGTAGTGTATTTGGGAATGTAGTGTATTGGTATGGACTGTGTGGGTTGCTACGTATGACAAAATAACGCCAAAATGGCGCCATCGTACACTCAAGCTGTTGATAAAAATCACGAGAATGAGCAAATTGTGTCTCGCGGTTATAGTCAATCTTTCAGTCAAATACGTATCTGTGGCACTTGACGTGTTTTTTCACATCTTAGCAGCCAAAGGTGGCAGGGTCGCAGGTTTGAAACGTTTGGCCGTTAATCCACAATGGCTGCCGTATTTTCCAGCCTGTCAGCAAGCCGGCTTTGAAGGCCCGAGCAAGCTTCTGGTGGAGTCGTATCCAGTGTTGACACAGATGTTACAGATGTCCTCTTTTCACTGTGGGATAATCAGTTCTTGTTTGAGCCACTAACATCACAGGCGGCGCGAAAGAAGTTTCTCAGCATTTTCATCCGGCTCTTCATCTTGCCAATAAAGCGGCCTTGTCTGCTTTTTTTTTCCTCGCCCGCAGCACATCCAATAGTGTCGTGTTCAGCAGCTGCAGGCTCGCGGCTTATCATTTTTAACAATGTTAATTAGACACTCATATTGCTTTTAGAAGCACCCATTTTGACTTGACATAATAACCCCTTCCACTGTCAAGAAGGCATTCTGTAATCACGATAAATCTATTACACATGACAGGATAAACGAGGGAGATAATTAATTATGCTTTCTCATCCCCCCAACAGGAATATATTTTCCGTCTGGAGCCGGGGAAGGTGGATTCTGGGAAGGGAAAATGTCCTTTTGACCCCAAGTTGAACAGCGTCTCTGCTTTGATCAGTAAGTAAATGTTGATTTTGCTTCATTAGAGCATGTGCAGACAACTTTAAAGGAAAAGTGCACTTTTAGGGGGAATTTTGCCCATCATCCACAATCCTAATGTGAGACATGAACACACACGTCTTTCTCTTTTCTGTGCGTTCTAAAGATATAAAAACAGCTAAAACAGGCAGCTAAGAAGGCACTTAATGGGATGCATCTATTCCGCCTACAAAGCAGTGTTGTCGTTAACGATGACGAAATTATTTCCTTGATGAACCTTTTTTTCACATCTCTAATAGTGTTATGTTGGGTAATAGGAGTGTAAAGGTGACTGTAGGGGTGTTATTTATTGTTTAGAGGGCTTTAATAGTGTTAAAACCCATTTAGAAGCAAAACTTTTTTTTTAATCTATTTTTTTGTTTTGTTTTTGTTGTCTAAATCTGGAATAAAACTATCACAGATAGAAATGACTAAAATGTGACTAAAGCAAGAAGCATTTTTGTCCAAAAGACTTAAGGCTAAATATAAAATGGCTGCCAAAAACAACACTGCTATACAGCCTTTACAAAAAAAAAACTCCAAAAAGCGTCAATAATGCTGCATTTACATAATGTGACCTGCATATTGACCAAGCTACAGCAACATTGGTATTATTATTGGTAACATTGTTACGCCCAAAAACTATGTTACTGGGGCAGTGACACCTCGCACACCAGCTAGCTACTAGCCAGCTAGCGACTAGCTTCACCACACACAATGCCTCAGGCCACTAGCGAAAAGGTAACGCTACATATTGGAGCTGCCGCCACAGCTACTTTTGTTTTTGAGTTTGGAAAAGTTAACGCTAGATGTAGCATTCCTTTCTATGTTGCTATGTGAAATCAAGAGGAGGAAGTTAGGACAGTTCCAAGATCCCCCACAAAAGGGGGGGGCAACATGATTTTTTTTTTTCATGGGGCCCAGAATCCCCGGCTGCTGCCCTATTGGCTATATGATATGAAAAAAGGAAGCATAAAATCACCTTCACTTAGACAAAAACATATTTGACTTAGTTTTTCAAGAGAACATATATCACTGGTGAAACTTCTAGAGGATGAGACGCCTTCTTTAAGGAGACTTTGGATGTGAGAGTACATTGGTGGAGCTCTAGCAGCTAGCACGTAGGTGGGCTCCAAGTCAGAGAGCAGTCGTTGAACCGTCTGTCTTCCGCCACTGACAAAGGCTGGCCGTCTCACCCGATGAATTCTGTTATTTTTGGGGTTATTAGCTTAGCCTTCTGATTGTCACGCACATACGGGCGGGTGTTGTCCAGCGTTATGGCTGCGTTAGCTGCCGTTTGACTGGCGGTCACACTGTGAGCCTGGAAAAGTCACCATACTCCGTCAAGTGTTTGTTCTTCAACTGGCGTATTAAATAAAAGCTTTTTACCGTGCCATTTTTCATGGCATGTGTTGGCAGGTACGTGATTATTTTTGTTTTGGCACGCCTGCACAGTGTGAAGGAAAGTGGTAGTGGGACGCTACCCAAGACACTACACTGCACGCAGGGATCGCTACAGGCTGCAAAAGTACGAGACACAGGTGATCGGCGTTGAGAGGCATTTATCGGAATATGCCGTGCTTTTTCACTGAAATCGTCCCATACTGAACGGTGGCCGATTGATCGCCTAAAATCATAAAATACTTTGCCGTTTTGACCTGAAAACGTATCCGTGTGGATAGCCCCTAAGAAAATAATGGTTAGTTGCAGCCGTGGTTTGTGTAGAAGTGCATTATAGCTGCAATTTCCACTGTGTGTTGTGCGTTGTCTCCTGTCTGTGTGTGGTCTTTTGTTGTCAGCGGCCTACAGGTGGTCAGACATGACCCGTGACCTCTTGCCCCCTGTATGTTCATGTGTGTGTGAGAGAGAGAGAGAGAGAGAGAGTGTGTGTGTGTTTCTGGGTGTGTGTTCTCAAAGCCAGCTGAAGCAGGAAAAACTGTAAATCACAGAAAATCAGCTGCGCGTCATCCTTTATAACTGGCAGGGCGGAGAAGCAAGGAGTTCCCCTGTTTTAGACATCAGGATATCTTTGGGTTTGTTTTTAAATAGTTGCATCTCTTGCTTGCATTCATCAAGAATGAAGCGAGTGGATAGACAATGTTTTGCACTTAGCTGCCTCCCTGTATGTGATTAGTCAGCTTTGAGTTGTGTTGCGGCTGAACAGCAATTCAAAAGTCCAAAGTAAACATTTTATGTTTGGATTTTCACAACACTAGCAGCCTGAAGCACTTTGCAGAATACAAGGGGGAAATAAAAGATGAAAATGATGTAAAAATGGCGAAAAAGATGTCAGTCATCTTTTTGACTTCGTCGCCTTTCAAGCCAGCTGATTGGAATAGATTGTGCGTATCCTGGCTGCTCTTCCAGATTACACTGATTGCCCTCAGGGGGGTGATGGACGTGAATAAGGTTGAACTGTAGTCAGGTCAACAGGTTTGACCTAAAGGTGGCGTCCCAAGCGGCTCATCATACAGTTTGGCCGTGTGCGTGAGGTTTGAGGGGAAATCAACATCATCACACACCAGGGAGCGTGCAAATAAAGCTGCCGTGCGTGCTGTGACGCCACTTTTGAGCGATTAGCCATGTGCGGCATGTGGATCGCACGATAAGTTATTAACTTTTGTGACTTCACCTTGGAGACGCCCTCAACTCGCTGTCTGTGTGGGACAGATGGAGAGCTGTATGCGGGAGTCTACATCGACTTCATGGGAACCGACTCGGCCATCTTCCGTACGCTGGGGAAGCAGACGGCCATGAGGACCGATCAGTACAACTCCAGATGGTTGAACGGTAATGTCTCAACACTCATTCCATCACTTCTTTCTCAACTTCAGGGGTGCGCACACTTTTTCAGCCTGCAAGCTACTTTTAAAAAGTCCCAAAGGTCTGCCTCCTATTATAAACATATAAAATATATACAGTGTATTTACTGTATTTATGAATATGAGTAATCAGGGGTGCACACATTTTTTCAGCATGCAAGTTACAGGTCAAAATGATCAACCTATAAAAACATATAACATATATAAAACCTAACCAGTCAACTTTGAACTACTATACTAAATACTAATGATTAGTATTTCACATGCACAGTTTCAAAATTTAGAGGTCATCAAAGTCGTTGATATCATTCAATAATTCACAATTCAATTCAATATGGCAATAAAGATAATTACGCATAATTCCTCAATAGTACATAACCTGAGAAGTATGTCAATCAAAATAGCTACGTAGCGTTCATTATACGCACAAGTCATGTATTACGTCCAGTTAGCATTTGCTATCAGACATTACACATATACAAGAAATGAAAACGATTATGCAGCCGAAGTCAGGGCAACATATTGAAAAGCTTTCAGCAATGGACACATTTTCCAATTCATCATGAAATCATAGTTTAATAAAGGGAAGTGTAGAAAACACAAAGTTCTATAGTGGAGTTCAGGGTGTGAAGCAAAAACATCAAACAATTGACTTTTTTTCTACATAACTAGCTGCTACAAGTGAACGCATAACTTTTGTTAGAGATATAGACATCTTACCTCTCACTCCCTTTATCCATAATCACAATAATAAAGATGAATGTTGCATCTTCGTGTGCCGCTTGAGACCACTTAATCTTTGCCCCGGGGGAACACCAGTGAATCAGGAGGGAAGCTTAATGTCCGCTGACTGATTTCATATGACATCTACCAAGTGACGTTTATGCGATCCACCCTCACTACCTTTGCGATCGACATAATGGGCACCCCTGCTCTACATGCAGCTCCCAAAATGACCTGCAACAAAAGGAACATTTTGCTTTATTATTATTATATTATATATTATTATCATGATATATTAATATGTATTGTTATAATTTAGCTTTATTTATTGGAATTTCTCTGGGAGATAAAGTATCTATCTACCTATCTATCTATTCGGGGCGAGTGTGGCAGTTCCCCGCCATATCCAGCAGATGGTGGTGTGGTGAAAAAAGTGTATGAATTAAACTTCGTCTCTGTAGAAATGCTGTTCCTACTGCAACGTAAGTTGGGTTTTAGCGTACAGTTGTCTCTTGCCACTTTGCTCTTTGAATTTGGCAGCTTCACGTCACCATTTTTAAAAATATTAATTAATATCATGCTGTTTTGTGGGTGAATATGGCCTATTATTAATCAATATGGACATTTAAACAAATTCTTCATGTTTTTTGCCTAAATTAAGCATTTTCAAGCATAAAATTGACTAAATGAACGAAAATACACATACAATGCATTCAGAAAACGCATTGAAAGACATTGGTTACTAGGTGTCAGTAATGGAAGTAAAAGTAAAGGAAGTAAAAAAAAACACACACACACAGGGAACTTTCCCAATGCTAACGTGCAAGTCTATATTATGTCTTATTTACTCTCATTAAATATACAGGGGTGTTATTTCATGTCTAGTGGGCTCTAATCGTGTTAAAAAGCATATTTAGAAGGTTGCAAACAGGTTGTCTATGCTCTAACTACGAGAATATTCCATTTATAAATAAGGAATCCTACTTTGCGGGATTTCACTTATCTCCATAGTGTCTGAAACCAATTAGCCTCAATAAAAAAGGAATCACTGTACACCTAAACACCTAAGTCACTCACAAAGTACACAGGACACATGAAGGACATACCAAGTACAGTAATAAATACATTGAATATGAGAATTAAATGAAACTGTAATAACTTTTAGTTATCTTTTACACTGGAAGTAGGTGCTGCAAAGGCTTATTGGGAGGAGGACATCTCAATAGAGAGACCACTAGGCTGCTTAGTTATCACTGTCCATTTCATAGGAGCAGGTCCTTTTCACTAATGATAATGCTTTATGGGCTCCAACCACGGGAGGCGACGTCGCCTCTAATCCGTTCATTTTCAAAGGAACCTGAGCGATTATCGCGATTCTCCGTCCAGCCAAACTACAAGCAAAATTCGTGCATGTTAAATTTTGTACACTTGTAAAAGTCTACAGGTGAATACAAAATCAATTATTGGTATATCATATCTTAAAAAACATAATACCCCCACAATAGGCAGAAATGTCATGCATTTTAAACGTCTGATACCAGGGATACCTAAGTGGTTCATGGCGTCTTCTTGGTATTCGATGGTTGCAAACTCATCCACTTAGTGGCTCTAATTTTTAACACGTGGTGTAAAAAATGTACAGCCAAATCTTCGCTAATTGCTGAGCGCACGTCTGCAGAAGCGGAGAATAAGGTCAGTGGTGATGGTGGGAACTGACTGCATGTCAATAGATTGAGTCATGGAGCTGATGAGCCATGATTGGGATCATAAACGCTGGCTGGATGCTCTCAAATCAACCGCAGCCTCTGTGTTGCTCTCCCTGATTTCCCTCTTGTGCCCTGACAGCAGTCCCTTGATGCCTGTTGACGGAATCGGGGACACCTGAGTCCTGCTAATCAGCCGTGTAGGTTTTTAACGGGGGCCGGCATGGGATACGTTCCAATAAGTGGATTGTCAGCCTCCTACTGGTTCCAATCTTTTTATTACTCTATGTCAGAGCAAGAACCACATTAAGTATGACCTCCAACCCAAGATGCTTATGGTATCAAACTCACTGATTTCCCACCACTAATCACTGTTTATTCCGTCCTGTTAAATGTGCAGGCCTCCACCAAGGAATGTCTACCTGACTCGTTAAATTAGTCCTGTAGGTGGCAGATATTGATCTGATATCGCCAGGAATCCTACATACTTTTAGGACTCTTTTCGTTATGTGGAATGTTATAAAAAGGCTTGATCAAGTGATACAGTATTACTCAAACAGAGTCCACAACTGTAGGTATAGCCTAGGTCACAAACGGGCGCAAAGGAGAAAAGCAAGGAGGGCGCGCCTGTGATGTGCTGATTTTTGAGCCGTAGACCGGACACGGAGGTTGTTTTTATCGTGTCAAACAAACTAGACAAACTTACACACTTTGTACTGTGTGTCGTCCGTCCGGCCATTGTGTGTCTTTTGTAAGTTTTTCTGGTGTCAGGTTTGGGCAAAATGTCGATTTTTTTTGCACGTTGCACTTGCGAACTCCTATGTGTGTTGCGCGCCACACGTGCACCCCACATACGTAATTAGTGCCGCCAACGCACGTTCAGATATTTCTTGCATGCTCCATGCATGTAAAGATCTTACTTCTTCATGGTCGCCACAACTACGGTCTCCATGGACAAAAAAAAAAACACAGCTATTTGGGAAAAACCAAGAATCGCACAGCCATAACATCGTACGTCCGGTTGTGACAACATAAGCTTGTGAGAAAAACAGACCCATTTACTTCTTATATAGTATTGGTAGTAGTACAGTATATATAGTTGCTATATTGTTGTTTGTATAGATAGTATAGGTGCTTAACGAAGCATTTAGACCAGACATAGCTCACCATCGACAGGGGCTAGCTCTTTTCTGCTCTACCTAATGACTTTTTGCCGTCCTGTGGGAGTTTCTTGTGTGATGCCGCGTCAAATGCGCAATGAGGTTGGTCGTATTCAACTTCCCCAGTTTTGTACCACCACGGGAAACTTGTGCATGACAATTTTTACACTCAGCTGCAATGTCTTTTCTCTGTCACACGGCTGACATCACTCGTGCTCCTTGCAACTTTGTTTGCACGCTAGCAAACACTGTTGTTGTGATCACTTGGGCCGGATAGATGTGCTGCGGCAGAGTCTGGAATCGACTGTTTGAATCGTAATGTCAGTGTCGGAGACTTGTATCGGGACCGGTATAAACTTCTTTCACCGTTCCTCCTCAGTGAGTTGAGTCACCATTTTAGATCCAGGGTTGTGGCCCTCCCGTAATGTTTTCTGTTTGGGTACGCCTCTGGACCGTACCGCATGTTTTGCATTGAAACATCTGATTATAAATATATGTGCCATTAACACTACCCCAATTCTTTCTCCAGACCCCACATTTGTCCACGCACACCTCATCCCAGACAGCGCCGAGAAGAACGACGACAAGCTCTACTTCTTCTTCCGAGAGAAAGCCTCCGAGATGGGCCAGAGTCCCATGACCCAGTCCAGGATCGGGCGCATATGCCTGGTGAGCAGGGGTGCTTAGTTTTTCAGCCTGCAAGCTACTTCAGGGGTGCACAAGCAAGTTACAAGTCAACATGATCTATCTCTTACTATAAAACATATAACATACAGTATGTATCTATCTAGTATTTCACATTCACAGTTTCAATGTTTACAGGTAATCAAAGTAGCTGATATCATTCGCAAATAATTCACAATTCAATTCATGGTAGCAATAAAGATAATTACACATAATTCCTCAATAGTTGTGTACATAACCTGAGTAATGTGTCAGCGTTCATTAGACACACAATGTATTACGTCCAGTGAGCATTTGCTATCAAACATTACAGATATACAAGAAATGAAAATGATTATGCAAAAGACAATGCAACCCAAGTCGAGGCAACATTTGAAAAAGCTTACAGCAATAGGCCCATTTTCCAATTCATCATGAAATAATAGTTTAACAAAGGTAAAGGTACAGAGAAATTCATGATATCAATCTACAAAGTGACGTTTATGCGATCGACCCATGCTACCTTTGCGATCGACCGTTAGCTCATGATCGGCATCATGGGCCCCCCTGCTGGTGAGTCAGTGCATCACGTTCACGTCTCCACCTCATCAATGTTGACAAGTCAGCAATAACGGTTACTGTTTGCTTTAACAGTTAAGGTTGGAAAGCGTTATGTTATTTTTGTTCCCTTTGAAGGCGTTGGAGTTGACTTCAGTGCACATCTGTGTTCTCGCATCCAAAGGCGATAACTAAGTGACGTGATGGTTTGTGTTTGTCCAAAGACAGCCAATTAAGGATGTTGTTGGCCCCATGTTCAAAAAGGCTGCTGGTGGACTCTTGTCAAGTTTGTGCACAATTCATGAGGCAAAGCAATGCAGTGAAATACGACTTCAGTATCAGCGTGAGAAGTCTTTTAAAGCGCACTGGCCTTTTAAGGCAATGTGGTCGTAAAACTGTAATTCTCTGCCTGCGGACTCGCAGGAGACACTTGTACTTCATCCAGCGCAAATCACTTGGACGGGCGAAAGGCGTGAACAAAGTTCACAATTTCCAGCCCGTGAATCATTTTGATTTTCTACCTCAGTAGTAAAAGTTGGCTGACCTCCCGCGCAGATGGGGAGCGCTTGTAGCACAGAGCTGTTTTTATTCCAGCCAGGTCCAACGACGGCAACACAGCCAGCGCCAGTTAGCTTGGACTGTTTTCTCACACAGCTGCGAGTCAGACATCAGTCAAGAAGCTGATGGATAACCGTTTGCCTTGCTGTGCTTTCAGAATGACGACGGAGGCCACTGCTGTCTGGTCAACAAGTGGAGCACCTTTCTGAAGGCACGTCTCATCTGTTCGGTGGCTGGAGCCGACGGTGTCGAGACGCACTTTGATGAGCTCAGTGAGTCTGCACACGTGCACACACAAAAGCCTTACAAGCAGTGTACACAACAGAGCTAATACACCACGGAACTGTTTCATGTAAAAAAACAATTTGTGACCGCTTAATAACCCGCCATGGGGGCAAAGAAAGTTGCAAGTGACAGCATGTATGGGAAGTTTGCCTCAGCAGTAAGCTCCCTCCATTTGTCATTTATAATTAGTTCACACTGTCCTGTCTTCTGCATAATTATTCTCTATAAAATCTATTTTTTGTTAATATTTTGGGTGTCTGGAACGGATTCATTGTTTACATTATTTCCTACAGGAAAAATTGCCTCAGTTTTTGTACATTTCGGCTTTTGTCAAAACCCAAATACAATCAACACAATACAGTCCAAAGATGCTAACCCTTTCCATAGCGATGAAGATCAGTACAGCACTCCCGATATTGTGGTCTTCGCAACTCTGAAACTCATCTTGCTTGGTTCGTACTTGGTGTTTATGTGTTGCCTTCTTATAATAAAGTATTTCTTCCTTTGCTGGCTTTATCAGGCATCCAAACCCTGACAGAGAATTTAGGGGGGAAAGGCACCAAGGGACGTGATGGGGAGGTTATCATGTCATTTTTCAAATATACCTTTTCTCCAACCCCACATAATGATCAGCCTGGTGGCTGGGGACCACCAGTATACAAAATTTACACCCTCATGCATCTGCTAAGCGTTAACGTCTGGCACCTAAAAGGAAAACCGTCATTCCGAAGTGAGAATTCCTCCATGACTTGTAACCACAACAATGAGCAAACAAAGACACATTCACTGTCAGTCATGAGGGTTTGCCCTGCACGTCTCAGATTGAGCAATCAGCAGAGAACTTCAAGAAAAACACCAGCTAGGCATGGAATACAAGTACTCCAAGTACTGAGTAATGAAAATAATGAGCAGCTGGGAGCTGCCCGACCCCCTGTGGATCATCCCGGCCTGTCCGTTATCACATGACGGACAGGATTAGGGAGGGATTTGTGCTATCCTTCAAGCTCACTGGTATTGTGAGCAAGCAAATAATGCTGTCGATGCTAACATATGAGTCTATCTTATCTTATTTATGTCTAAGATGGCTTATTATGTCTACTATATTGGGTAATGGGGTGTAAAGGTGACTATGGGGGTGTTATATCATGCCTAGAGGGTTGTAGTAATGGTTTCAAAAAAAACGTATTAAAAGGTCATGAACAGGTTTTCTATGCTCTAACTATGAAAATATTCCATTTATTAATATTGAATCCTACTTCGCGGTCCTCCCTTATCCCTCAGTGGTTCTTTCTATGCTCCTCAGTGATGTTTCTCCCCTAACGTGACACCGTGCGTAAACACCGAGACATCGGAACGTTGGAAACTTCTGATCTTGCACATCAGAAGCAAAAAGTCAGACTGATGCAACTTGTTCCCGGTCGTTGCAGATTTATTCCTCCTCCTCCTGCACTCCTTCTGCAGCCAGCAGCTGCTGTCAGAAGAAAAGTTCCACTTTCCTTTGCCAGAAGTTAATTTTTGCTTTACTGCGCTGTCATTACCTGTCATTTTCATACCTCTGTGGCCTCATGATCAAAGCGGGTGTGTTTTATTATTTAACCTCAATTCAATTAGCGCCACTCGCCTCTTTCTTCTTCTTTATGTTATTGAGTGGTAAATCTATGCACAGATCAAACCGTTGTCAGATTAACACCTCACTGTGTTCACAGGTCAGAGGAGAGCACAGGATGTCTTATTTATTGATTTTCAATGTGTTTTGCTCAAAGCAATTACTGTCTTTCACTGTTCCAAACAAGTGATCTTTCCCACTGATGCTGAACATTGTTACATGAACCTACAGTATACGCAATGTTCAACCCTTACTCCACTCCACCTGTCAAGCTTTATGTATTTTTCCTTTTTTTTTTCTTTATTTTGGCTTGCACTTTTCTCTCATTAAATCCATCAGTGGTTATGTAGGGTTGGTGACTGCCTGCAGCGTATGTGGATGCATATGGCTCCTATTAAAGGCATGTTTCACCACCGATATCTGTTTTACTTTTATTCCCTGATGACACAAAACAACTGTAGTTTTAGTGTCCAATGCCTTTTTGGATTCTATAAAGCCGTCAAGGTTCTGGTGACCTCTGACTCTTAAAAAAAAAAAAAAAAAAAGTCTCTATGTGACACAGTTGTGATTAAACTGGAGGGATCCAGGTGGAACGAAACAGGCCACAATAATGCATCAAAGAAGAAAAACATTACCATATAGACCTCAACCGAAAACAGACGGGATTGTCAGCTTTTATGTGATGACACTGACAATAGTTTCACGTGCTTACATTTAGCCATTTATGGAAAGGAAGGTGTTAAAATAATAAATAAGTACGGGAGTTTTCATTTTAGGGAAAAACTTCCTACCAATATCATGCGATATTACATACATTGTTATCGGACATCCCCAGTGATAATCATTCAAATATACTGTATTTGTCCAAAAACGGGTCATCTTATTTTCAGGGTCTTATATGTGGGTGAATGCAGTACTCGTCCACTGCTGTTTCAAACTTAATCTTTAATTATTAGTCTTTAATTATTTATACCCACCCTGTAATGCAATGAAGACATATTTTCTTTATACCTCAAATGAAAAAATATAGATATATAATTGATTTCTAATTGTATTTCAATGCAAATGCCGGTACTAAACTGCCCGTTTCAAAGGTTCAAAGAGCAAGTTTGTGGGCCAAAAGCAGTACTTAGGTACATCCTCCTTACATCCGGGTTACCATCGTATTTTAGAGGACTGGTATGATATGCTGTGATGTCTTAACCAGCTTTTTTTTTTGTATGGCATTTTAGCTTAGTGACAGAGCTATGTCTTTTCTACTTTTTAATCCCATCATGTTTTTTGTTTGCCATTGTTGGAAATAATGATAAAAAAAATGTCGACTTGTCTTTTTTAGGGGACGTTTATATCCAGCCGACGCATGACACCAAGAATCCTGTCATCTATGGGGTTTTCTCAGTCTCAGGGTGAGTGTCATGACTGCTTTTTGCAAACCAATATGCCGTTTTTTTCCCTCATTTTCATATTAGTCTTCTGCGGTTTGAAGCTGTCGACTCTCTGATGTTGAATTGAAATGTTGCATGAAGACACAACAGGAGGGATGCTCCTCCTTCCCCGTGCTGTCAGTCACAGTAGTTTCAGTGTGGAAAAGGAGCGTGTATTTATTCATATGTGGTTACTTTGCTCTGCTGCGATGGTAATGATGGAGGCTCATCACACTAGACGCAAACACGGTACACCCACCCCACAGCACAGAGAGCCGGCGCTGTGACCACTCTCGGCAGTGTGTGGGCGTTTCTATGTCAGTGTGTCAGACAGCTCGTTGGTCTGAGAGTATGTTTGTGTTTCCCGGTAGAGAGAGAGAGAGAGAGAGAGACTGTGAGCGCGTAGGCAGGAAGTAGATATCCACCAGCCGCTTGGAGCACCCACTGTAATTATCTCAGCGCTGGCTCGTCTTTGTGCTCACACTCATTGCTTCTCCTGCTTTGATTCTCTGTCCAGATCCGTGTTTAAAGGCTCAGCGGTGTGCGTCTACTCCATGGCTGACATCCGCATGGTCTTTAACGGGCCTTTTGCGCATAAAGAGGGACCCAACTACCAGTGGGTGGCCTACACTGGAAAGATCCCATACCCTCGACCTGGCACTGTGAGTCATAAACATCATACATCATTTTGGTACATTGTACAACAGGGGGGGTCCAAAGTGCGGCCCGTGGCTGTTTTTAATTGGCCTATTCTAAAAATACATTTTAACCAGAAAACACACACACACACAGCAAAAATGAAAAAAATCAACAGTCATTTTACAAGAATAAAGTCAAAATATTATGGGAATAAAGTCATCATATTACGAGAAGAAATTATATGAAAATTGTTTAAGAACAAAGTTGAAATATTTAGATTTTGTTTTTTAAAGAGCAGTAAAAGTTGGGGTAAAAGTTATAATGCTGTGAGAATAAAGTCCAAATATTCTGGGAAGAAAGTCATAATTACTGGAAAGAAAATTACTGGAATTACTGGAAAGAACAAAGTTTGGAAAAAAAAATAACAGCAGAAATGGAAAAAAGTAGAATAAAGTTAATAATAAAAACTAGAAGAATAAAGTCTAAATATTAAGTGAAAAAGTCTGGCGAGAAAAATAATGTCATTTTGGGAGCATAGACTGAAATATTGAAGAAAAAATACATCACTTTTTAGAAGTCGTAATGCTTTGAGAAAAAAACAAAACAACATTTTTTGAATATTAGGTTGGGTGAAAAGTTATAATATTATGGGAATAAAGTCCAAATATTACGGGAATAAAGTCATAATTTTACAAGAAGAAAATTTAAGAAGATTATTTAAGAAAAAAGTTCTAATATATGGAAAAAAAGTTTGAAAAACTGCAGAAAATGGAGGTGAAAAGTGTAAAGAGCAAAGCTGATACTAATAGGCTTGTTCACCGATATGGCAAAGTTGAAACCCAGTTTCTTCTTGAAATATATCTAGAACTTCTTAGCATATCTACATGTGCTGCTTTTGTTTGGAAGCCCTGTAGTACAGGAATGCTTTGATTAGCTTAGTTACACAGCAAACACCTCTCAGAATGGTGCCAACTACAACCAAACTAAAAAAGAACCGTCATAGGGACATTATGTGACATTTTGGCTGTGTTGAATGACTAAAATGGCAAAGTGACACATTTGTTGCTAATGACAAAACATGTGTAGTTGAAAACCAATGAAATGACGTTCCAATCTAATCTAATGCAATCCATGAGTTTCACATTTTTATATTTGTCCACCAGATGGCGCCACTTTTTCCCATTCAAAGCATGTAGCAGAATTTGTCCACTTTTTATGTTTTCTGTAAGGATAATGAAAACAAAAGTGTGCATGTATGTTGTTATTTGTGTGTGTGTGTGTGTGTGGGGGGGGGGGGGGGGGGGGGCTTTCTTTAATTCAACTTAGATGGGGGGGCTATGGAGGTGCGTTAAGTATTCCACAAAAAAGGGTTTCAAATGTTCCAAAGAAAATATAAAACATAAATATTTAATATTGCCATATATATAAATATTTTATAGACTAAAGTTGCATGCTTAAAGTTAACACTGATGTTTATTTTTTTCCCGTAGTAGTGGTTGCCCTATGTGTGTTTACTTCCCTGCTCCATGTTGCGCTGTCATTTCTGGTTTTGCACTGTGATTGTAGTAAGTGTTCTGTCTACTGACACACAAACACACACACCTCATACCTCATACATTGCACTGCGCGATAAGCTCACTGAGAGTGTCGTGTTGGCTGTTGCTTGCCCAATTAAAGAAGAAGAAGAAGAGGAAGTAATATATGCCAACATTAATATGAACTCGATGTCTGAGGTCGGAGAGCACAGCAGTTTTTGGGAAGCTGCCATTTTTTTCATTAGGGACAAATCAGGGAGGAGTGAGTAATCCTTGTGAAGACAGACCTTTTGTATTTTAATGTTCAGTGAGTGTGTTAAGTTGCGTAGCTCCCCCTGCAGTTGTCAAGTCTAAATGACTTCTAAGTTAGTGTTCAAATATTGTATAGAGTCACTCTCACTTTTGCTTTGGTGTTTCATCCATGAATGCATGAATGGTATCAACATGTTAGGTTGGTGATGCTGGGTTACCATGGCAATGATTCTCCTTTCTACAAGGCTTTTATTGTTAAAGCTTGTATTTAGCGGTAAAATGACTGCACGCTGCTTTAGATTGATCTCATCTGTCGTCTACTAACAGTGTCCGGGAGGAACGTTCACCCCCAACATGAAATCCACAAAGGATTACCCGGATGAGGTGATCAACTTCATGAGAAATCACCCCACCATGCACAACGCCGTGTACCCGGTGCACAAGCACCCCCTGGTGGTCAGAACCAACGTGGACTATGAGTTCACCACAATCGCCGTGGACCAAGTGACGGCCGCAGACGGGAACTACGAGGTTCTCTTCCTGGGCACAGGTGCAGATGATGTCAACAATAATTATTTCTATCTGAGATTAGACATGTCAGCCAGTCAGAGAAGGTACACTGATGCCCTCGTCTCGTGTGTCTCAGATCGAGGGACAGTTCAGAAGGTGATTGTGTTGCCTCGAGATGACCTGCAGACTGAGGAGCTGGTTTTAGAGGAAGTGGAAGTTTTCAAGGTTGGTCACTGCGTATTTGCTTCATTTGACACCAAAATGTGCATTTTCTAATACTTTCCTGATTGGTTGTCGGCAGGTTCCCACTCCGATCACCACCATGAAGATCTCATCCAAACGTGTAAGTTACGAGAGACGCCCATCACGCGACAAAATTGCACTGAGACACGCGTGTATTTGGGTTTGTTCAACAGCAACAACTGTATGTGGCATCCGTATTGGGCGTGACCCACCTGGCTCTGCACCGCTGTGACGTGTACGGGGAGGTTTGTGCTGACTGCTGTCTGGCCAGAGACCCTTACTGCGCTTGGGATGGAAAGTCCTGCTCCCGATACTCAGCATCACAGAAGAGGTCAGTTCATGAAGACGACAACGGCGTGCATATGATTGGAACGTGTGCTTCCACAAGACGAACCTAAGCTTGCAACCCTTTTAGACGCAGCCGTCGTCAGGATGTCAAGTACGGCAACCCCATCCGTCAGTGCAGAGGCTACAACTCTAATGGTGAGCATCTGTCTGGAGGTACACACGTACATACTGCACACCTCTGCATGATCTCTCCTTACACGTATGTATACCTTTGCATTGTTAACACCCCTTCCTAATATACCTTCATGTATAATCCCCCCCACATGCACCCCCTAATGTACCATTATGTACAATACATCTGCACGTACCCGTTGTAATATACAGTACCTATATGTCCAATATATATTTGCTACACTAATGCATACCTGGGCACAAACTTCCCTAATGCACATTTTTGTACACTTACACATACTATACACATTCATATACTTTGCAATACACTAACACATACTTATACACCTTTGTATACACTACGCCTACACATACTGTACACATTCATACATTACATTCATGTAATACTCCTATACATACTTGTACATACACTTCCTAATGCACGTGAATACGCCTTCTCGTACACCAGATAATACGCATGCACACACACTTGCTAATGCACCTGCACATACTACACACCTCCACATACACTAGCTACTATCTACAGTATGTACCAAACCCAGCAACACCTGCACATGCTATTAACGATAGCTGACGTTATTCTTTAGATTGTATAAATGTATGTCTACTGTAGTAAATGTTTGGGTGTTTTATAGCCAATAAGAATACTGTGGAGACAGTTCAGTACGGCGTAGAGGGCAGCACAGCGTTTTTGGAGTGCCAGGCCAGGTCCCCCCATGTTTCTCTCAAGTGGCATCTTCAGAAAGAGAACAGCGACAGGAGGAAGGAGGTGAGCCAAGACGCTGACAGCTTTCCCCGGTAGAGGTTTATTACAACTTGTAAAAAAGACGCTCCATGAGGTACACCTCATAGTCAACACCATAAAGCAGATGTTAGCTGAAAAACTGTTCAGTCTGGCTCAAGATTACATTTTTGTCAACGAAAAGAAAAAGAAAATTTGCGTAAATTGCTGTTTGGCCCAAATAGTGTGAAGTGGTACATATATGCATGTATCGACAGTACGTACTTTTTAAATGTAGATTTAAGTGTAGTTTGTGCACACCTGGAAGTAAGAAGGATTGGAACAAATTAGGATTTGACCAACTGTACTTGTTGATGTGTCCTAATCAAATATCATGACATTACTACTACCACATCACTACTATCAGGAGAACCAGAGTGTGGAGCGGAGGGAGCCACCTGCTGTGGCCCAGCAAGGTGCACTGTATTCGGGCACACGCTCCAAGCAGCCGGTGTGACGCCATGGAGGTCTCTGGCAAACCTTTTGCACTTTTCTAACGCCACAGCGCTGCCGTTTCAGGTGGCTGATAAGATTTTTTGTGTGCTCAATGGGTTTTTTTCACCCTCATCGCGGCGCATTTGGTACAGCTAGCACACGAAATGTCTTCCTCAGACAGTGAATGTTTGTTTACAAGTGAGCTCAGGGGAAGTTACGACAGATCGTTAACATCGCAGGCAGGGAAAAAAGGAGCACTTTTTTAAATTATTAAAATTATCTGAGCTATTTTTAATGTTATTGGATTTATCGGTATGACGTCATAATTATTTGTAATTATTGTGCACCCCTACTTAATATATATTCTTATATATACATACATCATTTTTTAATCACCACATTGACATACAAAGACTTAAGATATGTTCATCATATTTCTAATTATATGAATTTTGAAAATTAGTCATTTAATAGTTTTAATATTTTTCTACTTTTGTGACTTTCTCAAAAAAATTGAAATGATTTAACATTGTACGTTATTTTTGTTAGCAGAATAAGAGCAAATCTTATTATAGCATCATCATGCAGAGTTAACAAAGGAGATTTTGTAGTCGACTGTGGCCGTTAAAATGATGAACTGAGTGTGTCCTCCTCGCAGATTCGCTGCGAGGGCCGCATCCTGAAGACAGACCAAGGCCTCCTGATCCGCTCCCTGCAGCCGTCCGACAGCGGCATCTACCAGTGCACCTCCACGGAGAAGAACTTCAAGCACACGCTGGTCAAACTGCAGCTGGTGGTCCTCTCCAGCCGCACCGTCAACAATGTCCTGGTGGACACGGGTGTCCCCGGCCTGGCCCCGCTGCAGTCCAGCGCCTGGACGCCGAGCGCCGGCCAGTACAAAGACCTGCTGACCATCCTGAGCCAGCCGGAGATGGGCCTCATCAACCAGTACTGCCAGGACTACTGGCAGCTCGGCGACGGCAGCCTGGCGGATGTCAAAGCCAAAAGCTTGAAGGAGCTGAAGGAGCAGAAGAAGCCTCGCAACCGCCGACATCACGACGAGGAGACGACCCCGGCGGAGACATGAGGCGCTGGAGCAACCAACTTGTGGAACACCTCCCCCGACACAGCACCAAGACAGTTCCTGTGTTGCAAGAAACACAATATTTATTGTAGCTTGTAAAAAGTACTTCTTTGTACCTCTCTAGAAAAGGTTTTTTGTGAATAGCTAAATCTGTGCAAATATTAGCGTTACTGTTTATGTGCATTATGTTGAGAATATCTTTTTATTCTGTTTGGTGTTTCAAACAAAGACTGGTGGGAGCCTCCACACACGGACCAGGACTCGGACCGTGTTGGATTATTGGACTCCAAGCTAGAAGCTGTTGAAAGACGGCAGACGAGACTGCCTTCCCATGCCTATGTCCTTCCACAAACATCGGCTGCCAACTGTTTTTCTATGTGAATAACGTATCAATCTACATGGTGTCTTTATTAACAACGTGTCATCCTTGTTTTATTGAGGGGGAATTTAGGAACACAAAGGCAGATTCCAGCAGGCAGCTATATTTGAAAACATTACATGCAAAGCACCTTCTCTTGCCATAATGCTCCTTTTCATTGAGGAAATAGGCCCGCCTCTTTTATTCGTTTAGCCCTGGGGTAAACAAGACCTGTCATCTGACAGGGCCCCTTTTTTCTTATGACGGTTTGTATTTGTTTGTGTAAACTCTTCTACTCCTGAACCGCTGCACATATAAGGGTGAACATTTGCCAAAGCACGCACCCCTGCTGTGCTGCCTGTGCTATTATTTTCCTGACAAATACACCACACGGTGGCGCTGTTATTAAACCACATAATAATTCAGTTGGATTTGAAATTTCTCACAGCAAAACAGCGTTTTATAACTTTGGGGTTGTTTAGATGATTCACCACGAAATTCAGTACACACTAGGGGAATTATGACGTCTGATAAATCCAATAACATTAAAAAATAGCTCAGATAACATCATTTGGAAAGATAATTTAAAAAAAACGCTCCAATGAGGCGAGATTACCCGTACTGTGCATGTGAGCAAATCCAGCGTTCCTTTTTTCTCCTGCCTGTGAAGTTTACGGCCTGTCGTAACTTCCCCTGAGCTTACTTGTAAACATACATTCACTCTTCGAGGAAGACATTTTGCGTGCTATCTGTACCAAATGCCCTGCAAAGAGGGCGGGAAACATCCAGCACACAAAACACCTTATCAGCCACCTGAAACGGTATGGGTTTAAAAAAAAAAAAAAAAAAAAGATATCTATCGCTAGTACACACCTTACGGACTGTCAAAGACGTGTGGAAAATGATTGGTTGAAAAACATGGCCGCCACCATGCAAAATGTGGGTGAGGACTTTTCCAATAATTGTCCATAAGTCATTGAGCATGTGTCTAATGTTTATAAAACTTTGAGGATATCAGTATTACATGTATGGTAGCATGTCTTCCAAACCATTTTGAACACAACCCCTAGGGGGAGCCACTGACGTTATCAAATGACACTCGTGCTGCAGATTTTAGTACTTTGATTTTCCTCTTCCATTAGGTCCAGTACTTTTGTCCATGCAATATGTTCACCAAAGTGAGGGTGGTACATTTTTATACTCATTGCTCACACACTTTTTACCTTCAACTCTGCATTCCTGCAAGTTTGACACTTTGCTTTCATCAGGTCAACATAGTTTGCTCATGGACACTGACAATTATCATCATCTGCAGGAATTCATTCATGTACCTTCAAGTACAAACTATACAAAGCTACAACCACTTGTTACAACCCTGCTAACCACGTATGACAGCCACTAGTTACAACCAGACTTACTACTAGTAACAGCCACCAGTCAGAAACGCAGGTTACAACCCTGGTAATACTTGTAACAAGTAATTACAAGCACAAGTTAGAAACACAAATTGCAACCACTTTTAACGGCCATTAGTTAAAAATACTAGCTACAAACACAACCACTATTTGATGCGCAGCAACAGGTCTGTGGTGTCTCTTTATGGTGCATGGCATGTACAATGTATGTACAGTGCATGTACACTGTATATACAAAGCATGTACAGTGTATATATGGTGTATGTACAGTATGTATACAGTGTTCCCTTGCTCTATCGTGGTTCACCTTTGGCGGATTCGCTGTTTCACTGATTTTTTAGTACTTTTACTGTATTACAGCATATGAACGCTGTTACAGGCCGAGTCTGGCCCTTTAAGAAATTGCATTGTGGGGAGTTGAATGTCTATTGCTTCCCTCTCTCATCCGTCTGCGCCGCCCACTGTTTTCTGCGTCCTGATTGGCTGTAGACCTTTTGTCAAACAATGTACTTTGTGCAATCCTGCCCTGTCTCCTGTGTTATCTGTGTCATCGTTAGCTTGCTTGCTAGCTTGTAAATGAATCTTCGGTTGGTCTGCAGCAATATGTTTTAACAAGGATACAAAAACGCTACGGTACAGCAAAGCGGCGCCAGGACGAAAAGGCATAGACACAGGAGTGAAATATGCGTGAGTGACTTATCAATTTCTTGTGTTGATCATTACGGTTAATCATTCAATTTCAAACAAAGGTTTGAACTTTTTTTTGTGTTTATACAAGAGAGAAATGTGAGAAAATGTTATTGCCTGTCTGAGAAAAGTGTAGAAAGTGTATTGTGAGGGCTTTACAGCCTTAAAGCATATATATTCATTGTAAAAAAATGAAGTTGGCCACTTGGCGGATTTCACTTATTGCGGGCTATTTTGGGAACCTATCCCCCACGATAAACGAGGGAACACTGTGTACAGTGTATGTACAATATATACATATATATATGTATGTATGTATATATATGTATATGTATATACATATATATGTATATGTATATACATATATATGTATATGTATATACATATATATGTATATATATACATATATATGTATATGTATATACATATATATGTATATATATACATATATATGTATATATATACATATATATGTATATTTAAACATATATATGTATATATAAACATATATATGTGTATATATATACATATGTGTGTGTATATATATATGTATATATATACATATATATATATATGTATATATATACATATACATACAGTGTATGTATATGTGTATACAGTGCATATACAATGCATGTACAGTATGTACAGGTATATACAGTGCATGTACAGTCTGTGTGTACAGTGTATATACAGTGCATGTACAGTACTGTATATGTACGCACTGCATATACAATGCATGTACAGTATGTACAGGTATATACAGTGTATGTACAGTATGTATGTACAGTGTATGTACAGTATGTATATACAGTGCATGTACAGTATGTATATACAGTGCATTTACAGTATGTATATACTGTGTATGTATAGTATGTACAGGTATATACAGTGTATGTATAGTATGTATATACAGTGCATGTACAGTATGTATATACAGTGCATTTACAGTATGTATATACCGTGTATGTACAGTATGTATATACAGTGCATTTACAGTATGTATATACCGTGTATGTACAGTATGTATATACAGTGCATGTACAGTATGTATATACAGTGCATTTACAGTCTGTATATACAGTGTATGTACTGTATGTATATACAGTGCATGTACAGTATGTACAGGTATATACAGTGTATGTACAGTATGTACTGTATATACAGTGTATGTACTGTATGTATATACAGTGCATGTACAGTATGTACAGGTATATACAGTGTATGTACAGTATGTATATACAGTGCATGTACAGTATGTATATACAGTGCATGTACAGTATGTACAGGTATATACAGTGTATGTACAGTATGTATATACAGTGCATGTACAGTATATATATAAAGTGCATGTACAGTATGTATATACTGTGTATGTATAGTATGTATATACAGTGCATGTACAGTATGTATATACAGTGCATTTACAGTCTGTATATACAGTGTATGTACAGTATGTATATACAGTGTATGTACTGTATGTATATACAGTGCATGTACAGTATGTATATACAGTGCATGTACAGTATGTACAGGTATATACAGTGTATGTACAGTATGTATATACAGTGTATGTACAGTATGTATATACAGTGCATGTACAGTATGTACAGGTATATACAGTGTATGTACAGTATGTATATACAGTGTATGTACAGTCTGTGTGTGGTAATTGTCTAGAAGCGGCTTTGTTCCTGTGGATGTCAGTGAATGTCTTTCTCATTGTGGGAATATAGTAAGAAATAAGAAAAGTAAAAGAAAAAAAAAAAGAACTATGAGCTAAGTTTTTTTTAAAGAGGGCAGGTTGTCGCCCAGATTGTATTTTGAAAATATTTCCTCGGGCTTTTATTTCCTGTGTTTGTCAGACTTGCCTGTGGATTGTTGTTGAAAAGTCAAGAATGATGATGATGATGATGACACTTTCTTCCCCATCAATGTTGCTGACTAATAAATGAAAGTTTATATTTTATAAGAACAAAAACTTGCTTTCTTTGATATTTTGCTAAATTTAAGGTTAGGATTTGTCTGTGCAAGAGTTAGGTTAGGGTGAGGGTCAAGTTAGGGTTAAGGTTTTAAATGTGGGTTTTAGTTGAGGGTTTCACATCAGGATTTGAAATTGGGGGTTATTGTTGCCAATTTGAGTTTCAAATTAGGTTTAGACTATCAAAATAGGGTTTCAAATTAGGATGACGGTCCGGTATAGCGACCACGTTACTGCAGACGCTGCGCTGATCCACCTATCGACCTCACGCTCCAACCTTCCCTCACTCGTGAACAAGACCGAGATACTTGAACTCCCCCACCTGGGGTGGGACCTCATTCCCAACTCGGCAGGAGCAGTCCAACCTTTTCCGACTGAGAACCTTGGCCTCAGATTTGGAGGTGCTGAGTCTCATCCCAGAAGCTTCACACTCAGATGTAAACCGCCCCGGTAAACGCTGAAGGTCACGCTGATGAGACCATCGAAACGAGATCCTAAGGTCCCCGCACTGGACTCCCTCGACCCCTTGGCTGCACCGAGAAATTCTGTCCATGAAAATTATGAACAGCCTTGGAGGAGGCCAACGTTCACCGGAAACAGGCTGGACTTACTGCTGACAATGCCAACCAGGCCCCTGCTCCGGTCGTACAAGCACCGAATGGCACGTAGTAGCCCGCCACCAATCCCGTACTCCCGGAGCACCCCCAACAGGACACCACAAGGGACACGGTTGAATGCCTTTTCCAAGTCCACAAAGCACATGTAGACCGTTTGGGCAAACTCCCAAGTACCCTCCAGTACCCTCACAAGGGTGTAGAGCTGGTCCAGTGTTTCGCGGCCAGGACGAAAACCACATCGCACCTCCTGTAGGCGAGGTTCGACTAACGGCCGTACCCTTCTATCCAGCCCGAAGAAGCCACACGGGATCTCCGTAGACCTAAGCATAAGGGTCGGGTGCCATGTGTTTTGGGTGGCGGTTGAGGGCGGTTTATTACGGTTTCAAATTGTGGGTTAGGGTTTTATGTTAGGGTTACGGTTTCTAACTAGGGGTTCCAATTGGGCTTTCAAATTAGTGCCAGGGTTTTAAATTGTAGTTGGTTTTCTTTTTAGGGCTCGACAATATGGCTGGTGTTTCTACAACATGTGCGAAGTCAGCTGGGATGGGCTCCAGCATGCCCCCGCGACCCTAAAGAGGAGAAGCGGTATAGAAAATGGATGGATGGAAGGGTGTGAGTATGAAAGTTAGGTCTCCTGGTAACACTCACGCACACGCACGTGCACACCCACCCACACAAGCAGCAACACATAATTGAAAGTGAGTAGATTAGAATACTTAACCATCTTCAGATTAGGGTCAATGAGATCTGTGAGGTGAAACTGCAAAGCTCTTTAGGTACTTGTGTCTGGAGTACTACACATCACATGTACTACACATTTATTGACATTTTCATGCAATGTAAATTGAAATCTTGTTTTTCCTGACAGCTTCATTTGGTTGCTGTTGATGTGCTGATGATTTAGTGTGCATGAAGATGCACTAAAATAAGTTCTTCAGCAAATGTTGTCAGTACTTCTATGGTGTGCATGAGGACCAATGCAAGGAATATTTGGGTTAGCAGGTTCAGCAATGAAGCTGTCATAGCTCTGCTTGGAGATAAGCACTTGAGCCGATGTTCATCTTCCGCTGAGCACAGCAAAGTTTCCCTAAAGGTTAGATCAGCCATGTAGACGCTCATGTCGACGCTCATGTAGACCCTCTTGCCCCAAAACACTCCTGTCCTTGCACCTCATTGGTCATCCCTGGTCAGGTGGGCAGCGGATGCCCCGAAATCCTCTCCTAAGTCAGGAAAATACTGCCAACCTTCTCCCCAGTGAGGACTGCAGGCGCCTCATACGTCGGAGGCCATCAGCTGCAGGACCTTCTTCTGACCACTTGGCTTTTCAAGCGACAGAAGGGCCCAAAGCGGGACAAGCGGGATGGGGGCTGGAGCCAGCGCCGAGGAGAAGCGCTCCAGGGAGCTGGAGAAGAAACTGAAGGAGGACGCTGACAAGGACGCCAGGACTGTCAAGCTGCTGCTCTTAGGTAAAAGTCACATTCATATCATCGTATACGTATATCATTTTTACTGTTGACTGTAGCCTGAGTAGAAATGTACCCCACGGAAAAAGGTCTAACTATATACCATAATACAAAAACTACCATTATACTCCACTGGTATACTGTAAATACCCTGCTGATATTTGTAATAATAAACAATAGTAACAAACTACTATCGTTTCCTGGCCTTAACATTTTCTCTCCAAAAAAATGACATGAACTAGACGATTTTATGCAACAACTAGCACGCAAAATGTCTTCCTCGAAAAGTGAATGCAATGGATTATTGCCATGTCCAATAATAGGGTTATGGCCCTAACTGTAACCTGTTTTTTTTTTTCATTTTTGAAATAAAAAATAGGAGGAAAAAAGGAATACAATGTTTGGAAAATAAATAAATAAAGTTGTATTTTTATGTGTTCATTTATTGAAAACAATTTGTGTTAACATAAAAAAATAAATTATGAAATTGATTTATGTCAACTCAATTTAAGTCTTTTTTTTCCAATATGCTTTGTTTCAGCTCAACTTCATTTTTTTGTGTTTAACTAAAAGGACGGCAGTAAAATATGAAGTCAATTCTTCAAACGTAACATGAATTATACATTGAACAAATGAATGACTTATTTTGATTTTTCTGAACATTAAATAATATTGAATAATTGAATTCCATCCATTTCATTCAATGTCCACAATCGTTGCACGGTTTATTACATGACAAGGCTTTTTTTAAATAATACATAATTCTGTGGAGTCACACTAGTACAGTCATGAGGCATAGATCATAACAATGATTACCACAAATGTTTGTTTGACTGACAGTAGAAGTACAAAATCCTTTATGCCGTCAATTTGGTGAGAGTTTATCTTAGGGTCAGAGCATGCTGTATTATTATATATCATTAGGGCTGTCAAATGATTACAGATTTTAATCAAATTAATCACAGTTTTTTAATTGATTAATCAGGATTAATCACCATTTGCAACTTTGTGTGAAATATGCCCATTTTTACAGTATTTTATGAACAGAAAGATAAATGACAGGACACTATATATATATATATATATATATATATAAATAATTTTATATATAAATATATAAATATATATACAGTATATATATATATATATATATATATATATATATATATATATATATATATAAATTTATATGTAATTTTATATCTAAATATATAAATATATATTTATATATTTATTTATTTGTGTATTAAGAGCTCCAAATGAAGTTTGGAGTAGTAGTAGTAGTAGTTTCTTTCATAGTAGTAAACCATTTGAGTCACACTTTCAGCAATGATGGGTTGCATTCAAAGACACAACATAATTTAAGTAGAATTGAAATGTTTTGAGTGTCGATGTACTTTCTGCGATTTCCGAGCATACTTAAATGCATAAAAGTGTACTTTTGCAGTAAGAGTTACGTTAGTGAGTGATGAGAATATCTACTTACTGGGATTTTTTGTATTTCTGTTTATTTAGACCACACATAGGCGCATATTAAAGACTTCGTTAGGATTTTCGGCGTGTCCCTGAATGCATCTCGTGGTAGTCTAGCGACAACAAGGAAGTGTGGTTCCGAGGAGGACTCGAGATGTGTTTGTGAGATAAATATATGGTGTTGGAATGGCACTGCTGTTGATGTGTTCAGGTCAGAAATTCTGACTGCCGCTCTTTAATAACTATATTCTGACTCAGAGTATAGTTATTAAAGAGTCATAGGTATAGTCATAGGCATGGCTTGACATGATGCTTATGCGGTAATAACGCTAAACATTGTCACGTGCCTTTCAAGCAGCTCTGTGTATCTATTTAATTCATGAAATAAATGAGTTATTAGTTAATTACTTTTGCTATTTTTGACAGCCCCAATGATGTGATTAGGTATTGTTATGCCTTGTCAGTCTGATCCTGAAGACAATGTAGGTCATCTTTGGAGCAGATTAGAACTTCTATAAGAAGCATTAGGACTCATCATGGGGGGATCCTGCATAGATGAATGTCATCGGGTCGTTATTAAACACTCATTTAGACATGTTTTCATCTTTTGTTGTATTTATCTTTGGTCATTTAGGTGCTGGCGAATCAGGGAAAAGCACAATTGTCAAACAGATGAAGTAAGAACTTTTCATTTTTACATAAAGTCGCTTCATGAGGTACACCGAGGCAAACTAAAGCCATGAGGCCGTCAGAGAAGACGTCTTAATGCTATAATGTGTTTACTGTTTGCTTGTAGTGTTTGAGTGGCCTTATTTGGCCTCGTCATGTGTTATTAGAAACATCCGTCAGTGTGATGCACCCCCATACACAAACACAAGAAAGCTTTCCCTGGAAATGTTCTAGTATGTTACCTCCAAAGAGCCTTTTAGTTTAAATGTCATTTTATATATAAGAATTATTTTTTTAATTACATTATTCTTATTCTTATTGTTATTCTTATTGTTATTCTTCTTCTTCTTCTTCTTATTATTATTATTATTATTATTATTATTATTATTATTCACCTTTGAGTCTTTTTCCACATGAATTATTTAAGCTTGACTTCAGTACTATTATTATTAGTATATTTTATTGTAATATATTATGTAGAATTTGTGTAGGTCAGCATGCAATTAATATTGCATATTTTCAAGTTGTACTTTATCATTATTATTATTTGTATTATTAAATTGTACTTTATCATTTTTTATTATTATTTTCATTCTGATTATTATCGTTATATCTTTATTGTCATTAAAATCATTATCATTTTATTTTATTTATTTATTAATTATTATTATTATTATTATTACTACTTTTTTGATTGGCTGAAAGAAAACACGCGGGGGTTTTTTGCATTCCCTATTTAAATTGTACAAATAGTATAACAGTAATTTATTTAATAATAATAATAATAATAGATAAATGTGCATTTACTCAGCTACTATTAAGCATATAACATAAAATGTTTTATGCTATCAAAGATGGATGAAATGAAAAATAAAGAGAGGTTTAGAGGCCGGCAAATGTAATGAATGTGTTTCTTTTTAAAATGATCTAAAAGTTCTTTCCAATAGTAGAATATAATAAAATATGTTGTGGAAGTGACAGTTTTGTTATTGCCTTATATGGTGTGTACTTCCTGTCTGCCAGTGACAGCAGAGCCGGTGTACCTTTTGAACAAACTTAATGAAAGCTTGGCTGTCGGGACAAAGACGCAAACATTCTATTTCTTTCCTGGCACAGAATTATCCACAAAGACGGTTACTCGCTTGAAGAATGCTTGGAGTTCATCACCATCATCTACAGCAACACTCTGCAGTCCATCATGGCCATCGTGAAGGCCATGACCACGCTCAATATCAACTATGGACACCCGGATCAGCAGGTAACACGCGCACGCACGCACACACACACACACACGCACGCACACGTGTTGTGACGGTAGCATGCCGACATTGACAGGATGACGCCAGGAAGCTGATGCACCTTGCAGACACCATCGAGGAAGGCACCATGCCCAAAGAGCTGTCAGACATCATCCTGCGTCTCTGGAAGGACTCGGGCATCCAGGCGTGTTTCGACCGGGCCTCCGAGTACCAGCTCAACGACTCGGCCGGATAGTAAGAACGCTTCCACGCGTGAAGAAGAGCGGCGAAGAGCACCTCTTGAGTGTTGTGTTGTGGTCTCAGCTACCTGAACGACCTGGAGCGTCTCATCCTGCCGGGTTACGTCCCCACCGAGCAGGACGTCCTGCGATCCAGGGTGAAGACCACCGGCATCATCGAGACGCAGTTCTCCTTCAAAGACCTCAACTTCAGGTGACGGGAGCGTTTATCAGCCGCGCTTTTTTCTTCCGTCTTCTGACTTTCGGCCTCCGTGCAGGATGTTCGACGTGGGGGGTCAGAGGTCGGAGAGGAAGAAGTGGATCCACTGTTTCGAGGGCGTGACCTGCATCATCTTCATCGCCGCTTTGAGCGCCTACGACATGGTGCTGGTGGAGGATGACGAAGTGGTACGAGGCAGACAAATGATCACATTAGGAAAGATGCAGGAGGGGGCGGGGCTTGTGCACAGAAAGGATCCATGCAGCCAATCAATTACCACCTAAAAAAATATATACCTGCGCTCATTGTGTTACTTCTACTGCCGACATGTTGTGCTGAGCAGCCAGGACTAACTTCTATGGTTATCATCACTTTTTTCTGTTGTCATCACCTTCTTGCGCCATTTTAGACTTTAAGTGAATTTTTTGGTGAGTAAATTTGTATTTGTACAATTATTTCATATGTACTGTATATGTCTCTAATATTATTTATATTATAGAATTACAATATATTTTTTTTAGTTTAGAAAATATGTAAAATTATTATTATATTATGTTAAAATTGTAATTATTTTTTAAAAAATCTCCAGAGTAGCAGCCTTGTAAGCAGTTTGAGAATCAACGCTTTTATATCATAGAAATCTTACCGTTTCCCAAATGTAAACCCAGAAAATTATTGCAATTTAATTCATTTATTTTATTTTATTTAAGGTTTTTCATTTTTTATTTTTATTTTACTTTTGCTTAGATGTTTTGCTTTTTTAAAATCATAATCCTAATAAAAATAATATGTTATATAAATACTTAATATATAAATAAATAGATGATTAATATAAACTCTTCCTTTGTTGTAACGTATATAAGACATGTTTGTTATGTTTTATATTTCATGATGTTAAAGGTTTGTTCAACATTATTATTACGTTTCTATGACCTTATGAGGCTTTTGGTGTCCATTGCAGAGTTGAATTGAAAAATATTCTAGAAAAGATTTTAAAATATTTAAATATGCAATATATTTTTTAACATTTAAAAATAACAAAAAATTTGAAGTTGATTTAAGTGAATTTTTGATTTGTATTTGCCATTATTTATTGATATATTATGTATAGATCTCTAATTGCATTTTCATTTATTTTTATTTTTAAAAATATTTAGAATTAAATGATTAGATTATATTAACATTTTAATTATTTAGTTTTTATTTTTATTTTATGTATTATTATTTATTAATATAAATTCTATAATATAAATAAATAAATATAACAGTATGTATACATACATGATTAATATAGACTATATATAATATAGATATATAATATATTATAATATTACATTATATATATTATAATATAGACATATTTGTTATTTTTATATTTTATTATGTTTACATTTTTTTCAATATTATCATGACATTTCTATGACCTTAGCGAGGCTTTTGGTGTCCATTGTGAAGTTGCTAATGATATTAATTCTAACTATATAACAATAAATCAATATAACAATATTTCAATATGTAAAATATTTACAAAAAATGTAAAAATGCTAGGTATCTAATGTACAATGAAAGAATCAGAGCAAGGGTCGAACTGTGGCCACCCTAAAAACGTGACAAACTGTACTGGTGACGTTTTAAGGCACATTTATGGAAGTGGGACGAGAGTCCGCCTGTTTGGGGTTTTGTGCTCGTACGTTCCATGCAAAGAAAAAGCAAATATGGCGTTGATCCTTGAGATGTTAGCACGTCTCGGTGCGTCCTACGATGAAACAAGAGCATTCTGTGCTCTTTCAGAACCGAATGCACGAGAGTCTGCACTTGTTCAACAGCATCTGCAACCATCGCTACTTTGCCACCACCTCCATCGTCCTCTTCCTCAACAAGAAGGACGTCTTCGTGGAGAAGATCAAGAAGGCACACCTGAGCATGTGCTTCCCTGATTACGACGGTGAGGTGCTTCCCTCCTGCGCGGCGTCCCCCGGCGTGTGATGGAGTTCTTTTCCTTCTCCCTTCAGGCCCCAACACCTACGAGGATGCGGGGAACTACATCAAAGTGCAGTTCTTGGACCTGAACATGCGCCGAGACGTCAAGGAGATCTACTCGCACATGACCTGCGCCACCGACACGGAGAACGTCAAGTTTGTGTTTGACGCCGTCACCGACATCATCATCAAGGAAAACCTGAAAGACTGCGGCCTCTTCTGAAGGCTGCCGCACGTGAGTGGACTTCACCACAAGTCAACGCACCCGTTACGCCGTCAACGGCACATTTATGAAACGTGCATTTTCTAGCATCCTCACCGTGCAAAAAGAAGTTAGCCGCTGTCTAATAACTTTGAAAAACAATAAAAACTCCATACTCTGCCTTGGTAGTCATGTGACGGCCGTGCGGTAGCCCCGAATGAAGACATCATCACACGTTCACGCAAGTGGAAAATGCAAAATTGGCATAAAAACTAAAACCTTAAAAATAAGCTGAGATACCAACCTGTAAGCACCGCTTTCCTACATCACAATAGGTTTCCTGTTCTATGGTTATCATCACACTTTTCCTGGCGCTGACATCACAAAAAAACGTTTTACATGACTTTAGCCTTCTCGTGTAAAAAAAAAAAAAAAAAAAAAAAAAAAAGCTTTAAAAACCCAAACAAATTGTTAGAGTTATTTTCGGAGGTGGGATACGAATTTAAGTAACACTTTGTTATTTTCATGTATTTATTTATTTAGTTAAAAAAAAATAAATAAATAAACATTTTAAATAATTAAATATTACATTTTATTTAAAAAATAAATTATTCAAAAAATAAAATACTTAAAAAAACAAAAATAAGTAATACAAATAAAATTAAATGAAAAAAGAAAAGAAAATAATTTAGAAATAATAATACAATTTAAAAATTATTTAGACAAGAAAATGAAATGATTGAAAAAAATCAAACAAATAATAAAATATAAAAAAAATAAATTCAAATAAAATAAAAAAAAATTCTTTGACTTGATTCTCATATTTTGCCTTTTGTTTTTGTAATATTAGAGTGTTTTTTCCAACTTTATTTTCCAAAAAAATGCAACGTTATTATTTTTTTGTTGTTTCTAATATTATGACTCTAAAATGTGTTCATAAATGTAACGTTGTTGTCATACTATTACAACTTTATGCACTTTTGTTCTCTTAATATTGTGACTTTATTTTAATATTTCGTACAATTACTGTTCTTTTTCCATTTCTGTTGGTTTTTTTTGTGTTTGTTTTCTTGTTTAATAGTATTTTTTAAATACAAAAATCAGCCACGAGTCACAAACAGCCCCCGGGCTGCACTTCGGACACCCCTGCTTTAGACATATTGTACTGAGCAGCCAGGACAGAGACATGTGTTCCACTTTCTTACATTGCAGTAGCTTCAGTTTCCTGTTCTATGGTTATCATCACATTTTTCCTCTGTTCCCATCGCTGGGGAAAAAAAAAATTGGGTGACTTTCGTCATATAAGCGTAAAAAGAAGTTCAAAGTTTAAAAAAATAAAAATAAAGGTCAAAACCAAAAATGTACGGTACTCCCCCGTCACTTTGTTGATTGTGGTGCTCGGGAGGCAAGTCTCTTCACATAAAGAGCTTCTTCTCATATTCTTATGTTAGGTACGTTACACTGAGCAGCCAGGACAGACACGCTTGTACCGCCTTGTCATAATATGGCCTGTGTCCTGTTCTATGGTTATCATCACATGTTTCCTCCTTATAAGGTGTTGAACATGATCAGTGTGCTTTCCTGTTTTTGCAGGGTCGTGTGATGACACCCGCCTGTTTCTGTGTGAGCTAACATCTAGCGAGGACTCCCATCAATCATTTGCAACAACTTGTAGCGCTGACCCTGAAGACCGAGGGTCAACAGAGACTAAACAGCACAATTCACACGCGAGTTTGTTTTGTTTTTTAGTCCAGCTATGAATTGTTTCTACTGTGTTTGGAGGGCTATGCAACAATACAAGCTGGTCGTGTCTTTCTTAGATGATATTACTAATTATGATGATTATGAACCAAGAAAGTATTCAGTGTATAAACTCAACATTCAACCATTAAAGCTTCTGTAGACAACACACCACTTTTCCTTGATTATTATTTGTTTTTATTTTTTTTTATAAACAATACAAAAAGGCTTCCTTGCATCACCTGCAAGAGTGTGTATCAAAACTGCCTTTGACACAATTAAATGACAATTTAGGAGCTAAAAATGTATTGGAATAAAATTCCATTCAATGCAACTTTAGAACATTTCATGACATTAAATAATTACTTTTAGAGGTGGGATACAAATTTCAATTACTTTTTTTTTTATTTATTACACGTAATTATTTATTACACGTAATTGTTATGTCAAATAAAAAATATAAATAATATAAAAAATAAAATACAAATATTTAAAAATAAAAATTAATGACATTCAATTAAATGTACATTTTTTTACATGAAATTAAATAAATAAATACTTAAAAATGAAATCATAATTTTTACTTTTACATTTGGGGGTAGGATACAAGTTTAAGTAACACTTTTTATTTGTATTTATTTGTTTCACTTAACTGAGACATAAATTAAAAGTAAAATTAAAGACATTGAATTAAATGCAATTATTTTTAACAATTTTTAATAAAATACAATTCAATAATTTTGGGCTAGGAGGCGCTGTAGCTTTCAGCGTGATAGATACTAGAGCTGTCGCCAGGAATTCTGGGCCCAATGAAAAAAAAAAAAATCACATTATTGTTTTGCTTTTGCTTTTGGAGGTGGGATACAAATGTAAGTAACACTTTTTATTTATTTTTTTACACTTGACTTACTCTTTATTATAAATAGAACTGCATTCAATGTAATTTAATTGCGTTTTTTTTCTGAAAAGCGCTATGTAAAATTTAATTTGTTATTGTTATTATAAAATGCACACATCATTTGACATTTAAACTATGGATGTCCCGATGATATCTGATATGATTTTTTATAGTCTTGCCGATCCGGTCCGGTACCGATCACTTTTTAAAAAAAATGTGGTTATGAAAATAGCTCTTCAACGCATTACAAAAAAGGCTGAATTTACTTTTTTTGTTCCACAGGATGACCAACAATATTGGTTGGCTTTTGTAACAAACCTCTGTGAGCCAGGTACCTAATCAATAAAAGAGAAAATTGGAATAAAATGAGCGTGCAAAATAGCTTGAGGGTAGGACTAATCATTTGACATGAGCACAGATCAATTTGTGGTGTGATTTTGAATATATGCGATTTTATTTTTTTTCTACAAACTCTCTTCACCGCAATAGTAATTTACTGATGGTCCCTAGTGGAAACAACCAGCGGCTAGAGCAGCATTTCCCATGCAAGCAGTGGCGGAGTCCGAAACTTTCATTGGGGTGGCCAAGGTGAGACCATTGCTCACACAGAGAAGGTGGTGGGGAGCAAGAATGGTCAAGAGTGCGCAGAGACGTTTAATCATCAAATAAACACACAAGCTTTGCAATTAAAAAAAGACCTTCTGGCATTGCAGGCAATCACTATTCTAAACACATTAGTTCTTGTCTGCTCTTTCATTTGTTTTTGCTTTAAACCCTGAGATGATTAGCAGGTGTGAAGATGCAATGTGCAATTGCGTCAAGTAAAACACAACATCAGTCCATTCATTCATCGGGGGGAAAAAACATCCGGAAGAAATTAAAAAAACAACATGGGTGGCTTGAATCAGTTGTAAACAAGTGTGCATACACAAGGACGGACTCGAGCAATAAAGCGTAAGACCTACTGACGTGATGCTAAAAAAGGCACTTTAAAAGAGCGAGAGTGACCGCTCTCTTTCTCTTGTGACGAGCTGTGCGTTTGCTGGTGGACGTGCCGAAACACGCTTTCCAACTTACACACGGTGCACTGGTGTCCTTCCCATAACACCCGTGCCATAAAAGCACAAGGCACTAAACGCCACATACGGGACAACACGGGTGTCCTCATTTACTCACACACACACACACACACACACACACACACACACACACACACACACACACACACACACTTACACACTTCCAAACACAGCGACATAACAATGTCACCCAGTGAAATAGATGGTCCATGTGTCGTAAGTCAGTCTGGATCCTCAGTGAATGCACTCACAGTGCGTGCGTGCGTGCGTGCGTGCATAACGTCAGCACGCTATCAGAGCAGCCCGACCATGTGATCAATCTGCCTCATGTAGATGCTCTTCAGGGGCAGAGTGTAGCGCCGCGCCTCTGGGATCCTGATGCACTGTCAGCAAAGAAAGAATTTTTATATTATTTTTTTTAAAAAGGAAGAAATGATGTTTGTCTTTAATACTGACATTTGTGTTCAATGATGCAGTTAAGTGCACGCGATCTTGGAGATGTTTCATGCTCTTTTTCCTTTCCTGCATACATTTCAATCAAGATGGGGGGGAGGCTTTACTTAAACGAGCCAGCAACTATGCAGAACTACGTTCCTCGTCACGGGAATCCCACCAGAATGAAATTAATTATTCATTTTAAAGTTTTAATTCAAATATATTTTATTTGAAGATGCATATCCATTACATCATGTCATCAAATAATTATTTTGTTCTATTAATTGATTTTTTTAGCAACTATCATTATTATTAATAATTATTATTTATAATATTTATCTTTAATCTAGGGCTGTCATGATAGCAAATTTTGCTGAGTCGATAATTGTCCTACAAATTTTGGATAATCTATTATTGACATTTTTGAGACCATTTTTTCATGAATTATGTGGCATAATAATGAGAGTACATCGTATATTAAACAACATAAATTTTAAAAAAAACCTCAATGAAAATAAAATATGAAATATAATGTTTCTGATGGCCTTCTTTCACTGGGTTATACAGTTGAGGAGTGCTGCCTGTGCCATGTTGTGCGTGTTATACACTACTTTCTCCCAGGCAATTTGTGCTGTCTGTCAAACATTTGTAACATTTCCCGAAGAGTTGCATTTCTTTCGCAATTGTAGCGAGCGACATTGACTGACTGTCGGGGCGAAGGCTCCTTTTACCTCCATTTTAGATGTGCATGCACGTTGGTCGTATTCCCCAGCTTCCTCGTCGCAACTTTCCAACAAATGCGGCATCTCAGTTGGCCGGCGTTCATGCGCTCATCGGTTTAAAACTGAAATATTCCCACACTGGGCATCTGTCATTTGCCTTAGAAAAATTGCTTTTGTGCCGCCATTCATGTTAACATATGCTGGCTCGCAAGGACAATTCGCTGCTAGCCAAAGAGGGGAGGACACGACAGGAGGGTTCACTCTCTCTTCGTTCATTCCAGTGCAGCACCAACGTGCACAGACAGCTGCAGAGCGAACCCTCTTGTCATCCAGCCTGAAAGAGAAACGAGGTATACAAACACGAACGCGTGCTCATGTCAGTTTATCGAGGGCGGTGAAAAAGATCGACATCATTTTTTATATTTTTTTACCGTTCGATTAATCGATTATTGTGACAGACCTACTTTAATCATATAATACTGTACGTATATCCATATCCTTATTATACTTATTATCTCCTTTGAAAATGTACAAACGTTTGTTAAAAAATATATTAAAAAAAACAACACACATATATATACACACATATATATATATATATATATATATACATACATACATATATATGTGTGTGTGTGTGTGTGTGTGTGTGTGTGTACCCTGGCTGGCAACCAGTCCAGGGTGTACCCCACCTCTCACCCAAAGTCAGCTGGGGTAGGCTCCAGTGTAGCCCCGTGACTAAGCAGATTAAGCGGCATAGAAAACGGATGAATTAATGATTTAAATTCCATTCATTTTTAAAAATGGACGTGTTAAGCTCTTTAAAATGTTTTGTTGGTTTGTTGCAAAGTGAGAAAAGTGAGTGACACTGGGGGGGTGTTTTTTATGAAAAGCCAGTCACCGTCCAAATACTTATGTCCTTACATTGCTGGTGTTCCGGGCGGGCTGCCCCTCGCTGATCGGCGTCTCCACGGGCGCTTTTTTGTCTTGGTACGGACCCCTGTCCTCCCATCGTTTCTCCCGGAAGCGCTTGTCGACGGGTATAAGGTGCCCCTCCGTGGTGAAGATGTACTTGTTGCCCGATTTGTGAAGCGGGTTGTTCTCGTCAAAGAGCTGCAACGGAAAAAAAAAAACAAAAAAAAGAAGTCAAGACGTAAAAGTGGCTTTATTATGTCCCCGTGAGATGTGATGCAGATCCTACCAGGAAAAGGTACTTGCAGGTCTCGCTGAGGAAGAAACTCTCCATGCGATCCTCTTTGGATTTGTGCACGACGTGATGGAGGGTGGCGTACCCGCATCTGGAAATAGCACAGCTCACGTCAACGCTACGGCACGAGAAGGGCGGAAACACAGCCACGGCCAACAAATACGGGCTTTTACCTGACTTTGGTGTTTTTTTCAAGGCTCTGGATAATATCCATACCAACGTGCAAGTAGAAAGGATTCTTGGTTGCCTGTAGAAGTAAACAAATGAAGGGGAGGTTAGGAGTGAGGCCTTTACCTTAAAAAATAGATTTTTATAGATAAATAGATTTAAATAGATTTAAATAGATTTTTAGACTAATTTTAAACATTTTTTAAATAATCCCTCCCCCCAAATGAATATTAGTAATAACATTATATATTTTTATAATTTTTTTATTACAACAGAGGTTGAGAGAAATTCATTTTTATAATTTTGTTAAATATATTTTGTTTTTTGCAATTTCTTACTGGAAATAAAGAATGGTAGCTTATTAAAGTGATATATTGCAGTAGACAGAGAGACTATTTAACTGTTTAGTCCTTCTATGACTTGGGATGGCTTATTGCAAGTATCAGTATTAAAAGTATGGAAATGACCATCTATTTATTGTCATGGAGGCAAGAAAATGAGGCATCTGTTTGGGTTGAGACACGACATCTACAGTATTTGAGTGGGGACCACATTTATTGAGTATATATTGATGACGTATTGGCACGTGGAATCAGTGGAAACCAGTGGGGTGTCCTAAATGACAGAAGTGGTCAAATATGGCTTCCACCTGAGAGAGGTGACTTGTCGTACCTGGTAGAGCAGATAGGTGGACTCGGCCAGCTCAGGTCTCAGCGGGTAAAAAAGGACATCCGGCGCCTTCCGCTGCCAGTTGTACCTCTCTGGTAAAGCTCCGAAGCGCTTCCAGATGGCGTAGTAGAAGGCGTGAAGGCAAATGGCATTCTCTACGTCGCCGTTTAAAACCTTCAAACACCAAACAAAAGAGACAGGGGTGATGAACGGATTTTGCACGCTTTTTTTTTTTTTTTTAGCCGGTGCGGGCGCTCGAGCTGACCTGCAGCCCAGGAAAGAAAGCCTGCAGGGAATCTATCCAAGTGTTCATGATCTCGCCGCTCATCATGTTCACGTTGACGTACATGGGCGGGTCGCCTTCTCCTTCGTTGCACGACTCCCGCCTGAAACATCGCCAAAGTTCAAGTTGCAAGTGAATGCTCGTTTAGGGGGCGTCACTTGGACTGACCCTCTTCTCAGGTGGTTCTGTATGCTGGCGTAAGCAGCCTGGAACATCACGTAGTCGTCCTTCTCTCCGAAAAGGATGTACGACTTGAGGAGATACTCGTAGAAGGAGTCCATGCCGGCGCCGAGGCCGCTCTGCTGGCCCACCCACTGGCCGGTTTGGATGTTGACGATGTTGCCTGGTGAGTGAAAACGTCAGAATGAAAGCTGTTTTGTTTCAGTGTTGTTTTTATGAGCGTGAACTTTGAAGCTTCCAAAGCTTGTTGCCATGGAAACAAGCCATGACAGCACTCTTGCGTCAATCAACACAACGGGTTGACACCATTTGACGGCGCTGTAAAAAAGGACAAAATGACTTTACCCAGCAGTCCCGTCTGATTGCTCCTCAGCTTCCAAAGCGATCTGACAGCTCGCCGAGCGACCAACTCGAAAGTGAAATCTCCAGTCAAGCGGCTCAGGATCCCAAACTCCACAAGCAGAGACCCCGCTCCTGCGGTGCACGTCTCGTTGATGCTCCCGGACGGGACTCCGGTCTTTAGGTTCACCTTCAACAAAAAAAAAATATGGAAGACCCATAAATCAGCAACGCTTTGGATCCTGACCAGTCCAGCAACCGATGCCCAACGCTGCCTCGCTGGGGGGTGTATCCAAATCGTGTCTTCATTTCACTCCGATTTCACAGTTTACTTATCAGTGACAGCAGTAAGACAACAAATGTTTTATTAAGTGAGTGCTTTCATTTTGTTTTTTGCAAACTTCCTTTGGTGTCATGAGCACTTGAAATTGAACTCACCCTGGGGTAAGGGATGCCTGTGCTGGTGTTCTCAAAGGCCGGCAGCAGACGCACGGCCAGGTCGTGAGCCAAGTGAAGCAGCTGGTTGTCGTAGCCCTCCAAGCCCACCCTCCCGAAAGGATGTTTGGTGTCCGTGAGCAGAATGTGAGCTGAGATAAGGCTTCCTAAGATCCTTCATCAAACATAACCAACAACAATCACCATTGCCATTAGCTGGTAAGGACTGACAGGGCTTGGTAATATGAGCGTAACGGTGACTATAGGGTTATTTTATATCTAGAGGGCTCTAATTATCTTAAAAACTGTATTAAGAAGGTATACCGTGCTCTAACCGCAAAAATATTCCATTTATAAATAAGGAATCCTATTTGACGGAAATTCACTCATCACAGTCGGGTCAGGAACCAATTAACCGCCATAAACGATGGATTAATGTATTTGGTTTCGCCCCTTGGAGCGGTTACCTGATGTTTGCCTCAAAAACCTGCACAGTGGAGTCCTTGTCAAAGGACACAGTGTCAATCACCAATTTGACAGCACTCTGGAACTCTGTCACGTTGCCAAGCACCTAGGAAGTAATGAGGTCTGGAAGTCAGAAAGTATCACTGAAGGTCCTGTTTTGGAGTCTAGCGTGTACTTTTATGACTTACCAGCAGGGTGTCTAAGGAGTCGATGAGCGTTAAAGAGTAGTTCCCCAGGACGTCATTTATGTTCACGTTTGATCTGAAAGTCAAGCGCAAGGACGTTGCACAAGAAGCACAAATAAGGACAAGCAAGAATTGGATACGGGTACGGGATGTCATTGTCTAATTTGCGTAATTGGCCATGACGCATGACGATTTTCAAAAATACTCTGACTAGGCCCGGAACGATAATCAATAAATCAATTAACCGCACAATAAATAAAAACAAACTCAATAATTTTGCAGGCCTCGATATATTGACATGTGCATCCATGTTTGTGTTCCTCCTCTTTGTCTACCAAACAGGCTGGATGACAAGATGGTTCAGTCACACCTTAGCGCGTTGGTTCTATAGCAGAATGAACGGCGTGAGTGAATCAGTCATTCAGTCATTCAGTCTCTTTGTCCCAGTGGGGAGAGGCGGGGCGTGCACTCGCTAGCTGTGTGTCATGTGCTACATGTTGGATTACTTTCTTGGTGCCTGTTTTGTATCAAACACCATCCGATGTCAATTTCAGCTCGTTTGTGCATCGTCAGTTTGTCACATGAAAAGTTTGTGACAAAGACAATGAAATAAATAACACACAACAGTGGAACTTAGTTTCAAATGTCGTGATTCCCGAAGTATGACGCCTCATTATGCACCAAACGCATTTTTCTGCATCCAAAACATGTACTTTAACCCAACTCCCACAAAACGTTACGCCTCATTAAACGTAAACACACAAGTCAATCAAGGAAGTGTATATGCAATCTGCATTGACTCATAATGTCAACTTCAGAGTATTTTTGGTCAATATTCAGACAATACCAAGTCTGTAAAGAGGATTCCTTGAACAACCAGCACAGAGCTCTGGTCAATTCCATGCCCAAGAAGATTAAGGCAGTGCAACTTTCCAAAACACCATGCGACTTGTTCCACGCATTTTGACATGCTCTACGTCAGAATGTCACGTCGAGATTCATGTAACCCTCGGTGAACCTGAGCTCACCCAGTGCCAGCAGCACTCATGCAGCCCCAGGCCATGACGCTACCACCACCATGTTTGACTGTAGGCACTTGTGTTGCCAGCTATTTAGACAATAATGGTTGTGTGTTGACACATTTTCAGTGGATAGTAAATCTGGACTGCTATACAAGCTGGACACGGACTACTCTCAAGTATGCCCAAGGTTACTTTCTGTAGTATTGTCCCTTTAGAAGATATACGGGAATAAAATGGTTGACTAATTTGTGATTTATTTCTAATGTAAAAGAAAATGTGACATGTGAGAGCCACTGTGGTTGCAGTTAGGTTGTATTTTCGATTCTTTCCAAGAAGTACTTCTCAGTTTCTTGTTCAGATACAAGTATTAGTTATACAGTTATTAAATCACTTACGGGTTCTGCACGTCCGGACCCCTCCCTTCACAGTCAATTGGGTTGAGCTCGTCCTTGGGGAAAGCATATTTCATGTAATTATCATAACCGAAGTAGAACATGCCTTTGGCCTTTTCTTTCATTGCTTCTTTAAGCGCGTCCGAGAAGGAGCTGTATCTCCGGACGTAGTCGTCCTTGTGGCCGTCAAAGAAGCTCAGGTAGGATCTTTTGGGGGGCTCTCCTTTGACCCTCGCACATGTGTTGCCGGTGGTCCCCTCATCCCCGGACAGGCGCTCTGCTTTCGGGCGGATGACGTCCAAGCTAACGCTCTGCTCCAGCCCGACGGCGAGCCACAGCACACAGCTAACAGATAGCCGCAGCACCACCAGACCGACTACTAGTGACCGCCATTGCATCTTTGCCTTGCCTCGGTCTTAAAACGCATACTTTGAGTCCACACACAGCCGGAGAAGACTTATTTTTCAGGATCAACTGTTATCTGAAAGGCTGTACTGCTTCTGCTCCACACACTTCCTGTCAACAAACCGGCCCCTCCCAAGATCGCGGCCTGTGATTGGGTTTCGTCGCTTTGCGTCACGCCTATAGGGAATGAGTCCAAGCACTGATTGGCCAAACGGCTGTCAATCACTTGGAGGACTTCGGCTATACTGGTGACGTGTTAACGTGAGCCAAGAGGGAGCCGCCAGCCGCTGGACTGCAATGAAAGGCACAGTACTTTCCTTTTTCTTAAATCAGGGAGTAAAGTACATCCATCTTAGAATCATAACATTTAAGATTAAGAGTTATCTGGTTGATAATCATAATTGATTTAATTATTAAGTTATCCCAGAAATTGACGAATACTATTACCTTTTTGCCCATTTACCCAACATAAATAACAGGGTTATTAGCCCCCAAAATACTTTTAATTTCAACATTATGCTACTAAAATTCATACTACTTTTTTCTTAAATTATTATTTTTAATGATTAAAAAAATAAAAATAAATCATTCAAAAAATCAAATATTTTTATCTTTGACTAGATCTCCTTGTCCTCATTAGGGTCACAGGTGTGACTCACTTTAGCAGCGAGAAGGCTGGGGTATACCCTGTACTGATCACCAGTTAATCGCAGGACACACATATACAAACATTCACACCTATGGACAAGTTAGTGTCTCCAATTAATCTAACATACATGTTTTTGGGCTGCGGGAGGAAACCCAAACAAGCACAGAGAAAACATGTTCCACAGCGATTTGAACCCGGATCTCCTGACTGTGAGGCATGCTAACCACTTTTTCACCGTGCTGCCCAGATGACAATGACATGAGAAAAGAAAAGTGCATATATAAAAAGCAAGCCTTTATTTGAATCAAGTGAAGTGATTGGCGTCTTTTCCTGTCCCAGATAGGCACACCAAGCATGCCGCGTTTTGCTTCAGAGAGGAGAGACATTGCACAAGGCACTTTAAATTCTGCCACTCTCACAGCATGGGAGGCAGCACAAAGGATCATGGAGGCTACTTCCTTTTTGATCATTCAGACCTTAAATAGAATCACATATTCATACGTGCACTGCTGTACTGTAAAAAAATCAAACAAGCTCGGTATTTGTACACACCTGCTTAGCTGCATAATTACAAACTAAAACAATATACATAGTTTGACTGAAAAAGAAAACACTTTGCTAAAGAATGCATAATTAGCCCGACTTAGCATCCCAAGCCACATAAGTACATACAGAGTTTCAAAAGCTATAGTACAACTTTACAATGACATCTCATTGGTTTGGTATCAGAATGACATTTTGGGTAGTGCATTCCCATAAGAGTTTGTGGGTGAATCACAGGGTGGGGGAGGGGGGGAAATAAAAAGGCGAAGAGTGCATTGTGTGTGAGTTAAGGACACGTCTGATGTGGCATGACAGTTACATGGCAAACAGCTGGCATCGACATCACCGCTCCCTCGTTTTCAGCTCCTCCGCGTCTTTGAGTGCTGAATCAGCCACTGAAGAGTGATATCTGGGAGGAACGACACCGTATCGATCCGCCCATTACTAGCTTGCAGGACAGAACTCAGCAACATTAAAAGGAAAAGTGCACTTTTTTTGGAACTTTGGCCATCATCCACAATCCTTATGTGAGACATGAACACGCATGTCTTTCTCTTTAGTGTGCGTTCTAAAGATAGGCATTGTGAGTGTGGTGTGGCGAGGTGTCACCACGCCAGTAACGTAGTTCTTAGGCGTAACAATGTTAACAACAATAATAACAATGTCGCTCTAGCTTGTTTAATATGCAGGTCACATTAAGTAAATAAAGCGTTGTTGGGCTTTTTGGAGTTTTTTTCCAGAAGTCTTTATAGGCAGAATAGTCCCACTTTTCCTTTAAATGCAACTCCAACTCACCAATGTTGTCCTTTTCTTTGCAAGAAATGGAGTAGCAGCATATCTCTCTGTCCTGAATATTTGCCAGATTCCTATGAAGGAAAATGTTCACTTAAGCAAAAAATTCTGAACACAAATGAAATGAAAGCAACATTAGTAAGTAGTTGTATGGCACTGGATGAGCGCAGTGGCTTTATTAAGACCACTAAATCACTCTTAGTGGTTGATAGCAGAGGGAGCCCATGCTAAAATGCATTGTCTTGCATTGTTCACACCATTTAATTAGCTATACAGTCGTCCCTCACGATATCGCAGTTTTTGAAAAAATAATTTTAAAATGATCGCTGTTTTGTGGTTGAATGCGACCTATTAGTAAAAAAAAAAAAAAATGCATATTTAAGAAAATTGTACATATTCTTGGCCTAAATTAGCATAAAATGGCTAAATGAACTAACTAAATGAACTAAAATACAAATACAAAGCAAAAGAAACAATCTACTTGTGAATGTAGTATTCTACATTGGCCACTAGGTGTGGCTAGACTGTGAGATATGATTGCCATTGTAGCTGTAACTCATCTCACACAATAATAATATAACTATCATAATAACCCATGACAAGCTAAAACTCACTTTCTGTCCGCCTGGCATTAACAGGGAACACGGGCAGGAGTTTTATTTACGTCTTCAATGGCTTATTATGTCTACCATATTTGGTATTACGAGTGTAATGCCATTTAAAGCCGCCATTACAATACATTGATGAGACAATAGCCACCGCAGGAAGTACGCTGTCCAGAAAAAAAAAAAGGAACTGCTAACGTATGAGTTGTAAACAGGTTTTCTATGCCATAACTACAAAAATATTCTATTATCAATATTGAATCCTACTTTGAGGAAATTCACTTATCACGGCCGTGTCTGCCACCAATTAACCGACATAAACGAGGGATTAATGTTCATTGCAGTGTTCAAATAAAGTGGAAATATGTGGAGGTATTTTCTGACCAGAACAAATGTATGGCGAGAGGTAGCACACCAAAGCACATTCACAAGTCATACAAACATACTTACATTTTCTCAATGAGCTGCTTTTCGTCTAAAGCCGTGGGGAGGTCTCTTTTGTTTCCAAGCACCAAAACCTACAGACATAGAATGCATGATGAATACACTGTATGCTGCTGGAGGAAGTAAGCAGTCAGACGTGAAAAGGACACTCACGGGAATTCCTTGCAACTGAGGTTTGTCTAATAAATTGTGAAGCTCATTTCTCGATGCCTCCACTTTGTCTCGATCTGCGGCGTCAACCATGTATCTGAAAATGAGCACCACAAAGGGGCCACAGTTTAGTACGGCTCTCTAGGCTTCGATGTGGAAATGTTCGCCCTAATCTGGCTTGCATTTTCATTGCAAATTATGGCACGACATCACAGCAGTGCAGCACAGTGCTACAAGCAGCAAAACATGATGTATGGTTCGCTTTTTCTTTGGCGTTTAGACAAAACGCTCGACGATATGCCATCATGAATGACGTCACGCATGGTTGCAAAGTACATGACCGCAGCTGACTTGTGTGATGCAAATAACCTCAGTTTACAGGGAAAGGGCACTTTTTGAGGGGAATTTTGCCCATCATCCACAATCCTTATGTGAGACATGAACACACGTCATTCTCTTTTCTGTGCAGACAGCTAAGAATGCACATAATGGGACACACCTATTCTGCCTATAAAGCTTTCTGAAAAAACCTCCAAAAAGTGCCAACAACACTCCGTTTACACAATGTGACCTGTATATTAACCAAGCTACAGCAACATTGTATTATTATTATTATTATTATTATTATTATTATTATTAACATTGTTATGCCCAGGAACATTGTGGCTCCACAGCCACATGCGGCTCTTTTATCTTTCTGATGTGGCTCCAACTGGCTTATGCTTCTCTGTAGTCACTACGCCGTCCCTTCATCGGCCTTTCAAAGTTCTGGGTCATAGTTGAATGTGCTGTGCAATCCTCTGCCGAAGTGCTAGGGGGCAGTGTTTTCTGGTGAGTCAAGTCGGTGAGAAACCATGATGCTGGTCAACTTCCTCGGAACAATGGCAAATAAAGCGACACGGAGAGTGGTGCTGGAACTGGAACTAGTCGATGTGTTACAACACTTTTATTGCAAATGCTGATACGAAATCGGTGGAGAAGGTTTACGAAAAAGCTTAAGAAACATAACTAATTGCCAGGTGGCAACAGGTGTTGCCTCGTCAGTCTGCCAGGAAGACCAAAAAGGAACATGACAATGCGCTTAAAGAAACTATATATGTGGCGTTACCTACAATTTTGTGGTCAAATAGGTTTTAATTTGGTGGAAATGGGCCCAAATGGCTCTTTTGATGCTAGAGGTTGCCGACTCCTGGTATAATTCATTGTGTCAACTACAGCCCTGAAATATAACCAGAGTACTTACACAATGGCGTTAACCCCCCGACAGTAGCGCTCCCACATGCTTCGAAAGCGTGGCTGACCGCCAATGTCCCAGATCTGCAGAATGAAATACAGCACCATGGTACGACTTATTAAAAAAATATAAAATACCACACACTTGCAAGTTTTATCTAAGAGACTAATGTCTGGATAGCAAAAGCAGGAAGATTAAAACAAAACAAAAAAACACCTTGATGGTGACGTTTCCTTTGGTAACCTTCCTCATGTTAAATCCAACGGTAGGGATCATGTCTTCACTGAAATGGCCCGACTGAAAGAAAGACACGTCAAGAGATTTCACTTCAGATTTTGTGTCAAAATTTCAAATAAAGTTTAGAAATGAAGGACTTGATTGATTGATTGACCGTATATATCACCGTTGACTCAAATATATGATATTTAATATGATCACTCCCTCTTTTTCAAAAACTTGTTTTTGAGAGAATATTTTTAAGACAAAATCAAAGAGTTTTTTGATCATGCTTTCAATGAGTAAAATCATATTTGAATTATTCATTGTATTTCTTAGGTGCTGGACAGTTTCATTGATCACCATTATCTTAAAATAAACATCATAACTCCACCTCTCTTGTTAACTAAAAACCTTCATCACTACATGACCCCTCCCTCCCTTGTGTGTGTGTGTTTTGTTTGTATTATTTAAGCCTGGCGGACAAGTCCAACACAGCACAAGCATGGAAACGGAGAAGGAAAAGAAAAGAAAAGAAAAGGAACAATAATAATGTACGCCGTCGTCTGGAAGAGTGTCTAAACTCTTCCAGACGACTGCATCTCTCCAAGGCACTGCAGTGTGTGTGTGTGTATGACAGGAAGAAAAGCTCTGGCTCGTTTGGCGCCACCTGTTTGTTTGCATGTAATAAAACTATAGAACTTTCCCCCCCCCAACCTCATTTTCCAAAGATTACAACTATATATTGTTTCTCATAATATTACCACTTTAAAAAATATTATTATTTCTTTAATATTTCAAAAAGCCATTATTTTTCCTCACAAACGTATGCGTTTATTCTGGTAAAATTGCAACTGTTTGACTTTTTTTTCTCTTTACTGTATTCTAGTAAATTTACATCTGGGTTCCCCCTACCCCCATTTCTGGGGATGTTTTTTTTTTCTTCTAGTTTTCCAAGTTAAACTTGCTTTTTTTTTCTCATATTTACTTAATTGCTATAATATTTTGACTTTATTCTTGTAAAACTTTTTCCGCAAGCTAATTTTCCAAAAATTCCAACTTTATTAGAATTTTGCTTTGTTTTTCATAATATTCTGCCATTTAAAACAATTGTTTCTATATTTCAATATTATGCTACTAAAATTCATATTACTTTTAAATAAATAACATCTTTTATCTTTAACATTTCAACATTATGCTACTAAAATTACATTATCCTTGTAAAATGACAAACTTTTCTCGTGAAATGACAACTTTTTCTCTCTTAATATTTTGACTTTATTCTTGTAAAATTACTGCAGATTTTTCCATTTTTGCTGTTATTTTTTTATTTAGTTTTCTTGTTAAATTATATTTTGAGAATGTGCCACAGGCCGCACTTTGGACACCCCTATCTTAAAGGGTTTATAAAGTGATTGGATTATTGACATGTAAAGCATAAACAAATAATACTTAATAATGGGGTATGAGAATATTATAGAAAAATAAATACAAATGGTAAAACAATGTATTATTTAGAAAAACAGGATTGGGACCTACAGCATTCATATGGAAACTTTTATGGTAGACCTGTGAGCACGTCATCTACTGTTTACAGACACAAACACACACACACACACACGCACACATACACACACACACGCACACACGCAGAGCCAGCACACATGACTTGACAGAGTCACCTGACAAAGCTAAGTGGAAATGAATGCGGTCTTATGACTGCAGGAAGTCCCACTGCAAGCCACCCACTCCATGAAAACTCTGAAAGCACTTGCTGGCATGGGCCGTGGACCTTACCTGACACAAACAGGTTCTGAAAATATGATGCTTTTCCAGCAGAAAAGTGCTTCACTTTTCAAAATTGGATTTGTTGTGAATTTTGATGCTCTCACTGAATACAAGTGATGCTTATATTTTCTTCATCTTTGATCGCCATCAAACTGAACACTTGTCCTGGTGCTACAAAATCAGCACGGCCAGCTACAGATTGCCCCATCAAAAACTGCTGCGAAGTTGCAACAGGGGAAATGAGCAGAACTGCCAGCAAGTACATGCATGTCAGCTTCACTGGATAGAGGTCACAACCAAGGACAATTTTACTTCTGCATCCCTACATTAGATGGCATTTGTGAGGCTGCAGCACTTGGTTTTGGTATCAAGGGTCTGTATTGTTTTAATGTGTGCACAAGAAAGACCACAACACCCACTTAATCTGTATAATAATACATGTTACATTTCTTATACAATGTTAGCAAGTTCACTGTTGTATCACGCTAGCCGGAGAAATGTTGTTTTAAAGTAAAAAAAAAATGCATCTTGTGCAGCCATCTTGTTATCGTAAACAATATTGGTACAGATGACAGCCTTAATCTGAAGTTTGCAGGCTTTAGCTTTAGCATGCAAACCATTACAACTCACTCAACTGCTCTCTGGTCAGGCACACTGAAATAATCATCAAGTGTTTTCAGTGACTAAACGACAACAGGGTATAAAGATAATATTGTGTTTGACGCGCAAAAGTGAGAGAAAAGTAAACACTTAGTCATCATTGTCATTAGCGCTAATGATGTTAGCCGGGTAGCTAGCAAGCTAGCGGATGACACTTACAGCAATCACGTTGACAAAAGTGGTTTTTCCGGAGTATTGGAGGCCGACCAGCGTCAGCTCCATCTCCTCCTTCCAAAACAGAGACTTGAACCAGTCTAGAAGCCGGTTTATTAGCGCCAGCATCTTGGAGTCGTGCGGTGTTCTCACCTCTCCCTCCCTGTCAGCTGTTTAGTTGGGCTTTTCCAAGTGGGACGCAGACAGGGGTCATGTGATCACCAGCCTGGTGCAGTGGGGCAGACAGCGCCCCTACTGGAGGATGGAGGACGGGCAGCATCAAGGCCTTGCAGTAAAACTAATGAAGCTGTCACGTGCCAATGTATACATTTTTAAAAAAGCACAATATCACATTAAAACACTGTACAAAATACACAACATGAATACCGTTTGTTTTCCAGAGAGAAGGCAATAATAGCAAGGTTTGGTGATGCTTGAGTGACAGGTGGAATGTGTAAATACCAACCATTTTGGTCAGCCACAGGCCAAGATAGTCATATACGAATGATGGTGAGTTATAAAGCACCCACATAAACAAGCATAGCACACAATACTAACAGGATTTCAGTCACTGGAGGTACTACATTTTCATTTATTGACTTCTATGACAAGGTGGTGACTATTTCCTGGAGTTGGCCCTTGTTAGAATCCGTCTGGAGTTGGAGTCTACTTTCCTCCTCTGACAGGTGATATTCACGCTGGCTGGCCAGTTCTACTGGCATGGAGTCAGTGGCTCTCTCTGAAGCACAGATAACATAAACATAAACACCTTCCCATATTCTGCAGTACATATCTTGTTTTTTTATCAGCTTACCTGTTTTACATTTCCTTGCCACGTTTATACAGGCTATAGACAGGATCACAAGAACAATGAGGGACAGCAAAGCACATCCCATGCTAAGGGTCACATAAAGGGCGTCATTGTCTGGTGAGGAATCAAGTCAGAGGTAAACTGAAACATACACATATTGTTGCAAACATCAAAAAAAATAATTACATCACAGGCTATCAAACGTTTTGGGACCACGGACCCCTTACAGCGGGGGTTCTCAAATGGTCTCAACCTGGGACCCACATTTTCCAATGGTCATGAAGTCGTGACTCACTCTTATTTACCGGTAAGTCATTTAACATTTTTTGTTGGGTTTTTGTTTGTACACTTTATTTAAGTCATTTTTAATTTTATTTATTTTTACATTTTTATTTAAGTCATTGTCATTTTTACATTTATTTGATTATTTTATTATTTTATTTATATTTTGTATACCTTTATTTAAGTCAAACCAAGCAAATATATTTGTTTTTTAAAATTACTTGTCATCTTTTGAATGACTAATACACATAGTTACATGTCCAAAGTGCATTTTAGAGGAATTTATTAGGCATTTTGTCAAGGAAATGAGGAAGAACATGATATCTGCATTACAGAGCACAATATATATTTTTTCAAACCAATATCAATAACTTTCTGCTTCTCAAGACCGATATGATACCGATAACCGAATCGATAACCAAACTTTTTTATATCTACTTTTTAAATTTAGATTTAAGTCTAGTTTGTGCACACCTGGAGGTAACAAATTGGGATTTCACCAACTGTAACTGTTGATTTTTCCTAATCAATATCTTGACATGACTACTATCACATCACTACTATCAGGAGTATAGAGCGGAGGGAGCCCCCTGCTGTGGCATAACAAGGTGCACTGTATTCGTGCACATGCTATGAGCAGCCGGTGTGACGCCACAGAGGTCTCTGGCAAACCTTTTGCACTTTTCATAAGGTGTATTGAACTGCTGTTCTCACAGTTTTCGTCTTTACAGGTCTTGAGAAAAATAAGGCAAACAAATAAACTCCCAAAGTGGTCTGAAGAGCAAGACTGATCTTGAGTGCGACTTTAGTACACTACTAAATGCATTGTAATCACTTTTCATGTACATACCGTGTCTACGGCAGACTGAGTTATGGGTTCTATTCCCTGGAAATTGCTCCACGAGTCCTTCCATTCTGCACCTGTAGACCGAGAGTCAGCATTTTCGTTCTGTGGTTCATATTGGCATAGCTTTGGAAAAAAGGAAAATGTTTCTACTGTGTCCGCGCTCTGCAGATGTTCATTTTCACATCCCAATATTGATGATCAGGACATGCTGGTTTGCACTCATACTGCATCAAGCCTGCAGCAGATAATGTTCAATCATTAGATTAGTTTGTTTTTTAGATTTGATTTGTGGAAACATTTACCTGTCTTCATGGCTTTTTCACCGACACCGCAGTTATTTTTCTGGCATTCTGAACACACCTCGTCAGTGCACAGGAAACCGGGGCTGCATGCGCACTTTGCGTTTGCAGTTGAAGAGCACATCTCTATTTGTTCTGTAGATAGACAATAAAGCTAACTGCCACTTCCTGCAGGTCTATCTGTCTCTGATTGTCAAATGTGCTTTAATCTTCTTGTCATTCTTTATTCTGGATAAACACATACCAAACAGTCCAGTAATTAAATTCTCCTTTGGTTCTTACCTTGGTGAACACCTTGGCACGGCTGACACTGCGTACATTTGTTAAAGATGTTATATTGTTGGGAGAAGAAGCCGTCAGGACATGGGCTACAGACAGTTTGTTGTGTGTCTGTGCAGAGTTCTGTCAGATATGTTCCTTTAAAGCCCAAATATATCAGTCAGACCCTTGTGTATTATCTTCTGATACAGATAGATCAAATGAAACACCATTTGTTACCTGGGCGGCACATGTGGCAGCATCTCCCGTTGATCAAAGTCTGAAAAATATCACAGCCCACAGCGTATTCTAAAATCCAATTGCACAAGAAAATATACAGAGCTGCTATGGACGGGTGAAGAGAAATCATTATGGACAGCACTCTGCTTATGCGCATAGTTTTTATGTTGGCTGTGGGAGGAGTCTTGGCAGCTCTCTGCAACCTGACCAAAATAATAAAATAATTTAATAACTATGACCAGTGCATTCATGAATAAACACATCCTGGGCTCAATTTTGAATGCGAGTGTCCGATGGGAAAATGTTGAGTTTTCCATATGAAATTATTTGATTCCATCCTGGCTGGGTCATGGACAGCAAATCTTTAAATATTAAAATATTTAAAGGTTCCCTAATGTGATTGATCAACTTTGCTATATTGTTTGTAATTCTGGTCTGCATTGTTCATTTTTAGCGAAAAGACGCATAAGATGCTGGCAGGGAGGGCATACATGGAGCGGCACAAGCAGATATAGTGTACCAGAACATCCGTGGACTCCCAGAATCAAGATGGCAGACACCACTGGCGATAGTTGTGAACAGCCAAGCCATGATCCTGTGGGACTTCCGGTTCCAGACGGACAAACTGGTGTTGGCCAACCAGCCTGACATTAGCGGTGGTGCAGTGGTAGTAACCCCCAAGCTGGGTGGATGGCTCCAACAGATACCATGAAAAACATCTGCCATCTCTGCCCAGAAGAGCACAATACTGGGAACAGCTAAGATCTTGCTCAGGACCCTCAGCGCTTCATCCACACGGAAACGGCGTTCTGGGTGTCCCGAAACTGTGTTTTTTGAAAACAGCTTCCAGAGTGGGAAAATCTGAAAACGCCGGCTTGTGGTTTCCATGAAGACAAGCTTCTTTTGGAAAGCGATGACTTCAGCGACCTTTTGCCGTCACGTGACCAGAAGTGAGGTTTGACGACAAGCCAAAATAATATTTGAATATTTGGACTGGCATGACTCACCCCAGTCGACATTTTCCTGCTATTTTGTTGTCTTATTCTCCAAAAAGACTCGTAGAAGTAATTCCGCTTTGTTGTAAGTCTTGATGAGCGTGGGGGATGGACGACGGACTTATGCGCATGTGTTTATTTTTCTTCTATAGTTTGGTGTGTCACGAGGTTCCATCTGCGTGTCTGTTTACAGCACCACATGCAGGTGTCCTTTGTGTATTACATCCTTTTCACCCAGTCATCCGTTCTTGTCTCGATGCAACTATTTACTAATCCCGCACAGTGTGGACGCCAATTTTTTTCAAACCGCCAGGTTATATATATGAAAACCCCAGGAACGTTTCTGTGTTGACAGGGCCTCAAGGCCCCGAGCTTGGAGAAGATACTGCCACAGGTAGACAAGAAAACTTATATATGTATATTAAGTTAGCTATAGTTTTACTCATCCCTTCTTAATATTAGTCTTAATTCATAATATATACTTTGAAATGCATTTTGTATGTGCTGTTTTTTGAAGGTTATTTTTAAATCAAAATAAATCTGTCTTGCCTTCTATAAAAGTGGAACTTAACAGCATGATCATGGGACACTGTAGTCCCAAGATATACATTATAGACTCACTGAAATCACAAGTAACTGTATTGTATTGTTGGTAAAAAAAAAAATAATAATAAAAAAATAAAAAAAAACAGGCATGGTGTTGTGTCAGTGAGGTTGGTGTACTTTACACACGCTACACTACTTCTCAGAAGCCAAACCCCACAAGCATATTTCTTTGAAGCCCAGTGGCTTCCACCGTGTCTGACAAGTAGAACGAAAAGACACATTAAACATGCAACCGACTGCTTGCTGCACCATTTATGCATGATGAAATAAATATCTGAGCTTGACAAAAGAGACAGTTAATGTAGTTATCATTTGCAATCCATTGAAATACCGCTAGCGTCCTTCATTGCTTTTAGATTGTTTTTGTGTGTGCAGAATACTACTACTATAAAAAGTCATTTTTAAACATTTTGTGTGTGTTTTAGAAGAAGATGAGCTCTTAACATACGTAAGTGGGTACACACCCTTGACATTTCACAGAATTTGTTTTACAGTATATCTTCTGAAGGGAACAATACTGAAGAAAGTAGCAGGACAGCTTTACTATTCACTGAAAATGACACAGCACACAGCTGTTATTGTGGCACTTTGTGGTTGTTTTAATCTTTTTTAGGAGTAAAAAAAAGAAAATGTTAATACTGTTGACTTCCTGGGTTTCACTAGAAGGTGACTGAACACGTGTTGAGCTAAAATACAGTAAATAAGGATGTAATGTAGCATTTTGCTGACGTCCGGTAAATTACTTTGCTAAATAGATAATGTTCATTATTCTGATATTAGAATGTTAAATGACTTTCCAGATATTTCACTAAGATCATGAAACTCTGCATGAAAGCATGGGAGAAACTTTGACGTCACTCGTGGGAAAACCCCCGACCACACAAACACACACACACACACCTCCGACAACATGTTTGTCACGTTGTTGTCTGCTGAAGACACCTGCACAGCTAGAGGACAGAAAAAAAAGCTTAACATTAACATTTTCTTTTAAAGATTAAAAAAATGATGTCAACAACCAATATGTGAGCAGTTAAGTGAGGTAGGATACACCTTTTGAATCATCCACACAGTAAAGTAAACAACACCACAACAAATCATAGTGAAAGGTCAACAAGAACATTTGACCAATTTCTGCAAAATACTGTATACATCCACATCTAAATGAGATGGGAGGGATTAGGGCTCCTCTGGATTTAGTTTGAGAGCGGAGCAACTGCCATCACCGCTTTCTTCTACGGGCCTCCGACACACTGAGTCGCCTGCAGGAAAGAAAGAAACAGAATTCATAGACAGATCAAGTCATCTTTTAGCACTGCAATTAAACACCTTAAAATGGACATTTGTAATAATGAAAGTAAAAGGCATACATGTTACAAATGTGAAATTAGTAGGGATGTCACGAGGTCTCGTGTCTCAAGAGGTTAAAACATGACAAGATTTCTTGTTCAGATAAAAAAGTCTTTTGGGTGCTAGGCCTGGGACAATAATAAATGTATTAATTCATGGCGAGCAACTATCTTTCCCCCAGAGATTGCAACCACCACCCTCAGGCCAGACTTGGTGCTATGGTCCCATTCACTAAAGGTGGTCTGCATCATCGAGCTCACGGTGCCATGAGAGGATTCCACCGGAGAGGCCTACGAATGAAAGAAACTGCGCTACACAGATCTGGCAGCAGATGCACAACAGCAAGGATGGAAGGCCAAGGTCAAGTAGGATGCAGAGGTTTTGTGGCTTCTTCTACCATCAGGCTTATGAAAGACCTTGGCAGGCTCTGCGGCATACAACAAGATCAGTCTCTGAAGTGGCCGAAAGAAGCAGCCAGTGGCTATGCATCAAGCGCAAGGACCCTTGCTGGGCTCAAAGCAGAGGGGGGCACACACCTGGGACGCCAGGTGTTGCTGATGAGCTCTCTGGAGGTGTCATGGGCCTATCAGTGGGCCTATCATCGAAACACCAATGAAGGAGGGTACCCATCTGACGACCCTAAAGAAGTTTTAAACCCCCTCCCTGTTATTGATGAGGGTGTCTAGTGTTGAAAGGCCGAAACGCCCACTGATTTAAAGGTAACCTACTGATGATGTGTCTCAAAATGTACATCCTTCCCATGTTCCCACACCACTCTCAACATCCACACCTCATGTGATTACCATCTATTGGCACGAAGGATATTTCCATCAAGTCCTGTGTATTTACAAACATCACACAATAAATGAAAATGAAGTGGATAATCAATATATTGCCACGTGCATTCGTGTCTTTCTTTTTTACTTGTCTCTCGCCTCCAAACAGGCAGGAATAGAGTTCACTCTGAGCATTGGTTTCAGGACCTTGGAGCGTTTGTTCCATAGAACGACATGAATGGAGTGAGCCCTTTTGTCAGTCATACAGTCTCTTTGTCTTGGTGGATGGAGGTGGGGCTGCTAGCATACACACAGAGGGCAGAAGAGTGTAGTCTCGTGAGGAGTAATACAAGGTAACGTAGTAGAAATTATATTAGTAGATTGCAATATATTGTCATATATTTTTTTTATATTTTTTCTGACTGACAAAAAGGCTCACTCCGTTCATGTAATTGTTCTATGGCACAAACGCGCCACGGTGCTGAAAGCAATGCACAGAGTGAACTCTCTTCCTGCCTGTTTGGAGGCGAGAGTCGAGGAAACAGACACGCATGTACATGACAATATATTGATTATGCAGTTCATTTTCATTTTTTGATGAATTCATTTATTTATGGCAGTCCCAGACCTAGTGCCCACGAGACAGTTCATCTCGCAAGATCTTGTGACAGGCCTAGCGTATACAGTGTTTGAGGCTAACGGTACTCACACCAGAGACTGACTGGGATTCGGACCTCAGTGGCAGAGCTACGTGCCAAAATCTGGGACAGTCTTCCAGAAGACGTGCGACAATCCTCAACTTTGGCAATGTTCAAATCCAAACTGAAAGCACTTCTATTCAACTGTGCATTTCACAACTGAACGTATTTTATCTGCGCTCTTCATTTTTAGTTTTATTTTTAGTTTTATGGAATGATTCATGGGATGTTATGTAATGATTTTAAATCGATTCTATGTTTTGATGGACTGATTTTATGAAGTGATTTTACCCTTCTTTTCTGTAAAGCAATTTGAATTACCTTGTGTATGAAGTGCGCTCTATGAATATACTTGCCTTGCCTTGCCTAGAGGGGCGTGGTCACATGGGCACAAGTGGGTGTGCATGCTTATGCACACAGAAGCCATAAACGGCGCACGCTTGCTTGCGCCAGGGGAAAGGTGGAGAGAGGAAAGGCTGGGAAGCCCTAATTTTTGGTGATTGTTTTGTTGTACATTTTTCATTGGCATTACAACATTTCCTTACATTGCTGCACGTCATCTTCCAAAGTATCTGTTTGTATATACAGCATGCTGTATATACCACGGGTGTCAAACTCAAGGCCAGATTCGGGTCACCATATGGTTTTATGTGCCCTGTGAAAGCCTGGAAATAATGCATAAAAAAATATTTTTTTATGATTTCATAATTTTTAACATATATATGTATATATATTTTACTATTATTCTTATTACTCTATCATGTGGGACATGCCATGGCTGACTTCATGCAGCATTAAGTTAATGTCATGTAAGCTAATGTCTCATCAGTGTTTTGTGTCATTACTGCCGCCTAGTGACCACAATACTACACATCACTTGTATTTATACATACAGTATGACTACTAATAGACTATAGTTTATCACCAAACAGTCGTCATTTATTCATTAATTCATTTCTGAAAAACTGCGATATAGCGAGGGAGCGATAATTGAACCGCGATATTGCGAGGGGCGACTGCATTTTTTTTTTTATTGTTTATAATACCATTTTCACATATTTTATATGATTTTGTTTTTTCTGTTGTTGTATATTAGCCTGGTGATAATAAATCAACATGCTACCTCGATATACTTAAGGGTTTGAAATAAATAACAATTCATAAAATTATTTAAATTAATATTTTATTTAGTAAATTAATTCATTACCGATTATTAATTTACCAGGCACATTAAGTGAATTAGCACAAGGTATTGGTATTAAATCAGTATCGACGAAACCAGTCTGAATATTACTCAGTATCAGATCGGAAACAAAAGCAGTGGTATCACACATCACTTAGCTTCAATGTCAGTCAGCGTTTTTTTAGGGATTTTTAAAAAAAGTTTTTCTAAGTGTGCGTCTCTGTGACCGTGTCTGACTGTGTTCCTACCGACCCTCCTTGTCCTTTTTACACAGCCGTTTTCTGCCCTAAGCTGCCAAGGGAAATGGCGTTGTGACCACCAGTGATTGTGCTCCTGCAACCCTGCCCAGCAACAAGTGAACGTGCAGGCAGTCTTTCAAGCCATGATTGTGTGATGCGATGAGAGCTTTCTTTAAAAAAACCCCACTGGGAACAGACTTTTTTTTTTGTCATTTGCCTTGTTAGACATACAGGTAAGCGATGAAATGACAGAAAAGAAACATGAACTACGTACGTAGCACTGCCGGCTGTCCTTTCACACATGTAGTAACGTGCATTTTACACGTCACCGCAGTAAGAACCAGCAGTCCAACAATTCCAAAGATGAGAAAGGGAATGCCTGTGGAAGACAATTATAATTATATATTTACTGGGGTTGTGAAGTATAAACCGATGCAACTGCAAGTGAGAGATGTGGCTGCATGGGTATCAGCCTCCTGGATGGATAAGAATCAGCCATAAATCCTTAGATGAATGGATTATAGAGACATGCACCGGGTATCGCAAGACTAGCAACCGCTTGACAGCCCATCTCTTAAACAACGTTGTGCATGCGCCGTAGCTTAGCATTACTGAAGACAAGAGTCGGTGCAGATAGCAAGCAGCAAGCAGTGCTAGCATTAGTGGCAGGCTAGCTAGTCACCAGTAAAAATTTTCAACACATCAGCAAAACATATGTACATGGCCATCTAATTGATCTTATTGATTATATGTTGTGTAAAACTAAGACAGGAACAACATCAAATTAAAAGTACTAAATGAATACAGAGCCACCATCCACCAGTACCAGCCTGGACTCTGTTTTTCAGAGAACAAATCTACACATTAGCACTCAATAAGGTCATCAAATCTTACCTTTATGCATTCCCACATGGTATCAGCATTTGGGTGCAAATATGAAGTGAAAAAATTGTTAAAAATACACTATTGTAATCTCTCTGTGTAGTGTGGGACCAAGTTAGATGGTGTGTTCAACGACCGTCCAACAAGTTGGGACAGGTCGATGCTCACGTTACACAATGCAAAAAATGTATATTGCAAAAAATTGTATATTATTTTTGGGATAAAATAATTACCCATATTTCCAAAATTGATGTCCCTTTTCATAAACTTTGATGTAGTTATTTACAACTTATTCTATTATTATTTTTTAAGTGTTTAGTCGTTTTTTTTAATCGCTGCGCTTGAAAGTTTCCTGCGGCCCAGTGGGTTGGGGACCCCTGCCTTGCAGCATGCTTGGGGATATGATCTGCTCTTTAACATACTTGAAAACACTGCAAGAAGGACACTTTTATATTGTCTACATCAACAAATGTATAAACGATATATTTGAATCGTACTGAATCAAATGTATCGTTTATACACTTTCGAATCGTGTTTTTTTAAAATATGTTTTTTGAATCATATCTTAACTTATGTATCTAGATGCGTATGGAATCGTCTAACCACAAAGAGATTTACATCCCTAATACTTAGATAATGTACAATATATAGCAAAAAAAGTGTCATACCAATGTGTTGGCTGGTGTTGTTTGAAGGTGGGGCAGGCTGTACTTTGTCCTTGGGGAGCACGTGATGCTCTGTGGTGGCGGTGGTGGTATTAAGATGCGTGTTGTCAGGACTTTGAGTCCCTTCATGTGGACGGTGGGGTTTTAAATTTGTGTTGAGAGACACTGTTGTGTTTGAAGTCTTTGGCTCGCCGTTGCAGAGGACGTCAGACGTGCTGCTGCCGCTAACGTTCACGCCAGACGTACACCTTGGATGCAAGGAAAGGAGAGGCCGCTTGTGATATGATACTGCTGTCGTTTTATATACAACTGCATGTTGCCACATACTCTTTCCATTTAAAACAACGGGAGTTGGGACTTCGATTGAAAAATCCATGCTCACATTTTGAGCATTCTAGTAAGAAAGAAAAAAAAGAAATCAGCACAGTAGTCACTCGTGTATTTTACACAAAGGTTGCATTTGGTTCTGTGTGGCTGTGTTTACCTCCATGCCTTAACCCAAAGCCAACGGCACACTCGCAAGTAGCAGAATCAAGCTCCAAACGACGAAATCCTCCTCTGCACTGACATTTCGTGTTTGTCTCTTTTGTGCATTTCTCTTTCACCTCGCTTCCCGACTCTGGAAAGAAAACACATTGCTTTAATTCAGGTTGAAAACTCCCCCATAAAAGAGTCTATCAGAAAGCACAAGTAGTGTTTTACCTTCATTACACTTTGTGCACGGTGTGCACTGTTTGGAATGATTCTCCACAGGCTGGTGATACCCATCAGGACAAACCTGACATTTTTTATTTCCACCATACACTTTTATCAGGTGACCTTGGGTTTCATTAGAAGAAAAAGACAATTGTTGAGATGCAAGTGTCATCGCCACGCAGAATGCACAAGAAAGCAACATATTTACCTTTTGGACACGAGAACGCGCCCAAATCCGCAACGAATTGATGAAAAGTCAGACTCAATAGGAGCACTTTGAGAGGAAGCATGTTTTCTATTTGGGTGATAAAACACGAGAAGAGTAAAGAAACCCCACAGAGAGGGAATCACCACTTATATAAATGACATCCTCCAACCACATGCTTCTCAAACCATAAACACTTCCTGTTTGCACACATGCATTATTTTTTTATGATGTGGAAGACAAACATTCATATTGACTCTATAAAACATAAATACAATTTTTGAGTCAAACAAATGACGATTGAACACGCTCTCTTTATGATTACTTCATGTTATTATATTATTCACCAAGTGACTAATCAATATTCTATTTGAATTAAGCATTTTATTGTGTTTAAACTAGTATTTAAAGTGTAAAAAAAGACAATGTAATTGTCCATCATAATATAATAATAATAAATATAGAACAATAAAATAGTTAAATAAAGCTTCACAAAAATAATAAAATAAATTGTGTTTACAATCATTTTTAAAGATGTAAAAAAATGTAATTGTAATAAATATAGTAATAAATATAGAACAATAAAAGAAGAACGCTTCACAAAATGAATTTTTGCGTTTAAAATCATTTTAAAAATGTTTTTAAAAAAATATGTAATTGATCATAATAAATATAGGGCAATAAAATAATTAAATAATGCGTCACAAAAATTATATATTTTAATTATTTTTAAAAAATGTAAAAAACTGCAATGTAATTGATAACAATAATATGGATCAATAAAATAATTCAATAAAGGTTCACAAAAATGTAAAAAAAATATTTTTGTGTTTAAAATCATTTTTAAAATGTAAAAAAGCAGTGTAATAGATCATAATGGCAAATATAGAACAAAAATATAATTCAATAATGCTTCTCAAAATGAAATTGTTTCTATTGTGTTTCAAATCATTTTCAAAACGTAAAAAACATAATGTAATTGACAATAAAATCATTCAGTAATGCATCACAAAATTTATATATTTTAATCATTTGAAATGAAAAAAATACAGAAATGTAATTGATAATAATAATATAGAACAACAAAAATAATTCAATAAAGTTTCAGAAAAATGTTTAAAATATATTTTTTGTGTTTAAAATCATTTTAAAAATGTAAAAAAAACAGTGTAATACATCATAAGGATAAATATAGAACAATAAAATAATTCAATAATGCTTCACAAAAATTATAATTTTTTATTGTGTCTAAAATAATGTTTAAAATGTAAAAAATAACAATGTAATTGATCAGAATGATAAATATAGAACAATAAAATAATTCACAAAAATGAAAAATATTTATTTTACATCTCTGAAGCCGCCACCTGACACAGGAAAATGTGTTAAAAAAACAACAACTAAAGTTTGGGCAAATTAATTGTTTTTAACCTTTATGTGTTTTTGTCACTCTGTGGTCATGGATAGGAAACTGTGCCACTTTAAGTGTTTTCTGCCGGTAAGAACATGCCAGTACTTTGCATATGGCTTCATGGAAACCACCACGCACACTTTCTTGATTAATCTGTACTCTTCAACCACATACTGTAGGTTGTGTTGACAAGACACCCGTGCTGTTCTTCTGTAAAGTCTAAATGTCTTTCGTGCTTCTATTTAACTGAGGTTAAAGGGACGGTTGGATTGTTCGTTTTTCTTGTGTTCATAAGATTTTCATATTACATTTTACATTTCCATATTAAGACGTAAATGACATTAGGCCTAAAAGTCACACTAATTATTCTTTTATACCAGCTATTACACATGAATTTTCTTATTTATTAAAGTAGTAGAGTACAACAATATTGCTCCATTTCAACCACGTGACCCAGAAGCATTTCTGGTGAGCTGGGAGGGGGGCAAGCATAAGTTACGGCCACATACACACTCAGTATGAGGAAAAACAGAAAAGAGGAAACAGTTTTAACTAGGCTACGGTTTGAGCACACTGGGTTAATGGTTTTGAAATATAGGGAAGAGCATGTGAAGCTAAGGTCGGAAAGGAATGGAGCATTGAGGGTATTTTAGGAACAATTGGAGAGGGGGTCAGAGAGGCAAAGAGGGCGGTGTGATAGAGTATTTGAACAACACGGGATTATGTAATAGAATCTAGATTGTTATTATAATTTTTTCATTATCTGAATTAATATAAAATAACATGGCCCATGTTGCATACTCCGGTACAGTAGGTGGCGGTATGCACCTTTGAAGTCATGGTTGCAACCCGCCATTAAACCAGAAGAAGAACACTCTGCGTGTTTGTGTAATATTTTGGAGATTAAAGCAAAAAACGGTGCATGTGGTTGAAATGATTTGCTCCAATTGTGTGAGTGTACATGGGGTGATGCATGGAGACATAAAATAGTTGAAAACAAGACGATGGAAAAACAGTGAAAGATTATCCAGCATCAGACAGTTTGACAGACAGTTAGTTTGCCATCTTACACCCAGTCAGTGTGCATGAATACATTCTTGTACAGTGGTATGAAAAAGTATGTGAACCTTTTGGAATTTCTCACATTTCTGCATAAAATCACCATCAAATGTGATCTGATCTTTGTCAAAATCACACAGATGAAAAACCAGTGTCTGCTTTAACTAAAACCACCCAAACATTTATAGGTTTTCATATTTTAATGAGGATATCATGCAAACAATGACAGAAGGGGGAGGAATAAGTAACTGAACCATCACATTTAATATTTTGTGGCCCCCCCTTTGGCAGCAATAACTTCAACCAGATGCTTCCTGTAGCTGCAGATCAGTCTGGCACATCGATCAGGACTAATCTTGGCCTATTCTTCTCTACAAAACTGCTGTAGTTTTCAGTCAGATTCCTGGGATGTCTGGCATGAATCGCTGTCTTGAGGTCATGCCACAGCATCTCAATGGGGTTCAAGTTTGCGAACATTAAACGAGCAACAATGTTTTTTTTAGACAACAGTGGCTTCCTCCGTGGAGTCCTCCCATTAACACCATTCTTGGCCATTGTTTTACATATAGTTGATGTGTGCACAGAGATATTGGACTGTGCCAGTGATTTTTGTAAGTCTTTAGCAGACACTCTAGGGTTCTTTTTTACCTCTCTGAGTGTTCTGCACTGAACTCTTGGCGTCATCTTTGGTGGACGGCCACTCCTTGGGAGAGAAGCAACAGTGCCAAACTCTCTTCATTTGTAGACAACCATGGTGCAAAATATATAAATTATAAGCCCTCTTTTCCTGGTTCCATATTAAGTTTTTTTCGCCACTGAAAAAATACAGACAAAAGCATTTGCTAGAAAGAAATGTTTGGATGAATGGTATTTCTCTGTTTATAAAACAAAACTCTAGCTGAATCATCTACATTAATCCATCATTGCACTCTGCTTTTGGTTGTTTACAATCAAATATAACTGCATTTTATGGGTTTTATTTAGTTTATTTACGTTTGTTTTACTTAACCGGATATGACGTTTACGTCTGAGCTACGTGCATTGCGGAACTTTTTAGTAACTCCGTCTTGGTGGAGGTCATAAGATGATATAAACGTCCACATGCTAACAAACTATTTTAATAATAATCACTAATAAAACAACCCATAAAATATTACTTGACCATTTATGGACAATTTATCTTCATACATTAAAAAAATAATAACTTCCAGACCATGTGACGTCGCAGAAGCGCTGTCGTAAAAAGTGACGTATATCGCGCATGCGTACAACCGATTGCATTTCCGGGACGGATTGCTCAGTGACAGCAAGCTTTCACGACTACAACTTCCGTCATACGGCATGTCGTAAAACCAGCAGGGCGGAGTACGGCATTGTTGAGCAATACGAGCAATTCTTGGTGTTGACTTTTTGATTTACTGTAACACCATACGCCTACTAGTAAGTTGTGAATTATCTGCGGTGAAAGCCAAAGTATTTCAATTGACGGATTAGTGTAGTTAAATACGCCTAAATAGTGGGTCTGGTCCAAATGAGTCGTCGGGGTTCGCCTCTGTGAAGAAAGGGAGAGATATAACTGCACTCTGTCACAACGGTTTTATCCACTCATTCTGAGCCAAATAAGCGATGCTGGTCACCGTTTTCTGCGCACCGAGGGATCGGCCAGAAAGCACATTTGCCCTCGATGTATCCCCGGAGCTGGAGCTGAGAGACTTTGTAGCACTTTGTGAACTCGAATCAGGAATCCCTGCCGGGGAAATTCTGGTAAGCTGCTGGAGAGCTAACGTAGCTAGCAGCTAGTTAGCTTGCTTTGCTAGCATGAATCATAGTTTTTTTTACTTTTAATTTCGGAAACAGGGCACAGGAACGGGGAAATTCCGCTAAGCAGTTACTACTTGGATTAAGTCTGTTGTTATTTAATTGACTTTTTTGGGGACATTAATAATCGTAATTGTAATTAAAGTGTGTTCTTTTTCTGGTCAAACAGGCGCAGGCAGAAGCAGCTAGACAAACAATACACATTTTTGCCATCATTGATGTTATTAATTTTTGTAGCGAGCCAACGAACACAACATAATTTATTTCTGAAAGCCTGGAGGTTGTTTTCATTGTAAGTGTAGTGTTTTTAGTCGTTGTATTATTTTGTGAGTAACCCTTGTTATGGCTGAAGAGTACAATTCATGTTTTTTGTGCCCACCATTCTCTCTATATTTTCACCCATGTTTAGATCTCCTATGTAGAGCAGCCCCTAAAAGACCCGACTCGTGCCTTGGGGACCTACGGCGTAAAGGATGGAGATGTGGTGGTTCTCAGGCAAGCGGATAGAAGGCCACCGCCAACCCAGCCAGCCTTCCCAGGTAAGAACATTTCATGTAAACAAACAATAACAAGAGCCCTTAAAGAGTGTGTAAGACATTTTTATATTATTAATTTAGTGGGATTGAAGGTGTTCTGAACTCCTGCTTCAATGCCAGTGTGGTATTGAGCAGAATAATCAGCTTCTCATAGCTGACATGTTGTCACATCTTTATACTAATGATTATTTATATGTGACAAATATGGGTGCCATAGAATAGTCGACTATTCAACAGTTCGCTTCGAAGGAGTCTGATTCAGCTATCAATCTCGCCGTTTTAATTGTCATTTATACAGTGGTACATTGGCATGAGTGTTCCACTGCGTGATTTTGTTTTTTGGGCTTTGAGCTGGGAGCTAAAATTTTGGTTACGAGCTGCTAGTTACCGGCAGGCCTAATCCGAGGACAGCTATTTGGGGGATTGTGTCAATGTGACCATGACTGAAAGTGAGACCAGTCACTACTCGCAACAGACAACATAAACATGCAAAAACTGGGTGATTTCTTACTCTATATTATTTTTTGAATACAATAATGGTCCTTTTTTCCAAAATTTATATCCCTTTACATAAAATTTGATGTAGTTACTTACAATTTTTTTTTTTTTAAGTTGTTTTTTTTAAGTGTCTCTTTGTTGTCATTGTACCTGAACGTTTCCAGTGTCCCCGTGGTTGGTGACCCCTGCTTTACAGCATGCTTGGGGAGCTGATGTGCTCTTTTACACATTTGAAAATACTGTAAGAATGACACTTTAATACAATTGGCTTCTTTATTTTATAATGTAAGATTCATGTCTACATCAACAAATGTAATCATTGGATTGTATTGAATCGAATCGTATTGAATCGTTCTGTTTTTAAAATATATGGTTTTTGAATGGTATCTTAGCCCATGTATCTAGATGCGTATCGAATCATCTACCACAAACAGATTTACATCCCTAGTTATATCCCCACTAAATTTCCTTCCCTATCCCCTTCCGCTTGAGCTGGACAAAGTCGCCCATAAACATGGCACAGACGCGGTTGCGGTTTAGCAAGTGAATAGCACCGACAAGAACTTGAGGTGCATGCACCAGTTGAGAATCACGGTTTTACAGCTTAGCTATTTTACAGGCAATGTTAAGACATTTTTGGAGATAACCCAAAACCTTTGCAAAAGTTTGTCTTTTTTGTCACCCATCAAAACTGTTTCCCCTTGTGTCCCTTAGAGAGCTCTGTAGAAGACAGCCCTAATGACAAATATTGTGGTTTTGTTTACAGTATCTATGGCAGCAATGCGTAGTGACAGGCAAAACAATGAAATACTCTTCCACTAGATGGCAGGAGGTACATAAGTAACCTGTGTAACCACCTGTTGCCATTTGCAAGCAGCAGCTGCTGTCTGTACCTTTCAGCAGGCACTGTTGTTAGATTTCTTATTATTATATTAGATCCAAACGCCGAAAGTTCATGTGATTCCTTCTTCAGCACAGACGCAAACACTTTACTTCAAACAAAAAGTCTTCATCTGAACACAACAAATTGCATTTCCAAAATCTTTGATTTATGAAATGATTCTGAAAATATAACCACCTTTTTGTCATAGAACAAAAAACCCTCCCAGATCCACTTTTGTGTGATTGAGAGATCCCAGCAAGTGTTTGTGCATGGATAATGCTAACTTCCCTACCTTTCCTCTTCACTCTGCAGGTCTGCCCCATATCGACTTTCGCTCCATCACAGTCCCTGGCGCCTCTTCTTCCACCGCTCCTCTTAGTACCGTCAGGGCACCACAACAGGCTCCACAGCAGACGCAACAACAGCCGCCACCACCACAACAACAGCAGCAGCAGCAGCCGCTGCAGCGTAACGCACAACCTTCCACACCAACGACCAGTCGCGGGTCCACCTCGACCCAGGGGCTGGATGACCCTGCCTTACTCCAGCAGATGCTCCTGGCCAATCCACACGAGCTGTCTCTCCTGAAAGAGCGAAACCCGCCTCTTGCCGAGGCCCTGCTGAGCGGTGATTTAGGTGGATGAAGACATTTTTTGATTTTTTGATGTCAGACTTACAGTGTTCTACAGGCTGTAACTGTCTGTTTTGCTTTCAGAGCGTTTCACCAAAGTGCTGCTGGAGCAACAGCAGGATCGAGCCAAGAGGGAGCAGGAGCGAATCCGGCTGCTGACTGCAGATCCTTTTGATTTGGAGGCTCAGGCGAAAATCGAGGAGGATATCAGGTTTGCTTGAGAGTTTTTTTTTTCAGTATAACTTGAAAATCCGCCATTTTGGTTGAATCCCATTTTGGAATGGGAATTCTCTGATCTTTGTATCTGTACATATTCCAGGCAGCACAACGTCGAAGAAAACATGACCATTGCCATGGAGGAGGCTCCAGAAAGCTTCGGGCAGGTGGTTATGCTCTACATTAACTGCAAAGTCAACGGACACCCCGTGAAAGCTTTTGTTGACTCAGGTAAAATAGATGGTGCAATGCATTTATTAGCTTGTAATGTTGCTGTGAAACACTGGATATTGGTTTAGTTCGTCCACATAGGAACACTTTAAGTATCATTCAGTGAGACTCATGTTCCTGATCTTATCCATGCACTCACCACTGTAGCATAATAATAAATATTACATCAATAAAACCATTACTGAATCTGTATCCGCCTCTCCAATGCCGTGACCGTGTACTGTATGTAGCATTTACCATTTCAAGGCATCTCTGTCTTTGCTCTCTGACCCATGGCCCATGTATTCAGGGGCTCAGATGACCATTATGAGCCAAGCGTGTGCCGAGCGATGTAACATCATGCGCCTGGTGGACCGCCGTTGGGCCGGCATTGCCAAGGGAGTGGGCACACAGAAGATCATTGGCAGAGTTCATTTGGGTGGGTGTTTTTTTGTTTTTTTAAAAACTTTTTAAACTACCGTAAGCTCCAATGGCTGTAGCTGACTGATGGCTGGTTGGTACAGCTCCAGGCTTTGTTTTAACATGTGCAGCGAAGCCTGCTGTTTTACAAAACTGTCTCCTATGAAGTGGTGGCTGTATACATGGGGCGTGCTCACCTAGCTTGGGGCTAATCAGAGGTGATATCATGTACACGAGGAAGGAGGTTTTCCCTCATGATGTCAGAATAGAATAGAACACGTGTCATACTCTAGGCTTTGGGTCCAGATGTGATTCGCAAAAGCCTAGGAATAACGTCCTTTTTCCTTCTAAATGCATTTGTTCTTTCATTTTGACAGGAAAATTGTACTGCGTGCGGTTTTCTAAACTTTAATATTGTGTGATCATGCAACAACGTATTCCAAGCATTTTTTTTTATCAAAACTAAATACTTGAATGTGTGCTTGTCACCTTCATATTGTCATGTCACTTCTCATTGCACTGCATGTTATCCATCAGTTTGTTTGTATAAATATAATAATCAAATGCCTGGGCATCACAAGGGTATATTCATATTAGATGTATTATTTTTATATTATATTATTTTTTTAAACCGATACTGCTAACTTTAGCATTTGGTACAACGAGCACGAGAAATGTCTTCCCCAGAAAGTGGCTGTATACAAGTGAGCTGAATTATTGGTTACCAGAGCTATTTTTAATGTTATAGGATTTATCGGTATGACGTCATAATTCCCTTATATCAGCCTGATAATTACCGTGCACCCCTAATTCATATACTGTATAATGACAATTACAAGTGGCCCACTGAGTCCAGACATAACTGCAATGTGGCTCTCCATGAAAACGTGTTTGACACCCCTAGAATAGAACTTTATTATCACTGTTACAGAAGCAATGAAAATCAGAACTTCAAACCTGGAACTTCAAAAGCGAGTGTTTGAGTGAGAGATAAGATTTTTCTCACTTTTGGTGCTCAAAAACAGGCCTTTATTGCACATACTACTGTTAGAACATCATGAAAAAGTTAATTTTGCCATTTTTAGGGGACCTTGAAAAGCTAGCTTTACACCAAGTTGCAAAAATGTTTTGTCTGTGTAGCTCAGGTCCAGATTGAAGGGGATTTTCTTCCCTGTTCTTTCTCCATCTTGGAGGACCAGCCCATGGACATGCTGCTTGGCCTGGACATGCTCAAGAGACACCAGGTACAATCCCTGATTCCATCCACTTCATTATCATCCACACTGAAAGATGGACATGATGTTTTTTTTTTGTTTTTTTTTTTAAATTTTGCTCTTATAGTGTTCAATCGACCTAAAGAGAAACGTGCTTCTCATTGGCACAACGGGCACAGAGACTCGCTTCCTGTCCGAGGCCGAGCTGCCCGAATGCGCCCGGCTGGCATATGGGCCCGAGGGGCGCGAAGACGGTCGTCCAGAAGAGATAGCGGACAGAGAGCTAGCAGAGGCGCTTCAGAGGTCCATACAGGAAAGCGGTAAGAAAATTCTCCACTTGGCAGTGGGTTGTTTTTTTTTTTGTTTGTATGTTTGTTTGTTTTTTTACCCTTCCCACCATTACAACTACAAACGCATGGGCCACTTTTCAACTCCATTCACGCTGTTGTATGATCACTTCATGCAATCACGACTTACTTTAAATATGAACAGGCTCCTACAAATGTACATTAAGTACATGTGAAGCAAAAAGCATACACGAAAAACGTTATTCTTCAACACGGATACACTAGACATTACTATGCAGATAGAAGTTGCAGTGTAGTTAAATTGTATAGTCCTGTGGTAGTGGTGGTGGTTACAATCATGAGGCGAGAAAAAAGGCCAAAATGTGATTTGTGTTGCTGCATGTGTGTGTGTGTGTGTGTGTGTGTGTGTGTGACTGCTAACTCTCTCCATCCCTCTGCATGACGTGTGCTGTGTGTTAACCTCTGAGCAGGGCAGCACTGATGCAAATGGAGACAGCTGGAGAGGGTCCAAACAATCAGGTACTGCAATCTCACTTCACGCTAGCCATCGTTTGTGCTAAATCCATTGCTTTTTCTTTTTTTTTTTTTAAATTACTATTATTTTTATGGTTTGATTTATGTTGCAAGATCTGGTAATTCAGTTGTCTGCGTTGTATTTTCTATGCATCTTATGTTTATTGTACAGGGAAAAAAACAATTACGTGCAACTAACTATAGTAAATGTTAGGGATGGGGCTGATGTGATCCAATATCTGCATCTAGTTCTGATACCAGTGCAATTCAAGTAACAGAAATATCAGAACACCACCAGTGTAAAATGTGACAATATTTTTCTTTCAGAAAAAAAACTTGTGGGCACTAGGCCTGGGACGATAATAAATTAATCACACAAAGAAAATGAACTCGATAATTTTGCCAGGCTGGATATATTGCCTTGTGCATGCGTGTCTCCAATAAGGCAGGAATAGGGTTCACTTTGCATTGGTTTCAGCACCTGGACGGGTTTGTTCCATAGAACAACAGCATGAACGGAGTGAACCCTTTTGTCAGTCTTACAGTCTTGGTGGGTGGAGGCGGGGCCGCTAGCATACACACAGAGTGCAATATTGTAATTATTTTTTCGTTGTTCTTTTCTTAAAAGTAATGTTAAAATCTCATACTGTAGACCCGATCTCATGCATTGTCTCGTCTTGTGAACTGAGTGTCTCGTCACACTCCTAGTGGATGCATATTAAAGCAAACGGAGCTCTGGTATCGGATATCCAAATTCACGTATTAAATCGGAAGTGAAAAAATGTGCATCTGCACATCCCTCTAAAATGTGCAAGCATTTTCGATTGACAGTGGAATCTCTGAAGGTGGACAGCTTTTTTTTTTTTTTAAACAAATTTGCTCTTAGAAAATAATCTCTTCCAACCTGAAAATGTCACCATCATTAAGCTGCACAGGCAATGTTTTTAACATTTTTAACTGATGATGTGAGTCACACATCCACCCATCCATCTCCTGTGCCGCTTAGCCTCACTAGGCTCACGGATATGCTGGAGCCTATCCCAGCTGACTTCAGGTGAGAGGTGGGGTACACCCTGGACTGGTCGCCAGCCAATCACAGGGCACAAAGAGATAAACAACCATTCACTCTCACATTCATACCTATGGACAATTTAGAGTCGCCAATTAACCTAACATGCATGTTTTTGGAATGTGGGAGGAAACCGGAGTAGCCGGAGAAAACCCACACACACACGGGGAGAACATGCAAACTCAAACCCAGTCGCCTGACTGTGTGGGCCACCATGTGGTCCTGACTCACACATCAAAAATAATAATTTTTGTTAAACATTCTTACTTTCAGTGTAAAAATAAGTTAACACCACTAAGAAGTAGGGGTGTCATAAGATTGACATGTGACGTAACCAGATTTCTCTTTCTCTTTTGTGGGCACTAAGCCTGGGATGATAAAATCAATCACATAGTAAATGAAAATGAAGGGGATAATCAATATATTGCCATGTGCATGCGTGTCTCTTTTCCTTGTCTCTCGCCTTCAAACAGGCAGGAAGAGGGTTCACTTTGTGCCTTGGTTTCAGCACATTTGTTCCATAGAACAACGGCATGAACGGAGTGAGCCCTTTTGCCAGTCATACAGGCGCTTTGTCTCAGTGGGTGGAGATGGGCTCAGTCGCATACACACAGAGTGGTACGTTGTAGAAATTTAATTACTAGATTGCAGTATATTGTCATATTTTTTATTTTTTCACAGTACTTTTAAAAAAAGTAATGGTAAAATCTCATCTCGTTCTTGTAGACCCAATCTTGTGTGTTGTCTCGTCTCGTGACACCCCTACTAAGAAGTGGTGACCGCACTAAAGTGACATCTTGTACGATGTCATCCAAGGTGGCAGTCCATCTTTTGAAATAAGTGTTGCGAAACAGCCAAAGAAAAATGTAAACATGGCAGGAATTGATGTCTTGTAAGATCACATTTGTCATGTAGCTTCATGCATGACGGCAGTTTTGAACTCCAAAGTTTTGTTTGACTTTATAAAAAGAGTATTTTTCACCCCCTTATGACTTCTGGGATGTTTGGCTTCAGGGCTTCCATTGTATGATAAACTTAGGTTGTCCATAACAAAGCTCCTCAAACACGTCCACATGTTTATTTGTCCAATGTGTTCTCTTCCCAAAAGACACTGCAGATGGACAGACTACCTCACCGCAGCCATCGTCATTACCCACAATCTCAGACCAGATGTCCTCACCAACCATTGATCCCTCCCTCAGCCCGTCCCCAAGCCAGCAGAACCAAATCCTGGATTCACAGTCCACCAAGGTCCCTCTTGATCAGGCCTCAGGACCTGGACTTTGCCAGGACCAACATGGCCCCCAGGAGGTTCCTCTGCCTACAGAGGATGATGGTTCTACAGCACAGGAGGTGCCCAGTCCCCATCTGCCAGACAATAGCATCTCTGTTGAAGCACCTGAGCCCAGTCAGTCACCAGATGCCCTCCAGTGTCCAAAGCGTGGCGCTGGCCCTGGAGAATTAACAGAGGGAGAGGACAGCTCCCCGCACCCAGAGCAGCTGCCCATGGAGCAGGAGGTGACTGGGTCCGTTCCATCTGAAGTCAAAGAAACATGTCCCAGTAATCCCAACCAGTCAGTTGAAATGAACTCCCCCCACAGTGTGACCAGCTCATGTCGGGACCAGGCCGAGGGTGAGCGCTGCCCCAGCATCCCCTCTCTGGCTGCCGCCCTCATGGAGCTCCATGAACTGCTGCTCTCCAACAGCACTTCCCTCCCGCTGACACATCCAGTCACACATGACCCGGAGCAAGTGACACCTGATATCACCCCGCCGACGCAAGCCAGAGCAGAACCAAGCAATACCAAAGCCAAACCAGCTGCTACAGCTGCTTGTGAGGGACATTCTGAGTGTCTTGTGCTGGATGGAGGAGGAGCAGACTCTGTTGAGGGATCTCTGGAGCCTCCAGAAGGCTCTACAGGCCAAGATGAAGCCAGTGACCTCAGCATTTATCATCCTAAGGTGGAGAGTTGTAATTCTGCGGGGGACTTCAGGGAACCCCCTGACGGGCAGCAGGGGAGCGGGACTGCAGATGGAGGAGCCTCTGACACGAACACCCCAGACATTCTCAGCTCCCATCTCGGTTCTCTATCCGCCGAGGAAGTCTCTAGCGCCTCCTCCGCCCCTCCTCCCGCTCAGGCCATACCTCTAGCTCCCTTTACAGAACAATTTCCGGCGGAACACATCCAGAGAATCCAGGCTGCAGGTTTTTCTGCCCACGATGCTGCAGAGGCTCTGGAGCAGGCGCACGGGGTCGTGGAGCTGGCGCTGCTGGCACTCCTGGCCCGCAGCATCACCGTGCCCACATAAACTCTGAGCCGCAAACGTCTGTCTTATTTTAACTTTGGTTCTGATCCAGATGTCTCATCCCTTCCCAGAAGGGAGAATGTCATAGCAGGGATATGCTGTCACAAGTACTGATCATACTTTTCTTGACTTGGTGTGTATTGCATGCTGATGTTGTCGGCCTAGCACCCATCTCAATGGTTTGAAGGTATTTTCTACACTAGACTGGTTTGGGTTTTTCTAGTGTGTTCCATATTGTTCAATGCAGAATATGTCATTTATTGTTGAACCATTAAATATATAAATTGCTTTCTTTAAATCTTTGTACTGTTAAGAGTTTACATCGGTAGAGCAATACATTTTCTCCATAATACATCAAATTGAACGCTCTGCCATCCTCAGTAATCAAATCATGAAATCCTCATATGTACATCAAATATATAACACACCAATATCACAGTTTATTTTGCCTTTTGTTTTTGAAGGCTGTATGTATATTTGCTGTCTGTTTTATATGTCAAAGACCGGGTGCTCATTCCGATTTAAGTGTTTTTCATCTTGTCTACGGCTTACGATTTCAACGTCATCGTACACCACGGCTTTATCCAAGTCATCCTATGGCAAATTGATTTACTTTTAATCTTGTATCAGATTTTAAATGGCAAATAAAGCTGATTTAGTATTTGTATAGTGTGTGACAAATGAGTTGACAAATGACTTTTTTGCTTTTTTATGATGTATTATTTTATTTGTATTTTAAATTGGGTAAATGCATTGTGTGTGTTTTTTGTGTGGCTTGTGTTCTTTTTAAATTTTATTTTCAGGCTTAAAAAAAGGATCCTGAGCACCTGTTTTGCGTTTTGTGATTGCATTTAATCAAGAGTAACTCGGGACCGGCTGAAGACCATGGCTCAGTCTGACGGCACAGATGAAGCTAGCAGTGCAAACATGATCGCAAAGCTTATCGCCTACTTTGAAGACCCCCACTCAGGGGATAGCCACACACTTCTGGAGTGCTCTGACACAGTGGGACCGGGAAGTGACCCTTTGAACCTCAGCATGAATCACAAGTAAGAATACGGCATTGCAATCCTTTCAAGATGTTACTTTGAATTTGTTTTCCTCTAGTCCTCCTCTAGACATCTCATCAGCCATCAGATCAGTCACTGCAATGGGGACGTGGAATTTTGGGAAAATGCATGCTCTGCCAAAATTGTTCTCAGTTCCTGCACGCAGCGAAGATGACTCGCATTCAACTCTGCTGACGGATCATGATACAAGAGAAGAAGGGTAAGATGTTTCGAAAGGTGGTTTGATCTTTTCCTTATTTAAACAACCTTTGTGATGGCATCCAGGCCCGAATATACGGAGGAGGAGGAAGTGCCGAGTGTGTCCTTCCGATCGAAGTACATTCACGTCTGTAAGTTTCGTCACTTTACGGCGGTAATTCTCAATTAGGTTTTTGGTGTAAGTATTTAATTAAAATCACGTTATTTATTCTCTATGCTGCAGTCCCCCTCTATCAGGACTACTGTCTGCAGGAGGTCAAAGAGGACCTCCAGCGACTCAACACAAAGACCTCCCTGTCTGAGCTGGTCTCCCCCCAGTACCTGCAGGGTCTGCAGTCCCGTCTGAGCCCTCAGCAGAGCTCACCCAAGCAGTCGTCGTCGTCGTCTCCTGATCGCCATTTGATCCGAGTGGTCCCGTGCACCTTGTGGCAGGACCTGGAGGAGGTGAAGGAAGCTGGTCTGCTGGGCCGCCTGACCCCTGGACAGATTCGCCTTCAAGAGGTGTGACACTCTTACTGCTATTAGGGGTCATACGGGGGGGGCATGATCACGTCAAAGTATCCAGTTGCTACTGATGCTGCGTCGTCAGTAGGTAAATGTGTCAACAGTGCTTTGAGTGCAATGGAGGTGGAAAAGCAAATCCCTCGTTATATTGCGTTTTTTCTGAAATGTAATCAATTATGGCTTATTAGTCAAAACATGTAAATACATGTCACATGTAGTATTCAGGTCACTAGGCGGCAGTAATGGCACAAAACGGACATTACATCAGATTTAATGTAATTTACATTTAATGTAATGCTAACTTACTAGCTAGCGGCCGTCACGAGTCCCTGCAGCATAAGAGCTGAGCAATGGGATGTAAACAATTAATAATAATAATAATAATAATGAAGCATAATCACCTTGAGTGTAAAAGTGACTTTAGGGGTGTTATTTCATGCTTCGAGGGCTCTAATGTTAAAAACTGTATTTAGAAAGTCAAACAGGTCTTATCCTATATCCTGGAAATTCATTTAACGAGGTCTGGAACCAATTGTATATGTTGTCCAGCTCCAAGCATTTAATCGAAGCAATTGCATGTTTTTTGTTTATATGATTGTATATATTTTTCTAAATTTGTATGTATTTTTTAATTTTAAATTTTTTGCTTCAGTGCATGTTTGAGTTGATCGGTTCGGAGGCATCTTACCTGAGGAGCCTGCGCGTCGCTGTGGATCATTTCTGCGCTTCCAAGGCCCTCAAAGGCACCTTGTCTCAAATGGAGCATCACATTTTGTTCTCCAACATCCGTCACGTGAAGGCAGCCAGTGAGACGTAAGATCATCACGATGTTGTACCTTGCATACTGTATGTTATTTTTAATGTTTTATATGCTAGGTTTCTCATGGACCTGGAGATGCGCCTGGGGGAGAGTGTGTTCATGTCTCAGCTGGGGGACATCGTGCTGGAGCACAGCCCAGCCTTTCGTACGCACTATGTGCCCTACGTGACCAACATGATGTACCAGGAGGCTCTAGTCAACCGGCTGCTGTGAGTCCACATCAACATGCTCCTCTTTCTGCTGCTCCCATGTACGCTCATCCCGGTCGGTCCTCTGGTTCCAGGCAGCACAACCGAGACTTTGTGTCGTCTCTCAAGCAGCTCGAAGGCGAGCCAGTGTGCCAAAGACAAAGTCTGAAGTCTTTCCTCGTCCTTCCCTTCCAAAGAATCACTCGCATTAAACTCATTCTGGAGGTAACGCCCAGCATTTCACTTGAATGCATTCACATGCGCCTGCCCTCACAAACATTTTATTATTGTGGTTGTAGACTGGAAGCTGTTTCTGTTTTGACACTTGTGCAGCCAAGGAAAGCCACCAAGACATTAGAGACACTTGGAACCACAATGAAACATTTTAGTCAATCAAAACTGAAATATCAATATGGCTTGTTGAGGCAATTTAAGACCTCAATAAAAGTTCATTTTTAAGGTGAAACAGATAATGAAGTAACTGTAACCCTACTTTTGGCCCACTAATCACCGGGCTACTGTTGGCTTGCCTTAACACAAGGCAAGCTAAAACTCAACTTGCAACCTCCATCACTTACTGTCCGCCTGGCACCAATGTCCCTCAAGGAACACGAACAGGAGTTTTATTGGGGTCTTAAATGGGGTTATTTACTCATATCTACTATATTGGGTAATGTGAGTGTAAAGCCACCATTACAATAAATTGTTCAGACTATAGCCACCGCAGGAAGTACGCAGTCTGGGGGGGGGAGGAACTGCTAGCATGTGAGTCTTATCATAGTTGTCTTATTTTCTCAGTTTACCATATTGGGTAATAGGAGTGATTTGTGTGGATGTTATTAGAGCCATCTAGGCATGAAATAATGTTTAAAAAAACGTATTTAGAAGATTGTAAACAGGTTTTCTGTGCCGTAACTACGAAAATATTTAATTTATTTTATTAATATTAAATCCTACTGTTGTGGAAATGCACTTACGCCATAAACGGGAGATTATTGTATTCATTATTTCTTTTTTTTATTATTTTAAATTGTTTTTCTCTCTAGAGTATCCTTAAACTGACTGAAGCAGAGTCCGAAAGTGTGTCCTATCTTGAAAAAGCAAAGGAGGTCATCCATGAGGTAATGTTGTGATATAATAAATGGAAATAAAGATAACACCCAAACAGGGTGAGGAGCTCAGTCATCCGGGCAGGGCTCACAGTAGAGCCACTGCTCCTTCACATGGACAAGAGCCAGCTGAGGTGGCTCGGAAATCTAGTCTGGATGCCTCCCGGACGCCTCCCTTGTGAGGTGTTCTGGGCATGTCCAGCCGGGAGAAGGCCCCACGGCAGACCTAGGACACGCTGGAGGGATTATGTCTCACAGCTGGCCTTGGGAATGTCTTGGTGTCCTCCGGGTGGAACTGGAAGGAGGTGGCCAGGGACTGGGAAGTCTGAGCTTCCCTGCTGGGACTACTGGCCCCGTGACCCATACCTGGATAAGCAGAAGAAAATGGAATGGAATGGATGGATAAACATAAGAAATTGCATCATGTTTTTTTTTTTTTCTTCTTTTTCCCATAGATAGTGAGGGAGTGCAACGAGGGTGTCCACAAAATGAAGCTAATCGAGGAACTGGTCGTCTTGGAGATGCAGCTGGATTTTGGCAAACTGAAGGTTGCTGGTTTAGTCTTTTGAAGAGCCTTTCTTGTCTGATGGAACCTAAGCAGATTGTCTCCTTCCTTGTAGGCGGTTCCTTTGGTGGTAAGCGGACGTTTTTTGGTGCATGAGGGTCCCTTGAGCCGGCTGACTGTGGAGAGTGGCTACAGCACGAGAACATATCTCACTCGTGTCCACCTGCATCTCTTCAATGACCTTTTGATCATCTCCTCCAAAAAGTACTTGCACTCTTTCCTACAGCCTAATGCAGGGGTGGGCATTTAATATAAAGAAAAATAATTCATGCCACAAATGTTAAGAATTTTTACCTCATTCTTTGTCTACTTCTGCTCAGGGACCAGCACTTCCTGGTGGAGTACCACGCAGACTTCCCAACACACGTGCACGTCGCACAGTTGAAGACGGAAGCTCTAGGTTTCCCACCAGAGTCGTTCCTGCTGCGTCTCTCGCAGACACACACCGGACGTCCTACAGCCATGATACTGGTGGCACACAGCAGGTATAACTGGTATTCGGTAATGCAGCCATTCGTGGTTAAACCGCCATCTGCTTTGGGTCACAGGTCAGACAAGGAGCAGTGGATGAAGGTGCTGCTGCCGTCCATCCAATGACAAACATTTTTTAAAATCATAATTTTGCTTTTAAAATTGTAGATTTGCTATTCACTTGTCATCTTCCACGTGCACTGTGGTGGCACTTTATCACACTTAGCAATTCTCACATGTTCATGACACTTATCACAATCACTAGTGAAATTAACCCTTGAGAATTTTTTATTAAAGCGCATTTCTTAATAGCAGTTGGCTTTTTTCCCCCCCCACCCCAACTATAAAATATTTAGAAGTGATTATTAGCAATGACCCGTGGCTCCAATGTAGCTTGTGGTTAAATACACTCCTGATCAAAATGTTGAAACATGTCAAGACTACATTTTGCACTGTTGGATCTTAAGGAGGTTCTAAGTAGAGATTCAACATGCAAAAAGTGGGATTGAGACACAAGCAATTTATTGCAAATACGCAGTGAAATGAAAATAGGCTGTTGATCAGCTGATGAAAAGTTTAAGAGCACATTCTTCTTTTAAATATGCAACAATCTGTGACCATTTTGATCTTTGCCCAATCAACAAGTTCTGAAATGATTTCTGACAAGTTGAGCTGCCTAACTGATGACAAAGAAAATTTCCAGATCCAGTCTTTGACCCCTGTGATTTACTGTCAGATGACATAAACAGGTAAATACGTCAAAGGTAACATGAGGGATATAACCCCAGTTTAATACTGTATGTCGTTGCAATCGCTAGATACTGTAGCATAGAAATATGCCCCATTGTGGTTGAGTGCAAAACAGTTTACTGGGCCCAGAGATGCCTTTTTGGTCCTGATGTCATCTTGTGGAATAGTCAGTCATTCTGAACCAAACCACCCAGTTCTTCAGACTGCACTGCTATGTGAGCACCCACGCAGGACAGAGGTCTGCACGCCTCAAGTGAGACCTCGTGCCCCCAGCTGCGGCTGGTGTCTGGCTATGACGCAGTCCTGATGCCACAGGTTCTCAGCCAGGCAATCCAGGAGGGGCGCTACATCCTCCAGCCCGTCGCTGGCTTCCCCGCCTGTACGTATCAGCGGCAACCTCCACGTGTCCTGGAAGACCTTCAGGTCTTTCTCTGTGACGTCACAGTGCATGAAAAGATCAAATCTGAGCAACACGACAATCAAGGAAATAGCGGCTTGTCTGACGTCATCCTTTCCAGGGTCAAACTGTCACCATAATAAACCTGATCTAACGGTACACACAATGCTTGTGAATAGTGTTCCCTTGTTTGTCACGGGGAATAGGTTCCCAAAATAGCCCGCAGTAAGTGAAATCCAGAAGGAGCCAACTTTGTTTGCAAATATATTTTACCCCTCACCATACACTTCTCTCAGACAGGTATTAACATTTTCTCACATTGCTCTCGTTTAAACACTCTCAAAGTTCAAATTTAGTTTGAATTTTAATGATCAATCTCTTGGACGCAAGAATTGTTCCAAATGAAGACATTTTGCGTGTGACGAGGGGGGGAAACAAAAACACAAAGCACACAAAAAAAACCTTGGCCACCTGAAACGCCAGCACCGCAGCGTTTGAAATGTGAAAAAGGTTTGCCAGAGACCTCCGTGAGGTCACAAGGGCTGCTCAGACCATGTGCCCGAATATAGTGCACTTTGCTGGGCCACAGCAGGTGGCTCCCTCCCCTCTATGCTCTGGTTCTCCTGATCGTGATGTGGTAGTAGTAGTAATGTCATATTTGATGAGGACAAATCAACAGGTACAGTTGGTCAAATCCTAATTTGTTCCAGTCCTCCTTTCCGCCAGGTGTGCACAAACCAGTTAAATCTACATTTAAAAAAAAAAAAAAAAGTAACTATAACTCTGTACCGTATCGGTCTTGAGAAGCAGAAAGTTATCTATCGTTCGCAAAAAAACAATATCGTGCATCTCTAATAAGGATACTTTGTACCAACTACTAAAGTTACCACTCGGCCTCCAGATGGTTCGGTCCACTTGGCAATCTGGTTGGCTAGATCATCAAAGGACATCCTGTCTGTGAAGGAGAACAGGAAGAGAACTGCGTCCACCCGCTCCTTACAAGACTGGGAAGAAAATATATATATATATATATATATATATAAAGTTTTCAAAGAGATCTTTTGTGTGTGGAGGTCATACACACTGGAAGCAGATGGTCGAATCGACGCAAGGCGTTCTCTCCACAGTCCCACAGCTGGAAGCGAAAGAAAAGGACTCTGTTGGTTTCTCTCAGCTTCACTGGCCAATAAACCACCGTTGTTTCGATCCCTTTTGGACCCAGAAAATGCATCAAAAATCTCAACTTCAACAAAGCAAGATGCTTCAGTGTGTGCAGGATCCTCCTACCTGTGGTTTCATAATGCATGTTGGGTATTTTCAGACCAGCAAGACGGGCGGCAAGGGCACTTTTACCAACGCCACTCTTGCCAGACAGGAAGATCTTGTAGTGTACTGTGTCTACAGCTACATGTGGGGGCATCAATGGAGACTCCAGTAAACCTAGAAAACAATTTACAAAGCCGTGCAGGGTTTTTTTGTTCTTTTTTTTTACTTTGGGCCACTAAATGCAATTCCACAACATTATGGATTATTAGTGGAATTATGGGCTGCACTGTGTCCGAGTGGTTAGCAAGTTGGCCACACAGTCAGAAGATGGGAAGATGTTGGTTCGAATCTCTGCTTGGGCATCTGTTTGGGTTTCCTCCCCCATTCCAAAAACATGCATGTTAGGTTAATTGGCGACACTAAATTGTCCATAGCTGAGTGTGAATGGTTGGATGTCTACGTATATGTGCCCTGCGATTGGCTGGTATAAAGGTGCCCCCTCGCGCCCTATCCACACATCCTTCAGTGTTTCTGTATGCATCCCTTGCTGGAAAAAGTTAAGACACCCCTCTATTATGCGATCCAGGGGACGTTTTGTTCTCTGTTTCCCCAGAGCCTATACTAAAACTACCCATAACAATAACACACCCATGTGTGTATTTTTCGACATACCAAAAATCTTCCGTTTCTTCTTATGCAATATTTTGCTGAAATATTCTTTACTGTCTTTGCATCGATGCCAGTCTCTTACAACGAGAGATCCACATTTGGGAACTGCAGTCATCTTGTTGAAGATAGCGTCACACAAGCTAGCCAGCTCGCTAACGTATCCGTAAAATTGACTGCTTCAGAAACCCTACGTATTATATTAACTTTAAAGTAATTAATACACCCTTATGGCGATACGATGAAATACTAAGACACTTTTAGGCGTTACTAGACATGATAGAAACATTGGTATCCCCTGACAACCCCCTTGTTTGCCATCTCTTCCGGTCGGGAACAGGAAGTACCTTTGTCTATTGCGGAGTTTCACGTGACATCACATCCGTTTGTTTTCAGCCCTTTCCCAAAGAGATGGGGCGGCAAACAAGTACTCACAGAATCACAGAAATCGTAGAGAACGTCATGTTGTATGTGTAGGAAAACGCTATTAGTTCTGTTGCACTAGATGACAGCTCAGCACTTTGGAAAATGTACTTTGGCGACATCTAGCGGCTCGTTAGCATTATGACAAACGGTCATACAATCGAATGATTAAGGTGCATGTTTATTACAAAAATAGTGATCAAACGTTTTTTTCTTCATGTACTTAACGCCTGTTAATGTTGATTAAATTGATCGGATTCACTGTAGATGTTGACAAAAAGATAAAAAGCAACAAAAATACCCATTTTACAGATGTGTAACACGAACAGACAGAAGTATTACACAGTATTAGGGAGGTTAGAGCGTTTGCATAGACAGTTTTTGCATAATTCCCTACTAAATACTGTACAATTTTATCCAGAACAAACTTTTTTTTCATGCTGCTTAAGAAAAAATTGCCTTTGCCCAGTGAAGCTACAGTATAAGTGCTTTACCAATCTGACTTCATTGTCAAAATCCAAGTATTTTGTAGTGTTTACTGCAACAGGTCTGCAGGTGGAGATATCAGTCCCCTGGGATTCAGACTTGCCACTAAGCAAACGTCATAGTTGTCATGCATCAAAGCGCGCCGAGCCACCACCGTCCATCGTTTCTCCCAGGGGTCCAGTTCCAAGATGTCCTTAGTAATGTCGTCATGACGATCTGTGAATGACATAATAGAACGCTGAGAATGTTTTGCATCCATGCAGTATTTGTGGATATAAAATCAGAAACAAAAAATTCACCTGCTCCTTTGTAGTACCCACACACGTAAATCTTTCCTCCCACCACACCAGCATTTGATGCATTAGTGCGCAGTGACAGTTGAGGGCATGGTAGACGAGGTCCTTCCCTCCAAAAATCTCCATCTGCGTTGTAGATCTCCACAGCGTCAAGACAGCGCCGGGACTGCCCACGGTCCACACCCTCACAGCCGATACCTCCTACGGATGCCGCATCACAATAAACTTTGGGAAATAGTTGTTGTCAACATTTCGCTTGAAATCTTACCTATGACAAAAATTTCCCCATTGAGCACAACAGCGCTGCATCTGTATTTTGAGTACTTCATTGGACCCAGTTCTGTCCACTTGTTTGTGTTTGGATCGTACTCGAGAAGGCGGTTACTGAGACTGTCTGGTTCGTCATCCATTCGGTATGTCTGGACGGTCAAGAAGGGGGGAGAGAGGGCATGATGAAGGAAAGCAGGTGCAATCACAGACGAGAGGCCTAATTTCAAGACTCCTGTTCGTTTAAAGTACTGGTTTTCTAAACGAGACACTGCAATAGTGGAAGACTGGACCTTTGGAACTTGACCCTAGAGGCGGTATGCGTCACCTCCGGTGTTTGGATGGGGCGAGGGGACATTTCAATATGGCCACATACACTCTCAGTATCTCTGGACAATATTAGTTTGCAGATTAGAGTGAATAATCGTGCACATCGTTGAAATTACAGTATATGCTCCACTTGTGTGAGTGTGCATGGTGTGTTGCATAAAGACTAGGGATTAACCGATCAGGGTTTTTATCCTGTGGATTCTGATGCCGATCGTCCTTGCGTGAGATCTTCCGATACCGATCACATGGATTAACTGTAGATTTTTCATTGTATTTATGATGAGTGGCAACCCTCGAAGTAAACGCATTGCTTGTTTGTTTTAAATACAAAATGTCACTGTGCTAAAAAGTCACATTTGGAGTCCGAAGACCAGGAGCGAGGGGGATAGCTCTAGCTAGCTAGCTGCCGCCAGTGACACAGCTAGGCAAAGCGTTTAAATAAAGATGCAAGAGAAGTCAAGCAGCAATCGGTTTGATAAGGGAGTGATCAAATACGCTGGCATGGATTGGTGTGGTCCGTGTCAAGCTGCCAAACTGAAACCACTGAGGTTTCACGGACTACGTGACACAGCACACGTGCAGTGTTTGCCGATGCATGCCGATCGTTTTTTGCGCTGATCACGTGTGTTTTACGGAAATCGAAGCATCCTTAATAAAGACATGAAATAGTTTAGAATAGAAAACAAGGCGATCAAACAGCAGTGAAATCGTATGTTCAGCGTATGACATAATAAATGTTCCAGATGAAAGTAGAACTTCTGAAGGTTTATCTGCGTTCTTCCACCAAATAATTCTGCATGGATACATTCTTGCATGTGTTCGTTTCATGGGGGGTCGTAAACTAATGCAATCATGCCCCGGCTTAGAATATGGCTGGTGCAGATATTTTCCCCTCTTTTGAGCTGAAATTGTTTGAATAATTATTCCAAGGGTCCCCACACTGGATATTGTCTAGCCAAGCCATTGTTCCTACCTGGGGGGTTTTACCACCAATCACATAAAGGCGATCCTTCAGCGTGACCACGCTATGATAAGCCAGTGGGATTGGTAGAGGTGCTGCACTCCGCCAGGGTCCTCCCTGCAGAGACCATCGCTCCACACAGTTCGTGATGAGGAACTGGTTCTTCAGCTTCATCAGCCCGCCCAGCAGGTACAGGGTGTCACCCAGGGAACCGAGACCATAGGAATCACGGTACTCTGCTGATGTGAGGTGCTCCCAACTACCTTGGGCCTCCACTTTGTACCTGGCAAGGCAAAACGGCAATAAGCGCCATATGTTTTTTTTCAACGCTATTCTGATACCTGTGATCCCTCTCACCTGAAGAGCTCCACATTCATCTCCTTTTGTCGGGACATCCTTCGGGCACCGGCCTCTCCTGACACTATGATGTTGTTTTCTTCAGTAACAACCCCAGCACACACGTACCCGAGAGCCTCTCCGTATCGAGGTGAAGTGATGTAGTAAACCCGGCTTGTTGACGGGGCGAAACAAAAGCTGCGCTCGCTATAGTTGCCGTATCTCGACCTGATCCCGCCGCCGTCGTTGCCGATGCAGAGCAGCAAATCCGTGGTTTCCATCCCAAAGCGCAGCTTCAGTTTGCGCGGTGCAGCTGAGGGATGCATGGCTACGGCCTCCAAGGCTTGATTCAACATCTCCAGACACTCGGCGTCAGCTAGCAAGGCTGTATTCCTCTTCATCGTCTCTCGTAAATAGTCAGGACTTATCAAGGGTAGGCGAACTTTCCTGAGGAGCTCTGGGAGGTGCTTGCCACGCACTTCTCCTTCCATCAGGGAGCTGTGTTTCACCCAGCGAAGAACCACATCTAGAATGGTTTCTTCTCTTGAAACATTAAGATCATCTGAGCTGAGCAACTTCCCCAGCTGATGGGCCTCGAGGTCCAGCACCTCTTCTTGCTGGCACACTTGGACAAAGTGCTGCCTCAGGAAGCGCTGAGCGTGATCGGTCAGTTCCTCTGCACCCAGGTCTCGGGCAAAGTAGAAGACACCGAGGCAGTTGGAGGCGTCCATGTTCTCCATCATGTGCTGCTGGCAGTGAGAGAATACCTCGTCCATCTGCAGTAGGAAAGCTGCGATGGAGATGCCTTGCACGTTGCTGTTGTCCAGAGGAAGTTCTGACGTATACATATAGTTTAAGAGGAGAGCCAAGCTGTCTGCAGGGGTGTCCCGCAGGAATACTTCTCTGTTGCTGCACTCACGGAGGCCACATGTAAACATAACGCGGAAGTAGGGGCTGAAGGCGGACAGAACAAGGCGGTGACAGGGAAAGCTGACGCCTTCGGCAACCAGCACGACGTCCGTCAGGTGCTCGGCCTCCCTCATCTTCCTCAGCTGCTCAAGCAGCACCACGCCGTGTTTGGCAGTGAAATCCATTTTGCTTCCTGTAATAATACTGCAGCACGCAGGCTTTCACTGGGAAACACAAACACATCAGACAATTGTTTAAGCTTTACTGTGGACTTTGCTAAGTTGTTGACGCCAAGATATAGTTTTCTTTGAGGATCTCACATTTGAGCGTTTTATTTCAACACCTGATCAAGAGCAGTTGAAAAATGTCAACAATGTACATTTTGCACCGTTGGATCTTAAGGACGGCTGTGGTTTGACTCAATTCCAGTGGATAGTACATTTGTACCGCTATACACTCGAGGTGTCATAAGATCTCGCGAGATTAAAACGTGACAGGATTTCTTGTTCAGAAAAAAAAATCTCTCGTGGGCACTCGGCCTGGGATGATAATAATTAATCACAATAAATGAAAATGAAAATGAATTTTGCCGGCCTTAATATCTTGCCATGTGCGTGCGCGTCTGTTTTCCTCCAAACAGGCAGGAAGAGAGTTCACTCTGTGCATTGGTTTCAGGACCTTGGCACGTTTGTTCCTTAGAACAATGGCATGAACAGAGTGAGCCCTTTTGTCAGCCATACAGTCTCTTTTCTCGGTGGGCGGAGGCGGGGCCGCGTACACACAGTGCAGAGGAGTGTAACGTAGTAGAAATTATAATAGATTGCAATATATTGTCATATATTTTTCATTGTACTTTTCTTAAAAGTAATATTAAAATCTCGCCTGGTCAGCACAATCCCGTGTATCGTCTCGTCGCGAACTGAGCGTCGCGTGACCCCCCTACTATACACTCTGAAGTATATTCAAGTTTAGTTTTTAGAGTATTGTACATGAAACGATACACGGTAAAACGGTTGCTTAAGTGTTATTTTTGTGAGATACCGCATGCAACCGGGTTCTGTGACCTGCACATTTGCAGAGCGACGCTAAGAATACCCACCATGTGGACTGTTCCGTTAGCGCTGTCAAAAGAAATCGGTTCCATTTGATTTCTACGGTGCCAAATCACAACGAAAGTGCATTTTACGCATGAAATGAAATCAAGCGCCTTACCAAGCACATCAGCTCCTCTCGCTCGCTGCCATGGAAAAGGAACATGAAATATCCTTGTTGTTCATCTGACCACATGTTATTGTCGTCATTTGGGAGAGGGTCTGAGTCATTGCAGCCGACAAAGATATGTAAACTCCCACCCCCCACCCCCGACACACTTTACTGCTCTGGCCCTCTGAGCAACTGACCCAAAAATAGACTTGTGTTTTGGTGGCAAACATTGACTGAGGGTTGGAGGGGTTTGAGTGGCGAGGGGGGAGAAGAGCCTTTTAAATTCCATTATTTGCAATTGAACCAGCACACATTATGTTTGATTGCTAATGAAATCATCACCTTAACATGTGATGTCTCAGTCACATGCACGCAGCTTTGGAATGACGGCAATGACGGCTCTCTGTTAGCTCAGGTTTCACGAGTGCACTTTGTTAAAGGTCCAGTACACAGTATTCCCTCAAGTGTACCAAAACACAGCTTGCATTATTAGTTTCTCACAGGACCGCAATGTACCTGTGGTGGTGGTGGGTTGTGGGGCGAGGCGTCTTGATGATGTCAATGACAAGCAAATTTTTCAACTCAAACTTCTCAAATATCTGACTTTTAAAGGGACTGTTACACGCAACTGCGGCGGTTACGCGGCTGACTAGGCACGCACCTCGTGGTGGCCTAGCAAGCAAAGAGCACAGGACAGGAAAGCGAGGTGCAATCACGGACATTGGGGTGTCATGAGACAATACACGAGGTTGGGTCTACGAGGACACGACATGATGAGATTTTAACATTGCTTTTGAGAAAAGTACAAATTATTATTTTGTACTTATTTTGTGCTAATGTAATTTATACTATGTTACACTCTTCTGCACTCTGTGTGTATGCTAGGAGCCCCGCCTCCACCCACCGAGACAAAGAGACAGTATCACTGACAAAATGGACACGCATGCACATGGCAATATATTCCCTTTTTATAATAATTTCCATTCATTGTGTGATCAATGAATGAATTCATTATCGTCCCAGGCCGAGCGCTCACGTTTTAGTCCGGCAAGATCGTGTCACACCCCTAGTCAGTACATCATTCTTTTTTGCCCACCAGTTGAGAATCACTCGTCTAATTTGCATAATTGGCCGTGACGCATTTGCATGTCATTTTTCTGGGCGCCGTGGGAGGCGAAAAGCGAGCAAAAGACACGATATGTTTAGAAATACAAATGAACTTTCTTCTGTCGCTTCTTTTTGTAAATCCCCACCCCACCCCCGCCCCACCCAGTTATGGCATATCAAGATGCTGATTAGACAGCATGTTGTTGGAGACTAACTGCCTGTCCTTCCTGGAGGGGGCCCTGTATGAATCCTTGACCACTGTAGTTTGAACTTGAAGAGGACATTGCACGCTTCATTAGCTTTACTTTTGCTTTTGCATGGAAAACGATAATTACATCCTTTGTTGATTAATAGTCTAACCAGTCACTGTTCTACCGACAGCATCCTGGTCAAGGTTAACCATTAGGCAACCTGATGTACACGCACAGATAAAGACTGCTAACTGCAACATCGGCTTTTCATCTGACAGTTTAGGAGTGCTAAGGAACAATTTCGAGTCATTTTAGGTAATCTTGTGAATGCGACCAAATGGACTCCAGATACAGACGTGGGACATTCAGCATTGACAGGGAAGTACTGGATGAGCAGAGATTGGAGGAGCTGACACAGAGAAAACCACATGCTGACACTCAGCCATCTCTGTTGGACCAACTTAAAGATTTCTTGAGGTGATGTATCATTGTATTGATCAAACACATCTACTAGAGATGCATGATATTTTTTTATTTCAAACCGATACCGATAAATTTGTGTTTCTCAAGATCGATATGTTACCGATAACTTTTTTATATATACCTTTTTAAAATTTAGATCGAAGTGTAGTTTGTGCACAACTGGACATAAAAAGACCTGCAACAAATTAGGGTTTGACCAACTGTACCTGTTGATTTGATTTGTCAAATATCAGGACTTTACTACTTACTACCACATCACTACTATCAGGAGAACCAGAGTATGGAGCGGGAGGGAGCCACCTGCTGTGGTCCAGCAAGGTGTACTGTATTCGGGCACACGCTCCAAGCAGCCATTGTGACGCCACGGAGGTCTGCGGCAAACCTTTTTGCGCTTTTCCAACATAATGTTATATTCATTGCAGGTGTACTGTGCCCAGATTGAAAGGAGGTGTGTTGAGCACGTTTCCTATTTTATATTGGCTGCCTAAATACTCAATCTGGGACTATGGCATGCCGGATCTCATCTCTGGTATTAGTGTGGGAATCATGCACCTGCCACAAGGTGGGTCAGATAATGCTCAACATTTTTGTCTCATTCTTGATTTTGAACTTGGATAACTGTGTCTTTGACCCATAGGTATGGCGTACGCATTATTGGCTTCCCTGCCGCCTGTATTTGGCCTCTACACGTCCCTCTATCCAGCTCTCATTTATTTCTTTTTTGGAACATCACGTCATATTTCCATAGGTGAGTAGACAAGATTGATAAATGTGTTGTTGGTGTGTTAGTGAGCCGAGATAATATATCAAGATGCTGATTAGACAGCGTAATTATTGTACAGCTGTGCCTCAGGATGGCCACAATAGAAGGCCATTCAGGATTTATTAAGGGGAGAAACTCAACTAGCAATGTACGCCGTCTAATCAATCTGATTGATTACTCTATCATCCATAATTTAGAAACCACAATTGTCTCATTGGATGCTGAAAAAGCATTTGACAGAGTAAACTGGAAATTTCTCTTTGCAACACTACATAAATTTGGCTTTGGAGACTCATTCAGAACATGGATTAAAATACTATACAACACCCCGAAGGCCTCTGTTCGGACCAACAATCACATCTCTCCAGAATTTACTTTACAAAGAGGTACTAGGCAAGGGTGTCCACTCTCTCCCTCACTATTTGCTATCTTTATCGAACCTCTTGCAGCTGCAATTCGACAACATATAAATATTAAAGGGATCCACACCACAAATGTTCATCATAAGATAAGTCTTTATGCTGATGATGTATTACTCTTCCTGGATAATTCACATTCTTCACTTCACGAATCTATCTCACTCATTAACAATTATAGCACCTTCTCAGATTACTCCATTAACTGGTCTAAATCCACAGTACTGCCCATTAACTTTGGTTTCCAGAGCACCCCCTCTATACCACTGTGTTCAGGGAACATTAAGTATTTGGGTATTAACATTTCCTCCAACCTGTCAGACCTGATCCGCTTGAATTATACTCCACTATTGAAGTCAATAGAGGATGATCTTGCACGTTGGAGAACCTTGCCCATCTCACTTACAGGCAGAGTATCCACCGTGAAAATGATGATTTTACCAAAGGTTAATTATCTATTTTCCATGATCCCCACTAAACCATCTATAATTTGGTTCAAGTCATTAGACTCATATATAAATAAATTTCTTTGGAAAAATAAGCCAGCACGAATAAGTCTCAAAACATTACAAAAATCTAAAGAATATGGGGGCTTAGAACTCCCAAACTTCTCCAACTACTTCCTTGCAAACAGGTTACAGTATATCTTAAAATGGATCAACCCTAACCCATTGGATTATTTATGGCTAGACATAGAACAATCACTTAGCCACGAAATCCCAATTTGTAACCTGCCCTTCATTAGCCAAATCCTCCGAAAAAATAATTGTTTTAAAAGTATAAATATAAGCAACACTCTGACAGCTTGGTGGGAATTTTTAAAAATAACAAAATTCTCGCTCACTCCTTGCCAATACACTCCCGTCTGGAATAATCCTGACATCTTGCTTAAAAAGAAACCATTAAATTTCCCAACATGGCACGAAAAAGGAATAAGTTGTATGAAAAATATAATTATAGGAAACAACTTTATCTCATTTAACGACCTTGTTACACAGTATGGAATAAATCATAACAAATTTCTTGAATACATACAAATTAAATCCATAATTAAAGCAAGTTTCAGGACCATATCATGGGAAAGCAATACCACTATTGACCAATTTTTAAAAATATCTGCCCCTAAAACATTATCTAAATTATATATTCTACTTTCAAAAAATGACAACACAATTGGAGTACCAATCTCCAAATGGAGCTCAGATTTATCTACAAGCTGTGACCCTGAATTTTGGAAGCAAATATGTCTTAATGCTTCCCGGTTAATCAATAATCCCAACCTACAGCTGATTCAGTTTAAAATCCTTCATAGAGTACACTACACAGGACATAGAATGTTTAGAATGGGCTTAACTGACTCTAACATCTGTACACACTGCTCAGACCATAGAATAGATGACTACTTACACTCCATGTGGACCTGTGCTCCCATTAAAAATTTTTGGCACGGAGTGTGTGAGTACCTATCTTTGGCACTTGGGTTCTCCATTCCTACCTCTCCTTTACTATGCCTGCTGGGCGATCTCTCCACAATTGATGTAGAAACAAATCAAACACAGCTTCTCATCACTGCATTAAGCATCGCCAAGAAAACCATTCTCATCAATTGGAAATCAAGGAAGAAACTGAACATAGCTCTTTACAAAAATCTTTTGTTAGATCATATAGCTATGGAGAGAATGTCTGCTGAATCTAAAGAACAAATGTCAGAATTTCAGTCTATATGGGCACCAATAATTAATTCCCTGACCTGACTCTCAGGGGGGTGAGGGCATCTGTCTCTGCCCCTGGGGGTCTCGTTCATCTGGCGTGGGGTGTGGTCCTGGTCGCTGGGTGGGCCTGGTACCTCGGGGGCGGACGGTGGCGGGCTTGGTGTCCCGGGTCTTCTTTGCTGGGCTGCCTGCCTGGGGGGGCTGGTGGGTGGGGGTGGGGAGGGGTCCGGGTCGGGTGATGGGGCGGGGGCGGGGTCGGGGGGGTCGCCCAGGGGGCGGCGTTGGTTGGCCTCCGGGGTGGTGGGTGGATGGGGTGCTGCATCCTGCGGGTGCCGGGCGCCTACTGCTGCTGGGGGGGCCCGTGTGCGGCTGGTGGCGCTGGCTCTCCCTCGCCTCCTTTGCCTCTGGGGGTGGGGCGGGGACTGCCCTGGGCCCTCCTGCTCGGCTGCCGCGTGGGGCCGTCCGGTGTGGGGTGTGGGGGCCGGCCTCTCCCCCTGGTGGGGGCGCGGGTGCCTGAGCCCAGCTGCCCCCGCGGAGCCATCTCCCCTGGGTGGGAGGGTGGTTTGGGTTGCCCCTTTTTATTTATTTATTTTTATTTTATTTATTTTTTTTTAATTATTTTATTTTATTTTATTTTATTTCACTGATTTATGTGTGTGGTGTATGTGTGATAGGTGGGAGCTGCCTGTTATCCTCCGGCGCCTGTGGCTGTCCCCCGGGTGACGGGGGGCGCGGAGGTGGGGGTCGCGGATGTGCGGTTTGGGCTCGGGGTGGGGGGTGCGTGGTGCTGGGGTGGGGGGGATCCCTTGCTTTCTCCCCTCAGGGACGGGGCCGCTGTGGCTCGGTGGGTGGGGCGTGTGGGGGCCGTGGGCGGGTTGCGCGTGGGGGCGGGCGGCGTGGTGTCCATCTGCGTGGTGCTTCCCGGGATCGGCGGGAGGATGCTTGCTCCGGGGTGGGGCGGTCGGGGGGTGGCTTTGGCCGGGGGCTTGGGGGTCGGGCTGGCGGGGGGCTGGCGGGCGGTCCCTGCTGCCTGCTGGTGTCAGGCTGGTCCTTGCTTCCGGGCCGGCGGTTGTCTCCCTCCCTCCGGGGTTTCCCCCTTGGCGTGTTGGTGGATGGGCGGGGGGTGGGGCGGTGGCCGGTCTGTGGCGTGGCGGGGGGCGGGGCGGGCGGGGGCATCTGCTTGGGCGCCGGGCGGGGGGCCGCTCCTCTCGCGGGCCCGGTCGTGCGGTGCTTGCTTCTCTGTCCCTCCCTGGCGCCTCTGGCCTGCGTGCTTCGTGGGTGCGGCCGTGCTCCGCTCTATGTGGGGTCCGGTGCTCTTGTGGTCGTCGTGGTGTTGCTCCCTTGCCGGCCGTGGTGGTATGCGGGGGGCGCGTGGGCGCGGCTCCCGCTGTCCTGGTGGCGGTCGGATCTGCCTTGGGGGCGTGTGGCTTGTCCGTGGTGTTTGGCGGTTTGGGGGTGGCGCTGTGAACGCTACCTCCGGTGGGGCTCCGGTGTTGGGGGGCGCTGGGGGTATCGCCTCTGGGGGGTTGGGTGGGCCGGACTGGGCATCCTGGCGGGCCGGGTAGGGCCTGTGGTGTGTCCTGCGGCACGCCCGAGCCTGGGCTGTGGTGGGTGGCCGGTCGGTCATGTGTCCTTGGTCCCCCCCCTGCTCGGTTTGGGCGGCGTTGGGGTGTGGGGCCCCCGTCCTTCCTGTGCCACTGCACCACCTCACATATATATAGGACATTGGGGGGTGGCCTACGGTCGGGCGTGATTGGGGAGGGGAGCTGCCTTGCGGGGCTCCTTTGCTCCTGCTGTGCCACTGACCTGTTGCCCCCCAATTTTAATCGCAGAGTAGACACTTAGGGTTTGGGGGGGCTGGCCAGGTGAGGGGCCCTCCGAGCGGCAGCTGTCCCCCGATTTTAATTGCATCATTAGCTATCATCCACACTACACTACACACTACACACTACACACTACACACTCCATATACATGCACACAGATACACCATCCTCTTTTATTTTATTTTATTTATTTATTTATTTATTTATTTTTAATTGCATCATAGACACTATCACACCTTATCACATACACGGGTGGGGCGGGCTGGATTGGGGTGCCTTGTGCACCTCGGCGTCTGCCCGCCAGGGTCGGCGGTGTGGCCGGGGGCCTGGCCGTCGCGGTGGCTCGCCCGGGGCGGCCTGGCCTGTGGGGTGCCCTTGTCTGGTTCGCCTGCCCTTCCCTGGGGTGGCCCTCTGGGGCCTGTTGATGCCGGGGCTTGCGCCGGGGGGGGGCGGCTTGCGGTGCCCCCCCTGGACTGACACGTGCCGCGGGCGCCTCTGCGCTCTTGGGGCGGGTTCGGCGGTCTCCGGGGGGCGGTGCTGGTGCTTCGGGTGGCCCGTGTGCTGTCGCGGCGGCCGGTGGTTGCTGCGCTGTGGCGGCTGCTGGGGCGCCGGGCCAGCTGGTGGGTTGGGCTTGGTCATGCTTGCGGGTACTGTGGGCCTGGGTGGCGGGGTGGGGGTGGGGGGGCGGGTGCCCTGGGGCCGGGCTCGCTGGGGGGGGTCGTGCTCTGCCGGGCGCTTGGGCGTCTGTCGCCGTTGCGCTTTGTGCGCTGCCGGGCCGCTGTCTGTGTCCTCGCCTCCCCCGGTCTGTCTGTGGGCTTGTCGGGGGTGGGGCTCCGGTGCGCGGGTGGTGCGCTGTCGGCTCTGGTGGCATGTGGCTGGTCTGGCTTCTGGTGGTTTGTGGGGGCCGTCGGCTGGTCGGCTGCTGGTCTTGCCTTCTCGGCTCTGGTGCTTGGCCTCCCTGCGGCTTGGGGTGTGGTGCTCCCGCTCTCTCTTCGGGGTTTGCTGGCCCGCGGGTGTCGGTTGGCGCTGTGTGGTGGTTCGCCTGGCTGCTCGCCCGTTTTCCCGCCTGCCTGCTCGGTTTCCCGCTCTCCTCCTCGCTGACTCCCCTGTCTGCCTCGCTGGCGGCGTCCTACCGCTGGGGGGGTGTGGCCGGGTGTCTTCCTGCTCCCCGGCGGTCTGCGCTCTCCGCCCCTGGGTTCTGAGTCGTATGTCTGGGACCCCGGGGTCCCCGGCTCCGCTGCTCCTTGGGTTACCAACGGGGGATAGGGTGGGGCTTCCGGGTGTCGGGCAGTCGACCACTGTGTGTGTGTGTGTGTGTGTGTGTGTGTGTGTGTGCGCGCTTGAGTAAGTAAGAGGGTGTATGAGCGTGCGCATAGGGGTGTGTTTGTGCGTAGGAGTGTTTATGTGCGTGTGTGTGGGTGCGTAGGAGTGTGTATGTGCGTGCGTGTGTGTATTTTTATTTATTTATTTATTTTAGTTATTTATTTTGGGGGGGGGCATACAGGGGTTTGCTCCGTGGGGTCAGGTGCTGGGCGATACATCTCTGCCGCCCGTGCCTCCGCCGGGTGGGTGGAGGGTGTGCCTCCTGCATCCCTTGGCGGGGCGGCCCTGTGTCGGGGGTCGGGCGGGGGTTGGCCCGGGGCGGGCCGGGCTCCGCTCCCTGGGGGTGGGGGTGGCGGTGGGCGGGAATTGGCGCTTCCGGCGCGGGCGGGCTTCTTTCCGGCTGTGGAGGCGTCTCTGGGCCTGCCGGTTTGTGGCCCCCGGTACCCGTCTGCCTTTGTGGGGTGTGATCTCTCGCTGGTCTCAGGGGTTGGCAGTCCTCCGGCCCGCTGGCGCCCTGTCCTTGGCTGGGATTACCTCTCTTCGGCCCCTTACTGGTCTTCCCGGGGGGGGGGCTCTCTGGGCTGGCTCTTGGGGCACTGATCTTTGTGCTGCCTGCCCCTATGGGCCTGGTGGCCTTCTGGCGGCCGGGGCCCGGCCTTGCTATTTGGGGCGGGACTCTCTGGGAGGTGGAAGGCGGCCCCTTTCCTTTCATGCACTCTCAGTGACAATCACACGCCCACACATTCCTGCACCTTTATATATATATGAAGTCTTCCTTACATACAGAGATACCTGTACATATGCACACTCACAGTACATACGTACTTCCCCACATTACTCACTGAGTTATCCAGGGTGTTATTATGTTGTTGGTTTTATTACAGCGACGGTGATATCAGCAGTATGACTATATATATATATATGTGTGTATGTGCGGTATGTGTGTGTATATATATATATATATGTATATATATATATATATGTATATATATATGTGTATGTATGTGTATGTATGTATATATGTGTGTATATGTATTTTTTTTTTTTTTACAATGATGTGCATTACAGTAACTTTGATTCTATTCAGTATCATGGATAACCATTTCATTACTACAGTTATGTGTGACTGTTTCAATGCGGTATTATCATGGTGATCACTATCATAATTCATCATTTCATGACTGCTATTGTGTGCGACTGTTTCAATGCAGTATTGTCATTGTGATCACTGTCATAGTTCATCATTTCATGACTGCTATTATGTCTGATTGTCATTGACAGCTTTGTCATTGTGGTTGTTGATATTGATTTGTCCTTTATCCTTGTTCGTCTTTATAGTTGTCACGGACATTTATTTGCTGATGTCGTTCTGTATGTTTCTGTTGTTCTGTCACAATTGTTGTTGTTGCTGCTGTTGTCCTTGTCTCTTGTCTCTCTTTTTTTTGTTTTTGTCCCCTCTCGCCCCCCCCCCCCCTTTTTCCTTTTCTCTTCTTCTCTGTCCTCTCCTGCTCCGGTCCGGTCGCTCCAAATTTGCTTTATAACAAGCATCAAGGTAAAAAGAAGAAAAAAAGAGAAGAAAAAAAAAAAAAAAAAAAAAAATTCCATATAACGTAAAGCGTCAAGTCGGTGCAAGTTCAGAAATTCGATTTGTTTAGCGCTTGGTGACGCCTTCTGACGCTTCACGCTCTCATTGGCTGATTATTGGGGCACCGCCTCCGCTCTCATCTCATTGGCTGAGTTATACAGCACGTACGTGAGTTTGTGTGAGAGACAGGCTTGTCCCTTCAACCTCCTCCCTCTTCGTAGTCCCCCTGAAACTAACTTAAACAATTAAGTTGTTACAAATTAAAATTTTGCACACAGCAAAAAAAAAAAAAAAAAAAAAAAAAAAAAAAAAAAGGCCATTCCAAAATGTGCCGATGAGTTTATAGCAGGGGTGTCCAAACTTTTCCCTTCCAATGAGGACCACTCAGTAAAAAATGAAAGGATGCAACTTCGCAGTTTTGATATTTTGTAAAGCAACACATGTACCGTAGATATGCTAAGAACTTATATATATTTCAGGAAAAGAACAACATCTCAGTTAGTTAGTACTCAGACAGTCAGTCTTTGCTCTTTTTTTCCACATTTTTGATGTTTTTTTCTTTTTTTTTTTTTAATATTCCAAATATTTCTATTTTCTTGTTAAATAATCTTCATCAGGCTTCTTTTCGGAATATTTTGATTTTATTCCCGTAATATTATAACTTTTCCCCAACCAAATTTTCCAAAAATTACATCTTTATTTTGTTTTGTTCCTCATAATGTTATGACTTTTAAACATTTTTTAATATTTTAACTCTACGCTAGTAAAATGACATTATTTTTCCTGATAATATTTTGAGTTTATTCTCATAAATTTGCAACTTTTAACTCCTCGTTAACTTGACTTTTTCCTCTTAATATTTTGACTTTATTCTCTTACATTTTTTCCATTTCCATTTTTTTTTCCATTTTTTAAATATTTTCCAACTATTTCAACTTTCTTCTTGTCAATTTTCCTGTCATAATTATGATTTTATTCCAATAATATTATAACTTTTCCCCAACCTAATTTTCCAAAAATTACAACTTTATTTTTGTTTTCTTTGTTTTTCATAATATTATGACTTTTAAAAAATAACATATGTTCATATTTTAACTCTATAACATTTTTTTCTTGATAAAATTCAGAGTTTATTCTCAACTTTTTTGTTGTTAGAATAGGAATTTTTCCTCTTAATATTTTGGCTTTATTCTTTATATATTTTTCCATTTTTCATGTTTTTTTTGTTTTTTTTTTACATTTCCCAACTCTTTCAACTTTCTTTTCATAAATGTTCTTCTTGTAATTATGACTTCATTGCCATAATATTTTGACTTTATTCCTGTATCATTATAACTTTTAGAACAAACGTCTTGTTTGTTTCTCATAACATCACGACTTAAAAAAAAATATTTCCACTTTATGCCACGAAAATGATGTCTTTTTTTTTTCTCATAATATTACAACCTTATTCTCCTAAAATTGCGACTTTTTCATGTTAGATGACAACTTTTTTCTCTTAATATTTTGGCTTTATTCTTGTAAAATTACTACACCTCTTTACTGTTGGGGCCAATTAAAAAAACATCCGTGGGACGCACTTTTGACGCCCCTGGTTTATATTTTTGTTGAGCATATATTAGCATCAATGAAAATGTTAAAGTGCGGTCACCACACTCTTGGGTTTTACTCCTTCCTGGTTTGTTGTGTTCAGGTACGTTTGCCGTGCTCAGCATCATGGTGGGCAGTGTGACCGAGAGACTCGCTCCAGATATTGATTTCCTTAAAACGAATGGGACAAATGTCACCGAAGAGGTGGACATATCTGCACGGGACTCATACAGGGTGCAGGTGGCGGCTGCTACCACTGTTCTGGCCGGACTTATTCAGGTATGACAACAGATTTGACGACTCCCATTGTTGTTGGACACGAATGTTGTTGTGCTCAGGTTGTGCTGGGTTTCGTCAAGTTCGGTTTCGTGGGAACGTACTTGTCCGAGCCTCTGGTGAGGGCGTACACGACAGCGGCTGCAGCCCATGCAGTGGTTGCTCAGCTGAAATACATCTTTGGAGTGTCGCCAGCGCGCTTTAATGGGCCGTTGACGCTGGTGTATGTAAGTAGCAGCAAAACACGGTTTCTTCCCTTTTGGTTCAATAATAAAGAAGGCCCGTAGTGACTACACTGGCTTCCAGAGGGCCATGCATACTTTTATTTGACATTGCCACTCTTCCGTCTGTAAAAGAGTAACTACTCAAGCAAAATTAATACAATAATCCCTCGTTAATACCGTTTAATTGGTTCCAGACACGACTGTGACAGATTAATTTCCGCAAAGTAGGATTCCTTATTTATAAATACAATATTTTTGTAGTTAGAGCACAAAAATCTTGTTTACAACCTTCTAAATACGTTTTTTAACATTATTAAAGCTCTCTAGACATGAAATAACACCCCTATCGTCACCTTTACACTCCTATTACTCAATATAGTAGCCCTTATAAGAGAAAATAAGACATAAAGAAGACTCATGCTCATGTGTGTTGCTGTAAATGTGTTTGGGTGCTAGGGGAGCAGAGTGGGGGGCAGACAGGAAGTGACGTCAGAGGTTCAGAGTTGAGTTTTATCTTGCCTTGCTGTGGATTACCTCCTCAACAGCAGGCTGTGTCAGGGATTACTGAGCTGTGTCGTGTGGCAGTGACTGAAGAGGTCACAGGTCGGCTGTCGGCAGGTCATCCAGAAGGTTGCCGGTTCGATCCCGGCTCCCTCCAACCAGTCACTCTTATTGTGGGCTAGACACTTCACCCAGCTTGCCTCCAGTGCTGTCCACACTGGTGTACGAATGGGAATGAGAGGTTCTAGGCGTGAATTGGCAGTTACGTTTCCGTCAGTCTACCCCACGGCAGATGTATTGCCTCCAGCACTACCAGTGTGTGAATGAATGATGGCTTCACTTGAGGTAACTTGAAAGGCACTACAGTATATAAAATGTAATAATAAATAATGGAAATGTAATTATTTATTATTTTAGGCTATTTGCCTGTTGCTCTGGCGATCAAGTCTGGTGCTTGTGTGTCTCACCTGACATTACAGTAAAATTACTGACACCTAGTGGCCAGTGTCCAATGCTACATATCATCACAACGTCTTTCAATGCATCTTCTGATTGCCTTATATTTGCATTTTACTACATTTTGCCATTTTTATGCTTGAAAATGCTTAATTTAAGCAGAAAATATGTAAAATTAGCTTAAATATGCATTTTTTTTCTAATAATAGGCTGTATTCAACCACAAAACAGCTTGATGGAGATAGATAGATGGAGTGAAGCCGTGAAGTGGCGAGGCATTGCTGTACAATGATGGATACATTCAATATTAGGGATGCTCCAATCAGGGTTATATGCTGCCGATTCCGATACCGATCATCCAATGCTGACTGATCGGAGAATCCCTATTAAATATATTAAATGGTTTTCAAAAAATAATTAACAATGTACTAAAAATGGGGAAAAATGCCAAAAATTCATGCCTTCATGTGGAGTAATCCCATCTTTTTTTTATATATATTCAGACCCTGAAGGACGTTTGCCTCTTGCTGCCGCAGACCCATCTCCCCACGCTGGCCGTCAGCGTGGTGTCCGTGGTGTTTCTGATTGCGGCAAAGGAGCTCAACTCCTTCCTGAGCCCCAAGCTGCCAGTTCCCATCCCAGTGGAGCTCATCACAGTCAGTTGACACGCTTTCTGCAGTCTTCATGTTAGCGCATCAGCGCTTTTAGGCCCGCGCTGATGGTGCAGCCCTGAGAAGGCGCACCCACACACACGCGGTGGAAACAAGCAGCTGAGTCGGCAGGATGTGACACAAGCTTCGCTGTTTGTGCACTCGGCAGCAAAAAAAAGACTTAATAATTAACTCCTCATTGAGAATATGATTTACCGAGCTGAAAATAAGTAATGCTTGTGAAATGTATTTCATTTGTGGTTGCAGATTATGGCAGCAACTCTGATATCAAACTATGGTCACTTAAACAGAAACTACACCGTCCCAGTGGTTGGGGAAATACCGAGTGGGTAAGCGTCTCCATTTCAGTTTTCATCCTGTTTAGTCATGATTCCATCTACTGATTCATTCTTCCCGCCAGCCTGAGTTCTCCCAGAGTGCCAGACGTCAGCCTTTTTAATGAAGTTATCGGTGATGCGTTTGCGCTGGCCCTCGTTGCCTACGCCATCTCCATTTCACTCGGAAAAACATTTGCACTCAAGCACGGATACAAAGTAGACAGCAACCAGGTGAACCGTTTTCTCCCGTTAGTGATTTCTGCAGGTGTCATCTACTTTTAATGCCCTGCTGGCTGTTAATATCTCTCCTCTTCCGCAGGAGCTGGTGGCCCTGGGTCTCAGCAATACAGTGGGGGGCTTCTTCCAGTGCTACGCTGTGTGCGCCTCCATGTCTCGGAGTCTCATTCAGGAGAGCACTGGCGGGAAAACACAAGTGAGTGCTGGAAAGCAGTCGTATATTTATACTCTCCTGAACAAAATCTTAAAGGGTCGCTGACATGATTCATCAACTTTGCTTCAATATGTTTTATATTGTTTGTAATTATGTTCTACATTGTTCATTTTTTGAAAACGGACGGGCATTTCCGGAAGTGACATCAGCAGAGTAACACCTGTCAGCTGAAAGCCGAGTAAACAAACGTTTGTCGAGGTATCTTGTCGACTTGGTTCTGTGTATTTTTCATCCAAATGTTGTGTTGCTGCTGGATGTTTATAGTATCCAAGCGGTACTATAAGGTTTAAGACAACAGTGAACAAAGAAACAAGTGCAGAGACTGAGAGACAGGTGGACGCGCACCTCGAGTTCTGTTCTTTGCAGTGATCATTTCACAGATGACTGCTATGAAGGAACACCTTCACAAGAAGCATTTGGCTCGAAAGTACGGTATAAACACAGTTTGAAAAAGGATGCTATTCCTATAAGCAATTGCTATAAGAGGAATGACATCAAAGTTACCACAGAACAGAGTAATTCATGTCTTGTGTACATAACATCTTCTAAACACTATTCCACGATAGCGACAAGGCTGTGAAGCATTATACATGTTATATAAACATCTCTTCACAACCAAATGTTGACGGTGGGGGGCAGGGGCGGCAACGGTGGCGAAATACGCAATTAAAAAGGCTACGAAGACCCCTTTGCGCTCATTAAAGGGATAGTTCGGATTCTTTGACATGAAGTTATATGACATCTCCATCAGCAGTGGAGTCCACCAACAGCGACTCACCACTCACTTGGTCTCCGAAGTCCAGCTCTGGTCTGATTTCGGTGATGAAGAACGCAGTTCCAGGTTTTCTGGAAGAAGAGGGTTTTTTGGCTTCCGATCCGATCAAATTTTTTTATAGTCTTGCCGATCCGGTACGTTGTTACAAACATGATTTTGTGGAATTGAACATGGTTATGAAAATAGTTCTTCAAAGCATTAAAATAATGCAACCAAAGTATTGCTGAATTTACTTTATTACACAGCGTGGCCAACAATATTGTTTGGCTTCTGTCAGTCAGGTCCCTAATCCAATAAAAGATCCAATAAAAGTCCGTCCAATAAAAGATAAAATTGGGAAAAATGGGCTTGCAAAATTTAAGGGTAGGACTAATTATTTGACATGATTATAGATGAATTTGTGGTGTGATTTAGAATATATTGCTTTTTTTTTTTTAACAAACTCTCTTCAACGCAATAGTAATTTATTGATGTTCCCTAGTATAAACAACCACTTCCCGTGTAAGCTCCCCGCACCATGACACGGCTGTCCGTGTAGCTATGTGAAATGTGAAACGTGAAACTAACTTCACCGCGGACATGTCTGCATGGTGGTGTTGCGTTTTCTTCTTCTTGCGGGAAGCGGGAGTCAAGTGTCAACCAGCTTTGAGGCGCATTACCGCACCTGCCATGTTGGAGTGTGGCCCAGAGTTACGAACGTTATACAGCAACTGGATCGGCGGAGGCCGATTTTATCCTATCTTCAAAATACAGCGGGTCGGCAGCCCATCCCGATTCTGAAGATCGGATCGGGACATCTCTACTACTGACTACTGTAAAGTACAGTATGTCCAAGTTTGATTTCTATAGTATTGCCCATTGAGGAGATGTATATTTGTACATGTTATCAGTGTGTATGTTGCACACCACCATACAGTATCTTCTTGCAGATGGCTGGGATAGCATCGGCTGTAATTGTGTTGGTGACGATACTGAAACTTGGTCCCCTTTTCCAGGAGCTTCCAAAGGTTCCGTAGTGAACACGATTAATCTTCCATTGTTTTCTCCGCCCTTTGTGTGCAGTTCATCAGGGTTTATCGTGTGTTGCAGGCTGTCCTGGCATCGATTGTCTTTGTGAATCTGAAGGGTATGTTCAAACAGTACTCGGACATCATTACTCTGTGGAGGAGCAACAAGACCGATTTGGTGGGAGGATTCCGACACAATTTACTGTGACGTTGAATCTGGAGGCATTTGATGAAATCTTGACTGTGTCCCTCAGGTGTTGTGGCTGGTCACATGGGTGTCCACTCTGCTCTTCAACCTGGATCTGGGCCTTGCAGCGTCCCTTATGTTTGCTTTGCTTACTGTTATCTTCAGGACACAACTGTAAGACTTTGGAGACTGTAGCTTCTCGCAAATACGCTCTCTGCACACAGAAGTGGCGTTCTAGGCGAGATTTTATATGGCGCCCGCCTCCGTCGGCGGTTTGCACAGGGTTACAAAATCCAAACCATTCCATCTTTATTTGTAAAGCACTTTGAAACAACCACAAAAGCACAGAAACTCACAAAAGGCCACAAAGTATACAATGGTCCTTGGCTCTCATAATGTTAAAAAACATATTTAGAAGATTGGAGAGAGGTTTTCTATGCCATAACTACGAAAATATTTCATTTAATCTTATCCATCCATCTTCTTTGTCTTTTTTTTTGCCCCTTAGCCCTTAGCATCTGCCTGTATTGCCTAATGGGCCAGCCGGCTCTGCTCTGCACACATTGTTGGGAACACCTTCCAGATGTGACCGTGTCAATGAAAAATAGCATTATTATCTTTGTCACTGCAGATTTTCCTGTATCTCTTTGGATTGCGTAGGTGTGCCTAATGTTGTTTTTCCTCCCATTTCCAGGCCCACATACTCTCTTCTGGGAAACGTTGACGGTTCAGAGCTGTATGTGGACATGGAGACTCACCGAGAGGTAGAGCAATCAAAGCCTCGCCAGACGAGCAAACGCACCACAACTTCAACACAATCCTATTTCTCTGTTTTGCAGGTGAGAGAGATTCCAGGCATTACAATATTCCGCTCATCTGCTACGGTGTATTTTGCTAATGCCGAGCTCTACCTTGAGGCCTTGAAAGAAAAGGTTTGCTCACTTTATTAATAGACTAGACCGGAGGTTTTCAAAGCGCAGTGGAACTTTGGTTAGCATCATTAGTTTGCCCCAGACGGTCCGACTCTAACCGAAACAGACGCTAACCGAATCAGTTTTCTCTTAAAGGAAAACTGCCCACTTTTTTTTTAAATTATCCACAATCCGTATGTGAGATATGAACACATATGTCTTTCTCTTTTCTGTGCGTTTTAAAGATATAAAAACAGCAAAAAAGAGCCAGCTCATTACTGCACCTATGTGACGTACTTATTCCTCCTAAAAAAGTCTCCAAAAAGCGCCAACAATGCTCCATTTACATAATGTGACCTGCATATTAACCAAGCTACAGCGACATTGTTATTATTATTATTAACATTGTTACGCTGATCGAACTACTTTACTGGCGCATTGACACTTAGCCAGCCAGCTTGATACACCAGCTAGCTACTAGCGGGTTAGCAACTAACTTCACCACACACTCGCCCGTAGCGCATCAGCGTCGCACTCGCAATGCCTCAGACACTACCAAAAGGTAAGACTACATATTCGAGATGCCGCCACTGCTGCTGTGTTTTTATTTCTGAGTTTGGAAAAGTTAACGCTAGGTGTAGGCGTTCGTTTCTACGACGTTGCTAGGTGAAATCAAAGCGCCGCGCAAGGAAGCTTAGAGTGGCCAATACGCAAAATACTGTAAGCATTACAGTACATCAAGGGTGTCCAAAGTGCGGCCCGGGGGCCATTTACGGCCTGCGACTGCTTTTTTTTATTGGCCCTCAGCACATTCTAAAAATACAATTAAACAATAAAATAAAAAAAAAAAACAACAGCAAAAATGGAAGAAAAAAACAGTAATTTTACAAGAATAAAGACAAAATATTAAGTGAGTAAAGTCATTATATTAACAAAAAAATAGTAGAACTATTATAGGAAAAAAGGCAACATAAGAAACAAACCGAACAAAGAATTAAGTTGAAAATTAGGTTGGGTAAATGCTATTATGTTATGTTCATAAAGTCAAAATATTATGAGTATTAATAATAATAAAAGTCATATTAATATGAGGAAAAAAATGTACAAGTAAAACGTAAAAATAATTTGTAAAAATAAAAAAACAGCCAAAAAGTAATGTAAGGAGAAACAGTCCATAATAATAATAATACGCTTTGCCATTGATAAATTAATAAATCTATTTTATATGTGTAAATATATATATATATACATTATATTAAATATTTTGTTTGGGTTGATTTAAAAAAAAAAATATGTAAAAGAGGCCCCCGCATCTTTTGATTTTTCCGTATGCGGCCCTTAGTGGAAATAGTTTGGACACCCCTGCAGTACATGTTATCATGAATGTGCCTGCTACTACATGCTCACAGCATGGATATAAAACCATACAACCTTGTTGGAGGGCTTTGTAGGCGGCATAGGTGTATCCCATTACGTGCACTACTGAGCTGTCACTTTTTATCTGTTTTTATATCTTTAAAACACACAGAAACACATATGTGTTAATGTCTCGTATAAGGATTGTGGCTGATGGGCAACATTTTTTTTTAAAAGTGCAGTTTTCCTTTAAGAAATCATGTAAATCCAATTAATCCGCTGCAGAAAGCCCAAAATGTTAACACAAAACACGTTTTTATAGTTTTACCATTAAAGTTTTACATGCAGAAAACAATTCCAACTGCATACAAATTTCGCAGGGTTCTAAGCGTGAGAAAAAAGTGGCGGCTTATACTGTTCTGCAGAAATTACGCTACTTATTGATGTTTCTTCTTCTCTGTGTTTTCAGAGTGGCCTTGACATCAGTAAAATGATTATCTACAAGAGGAGACAGGAGGCCAAAGAGAAGCGGCGACAAAAGAGAGCAGAGAGACGAGCAAAGAGAAAAGCCAAGAGAGAGGTATGGCTTGCTCGCTGGGAAATGATGGCATTATTTCTAATGACGGGATGTACTTCGCTGCTCAGAGACGTGCCGAGCAAGCAGCAGTGTTCTCCGTGGAGGAAGAGGCCAAGAACTGGAGGGACACAAGCGCGGAGAAGGATGAACAGAACCGGGCCGGGAGGGAAAACGGCACGGTGTTTGTAAAACCCACCACACCAGAGGGTCAGTGTCGATGGGAATACTTAAAAGGATGCAATCCGGACAGCGCCAGCTTGGGGTGGATGTCTGAGCGGATGGACGGGGACACCACCACTCTGGGCTCCAGCACTGAGGACACGCTGAGTCGGGACCTGGAGCGGATCTCTCTGGGGTCTCTGGGCAAATGGAGCTGGGACATCCACTCCATCATTCTTGACCTCTCCACGGCCAACTTCATCGACACGGTGGCCATCAAGACCATGAAAAATGTAAGCTTTTTTGACTATTTTCACCGTCGGCTACCAAACCCCATCCATCACTGACTTCGCTCAAATGTGCATTACAGATTTTTCAAGACTTCAGTGAGATTGATGTTGACGTCTACATGGCGGGTTGCCAAGGTAAGGGGTAGGACGCCACATGTAATCCCTCCTTTATAAAAGTTCATTGGTTCCAAACCTGACCCTGATGACTGAATTTCCGCAAAATAGGATTCTTTATTTATAAATCGCATATTTTTGTAGCTATAGCATAGAAAATATATAACAAGATTTCAATTAAAATATTTTGGGCTAAAGTCATATTATTATGGGGAAGAAGATTCATATGAATATAGTTGAAAATGTGTAAAAAAAAATAAAAATTTGAATGCCAAAATGATCAGAAAAAAGTTAAATGTAAGAAGAAAAAGTTCATAATAATATGCTTTGTCACGTATAACACAAAGCTTCAGATGGAGGCTGTTTTGTCTTTAAATATGCAGGGTGTCCCAAAAAACTGTATACACCCTTGAGCATCTGATAACTCAGTTGTTTGGAAATTCATTGAAAGAAAAAAAAAGCGTGAATGCACGCCAATACCAAGGAAATTGTTTGGTGATGTGTGCGATTTCATTGCTCGTCAGCAGAGTCTGGACCAGAACGGACGTCAGCTGGAGAACAGGCGGTGACAAAACAATAAAATGTTTGTAAATTCTATTACATTTTGAAAATGGAACAAATTAGAATAAACACCTAGTTTACAATTATTCAAAGCGTGTACTGTGAACGTTTTTTTGGGACACCCTGTGTATAACACGGCTTGCTTTACAAAATGTCAAATATCAAAGTGGTCCCCGCATCTTTTGATGTTTTTGTAGGCGACCTTCGGTGGGAAAAGTTTGTGCACCCCTGCTGTATTTGGATTTTTTGATACAATACACATACAGTACACAGGCGGACAGAGTTCCTACACGGTAGGGAGGTACAGGAAGTGGGAAATACTGTTAAACTGCACATTTTGGAGTGGCCTTTTATTGTAGCCAACCTAAGGATTTTTTTTTTTTTTACGGTTACCCGCGAGCAGTTTTCTATTTTCCATTTTGTTCCCCTGTTGTACCAAAAATGAGTAGCGTGACATGTCTCTAACAGCTTTTGTATCTCACTGCTGTTCTCTCTTCTCTTCAGCTTCTGTGGTCCAGCAGCTGGAGCTTGGCCACTTTTTCTCAGAGAGGATCACAAAGAGACATCTGTTTGCATCCGTCCATGACGCCGTACTCTTCTGCCTGGACCACCGCGGAGCCTCGTCGTTCCCCAAATACGAGCGTTTCACAGTGTGTATGACGATGATTAGGCGGCTGCTGTTTACACGATGACATTCACTATTGCTGACTTTCATCCACGTGCACCAGACTTGTTCACGTCACAATTATTGCACATTTGAATTATCTCACAACAGGCACGATAAAAACAATAATCATCATCATAATCAAAATAATAACACGCGGTAGTATGGCCGTACTCCAGCTAAAACACAACCCTGAATCCTCAACGTCACACGAGTACAAGTCTTATTTATGTCTTAAATTACTTATTTTCTCTGATTATGTCCATTACATTGGGTAATAGGAGGGTAAAGGTGACTGTAGGTGTGTTGTTCTATGTCTAGAGGGCTGTAATAGTATTACAAACTTTATGGAGAAGGTCGTAAACTAATGGACTGCAAAAGACGAGGGATTGCTGTATCAAAAGAAGACTCCTTACTCCGAACTCGCAGTGCTTTACCGTCTTTGCAAATTGCATATTTACAATCCAAAGGCTAAACTTGGAAATATTTCCAGACTGCGGACATACTGAGCTGGTAAGCTTGTTGCTGTGTGGCGCATGACGTCGTCACTCACACGCCAAATCATTTTTGTTATGAACCAGTATGTCATTTTTATGTCACTCCCTTTTTAAAACATTAGACCCAGTCACTAACCTGACCTGATAATAAACTCTTTGCTTTCAGGATGGGGATGGAAGCACCAAACTTTAGGACCTCAAGCCACACAGGACATGCAGCTCCATCATCTGAAGGTGGGGAAAGACCTCCCAACATCTAATGGAACATTTAGCACACACGTATTCAACTAATAATGCAACGGGAAAAGTATGGAACAAACATCTACTGTATGTGTATTATTTAATAGTGTGTATTATTTAATAATGATACCGCTGGTAAATTCAAAACCCAAACAAGACACTGAAGTTTGATTGAACTTTATTATTCCATGTGGGAAATAAATAGAGCACGTTAGAAAAAGAAAATAGAATATCTCAACCATACTTTGTGTATTACAATCAAAAATAAAGGATTCAAGGAACAAAGACAAGGCAAACATGCGTCACACGGACTGTGTGAGTCTTTTTTTTTGGTCATGGCAGCAAGAACCAAGTGAACAAGTTCTACTAAAAGACTTCATGAGCAATCTCAGTCAAGTGCAATTTTTAGAGCAACAGCAAAACATGTATTGCTACTTCATGCAAAGGGATTTTTGGATGCGTTTTTCTTAGTGCAACATTCCAAAAACGGGAAGAGAAAAACTAGGGATGCTCCGATCGACAGGCCAACGATCAGTATCGGCCGTTTTCCATGAAAAGTCATGTGATCGGCATATGCCGATAAATGCCTTTCAACGCCGATCACCTGTGGCTCATACGGCAGACGACAGCTAACGCAGCCAAAACGCTGGACGGCACTTGGCCGTATGTGCGTGACAGTCTGGAGGTTGAGCAAATAACCCGAAAAATGACTGAATTCATTGGACGACACGAGCAGCCTTTGTCAGCGGTGGAAGACACCGGGTCCTCTCACTTGGAGCCCACCTATGTGCTACCTGGAAGTCCTGCTAGAGCTCCACCAATGTACTCTCACGTCCAAAGTCTCCTTAAAGAAGGTGTCTCATCCTCTGGATCACCAGTGGTGATATATGGCCTCTTGAAAAAGTAAAAGTCAAATATGTTTTTGTCTAAATGAAGGTGATTTTATGCTTCTTTTTTCATATCATATAGCCAATAGCAGGGCTGCAGCCTAAAAGGATAGACTGTCACGTGGGAACCGGAGTAGATGTGTATGCATGGATGTGTGCGCGCCGCAGCCGATGACGGAGCCACTCCCGTCACATCACATTGACAATTTTGGCAGCATAAAACTCTGATCGGAGCATCCTTAAGAAAAACTATAGACGCTAGATGGATCAACGCACAGGATAACAATATCCAAACAGAAGGTGACAAAAGTGCCTCGGAAGTTGCATATAAACCCACAGTGAGCTCATTCCCTGAAGAAACCGTGCCTGCTGCCTCAAACGGGGTCACCAAACGTGTCGTGCACAGGACAGAGAGGCAGGGGTGTGTGTGTGTGTGTGTGTGTGTGTGTGTGTGTGTGAGGGGGGATGCGCTACAATTCTTGATGGATATCGGAATGCAATGTCAGACCATCGTCATCCTCGTCCTCTGGCTGTTGGGACACCAGCTGCTGGTAGCGAGCCTGGCGCTGGTAATCCGGATCAATATTGATCCATTTATTGGCCACCCACTTTGTCCCACGGGTGACCACGCAGCCCCCGTGCAGCGCATACTCATCCTGCTCTCCAACCCATCCTGCAGGGGACACAAATATACAACTTTTTTTTTTTTTTTTTTACACTAGCCAAATCAATTAGGTACGCCTGCTCACAGCTAAAATGTCAGCGCCTCTGTTTGTCTACAGGAACACATTTTGGTTTTGGATTGGAAGAAAAAGGCCAGTTTTTCCCGCAAGTGCTGCAAGGCAATCGTACCTCTTCCATCAGAAAGGTAGTTGTACCAGAAAACAGCTTTTCCTTTGGTAGGTTTCACCCTGAGGTTACTCTTGTCGCAGTTCCTCCTTGTGTCCATGAGATCGATGCCGTCCTGAATGAGTGACTGAAAAGACACACAAAAAAAAAACACACTAAAGCCTCGGTGACGCCGCTTTCCTAACCTGAGCCACATGCTAACAAACATGCAAGCTAACAGCGATATGAAAGACGTTGACACGTTTCCACAGCGACACACGCTTACGCACCACTTCATCAAAGGTCCTGTTGTCTGCCACAGGGAATGCGGTCTCCCCGCCCCCGTCAACAGAGTTCAGGTAGAAGAGAACAGTGATGTACCTGAGTGTGCAACACACAGGTTTCAATTGACACACACATGGATGGTGCAAACAAACACTTAGCAGACCATGTGCGAGGGGGGACGGGGTAGGGGATGAATACCAAAACAAAAAACAAAAACACTCAGATGAATACAAAAAAAACACTCGGGCATGAGAATCCAGCGGTCTCACCTGCAGGACGTCTCGAAAGGGGTGGAGGCGTTGGCAGCCAGACGCGTGTGGGTACAGGCGGTTTCGGGGTAGACGGGGCCGCTGTCGTGATGGGCGTGGTAGTGGCCGCCCTCTTCGTAGCGGACCACCTGCAGTGGCTCGCTCAGGTCCACCAATGTGGACGGCAGCCGCGTGAGACGAGTCACTCTTTGACATAACAAAAGCGACGTAATAAATACAGTGGTGTGAAAAAGTGTTTGCCCCCTCCCTGATTTAAAGAGCAACTTTAAGTATTAGTCAATGACAACAAAACTGAACACAAAATGCAGTTTTGAAATGAAACTTTTTATTATTAAGGGGGAAAACATAACCTAAGTGACATTAATTGAGAACTATCAGTCTGGAAAATGTTATAAACCCATTTCTAAAGCTTTGGGACTCTAGCAAACCACAGTGAGAGCCACAAATGGCGACTACATGGAACGGTGGTGAACCTTCCCAGGGGTGGCCGGTCAACCAACATGACCCCAAGAGCGCAGTGACGACTCATCCAAGAGGTCACAGAAGAATATTCAAAACATCCAAAGAAATCCAGGCCTCACTTGCCTCAGTTAAGGTCAGTGTTCATGACTCCAGCATAAGAAAGACTCTGGGCAAAAACGGCCTACATGGCAGAGTTCCAAGATGAAAACCACTGCTGAACAAAAAGAACATTAAGGCTTGTCTGAATTTTGCCAGAAAACATCTTGATGATCCCCAAGACTTTTGGGAAAATACTGTGGAACTTTTTGGAAGGTGTGTCCCATTACATCTGGCGTAAAAGTAACGGCACATTTCAGAAAAAGAACATCATACCAACAGTAAAATATGGTGGTGGTAGTGTGATGGTCTGTGGCTGTTTTGCTGCTTCAGAAACTGGAAAAACACACCAGCAAGTTCACCACTGAATGCCAGAAGAAAAACAAAATGAAGACTTTGGAGTGGCCTAGTCAAATCCTATTGAATCCTATTGAGATGCTGTGGCATGACCTTAAAAGGCGCTTCGTGCTGGAAAACCTTCCAATGTGGCTGAATTACAACAATTCTGCAAAGATGAGCGAGCCAAAATTCCTCCACAGCGCTGTAAGAGACTCATTGCAAGTTATCACAAACGCCTGATTGCAGTTGCTGCTGCTAAGGGTGGCCCAACCAGTTATTAGGTTTGAGGGCAATCACTTTTTCACACGGGGCCATGTAGGTTTGGATTTTTTTTCTCTCTTAATAATAAAAAGTTTAATTGAAACATTTGTGTGATAATCTGAAACATTTAAGTGTGACAAAGATGCAACAAAAAAAAAAGAAATCAGAAAGGGGGCACACTTTTTCACACCACTGTACATGACATTGGAATAGTGAGGGACAGGAAGTGTGAATGAACCACAGCTCCCCCAGTCAGGCAGCACTCATGCACCCCCAGACCATGATGCTGCCACCACCATGCTTGACAGTTATCTTGCTAACTTGTGTTGCCGGCGCTTGAGACAACAATGGTTGTGTGTTGACTCATTTAGGAGTCATGAGCTTTGGGTAGTGATCGAAAGGACAAGATGGCGGGTACAAGCAGTCAAAATGCATTTTCTTCGTAATGTGGCTGTGCTCTCCTTTAGAGATCAGAAGGACTGTCATCCGGGAGAAACTCAGAGTAAAAGCGCTGCTCCTCCACATTGAGAGGAGCCATATGAGGTGGCTCGGTTATCTGATCAGGATGCTTCCCGGACGCCTCCCTGGGGAGGTGTTCAGGGAAGACCCAGTACATGTTGGAGAGACTATGTCTCTCAACTGGCCTGGGAACACCTCGGGATCCGCCGGGAGGAGCTGGATGAAGTGGGAGAGGGAAGTCTGGTACCCCATACTCCCGGATTACTCCCCACTGGATTCCTTGAGGAAAAGGGTCGAATGCCTTCTCCAAGTCCACAAAACACAAGTGGACTTGTTGGGTAAACTCCCATGCACCCTCAAGGACCCTGCCAGCGGCTTTCTATCGTACGATATATGGAATGACAACAGAAGGAAGTCATACTGCGTTTCCTTCCTCACCTTTTCTTGATTTCTTGAAGGACCCGATGCGCTCCTCTGCCCTGGTACAGCCAAGTGTGCTGACTGTTCCTCACCAGCTGACTCCTTTTCACGCCTCGCTGTAGCAGAAAGCGCTGGAAGGCATCCGCGCTCAGAAGCCGAAACTCTTCCAAACTCAGCAAACCTTCAGCACATGAAAGACACGCATCATCCGAGGCGAGCATCACTGAGGGGAAAACAATAAAAAACAATCTAAATTTGCCAAGTCACGTTACCATTCCCGTCTTTGTCCACTTTGAGCCCGGCGTATATCTCTTGCAAATTTTCCGGTGTGAGCCAGATGCCGTCTCTCACGCGGGAATGCGTCAGTATCTGTTGGAGGTGCAGTGAATCCATCAATCCTGAACTGCCGTATGCCAGCCTCACCATCCACACACAGCGACATACACCTCATGCAGCTGCAGCTGTCCATCCTGGTTGATATCTAGAAGGTTGAAGATCTCCTCCGGGCTGAGGTTGAGCTCCTTAGCCAGCTCCTCTTGGCCATCCTGCACCATCAGCTGACTCTCCATCAGACCCTTTAGCTGGGCCAGCTGCATTACCACGCGACACTCGTCCTCGGACAAGAACCCGGGGATCTCTGCACAAAGAGACGGCATGCATCTTTATTGACCTGCATCGTCATTAATGAAGACTTGCCCCTGTCGGCCAGTGTTGGAAACCCTGTAGCTGACGGGTTCTTTTCCAGCTAAAGCTGCGCTGGACCGTCTTTGCTGCAAGACACTTGAGCCAGCAATGCTCAACAATTAGTTCAGTCATGCATTGCTGCTTCTGTTCCTCCCAACAGATGCACTCATGTCAATGCCACCTCTTCCTAAGCCTAAATTGGGTCAGATGCAGGGACGTCACTAGGATTGAAGGATGGGGGGAGGACTTGGGACTTGTTATTTGGTTAACTGTCTTTTCCTTCCCCATCTTCTATGGACAGCTCCCTGCCTTTCCTCTCCTTAGATGTCAGAATATTTTATTTAGATCAAAAATGAGTTCTTTAAATGTATTGCCAACTACAAGATTGTATTTTCTTTCCCTAGTAAACATGTATAAACAATTAAAGTTTCATATAGAAGCAATGACATGCAGGTAAAGACATCCATGCTTTTATGTTGAAGGGTGCAAGCCCTCCTAAATAGACCTAGTGTCATCCATGGTGAGATGTGCACATTTATTGAAGTACGTTCCTGATCAAAATTTTAAGACCAGTTGAAAAATGTCAAGAATGCACATTTTGCACTGTTGGATCCTAAGGAGGTTCTTGCCATCCATCCCCAAATGTTCTCCATTGGATTTATATAAGGGGAACACGCAGGATGGTCCAAAAGAGTGAGTTTATTCCTCTGGAAGAAGTCCTTTGTGAAGTGCAGCGTTGTCCTGTTGAAAAAACAGTCATTACCACACAGACGAGGGCCTTCAGTCATGAGGGATGCACCCTGCAACATCTCCACAGAACCGGCTGCCATTGGACACCCCTGCACAACCTGAAGCTCCATTGTTTCATAATGGCGCCCCTTCCACGGTGGAAAATATCTCAGGTGGGATCTCCTTGTCATGCCAGTAACGTTGGAAGCCATCAGGACCGTCAAGGGAGAATAAAACTTTCTTACACCTCTCAATGTCCCATGTTGGCTGCAAATTCCAAATGCCCAATTTTGTGGCTTTGAAGAAGTTTGAAGATATATACTTTGAAGAGCGTGGCAGATGGCGTCTGATGGTTATTGGACTGCACTCGGCACCAGTAACAACCTTCATTTGGGCCGAGGATGGGCCCGTGTCTTGATGGACAGCCAATGGGATCCTCCGGCTCATTTTTTGGGAGTCTAGCACTTGACTTTTTTGTTCCATGAGCCTGAAGATGTTTGAAGAAGTTTGAGATGACTGTCCTACTGTGTCCAACTTCACCTGCAATGGCGCGCTGCTAGAGGCCTTGTGCTCTTAAACTTTTGATCAACTGATGAACAGCCTAGTTCACGTTAATCCTTCTTTGCAATAAATAGCTTTTTTGTCTCACTCCCATTTCTTCTTTTTCCATTTTGAAGCTCTACTTAGAACCTCTTTAAGATCCAACAGTGCAAAATGTACATTCTGGTAATTTTTCAATTGTCTTAACATTTTGATGAGGAGTGTACATCCACTTGATTAGGTACCTTTCACAATCTAATGGGGTCCATTAGAAGAGCTGCCTTTGCAAAGATAGCAATGCCAGTGTCAGGCATTGATGTCTTATTGTGGTTTGTATGTTTACAAAACTTTTTACAATTAATAAAATGTAGCAAACGGAGGTGAACAAAATAATTGAAACAGCTCTGTGTGATTCAGTGCGATTGTACATCCCATGAACCACAATAAGACACTTTTGTTTGTAATGACATACTTATGTGTGATATAACAGTGCTTACCAAATAGCAGAGGTTTCATACTCAAAGTTGTCATTTCGTGGACTTTATTAGGAACTAATGACACCTTCTGAACATGTCCCACCTGGCAGATAAAGATGAGGAAGTGATTATTGAAAGTGCACGTGTTTGCAGGACAATGCTAAAGAAATGTGGTACATTTTTGCAGTACTCACTCGGATGCCCTCCATGCGTGGGAGAGAAATGTCACGCAGGGACGGTGCGGTCGATGGCGTACGCGGGGACAATCCGTGCTGCTCGCCGCTCGGTGCAGCGTCACGACCCGGCCTGCTGGCGTCCTCCTGCCCGCTGCTGTAGTGCACGTACAAGAGCAGGGCGATCACGTTGACGATGTAGACGTGGAAGAACACCATCACCACCACGAAGTACGAGCGGGAGCACACGCTGCTCTTCGGCCCGGGGAGGCGCTCGCTGCCGCTGGCGGTCGGCCGAGGGGGCGTGCTGCCGTACGCGGTCCTGCTGGTTGAGGTGGTGGTCGTCGCGTCCTTCGCCTCTGCACTCCCTTGCTTGTCAGACATGGTGGGGCGCGACTGCTACGAGGTCCATTTGACAAATCAAAATGACATTTTACCCCAAAACAGATCGCGCGAAGCCCATGTTTACCAAAGTAGTTCATACAGCAGTCTGTTTACACTGCACCAATTCCTCTTTGGCACCAATGCGCATCTGCGATTAAAACGCACTCCTAAAAACGGCTTCTGACACGCCCGATCCAGTGTCGACTGACACCTCCAATCATAATTTACCACTAGCAAAGATATCCCAGTAGTCTTGTTTGTGTGCCAATATTTGCGCACTGGAAATGAGGCGGGTCGATTCAAATATCGATGTTATTGTTAGCAGGTATAGTATCAGCCTGGGGTCGATACCAGCCTGTCGAAGTCAGTGTTTTTCAGTTATCTTCTATGTCTTTTCACCATATATCTGCGTATAGATTGTTGTGTTGTTCACGGATATGATGTATTTTCATATTGTTTAGAAACTCAGGAAATACGTTTTGGACACAATAGGGCTGTACTTATTTGTTTATTTTACTTATTTTGCAGTATTTTCTTTCAGACAATTTTACGTAATAAAAGCGACTAATTGTATTACTTTGTTGGTACTTTGTATATAATATTGTTGTACTTAAATACTGTTAAATTGTTCACAAATATGTGGTGATACAAATATTCTTTTGTTTGCCTAAAATCCTTTCGTGTGTTCTGATCATAATCATGCTAAAAAAATTGAAGCCAAACTCAAAAAAATCATTCAATGGTCTTGAAAAATGTACCGTGAGTGAAAAGTATCGGTATTGGCGACACTGGCTGTACGTGTAGTTGGTATCGAATCAACACCAAAATCGGCAGTATCGCCCACCTCCACAAGCAATATACAAAAGCGGTAATGCAATGGGGACCTCTGGTGACTTAAAGTAATAACACAATAACATACGTTTGTAATGTGAGAGCCCAAGTAAAAAAAATGGCACAATCTTGATATGACTTAAATTCCCGGTCGATCCAGGTGGTTTTCAGGTAGAAATCTTTGCTTACTGTGGGCGAAAACAATTTTCCGTGTTGATACCAATATCCTTCACTTGGTATGAGTTTGCTGTGATTGGTTCTGTAATCATCAGTACAAGTACCGTACGGTTTGTTTTACAGTCCTGTAAAACGTAGTTTAGCATTGTATTGGTAGCTAATTAGCCAGATGCCTTTTAAAGTTAAAAATTCAAGGCTTCATTAGGTTTTGTAAGCACGACCACAAAAATAAATTTACATTTTTGACACCTGAAATGGTGGCAAATACTCAACTGTCACGACTTCGGAGCTCATGTAAACAGTAAGTAGCATACAGAGCTAACGTCACTGAGCGCTTGAGCTGTTGTGCGCATGCGCATTTGCTAGCTAAACCAAGAAGTACAATACAGAAATTCACCTGCTAACAACTGACTTAATTATAAGCAGCACGAGCACAAAGTTAAATTTACATGTTATACGCACATGTTAAATGTTAGAAAACGGCGAAAGCTACAAAGTTTTTACAACTTTGGGGCTCATGTAAACAGGACGTAGCGCATGGTGCTAACGGCGTCTGATTGGTTGTTTTACTGCACATGCTTAATTTGCTTATTCAGGAAGTACAGTAAGTAGGCACACCTGCTAGCTTGTACTTCATCATAAACAAGACGTTTATCTGCCTAAAATTCTATACATATATAAATACATTAAAAAATATGTATTTTAATGTAATGATTAAAATACACACCGATACATGTCATTTACAACTCTTTCGTCCAAAGCTAATTTCCGATGTTGTCCTATGTTTTGCTTTAGGAACCTAATGGAGGATTACACTGGAAGATGCTTTTTGGATGGAAAACATGACATGTCTCTGGGAATTTAGTTAAAACTGCTTTAGGATAAATAAAAAAAAAAAAACAGGACCTTATGGTACCATAACCATGCCAGCGATAAGTGCAATGATGTGCTTTTTTAAGGAATAAATAATAAAATATTAGCGAGGGCAAGTTTATTGGAAAGTATCTCAAATTGTTTGAGGTGATTTATTCAATGGTTGTAACTCGTGAGGCAAAATTGAAGAGCCATACCAAAGAGATGCTGCTGCAAACTATCTACCTTTTATTGATTCAGGAAGTCACAACACAGTGAACAGACAACAAGATAATCATATTATATGTGTCTGTTGCTGCACCACGCTGATCCCCCTGCTTACTCTTCTGCTTCCTTGGTCTGCATTGACAGGGAAAAAGATACACAGGTCAGATGATGAGATCGTGAGTATGTTTAAATTTGACAAACTCATCATCATCGTCATACCTTAACAATTTCACGGCTTTTGACCCTCAGCTTGTTGACCTGAGATTCGGCGATGTCGGCCCGCTCCTGAGCCTCCTCCATCTCATGCTGAACCTTCCTGTACCTGGTCAGGTGAGTGTTGGCCTGCTCCTCCTGTATTCCAATCCACAGTCCAGTCAGTCATGCCACTTTGCAAACTGAAGTGGGTTTGCATATTTTATTTAAGGCAGTGGTCACCAACCTTTTTGAGACCAGGATCCCTGGTTTTGGCCGTGAACATACAGTATATGCCGAAAAATTATATACACAATATATATTTACATTTTATATATTATTTATTTATTTTGCAGAAAGGTTTTTAAAGTGAATCATACATATTTAAAGCTTTGTCTTTAAATACAAAGCTTTTTGTTATTGTTGGTTGTCGGTGTCAACATTTCCGCTTTTTTTCCGTGTGCCTTTTGCTCTATTTTTACCATTTTTGCTGTTTTTTAAAATTGTATTTAATTTCTGCAGTGATGCAATGACAAATGAGCCACAGGCCGCAGATGGCCCCTGAGCCCCACTTTGGGCACTGCTACTTTTGTGGATTGTGGTCAGGGTCGGGCCTGTGGCCACAACTCTATTTATCTTGTTGTTGTGGGCCAACGATAGTGGTTACAACAGTCAGCCCAAATGAGCCACGTCACCGCAGCTCGAAGATTTTTTTGGAGTTGCACATCTATGGAGTTATGCGGTATTTGTGCCTTCATTTTGAGGTAGCAAAGGCAATAATTTCAGGCACATTGCTACACTCTGTCACTCCCTCTCTCGTTCTCTCTCAACCTCTGCACATTTGGCGCTAATGCTTGTTGCTTTCACGGCGAGGTGTGTGTGCGCTGATATCTCAGGCCGGGTTTCGGGGACTGGGCTTCTGGCTGGGGCTTGCGTGTTGCGTGCCTGGTGAGCGGCGAGCCGTACGGGCGTGTTCAGTCGACAAAATGCGTGCCTGTTGGTAACTCTCCGAAAGGGGAGGGCACTGATGTGATCAGAGTTTTTTTCCCCTAATATTCTCACAATTGACCGGCAAAGTCCTAAAGATCAACTGGTGGATTGTGATCATCGGGTTGGCGACTCCTCATTTAAGGGATACTCACAGCCTCCTCGGACTGCCTCTTGTAGGCCTTAACCTTCATCTGGAGTTTGTCCACCAGATCCTGCAGTCTGTGGATGTTCTTCCTGTCCTCCTCAGTCTGTTGGAAAATTGAGCTAATATAAAACCACTGTTTTTATCCCTCTCCATGACCATTATTTGCATTTCTTAGGCGATGTTGACGTTACCTGATAGGTAAGCTCCTTTACTCTTCTCTCATATTTGCGCACTCCCTTAACGGCTTCAGCACCACGCCTCTGCTCGGCATCAACCTCACCCTCCAATTCACGGACCTTTGGGTGGGCGAAAGAGTATTTCATCTTGTCAAAGCAAAAAATCTTGTGGCCAGCATGGTTTTATTCTTCCTGAAAACCTACCCGGGCCTCCAGTTTCTGGAGCTGCTTCTTGCCTCCTTTCAGAGCCAGACTCTCAGCCTCATCCAGGCGGTGCTGCAGGTCTTTGACTGTCACCTCCAGGTTCTTCTTCATCCTCTCTAAATGAGCGCTGGTGTCCTGCTCCTTCTTCAGCTCCTCTGCCATCATGGCAGCCTGCAACACAGCAACCATGAGTGTAATGATGTCTCTGACAAAGAGGCCTGTGACAGTACGAGGTAGGACTCACATCAGTGATGGCCTTCTTGGCCTTATCTTCAGCATTTCTTGATTCCTGCACAGCATCCTCCACTTCACCCTGGATCTGGACGAGGTCAGCCTCCAGTTTCTTCTTGGTGTTGATAAGGCTGGTGTTCTAAATCCAGTTTCATTGCAAAACAGTCAGTTTCCAGGTATGTCACACGCCATAGTTTGAACAGTGGTTGTCCTACCTGAGAGTGCAGCAGTGTCACACGCTCACTGGCATCAACCAGCTCAGCTTCAGCCACTTTGCGGCTTCTCTCGGTCTGCTCCAGAGAAGCTCTCAGCTCCTCAATCTCTGCCAGCATCAGGGTGTTCCTGCGCTCCACCATGGCAACCTGCTCTCTCATTTCATCCTGTCCTCTTAATGCATCATCAAGGTGCAGTTGAGCATCCTAAGTGAGTTCATAAATCCAGTCAAGACAGACATGAAAAATTCTATTAATCTACTTATGATCAGAAAAAGGATGCCGGTACCTTGAGTTGTCCCTGAACGTTCCTCAGTTGCTTCTGTGCTTCAGCGGCCTGGCGGTTGGCATGGCTTAGCTGAATCTCCATCTCATTCAGATCTCCCTCCATCTTCTTCTTGATTCTCAGGGCATCGTTCCTGCTCCTGATCTCAGCATCCAAGGTGCTCTGCATGGACTCGATCACTCGCTGACTGTTCCTCTTGATCTGCTCCATCTCCTCATCCTTCTCTGCAAGCTTTCTGTCGATCTCACTCTTGACTTGGGTCAGTTCCAGCTGAACACGAAGAATCTTGGACTCCTCGTGCTCCAGGGTTGCCTTGAGGAAAAACATCCAAGCAAGGCATGTTTTTGTCGTGTCCCTGCTGCGTTTTTTTGACATTTTATTCTGAATGCTCTTGTGGAACCTTACCTCTGCCTCCTCAAGGGAAGACTGCAGTTCAGACTTCTCTGACTCCACCGTCTTTTTGCCTTTCTCCAGCTCATGAATGGTCTTTCCAGTCTCACCAATTTGCTCAGTTAGGTCAGAGATCTCCTCTGTAATAAAACATTTCAATGTGGGACGCTGAAATCTATTCCGCTTCAAAGCATACTACAAAAGATGCTAATGCATCCACAAGGGGGCACACCCTCTCAACCTTATCAGCTCGCTGCTTTGTCTGTGAAATGCTAGTTTCAGTTCTTATAAGAGCATTTCTACTCACGTTGCAGGTTCTTGTTCTCCCTCTTCAGGGTCTCCAGGTGGTCCAGAGCTTCTTCATAGGAGTTCTTCATCTTGAACATCTCCGTGCTGAGTGAGCGAGCCTCCTTCTGAGCTCCTTCCAGCTCTGCCTGGCTCTCCTCAAACTTCTGCTTCCACTCAGCAAGAACCTGAAGACATAAAAAAGCCGAGTTCAGTAACAATTGTTAGTTATTTAATTTGGTTGTCACGAGACCCCCAATGCACAAGACAAGACAATGCGCGAGATTGGGTCAAACCACAAATCTCCTCACATTTTAATCTTGCTAAGATCTTGCCACCCCTAATAATCTAACAAGCTGACCTTGTCAAAGTTCCTCTGCTTCTTGTCAAGGTTGGCGGCCAGAGCGTTGGCTCTCTCCACATCGATCATCAGATCCTCCACTTCACTGTGGAGTCTCTGCTTGGTCTTTTCCAGAGAGGCACACTTGGCGTTCACTGCCTCGATGGACTCCTCCGCATCCTGGAGACGCTGGGCAAGCTTTTTCCTGTGAAGATGTTTTTTTGATGTAAACGTTGGAGCATTTGGTGTTGTGTGAACGATGATGATGATTATGATGTCGTCATGGCTTACTTTGCCTCCTCAAGCTCTTCAGTGCGCTGAATGGCATCGGTCTCATATTTGGTTCTCCACTGAGCCACCTCGCTGTTGGCCTTGGACAGTGCCCTCTGCAGCTCAGCCTTGGCCTCCTGCTCCTCCTCATACTGCTCCCTGAGCAGGTCACAGTCGTGGCGGGAGGACTGGACAGCGTGGGCCAGGGCGTTCTTGGACTTTAAAGAGGAGACAGTTATTGCAGCATTCAGCAAAAAACCTTCAATTCAAAAGGTTGACATACTTTAACTTCCTCTTCAAGATGCCTCTTAAACTCTTCAATCTGCTGGATGTTCGCCTGCTTGCTCCTTGTCAGCTGAGAGATCAGGGCCTCTTTCTCCTCCAGCTGGCGGCTGATTTCACCTAAAAAGAAAAATAGTTCCATCAATATCTGATATCCTAGAGCATGGGTAGGCAACCTGCGGCTCCAGCTTCAGCCTCCTTGTCGTGGCTCTATCGGTCATAACAAAAAAAAAAAATGGAATTAGCCAGCAGCTATCTTCTTGTGTGTGCAATCTCCACGGTGAGCTAACCTGAATACAGTCATCCTTCGCTACATCGCGGTTCCAACATCGCAGCCTCGCTCTATCACGGTTTGTCACAAAATAATTAATTACTAAATGATGGCTGTTTTGTGGTTGAATACGGCCTATTATTAGTGAAAAAATGCATATTTAAGCAAATTGTATTTATTCTTGGCCTAAATAAAGCATTTTAAAGCATAAAATTGGCTAAACGAACTAACTAAATGAACTAAAATACAAATATAAGGCAGAAGAAGCGTTCTAATTGTGACTGTAGTATTCTAAAGTCTTCCTCAGAAAGTGAATGTTTGTTTAGAAGTGAGCTCAGGGGAAGTTACGACAGGCAGATCACAGGGAGGAGGAAAAAGGAGCGCTTGATTTGCTCACCCGCACAGTACGGGTAACCTCGTCACATTTGAGCGTTTTTTAAAAATGATCAGTTATTTATCGGTATGATGTCATAATTCCCTCACATCGGTCCAATAATTATCGTGCAGGCCTAGATTTTAGACAATTACGGGAAGGAAAGCAAAATGTTTCTTTTAATAGTAAAGGTTGCCAACCCCTGTCCTAAAAGAAAACAAACAAAAAAAGTAGGCGAAGGCTCTCACCATGTTCAGTTTGCAGTCTTGCCCTATGGATGCCCACATCATTGAGCTGCCGCACATGTTCTTCATTTTTGGACTTAAACTCACTCAGTTGATCCTCAAGTGTGCGGCACATTTTCTCCAGGTTAGTCTAAGATAATGTAAGGACAAAAATGTCAATTTCATGCAATCATGGCCCGTCCAAATATTAGCACTAAGCTGCTACATGACGGTTGTGATGAACCTTTGATTTGGAGATGTTCTCCATGTTGCTGCTGAGGTCGTCGATCTCCATCTTGTATTCGCTCTTCTCCTTCTCCAGCTTCTGTTTGACGCGCTGAAGGTTGTCGATCTGCTCCCCAAGTTCTGCCACGCTGTCAGCCTGCTTCTTGCGGAGCGCCGCAGCAGTGGCCTCGTGCTGCAGGGTGGACTCCTCCAGGTCGCGACGCAGCTTCTGGAACTCGGCCTCGCGCTTCTTGCTCATCTCGATCTGAACAGCGGTGGCACCGCCGGCCTCTTCCAGACGCTCACTGATCTCCTCAAGTTCCCTGGAGAGATCAGACCTCTGCTTCTCCACTTTGGCTCGAGCAGCACGCTCAGCTTCAATCTCCTCCTCCAGCTCCTCAATACGAGCCTGATATTTGCAAATAATACAAAGTGAACAGGTAGTAGATGGAAGTCAGATAGTTAGGTGACAGTCCATGAACCAACCTGAAGTTCTTTGATCTTCTTTTGATGCTGAGCACTGAGGGACTGTTCATCCTCAATCTTGCCAAGCAGCTGACTCGACTCAAAGTCTTTCCTGTGTGAAGATACAGCTTGGTCTCATATGCTTTTGTCTATTAATGCTGAACTGGATCAAGAAAGAACTGCTGGCTTGATAGAAATTGTCATAATCATTGACTCTATTACCGTATACGTCTACTTTTAATATTTGTTTTATTATGTTGACTTACTTCTTGAGCTTCTCATCAGACTGCTGCTTGTCGTTCTCCAGATCCATGATGGTTTCATGGGCCAGCTTGAGATCGCCCTCCAGCTTCCTCTTTGATCGCTCCAGATCCATACGAAGCTTCTTTTCTTGCTCCAGGGATCCTTCAAGCTGTTTTCAACAATGCGTACAGTGATTACAATAATTGTTGTTTTCTTGGGGAGTAAAATGTACAGTCGTCCCTCGCTACATCACTCTATCACAGTTTTCAAAATGTAATTAATAAATGATCGCTGTTTCATGTTTGAATACGGCCTATCATTATTATTCTCTGCCTAAATGAAGCATTTTCAAACATAAAAATGGTTAAATGAACTAATTAAATAAATACCGCACGGTGGCCGATTGGTTAGCATGTTGGCCACACAGCCACGAGATCGGGAAGATCTGGGTGGGCATTTCTGTGTGGAGTTTGCATGTTCTCCCCGTGTGTGGGTTTTCTCCGGGTACTCCGGTTTCCTCCCACATTCCAAAAACATGCATGTTAGGTTAATTGGCAACTCTAAATTGTCCATAGGTATGAATGTGAGTGTGAATGGTTGTTTGTCTATATGTGCCCTGCCATTGGCTGGCGACCAGTCCAGGGTGTACCTCCAGCATGCCCGCGACCCTAGTGAGGATAAGATGGAAGTAACTACTAGTAACTACGAGATGGAAGTAACTAGTGTTACTACTACTACTGTTGGGGTCATAACCCACGACAACCTAAAACTCAAATCTGAACCTCTGACGTCACTTTCTGTCCTTCCCACATCAGTCCACCTGCCACTAAGGTCCCCTAGGGAACACAATTACTGTGACACACACGAGCAGGAATTTTATTTAGGTCTTAAATGGCTTATTTGCTCTTACTATGTCTACTTTATTGAGTAATACAAGTGGAAAGCCATTTAAAGCTGCCGTTACCATACTTTGATGAGACATTACAGGAAGCATGTTGGCCAGAAATAAACAAGGAACTGCTAACGTGTGAGTCTACGTTATCTTATCTATGTTCGATATGTCTTATTTTCTCTGATTAAATCTACTCTATTGGTTAACGCAAATGTAAAGGTGACTATAGGGGTGTTATTTCATGTCTAGAGGGCACTAATAATGTTAAAAAGCAGATTTAGATGATCGTAAACAGGTTTTCTATGCTATAACTACGAAAATATTCCATAATATAATATAACATTATATTAATATTGAATCCTAATTGGTGGAAATTTGGTCAAGTCTGGAACCAATTAACCAGTATAAATGAGGGATTACTTTACAGTCTGTCATGACATACATCATCCACTTGCTGCTCCAGCTTGGTCTTGGCCTTGGTCAGAGTGTTGACTTTGTCTTCCTCTGCCTGAAGGTCATCCAGGGTCTGCTGATGGGCCTCTTGGAGGGCTTTCTTCTCTTTGGACAACTTGGCAATGGACTCGTCCAGAGTGGCCATCTCCTCTGTCAGGTTTTTGACCTGCACACCAGGACGTTTATTTCAATGAACACCACAGCATTTTCAATCAATACTTTAGTATCAATCAGCCCCAGAGAGCACATCCGTTCACCTTGTTCTCAGTGGCGTGTTTCTCCTTCTCTACTTTAGCCAGGGTGAGCTCCAAGTCATCAATGTCTTTCTTCAGCTCAGAGCACTCGTCCTCCAGCTTCCTTTTCTTGGCCGTCAGCTCAGCGTTCACCTCCTCTTCATCCTCCAGCCTCTCAGACGCCTCCTTGACTTTGGCCTCCAGCTGGATTTTGGCTTTGATGAGCCCCTCACACCTTTCCTCAGCATCAGCAAGGGTTTCACCCTCCTGGAGTTACAACGCCATACAGTCAATGCAAACAGATATATATATATATATATATATATATATATATATATATATATATATATATATATATATATATATATAAATAGACATATCTTTCTTTTCAACATACAGACTGAATCTGCAGCTGCAAGTCATTCTTCTCCTGCAGGAGAGAAACCATTTTCTCCTCCAGTTCCTTCTTCTTGGCCAAAGCCTTAGCGAGATCCTCCTTGGTTTTTTCAAACTCCTCTTTCATGTTGGCCATCTCCTTTTCAGTCTCTGCACTCTTCAGCAGAGGCTTGATCTTGAAGTACAGCTTCATCCATGGCCATGTTTTGACATTCATGAATGAGCGGATGTTGTACTGGATGGAGTAAATGGCCTCCCTGAAAACAGCCAGCAAGCGCCAGACCATAAAGGGAAATGCATTTTACCTATTCATGCCATCATTAGTTGGAAGATCTCGTACCTCCTCTCCATCATTTTAACAAACTCCTTCCTCATGACGTAACCTCTGCAGAGAGCCTGAGTCATGGTCACCAGGATAGCCAGTTTTTCATCTCGCATCTCCTCCAGTGTACCCAGCAGGCCAGCTTTGAAGAACACCTAAAGGAGAAGGAAGTGGTCAAGCGGGAATTGAGGTCTTGAGGTTCAGCTTTTATCTTCAACAAACAAATTACCTTGGTGTGTCCAAATTTGTACTGAGTGTGGTCAACATCGATGGAGCCCAAGAGTTTCTCCGAAGCCTTTTTGTTGTCAATGAACTGTCCCTCAGGAATGACACTGGCATTCAATACTTTGTATCTACGGGGAAGGAGCTTGATTAGTAATTGAGCCCATCAATGTGTCAGAATTGTGTTACAGTTGTCCCACGCCACATCGCAGTTCAAATTTCACATCTTTACGCTATCACTGTTTTTCAAAAATATATTAATGAATAAATCGTACTGTTTAGTGGTTGAATATGGCTTATTATTAGTAAAAAAATATGCATGTTTTAAGTAAATTGTATGTATTTTTGGCCTAAGTTCAGCATTTTCAAGCATAAAAATTACTTAATCAGGGGTGTCCATAGTGCGGCCCGGGGGCCTTTTTTATTGACCCGCAGCACATTCTAAAAACATGATTTAACAAGAAAACTTTTTAAAAAATGTGCCCTGCGACTAGCTGGCGACCAGTACAGGGTGCACCCCGCCTCTCACCCGAAGTCATCTGGGATAGGCTCCAGCATACCCCCGCGACCATAGTGAGGAAAAGCAGCATAGAAAAATGTGGATTTTTTTTTTTTTTTTTTAAACAGAACAGCAAAAATGGGAAAAAGGTCTCAATTTACATACTCGTAATATCAGGAGGAAAAATAATATCATTTTAGTAGCAAAGGGCTGAAATATTAAAGAAAAAAAAGTATAAAAAAAGTTGTAATATTATGAGAAACAAACAAAAACAAAATCAAGTCATTTAAAAAAAAATAGTTTGGGGAAAAATATGGGAATAAAGTCATAATGTTATAAAACAAAGATTGAAGATTGTTGAGAAGAAGAAAGTTGAAATATTTGTAAAAGTAAAAAATAACAGAAAAAATGGGGAAAAGATATCTAAATGTGTTGATTTACATAACATTTACATGTAATATCAAAGTGGAAAAGTTGCATCCTTTCATTTTTCAATACAGAAAAAATTATAAGACCACCATTGTTTCTTCAGTTTCTTGTTCATTTTAATGCCTGCTACAACTAAAGGTACATTTGTTTGGACGAATATAACAATGACAACAAAAATAGCTCATAAGCGTTCATTTTTTTGGCAGTTCAGTGCTATAGCTATTCATGTAAGAACTTAAGTGATTTTGGTTATTATGAAGAAAACCATGGAAGTTGCTACATATCAGCTCTTACATTAAACTCTTATGAGCTATATTTGTTATCGTCATTATATTTGTCCAAACAAATGTACCTTGAGTTGTACCAGGCATTCAAATGGATCGGATCAATAAACTGAAGAAACAAGGGTGGTCTAATCATTTTTTCCACGACTGTATGTGGCCCTCGCAGGAAAATGTTTGGACACCCCTTGGACTAAATGAACTAAAATAGAAAAATAAAGACATTGAAAGACATGTTGATATGTAGTATTCCATGCTGGTCACTAGGTGTCGGTATTGTATTGCTGTTGTTCTAGATTATGATGTTGGTGAATGCACCTCAATCTGAATGTTCTTGGTGGATAAAGAGGAAGTGTTGTGGGAGAGGGAGCGAGGAAGAGACAAGTCTGCGAGCTGAACTGTGTTCTGTGGTGGAATTGGAATTGAGCCCTTCTATTGGCAATAGAATTTTCAAAGAACATCAGATTAATTAATAAATGGCCGGCCGCTGTTTCGTGGTTATTATATAAAAAATGCATATTAAGCAAAGGTCAACGTATTCTTGGCCTAAATTAAGCATTTTGAAGCATACATTGACTAAATGAACTAAAATACAAATACAGCTTAAGGGATTAAAGGACGATGATGAAATGTAGTCTACACTGGCCACATGCTAATGTGTGAGTCTATGTCTTATTTTCTATTATTATGTCTACTACTGTGTATTGGGAACTACTATACCACTATAGTGTGAAGATGACTAGATGTCTAGAGAGCCCTAATAATAACCGTACGGAGAAGTTCATAAACAGGTTTTCTGTGCTCTAACTGCGAAAATATTCCATTTTTGAATAAGGAATCCTATTTCATAGAAATTCACTTGTCATGGCCGGGCCTGGAACCAATTAACTGCGGGATGACTGCATAACTTTTACTGTATCATAGTCGTTACCTCTGCTTGAAGTCACCATAGAGGATTCTGCTGGGAAATCCCTTCCTGCAAATTCTGATACCCTCCAGCACACCATTACATCTCAGCTGGTGGATGACCAGGAAGTTCTCCATCAAACCTTGAAAGAAAATTACATTCCATTGAATACAGGATTTATTGTACTGCTTTTAAAGGAAAAGTGCACTTTTTGAATATATTTTGCCCATTATCCACAATCCTTTTGTGCGACATGAACACACGTCTTTTTCTTTTTTGTGTGTTCTAAAGATATAACAGCAGATAAAAAGAGGCAGCTAAGAATGCATGTAATTGGACACACCTATTCCGCCTATAAGAACTTGTGAAAAAACCTCCAAAAAGCGCCAACAATGCTCCATTTACATACTGTCACCTGCTTATTAACCAAGCTACAACGACATTGTTATTATTACTGTTATTAACATTGTTACACCCGAGAACTACCTTACTGGTGTACTGACCAGTGTACCTGTTACTACATGCTTACAGCATGGATATAAAACCATAAAACCTTGTTGGAGGTGTTTTAATAGCGGCCTTTCTAGGCAGAATACGTGTGTCCCATTATGTGCATTATTAGTTGCCACTTTTTAAAAATCTGTTTTTATATCTTTAGAATGCACAGAAAAGAGAAAGACGTGTTCATGTTTCACATAAGGATTGTTGGATGATGGGCAAAATTCCAAAAAAAGGTGCGCTTTTTCTTTAGAATATTTGATGTACCTGGGGTCTTGGATTCATTTGGAATCAAACAACGCACAAAATGAGGATGGGTGCTTCTTAAGTTGGTCATCAGCTTGCCCAAATTCTCCTGAAATGTGAAAAAAAGCCATTTTCATCCAGCTTTTCCCAATCAAAAAATACTAAGAATTTTGAGGCTTACCCTAAAAAGAGCAGATACAGTCTGAAATGAGCCACCCTTCTTCTTGCCACCCTTTTTGCCGCCACCACTCTCGGCTGCAATGTGTCCCAAGATGTTTTCATTCAAGTTTCACTCAATCAACCAGCACACTGTGAAAAATACTCATTCAAATAGGACCTCACCTTCGGCTCCGGCATGTGCGGCATAGAGGTGAGCCAACAGCTTGACTGAGGACTTCTGGTAGAGCTGAACAACAGAGTCGTTCAGGGGGTCCTTGTTCTTGTCCAGCCAGCCGTTGACATTGTAGTCCACAGTGCCAGCGTAGTGAACAAGGGCAAAGTGGGCCTCGGCCTTGCCTTTGGCTGGCTTTGGCTTCTGGAAGGGGGCGCTTTTGCCAAGATGCTGGTCATACAGTTTGTTCTTGAAGGTTGTGTCTGAAGCCTTGGGGAACATGCACTCCTCTTCAAGGATGGAGAAGATGCCCATTGGCTGTAATTACATGTCAGTGTCATATCATTTATTGTACTTGTACTTTCAAAGCAGACAAGGTTTTCCTGTATACCTTCTCAATAAGCTCAATGCAGGCAGCCAAGTCCATGCCAAAGTCAATGAACTCCCATTCGATTCCTTCTTTCTTGTACTCCTCTTGCTCCAGGACAAACATGTGGTGGTTGAAAAACTGTTGCAGTTTCTCGTTGGTGAAGTTGATGCACAGCTGCTCCAAGCTGTTGAACTGACAAAGGAAGAAAACCTCAGCAACAATTTGAAAATGAATCTAATTGTTAGGGGTCACCCGATACAACTTTTACATTTCCAATCGGATCCCGATTAGCCGATAGCAATATCAATCTGATATCAGCACGCATCATACATACTTTTATTACATGTTTAGTAGCGTGGAACGTTATAAAAGGCTTGATCAAGTGACAGAAAATAATAGTCAAGGACCACTAGGCTGAAGAACAGTTTTTTTCCCAAAGCCATAACCACAGTGAACTCCAACATGCACTGACTCCACCAACTACGTACCCCCACCGGGCCCATTGTTCCCTCTGAAATATGATTGAAATACTGTGCAATCAATGTTATACTGTGCAATATCATACCATTACTCATATTCATTAACATAGAACTTCATTCTTAAACTGATATTTTATACTATGCTGTAAATGGGTATGTATTTTGTACTGTGTATATATGTTTTTACATATTTACATACGTGTCTGCATAGAGAAGGAGCTGCTTTAAATCTGATTGTACGTGTGTATAGTGACTAGGGATGTAAATCTCTTTGTTGTAGACCCTAGGTCCCCAAAGTACCCCCAGGGGTACGCCAAATGTCATTGGGGCTACGTGAATAAAAATGCTAAACAATTACCACCTAACACTCACAATTACGAGCGCGCATCAACACCTCATAGCACAGAGCGCACGGTCATAACAGAAAGCAGGAAGGAGACACGGCATGAAGCTCTTCATTGCTCTGTGTGAGTTATATGAATAAGTAAGTAAGTTTGATAATTGTGTATTAAGAGTGTTTAATCTAAGCTTTAATTTATATTGGTGTTCCAATCCACGCACTGTGAAAACCTGTCAATGTGTGGGTTAGGATTGAGTGCTAATGTGTATATTTGTTCCCTGAAAAACAAAGTCCAGGCTGGTACAGGTGGATGGTGGCTCTGTATTTATTCATTTAGTGCTTTTAATTTGATGTAGTTCCTGTTTTAGTTTTACAAAATAAGACCAATTTGATGGCTGTAATGTACGTATGTTTTGCTGATGTGTTGAAAAATGTTCCCAGTGACTAGCTAGCGTGCTGCTAATACGAGTGCTGCTAATGCTATTTACATCCATTCTGGCCTTCAGTCATGCTAAGCTACGGAGCATGTGTGACAGTCCTTTCACCGGCAGCCCAGGCTCTTGCATTGTTTACGAGACGGACTGTCAAGTGGTTGCTAGTCTTGCAATACCCGGTGCATGTCTCTTCAATCTATTCTTTTTTTTTTGGGCTGATATCAGACCGATATCTGATATCAATATCGGACGAGGACATTCCTAGCAATTGTGGTTATGTTGGATGTACTTTACACCTTCAATTCAAGCTATTGTTTCTTTTCTAATATGTACATTGAGCAAAGTGTACTGTACTTACATCAAATATTTCAAATCCAGCAATGTCCAGCACACCAATGAAGAAGCTTCTGGGCTGCTTGGTGTCCAGCATCTCATTGATTCTGATGACCATCCACAAGAACATTTTCTCATAGACGGATTTGCTGAGAGCCATGACGGAATTGTGAACCTTAAAGGATAAGGACCATAAAAAGGATTAAGTGTGAAACTGTTTATAGAATACATCTATATTTTTTCCAAGTTTTGGTCCACATTTCATACCTGAGGCACAGTTTGGCCTTTAGTCACATATTCATTCCCAACCTTCACTCTGGGATAGCACAGGGCTTTGAGCAAGTCAGCAGAGTTCAGACCCATGAGGTAAGAGATTTTATCAGCCACTGAAAGAGAAAAGCGATAATATTTTAAACATGTGTTGTAGAAAAGAAATTGTGCTTCTTTTCAACGGCTTAAATTTCTCACCCTCAGTGCCGTCAGGCTCAGCCTGCTCCTCTCTTTGCTTCTGCTTGAACTTCATGTTGCCGTGATGCATCACAGCTCCAGTCAGCTTGTACATGCCTTGCTTTTCTTCTGCATTGAATCCCAGGATGTCAATGGCAGTCTGCAATGTACAACGTGGGTTTCAAATATGAAACTACACTATTGGCCTCACATCAGGTAACTACCGTATACCCTTCCCACAGAGCTCATGAGCAGGATTGCTGATTGTACACTTTATAAAACACAAATTTTGTTTATGTTGCTATACTTACATCAGTTGCGATGAATTCTTCAACGTCATTGATACTTTTCACTGTGATTTCACCTTGACTGATCATTGGATAGTCATATGGATTTGTGGTGATCAGGAGTGCCTCTGAAAGAATTGTGTATATACATAAATACATACATATACCATACATAAATATATATACATAAATACTGTATATATTAGGGATGTAAAGCCCTTTGTGGTAGGCGAGTCAATATGCATCGAGTCAATATGCATCGAGTCAATATGCATTCAAAAACGATATACGTATTTTAAAAACAGAACGATTCGACTCAATAGTTACATTTGTTGACATAGACATGAATCTTACATTGTAAAATAAAGAAGCCAATTGTATAAAAGTGTTATTCTTAAAGTATTTTCAAATGTGTAAAAGAGCACATCATATCCCCAAGCATGCTGGAATGCAGGGGTCCCCAACCACCGGGCCAAGGGAAACGTTCAGGCGCAATGATGGAAAAAAAACTTTGAAAAAAAACAATAATTTGGAAATAACTACATCACATTTTATGTAAAATGATATCAATTTTGGAAATATGGGTCATTATTTTATTAATAAAATAATATACAGTTAGAAATCCAACAGTTTGTGCATGCTTAACGCGAGCGGCGACTTGTCCCACTTTGTTGGACGATCCTTGAACGCACTATGTAACTTTGTCCCATGCTGCACAGATAGACTACTATACTGTATTTTTACCCTTTTTCTTTCACCTCATATTTGCTACCACATACTGATACTATGTGGGAATGCATAAAGGTAAGATTTTATGAACCTATTGAGTGCTAATGTGTATACTTGTTCTGAAAAAGGCTGGTACTGGTGGCTTTGTATTCATTTAGTGCTTTTAATTTTATGTTGTTACTGTCTTAGTTTTACACAATACATCATAAATAAGATAATTTAGATGGCTACAATGTACCTATGGTTTGCTGTTGTGTTGAAAATCTTTCCTGGTGACTAGCTAGCGCACTGCTAATGCTAAATGGTCTTTCCCTTGTATAGCGCTTTGCCACAGTTATTTACCTACTGATGACACAGCATCAGGAGCAACTTGGGGTTCAGTGTCATGATCACGGGAGGACGGAGGATTGAATCCGCAACCTCCAGGTTGGGAGACAACCACTCTACCACCTGAGCCATGCCGCCCCAATGCCAGTGCTGCTAATGCTATTTACATCCATTCTTGTCTTCCGTCATGCTAAGCTACAGAGCATGTGTGACAATCCTTTGTGAGAGCCTAAGCGAAGAGACGGACTGTCAACCGTTTGCTAGTCTTGCGATACAATCCATTCATGTAAGGATTTATGGCTGATTCTTATCCATCCAGGAGGCTGATACCCATGCAGCCGCGTCTCTCGCTTGTCAAAGCGGATATCCGGTCGCATCGGTTCATCGTTCACAACCTTAGTATATACTGTATGTATATGCAGGAACAGGCTGAACATCAATAATTTTTATATCAATATTATCTGCCATTCCACACCAATTAGGTCAGGTTTGTGTCCTGTCATGAGCTGATAGAAGATGTGGTAGCTCCTCTCAGCAGACAGCTGGAAGGTCACACGAGACTTCTCCAGCAGATCTATATGGGTTCATGTAGAAGAGAATGATTCCCTGCAGCACATGAATCAACCTGATACCGCAGAACGACTTTGAAAACGAGCTTACATGTTTCAATATCGGCTGAAGCCAGCTTTCCAGTGGATCCAAAATGAATTCTAATGAATTTACCCTAAGCAGAAGCAAATTGATATCATATAATTAGTCATTTAGAATTGTCCTCAGATATGATCATCAGCAAGGCTACAAATAAGAAAACAACTTACAAATCGCGAGGAATTGTCATTCCTCACAGTCTTGGCGTTACCATAAGCTTCTAGCAGTGGGTTAGCTGCAATGATCTGATCTTCCAGTGATCCCTAGAGAATACGTTGTCAGTCCCACAAAGTCCATATTGCCTCCTGAATGCATGTGATTGTAACTTTTATTCTGTCACTTTTTACCTGCATTTTGCCAGGAACTGGTTCTGCTTTCTTTCCTCCAGCTACTGCAATTGTTGCAAAGTACTGGATGACACGCTTGGTGTTGACAGTCTTTCCTGCACCGGATTCTCCACTGGTTTATGAAACGTAGTCATAGGCATTTGATCAAAAATAAATAAGACATCGATACAAACATACACAGTGGAACCTCGGCTGGCGTCATTAATCACTTCCAGAAGGTTCAACTCAAGCTTTGAATCCGTTCCCGACACCCAAAAGCTAGTTATTTTTTTATTTAAAAAAATTATAATTTTACAACTATAGTTTTACATGCAGAAAACAATTAGAAATGCATATAAATGAGGAAACAAAGTCACTTTTTCCTTGATTGAAGACTTGATTGTTGACAAAAACAGAGTTACCCTAATTTTCGGTGTGGAAGTCGCTAATTTTTTCTCATGCTTTGAACCCTGCGGCTTGTACAGTGATGCAGCTAATGTATGGCTAAAAACTACATTTTCCATGATGCTTAAAGTGCAGCTTTAGGAAGTAGCGACATGGACGAGTGAAGTGGAAGCTAATAATCACCTTTTGAAGTCTTATGCAACGATCTCTGACACATCTTAAGTAAATTTGATCAATTGTAGAATTACTACAGCTTCTGTTCGGATTACTCCGACCTTCAACCGTTCATTATCACCAATGAGTTTTCGAGTTTTGACTACTGCATGATGAAGAGTTTTAGCTCAAGCTAAATGGCTAATGGCTCGAGACAAAAGTGACACTGACAGCGACAACGAAATAGAGAGACTGACAAAGTGTGTGACGAAGGAACTATGAGGTTGTTCAATTGTGATGCTGAAGCAGACGACTTGAGTGGTTTTAGTTCCCAGGAGGAGGAGGAGGACAGCGATGAATTACTTTTCTGGTAGGCTGCTGTTTAACTAGCCAAATTACACGCACTGTTCTGTTTATTATTATATAAAAATCTTTCTGTGTCACATCCTTTTGTGTAATAGCCCATGTTATGTCGCCTATCCAGTATATGTACAAATCTTTTTTTCTCTTTAAATTTAGCGTGTGCGGTGTACATGCCGGTGTGCTCTATAGTCCAGAAATGTATTATTTCTTGAATGTTGTTTCTTGCCATCTTCATCAAAGTGCTGGCACTTGTAGTACTGGCAACTTTCTTTGGCTCCATTGTGGGTTCTTTTGCAGCCATGACCAGTAAGAGACTTGTGGCGTGACTGTGTTAGTTAGCAAAGAACTATAGAGTCAACCAGAGGTGTGGACTCGATTTGGATTTTGACATCAAAGACTCGAGAAAGACTTGAGGTTTTCAGTGTATTGATAAAAATGCGTCCCCATTCAAATTATTAACGTGATCGTTATTATGTAATTTCCAGCAAGACAACACATTTTCCCACAGAATCTGCCTCATGAATGCATCTATTTACGTCCAATCAGGTTTAAGAACAAACAACAAATGTTAAATATATCACGAATGTTAAGTCAGCAATCTGATGTGGTCACACTGGTCTTTTAAAAAAAATACACACTAAATAGTGCTTATGACTAGTAAGGACTCGGAAAACTTCAAGCTTACAACTCAAGACCTGACTCGACCTGTCTTGTCATGACTTGTGACTTGATTTGGACTTACTCATCTTTACTTGAGACAGGAGATTAAAGACTTGAGACTTGCAAAAACACTGACTTTCTCCCACCTCTGGGGTCAACCACTGATGACATCATAGCTGGGGGACAGTGACTTCCACTTCTGGTTTTCATGCTAACGTGTTGCTAACAGGGACACTTTGTGATTAAAAATACGTTACGTACCATATACATTGGATTCACACATTGTATGAAGAGCACGACAAGACGTGCGCCAAATTGAACACTAACTGAAATGTACACAAACGGAGACTAAATGTTAGGGTACATTTTTGACGTAGACTGAAAAATACGCTAACCGAGGTTCCACTATATATTTGTTTGCACTTACGTAATCAGGATGGACTGGTTTTCTCTATCTGTAAGACATCAAAAAGGTATACAACAGTTTGTACAGCTGATATGTTCTTGGACTCGTAAAGAAAATGTAATCTGTGTTATCTTTGTAACGCTGTCTTGACATAACAACCGTCTGATGACTTTAGTTTTGCCCATGCCATATGGGGGCGTATCTGCAATGCGAGATACCTTGGAGCATGAACTGATAGCCGTTGTCAGAGATGGAGAAGATGTGGGGTGGCGCCTCAATCCTCTTTTTGCCTCTGTATCCTGATACCACCACTGCGTCGTACACTGGGAGCCACTTGTAGGGGTTCACAGTGACGCAGAACAAACCGGAGTAGGTCTGGGAAAAGTTGTGATCTGTTAGGCATGCAGTTTATTAATGCTTATGTTTGTTTTGAGCGGGACTCACGTAGATCATCCACGCTGCATAGCGCTCTTTGAGGTTATACAGCACAGAAGGCTCACTGAGGTGGGTCATCATGGCCATGTCCTCAATCTTGTCAAACTTTGGTGGATTCATGGGGAAGATTTCATCTTCTTTGACAGTGAGAGACTGACAGAGAGACACAAATGGCAGCCGTCATTTCGTTCCTACAGTGTAGATTTTCATGTCATATCATATCATAATTAGCCTCTATGACTATTATTTTTTTTTTATGATACAATTTCACTCCTACCTTTCCATTGAGTGTTTCCACCGTGGCTTTCCCACCTTCTTTCTTTACCAGTTTACCTTTCAGGTACATCTCGGTGGGCTCACTCACAAAGTACGCGGTCTTTGCGTCAAAGGGAGTGTTTTGGGCCTCAATTCTCTCCTTTTCTGGCTTCCGGAGGTACAGGGCCGCCGGGCCAAAACACTCCATTTCTGGGTCGGTCCTGCTCATGATGACCCTTTACTGCGAAAAAAAAACCAAACCCAATCATAGCCATTTATTTGTGTCAACTAAGGAGTTGAGATATATTCAATCTTCTATTACTGTAGTTAAACAAACATTGCCGGAAACATAGCTAGGGCTTGGCATAATTAGGAGAAAACGATGGTAACTGGATGATGATGTTACCTTTGAGGACACCAGCTATGCAGAAATTCAGGACAGTTCAGAGCAGACTGAACACTAAAAAAAATGGAGCAACAAATACACAGTGAGGTTCACAAAGCCATTTTTGTACACTTGATGATACTCAAGTGAGTGAAAAATGCAACTGACTCCTATTTAAAATATCTTATTTTTAATAACTACTTAACTGAATTATGCATTTGACACAAATGACAAATGGAAGTTTTACAGCCTCCTGAAGCATAATGACGTAGCTTAGCTTTTGAGAAACCTACCTTTGTTGGGTGTCTGTCGTAGACGGATGCTTGCGCTGCCTTTTTATACGGTGTGATCGGATCCCATTGCATGTGTCTTGCTCTGTTTGGGCATGTTGCTTGGCATGCTACTTGAGCAGTACTTCTTCAATCTTGCTTGCATGTGAAATACTTATATCTTTCTTGTTGGATCCTCAAAAGGAGTTTTTGATTTGTTTCAGTGGATGAACAATTTGCAGAGTGTGTTGTGTATTGTTTTTCCCATGTCTGATAAAGATGAGACATCAATGTAACATATCAAAATGTGCGCTTTTTATTGGAAATACATGTATGTAAATTGTATAGCAGATGTAAAGGTAGCATTGTGGGTGGAAACTGTTGTGTCTGCCACTTAACTACAAGAATATGACGTGGCTGCAGCTCTTGCTTAAGGTTAAATCAGCAGTTGCAGACAGGTCAAAGGTGTGAGTGATGACTCTGTTTAATACTCCTCTGGCACAACAGTGGTCCCTCGGTATGCATTGGAGGAGCTTGGAAATATCACAGATATACTGTTTCAGAGTCCTTACAGGTCAGAAATTATTAAAAAATGAAATCAGGGCTGTTGAGCTTTGAAGAAAAGGGGTGTTTGCCAAGGGCTTATTTCTCACAACAGTGCCAGCATCTATTCTTGTTTCTTCCTCTTCGGGGGTGCACAAGGCAGTCTGAGACCATCCCTAATGTGCCTCACTGAGTGATGCCTTGCAGCTGCACTTTCTTGAAGAGAGGGGGTATTTGGTGTGTTTCTGTCTGCGTGGCACACGTGTGATCAGAGAGAGAAGAGATGCTGTCAAAGGTGGTCCAAGTAAGCCCAGGGTTTTTGTCAAGAATGTGGCACACGGCCAGCACAATTGAAACGCGTCTGCACACACTAGGGACCGCTGCCATTGGAAAGCAGATCAACTTACAGCAGTGAAAAGGAAGAAGAAATTCTAAAGGGGTTACCCAGAAGATATACTGAGCTTCTGTCTCCAATAAATATGTGTCACACGATAGCCACTCTGAAATCTTGCGTCTTATTAGGGCAAAACTCAAATATAGCAGCAGGCTAGTGTTGACGTTCAAGCCAAAGCCTCATGCCCAAGAGGCTTATTGTGTTTTTATGGCCTTGTGATCTTCCCTCGTCAGTTTCTTCATTTGTCAAGGACCAACAACTGCATTAAGGCATATAAGCCGCAGGGTTCAAAGTGTGAGAAAAAAGTAGCAGCTCATACACCGGAAATTATAGTAATTGTCAAATTAAATGGATAAATGAACAGTTAACGTTGACGTTTACCTTTATTGAAGACTTCTTGGTGAACACGTTGATAAGTTGGCAGGAGGAGGTGGGACGGAAGAGCCACTCTAGTCCAATACAAACTTTAAATTTTAAAGGATCCCAACATGATTCATCAACTTTGCTTAAATATGTTATATATTATTTGTAATTATGTTCTACATTGTTGGATTTTTGAACGCAAACAGTACAGTCGCATAATGGCACCAGCCATGATGAACCAACTCTCACAGCTCAGCCTCATTTCCGGAAGAAAAACAATCATTGAAGGATAAGCAACTCCAGAGTAAGTTACACTTACCATTCTGTGTTTTGAAGGCAACCAATCTTCATCTCCACGTCTTAAGGCTTAAGTCCATGTTGTGCAAGTTTTCTATTTCATCTCCAAATGTTTCTTCCTCCTTGAAAACTGTTGACACATCGCTCACATCTTTGCTATAATCACTGTAAACATCCTATGTCTCATACACCGCCATTTTTATTTACCTGAGCGATATTACCCTGATTACGTCACTTCCGGAAATGAGGCTGAGCTGCGAGAGCTAGCTTGTCATGGCTGGTGCCATCAACTGTAAATGTCATTTTTGTGAATTTACTGTTCACTTTAAAAAATTGAACAACGTAAAACATAATTACAAACAGTGCTGTCAAAGTTAACGCATTATTGTAAGTTTCCTTTAACGGCACTATTTTTTTGACGTGCAAATAAACTTGCACACATCCTGTTTTACCCTCGGCCCACACCGTAGTTTGAGGAAACGCAGCAGCGTGGCAGTTGATGTAGAGCCAGAAGCAAGAACAAATATTGATGACAAATGGACAAAGAAAACGGTATTTTGAAATGTAAGTTTAGCTGGTTAGCTGGTTTAACTGGTTCACTGCAGGTATTTGTTATTGTCACTTATACAGTGGTACCTTGGCATACGAGTGCCCCATCTAACGAGTGTTTTTTAAGATGCGAGCCAAATCTCGGCTGTTTTTTTTTTTTTGCTTTGAACTGCTGGCTAAAATTCGGGCTAGGAGCAGCTTGTTACTGGCAGGCGTAGCCGAGGGCAGCTATTTGGTGGCTTATGTCAATGAGATTGAATCTAGCATTAGCAGACCATCATACTACCACCACCATGTTTTACTGTGGTATGATGTTTTTTTTCTGAAATGCGGCATTACTTTTACGCCACATGTAATGGGACACACACCTTCCAAAAAGTTCAACTTTTGTCTTGTCAGACCACAGAGTATTTTCCCAAAGGTCTTGGGGATCATCAAGATGTTTTCTGGCAAATTTGAGACGAGACTTAATGTTCTTTTTGTTCAGCAGTGGTTTTGGTCTTGGACTTTTGCCCAGTGTCTTTCTTATGCTGGAGTCATGAACACTGACCTTAACTGAGGCAAGTGAGGCCTGCAGTTCTCTGAATGTGGGGTCTTTTGTGACCTCTTGGACGAGTCATCGCTGAGCTCTTGGGGTAATTTTGGTTGAGCGGCCAATCCTGGGGAGGTTCACCACTGTTCCAAGTTTTTGCCATTTGTGGATATTGGCTCTCATTGTGGTTCGCTGGTGTCCCAAAGCTTTAGAAATGGCTAAATAATATTTTCCACACTGATAGATCTCAATTACTATCTTTTGCACTTGTTCCTGAATGTCTTTAGATGATGTCTAGCTTTTGAGGATCTTTTTTTTTTCTCCCTCAATAATAACAAGTTTAATCTAAAACAAACGTGCAAAAAAATAAGAACTCAGGAACGGGGCAAACGCTTTTTCACACCACTGTATATAAAAACCTGTCCTGTCATTTAACTTTCTTTTCATAAAATACAGCAAAAATGGGCATATTTCACACATAGTCTCAAGTGGTGATGAATTCATTTGAAAACTGTTAGTTTGATTAAAACTGTTAATTTGATTAAAATTTTTAATCATTTGACGGTCCTAGAATAAATATCTCTTGTTGCTTTTCCATAGTGTGTTCTTAATTCATGTTTGTGTTGTTTTTGCCATTAGCGCTACAATACATCACCAACATGTCACAATGAATGTGCCAATTTTTTAAACAATATCTCCTATTTTAAAGGAGTTTATTGTTAGATGTTGACCCTGGCTAGATGATGTCCGTCTTGCGGTGGAACCCTTGGGATTAGGGTGTGAAAAGACGGGAGCTTAAGGGGTGAGGAGGTGTGGTCTTACTGGATACTTTGGAAGCTGCTGGCTTGATTTAGATGACAACTGGCCTCACAGTGCGACTGGTCTTGTGTTAAAATTACACACATTGTCCCGTATGTACAGTTTGATAATACAATCCAGTTGGTTCTGTTCATTCTGGAGAATGTGTGTGTGTGTGTGTTTGTGTGTATGACTTTTGATTGCGGGTCAGCGGCGTCTTTATAAACACCAGTGGGGGCATCAAATGGCAGAAGTGCAAACACAGTTCTAATGTTACCAGCTTCTGTTATCAAAATGCTGTGGTGCCATAACATGGCACCTTAACACTCAAGTGTGACTGTGTACTTAGCAGACACACGCGTTCATTTATTACCTCTTAAAAGCTCTAACATTTTAAGATCCTTGCATCATGTATGTTTTTCTTTTCTATTTTCTTTCTAGTGAGGTGGTAAGGGGCTGCTGGAGTCCATCCTGGAAAACCTTTCAGTCCAAAGACAGTGAGCTTGAGCATCACTACTCTGTCCAGAGATGATATTTGATGATTAGGATTTTCTAAACGTGAAGAAAAAAAAACTGTCCCGTGGACACTAGGCCTGGGACGATAATAACAAACTAATTGCATTGATGCTATTGTTAGGCACACTGTTTGGATTTACGATAACCGAGACATATTTGTGGCAATCATTTTCATCAAAAACTAGGGCATATGAAAACAGAGGTTCAACTGTATTTACTCTGGAATTCTCTGTGCTGCACACAGCAGTGCTGAACATTCCACCTTAAACATCAGCTTTACAGATACCATGCCTGCTCTGGTATTGGTGTCGATTAGTGTGGACGCCACCATTTTAGGAAATGGTCTTTCATTTCTAATTTACTAGGGGTGCATGGTAATTATTGGACCGATAATTATCAAGCCGATGTGATGGAATTATGACGTCATACCGATAAATATGATAACATTAAAAATAGCTCCGATAACCGAAAACATACTCCAGTGAGGCCAGATTACCCGTAATGTGCAGGTGAGCATATCAAGTGTGCCTTTTTTCTCCAGCCTGTGACCTGTCGTAACTTCCCCTGAGCTCACTTTCACTTTCTAAGGAAGACATTTCGCGTGTTAATTGTACCAAATGCTGCGTAACAAGAGGGAAAAAACCCATCAAGCACACAAATAACCTTATCAGCCACCTGAAATGACAGTACCACGGTGTTTGAAAAGTGCAAAAGGTTTGCCAGAGACCTTTGTGAGCTCACACCGGCTACTCGGAGCATGTGCCCGAATATAGTGCACCCTGCTGGGTCACAGCAGGTGGCTTCCTCCGCTCTCTACTCTGGTTCTCCCGATAGTAGTGATGTAGTAGTAGTAATGTCATGATATTTGATTAGGACAAATCAACAGGTGCAGTTGGTCAAATCCTCATTTGTTCCTGTCCTTCTTTCGTCCAGGTGTGCACAAACTACACTTAAATCTAAATTAAAAAGTAGATATAAAAAAAGTTATCAGTTATCGGTACAATATCGGTCTTGAGAAGCACAAAGTTATCATATCGGTTTGAAAAAAGATATTGTGCATCTCTATAATTTACTTAGTGACTTAAAAAGAATTAAGAAATGTTGAATGAGTGAAATTCAATTTTTTAATTGTGAATTTTGTGTAGTCTGGAGTCTGTTTTTTGGTAATTTTATACAAATACTATACAGGAAGTGCCTTCCTGTGTGTGTGTGTGTGAGAATGAGAGAGAGAGCTGACATATCAGTTAGGTCAGTGGTTCCCAAACATTTTACAGTTACGTACGTTTGACCTGAAGCCATGTACCCCCTACTCCTGCACACTTAAAAACATCAACCTTTTTATCTTCATTAACTTGAAATATTGAACATAACTAATTGGTTCATTCATTTTATAGTAATTCCTGGTGAAAAATGATATTTTGCATGATCAAATTTGACTCGATCACTTATAAATCGATAAGTAATCATCCTACATATCTTCTATTCTAGTCTGATGTTTCCTTTGAATGGCTTGAATCTGAGTTTTACTTTTTTTGTCCACTCACGATAGCTATGGTTTAAGTCTGCATATTCATTTAATACCAAATTGAAGGGGAAAGTTTAACAATCCCGATAAAGCAGTCCCCGAAGTACAAAAATACATACAACCAACCATAAAGTCAAATGTTTGGGGGAATGCCCACTCACAGTGACAGGTTTTCAATGCTGCGCCGTGCGGGGATTGGACCTCCAATATAAATGAAATCTTAAAGATGAAACACTCTGAATGTACCAAATAATAATGAAACTTATTGTTATTTACTTCTTTGTTCATATGATGCACACAGCACAATGAACAACTTTCTGCTCCATTCTCCTTGCGCTGAGAGGCATTCAGGTGCACTCATAATTGTGAGCGTCAGGCACTGATTGTTTTTCATTTTTATTCACGTACCCCCTATCACAATTGGCGTATCCCTCGGGGTACATGTACCCCAGTTTGGGAACCAAGGAGTTGATGACTCTCCTCAGAATGGCGGCAAGTAACAAAACTAGTTCAGGCATAATGTAGGCACATCAGTGTAGGGTAGGAAACATCACTTAGGCAAACTACGCGATGTCCAAACAACTAAGCCATATTGATGACTAGGGGTGTCACAAGATCTTGCAAGATTAAAACATAACAAGATTTTGAGTTCAGAAAAAAGCAGTTTTGTGGGCACTAGGCCTGGCACGATAATTAATAAATTAATGAATTAATCACACAATAAATGAAAATGAACTGGATAATCAGTATATTTCCATGTGCATGCGTGTCTGTTTTCCTAGTGTCCCGCCTCCGAACAGACAGGAAGAGTTTGTTTGATAGAACAACAGCATGAACAGAGTGAGCCCATGTGTCAGTCATACAGTCTCTTTGTCTCTGTGAGTGGCAGCGGGGCCGCTAGCATACACACAAAGTGCAGAAAAGTGTAACATAGTAGAAATTATATTAGTAGATTGCAATATATTGTCATATATTTTTTCACTGTACTTTTCTTAAAAGTAATGTTAAAATCTTGTCTCGTCTCGTTGATCCAATCTCGTGTATCGTCTCATCTCATGACACCCCTATCAACGACAGGCAGTGGCATGACAAGTGTAAAAGTTGTAGTAATAACTTAACCAATATTGTGAAGATAAGTCTTCAGAGGTTCTGAAAGCTATCTCACCTTTCATGTCCCCTTTGTGTCCAAATTGTATTTTCTCTTAGTAAATGGAAACTTGTGCGTGTATTGTATACACACACAGTAACACCTGCAAAGAAATGTCTTCTTTATTCATTACAGCTTACATTCAAGGGAATAATAGCTGCTTTGCTAAAGCAAGGTAATTGCTACAATACGTCCACTGCAACATAATGAACACCCGCACAAACACTATGGTTTATTTGCTGTCATATTTACTGATGCAGCAAACTGCAACCAAAAATGAACACATGAAAATTGAGCATTATTACAGTATCTGGCTAATGTAACTCACCTTGTTTTGTAGAATCTCACGGAAAAGCTGACAAGAAGAATTTTGCTGGGTCTCATGAAGTAGACCGTGGATACAACGTACAGAACCCGATCCGAGAATAAGAAGCTTCACAGACTGGACATTTTTCCTGAGGAGTCTGAAGGGCGAGTGCTGAAATACAAGTGACGCGTGATTAACAGAAGCCATCCATGAATTTGTAAACAATTGAAAGAGTACCCACTTGGGCATTGGTGAACTCTGGACACTATTTGCGTTAAGTCCTAATAAGACCGCAAAGAAAGGCCCAGACATATAGAATATCAACTTTTATTGCAACCTAATCACACCACGTGTCATCTTTCTTTTGGAGAGAAAGCACAACAGCATAATGGACCATAATGGGATCTTAAATTAGCTCCAACTTGGCTGCTCCGGGTAGGAGATGTCTGAAACAATGTCACTGCCAAATGTCTGTGTGATGACATAGCACACTTTCATTTGTCTGGCCAACTGAACAATACAAACATATTTTTAAACACAAAAAAAACAACCTTGAATGTATATGTTGCTTTTGTGTCTAAAACGTCAAGTTGTAGATCAAAATATTCAACTTGTTGAAGAAAAAGGTTGAGAAATGACGGTAGACTACAGAGTTCTAAGTCTGTTTACGAGTGGTGGTGGATGATGTGCGGACAGGAATGTTTAGTTTTGTTTTTCTTTCCCCAGCTCATCATGGCAGCAGTTGTGATGATGAGGTGGGGAAGCCATCTGATACCATTCTTCCAAGACAAGCTCATTGACCTAAACAGGAGAGCTGCTCCTCCTTGGTGGCCGGAGATAACGCTATAAAAGTCCAACTCTCAGGCTCTTCCAAAGTTTTGGACTGATAGGCTGCCAACCAAGGTGAGTCTTCCTATTCTTCTTTTACAATTCATTTGGACTTATTACTTTTTTCTCTATCAGCATCTAACTACTGTAGTGAGCCTTGCCCCATTTATCTAATTTTTCTGCTTTTTCTAGTATCTACAGAACACAGCAGCTGCATCACTGTGTAAGAAAAAGGTGCGCTGCAATACTAAATATTTGGCAAACATACAGTATATCAAATATGAAATGTATGGATGCTCCGATCAGGGTTTTACGCTGCCGATTCCGATACTGATCATCCATGAGTGAGATCAGCAGGTACCGATACCAATCACATGGATTAACTGTACATTTTTCAGTGTATTTATGACGAGTGGTATTGGCTAGGGCCACCATTAGACAATTCTAAGGGCCCCTGGCAAATAGGTAATTATTTAAAAAATAAACTCTTGGGCAAATGTTTTTATTAGTTTTTTTGCCTTTATTTTTGTGAAAGGATTTTTGTGCTATTTGACACAAACCTGAATTTAATTTGATGCATATTTTGGAGTAATGTCAAATCATTTGTTGAATAATTTATTTTTTAGTTCAAAGTAACAAAATGAAGAGAATAAAATAATCTAAACTAGAGAAGCACTCGGACAGCGCAGACTGATAATAATAATAATAATCCTAAACTTTGGTATTTTGTAGAACCTGTTGGAAAAGTACTCTGACCATTTTTTGTGGAGTTACAGGCACAAATGGCGAAAATGGTCCTATATTGCAATGTTAATAAATTCTTTAAAAATTCCTGGATCCAGACGGTGATCCGGATCACCCCCAAAATGTAATCAGTTCTTCCATATCCCATTTCTGAAAATTCCTGAAAATTTCATCCAAATCCATTCAAATGCATTTTCAAGTTCTTTTGAACACAAACAAACAGATAAATGGCGTCAAAAACATAACCTCCATCGCTTGCGCTTGGCGGAGGTAATAAATATCTTTATTCAACAGAAATGTGTTGTGTTTAAGTTAAAAGAGACTAAATTGAGTGTCCAGGTTGCAGGGGTGTCCAACTTTCATTACTGTTAGAGCTGTCAACTATTTGTCTTTCATTTATGACTGGCAACATTTCAATTGTACACTACTTTATTTACCAAGCACATCTCAGTGTGGCCATCGTCTTGATGCTATTTTGTGCTCATTTGTCATTTTATAAAGGCCTAAAGTTTGAGCCTTCTTTGAGCCTTTGGTGAGCTACTCTAAATCATCTGGCGAGCTAGGAGACCCCTGTGATGGTATCACCATCATAAGGCTGGACATCATCAGTACCACGACAACAAGACAGCTAAATTGTTCAGTGACACTTGAAAAAGTTAGTACGTACCCAATGAACGTGATATCCACTTCCTCGTGGGACAAAAAGGAACAGCCAACTAACCGCATTGCTGGTTTGTTTTAAAAACAAAAAGTCACTGTGCTAAAAAGTCACATTTAGGCTATGCGAATAACTCCAGTGACAGCAAGGGAAAGCGTGTAAAGAAAGATGCAAGAAAAGTGTAAGAGCAATAGTCTGTGTCAAGCTGTCAAACTGAAGCCATTGAGGTTTTACAGACTAGTGTTGATTCTCGCGGAAATACGGGACAAAGTGCGTCCCTTGTCGGCTCAATACGGGTGTTGGCAACCCTACGTGACCCAGCACGCATGTAGGGTTTGCCGCCACACACCGATCGTTTTTTGTGATCGGCTTTGAAAGGCATTTTACGGAAATCGGCCGATACTAATCGGTGGCCAATTGATCGGAGCATCCCTGATAAAAAGGAAAAATGCATTAACGTGAGCCACACGTGCATTTGTATCTGTTTCACGAAGAGGCACTATGAGTGGGGACCCAGAAATGGAGTGTTTTGGTCCGGCGGCCATCTACCTCCGGAAGCCAGAACGAGAGAGACTTGAGGCTCAAAACACTCTGTTTGACGCCAAGACCGCGTACTTTGTGGCCGAGCCCACTGAGATGTACGTGAAAGGAAAACTGGTGAAGAAGGAGGGGGGCAAAGCCTCCGTTGAAATCAAGGCCGGGAAGGTAAAATAAAATCATTTATTGATGTACCTTGGTATTGAATTTATTCTGATTTTACGGGCTTCACCTTTTATTGTTTTGATCCAGACTCTCACTGTCAAAGATGATGACATCTTCCCCATGAATCCACCAAAGTTTGACAAGATTGAGGACATGGCCATGATGACCCACCTCAGTGAACCTGCTGTGCTGTATAACCTCAAAGAGCGCTATGCAGCGTGGATGATCTACGTGAGCCCCACTCAAAGGCGACATTAGTTCTAGAGTTTTAATAAACTGCATGCCTAACAGATCACAACCTTTCCAGACCTACTCTGGGTTGTTCTGCGTCACTGTGAACCCCTACAAGTGGCTCCCAGTGTACGATGCAGTGGTGGTATCGGGATACAGAGGCAAAAAGAGGATTGAGGCGCCACCCCACATCTTCTCCATCTCTGACAACGCCTATCAGTTCATGCTCCAAGGTATCATGAAGCATTTTTTAAATGACGACATACGCAATCACCGTATGCCACTTATTCTCTGGCAAATACTATGTAATAACCATATTCATTTCTCACCACAGATCGTGAGAATCAGTCCATCCTGATTACGTAAGTGACATTCATTGATGAGCTTATACAGCATGTGGACAACAAGTATTAGGATAGGCAAGCTTTTGGAGTGGAAATTCTGGTGCATTCAACCAAACTCATTCAAGCATGTCTTTATTGCCCTTGCTTTGTGCTCTGGGACACAAGAAAAGGGCCAAATTGTTTCCAGAAAGTTGTTGGCATAGAATTGGTAATGTATGATGTTTCATACCAGGGGTGCTCACACTTTTTCAGTCATTTTAAAAGTAGCTCACTTTTAAAATGACCAAGTCCCAAAGATTTACCTGCTACTATAAACACAGAAGATATATAGTATATTTACTTTATTTATATAGTATTTATGTATATCAGGGGTGCACACAGGTCGACATGATCTATCTTTTACTATAAAACATATAACATACAGTATATATAAAATAGGGGTGCACGATAACTATCAGGCCGATGTGAGGGAATTATGATGTCATACCGATAAATCCGATAACAATAAAAATACCTCCGATAATTGATCATTTAAAAAAACGCTCCAATGAGGCGAGATTACCCATACTGTGCTGGTGAGCAAAGCAAATCAAGCGCTCCTTTTTTCTACTTCCTGTAACGTTAACGGCCTGTCGTAACTTCCCCTGAGCTCACTTGAAAACAAACATTCACTTTAAGAGGAGGGATGTTGTATCAAATGCTCCGCGATGAGAGAGAGAAAAAAAAAAACATCAAGTGCACAAAAACACCTTATCAGCCACCTGAAACAGTGCAAAAGTGCAAAAGGTTTGCCAGAGACCTCCGTGGCTTCACACCAGCTGCTCTGAGTGTGTGCCCGAATACAGTGCACCTTGCTGGGCCACACCAGGTGGCTCCTCTTGCTCGATACTGTGGTTCTCCTGATACCAGTGATGTGGTGGTAGTAGTAATGTCATGATATTTGATTAGGACAAATCAGCATGTACAGTTGGTCAAATCCTAATTTGTTCCAGTCCTTCTGACCTCCAGGTGTGCACAAACTACACTTAATTCTAAAATTTTTAAAAAGATATAAAGAAGTTATCGGTTATCAGCATCATATCGGTCTTGAAAAGCATAAAGTTATTGCATCTTTGATCAAAAGTATCAATATTTTGGTTTGGGAATCGATTTTAGCGCATGAAGAGGTGGTATCGGAAGTATCGATATTTTGATATCAAAAAAGTTATATTGGTTCCATATCGGTCTTGAAGAGCAAAAAGTTATTGGTGTCAGTTTGAAAAAAAAGATATCGTGCATCTCTAATATAAAATCTAACCAGTAAAAAGTACTATACTAAATACTAATGATTGGTATTCCATAAATAAAGATAATTACCCAGAATTCCTCAATTGTTGTGTACATAACCTGACTAGTATGTCAGTCAAAATAGGTGCAAAAGAAAATGCAAAAGAAGTCAAGGCAACATACTAAGAAGCTTTCAGCAAAGGGCACATTCTCCAGTTTATCATGAAATAATAGTTTAACAAACGGATGTGTAGAAAACACACATTTCTATCGTGGAGTTCACAATGCGAAGCAAAGCCATCAAACAATTGACGTTTTTTTCTCCATAACTAGCCGCTACAAGTGAATGCATAACTTTTGTTATAAATGTACTGTAGGCACCTTACTGTTTGTCCATAATCACAATCAAAAAGATGAAAGTTGCATCTTTGTGTGTAGTTTGAGTCTTAATCTTTGCTGAGGAAGTGCAACAGCGAATCAGGAGGGGAGCTTAATGTCAGCTGACTGATGTCATATGACATTACAAATTGACGTTTATGCAATCGACCCACACCGGCCTTGTGATCGACCGCTAGATTGACATAAAGGGCACCCCTGAGTTCTACTTTTGGCATTCCTACTGTAGTGGAGAATCCGGTGCAGGAAAGACTGTGAACACCAAGCGTGTCATCCAGTACTTTGCGACAATCGCAGTGGCTGGCGGAAAGAAAGCAGAGCAAGTTCCTGGAAAAATGCAGGTATTATATAATATAGTCAAAACAACTTAAAATTATTCAATACTATATAAATATGCGAAAGTATGCAACCAAAGTCAAATTGTTGTCTTTTTGAAGGGGTCGCTGGAAGATCAAATCATTGCAGCGAATCCCCTGCTGGAGGCCTATGGTAATGCAAAAACTGTGAGGAATGACAACTCCTCCCGCTTTGTAAGTGTCCTTCTATCCATCTTCTCAAACAATGACGGTGAAAGGTTTTTAAAAAAGAAGTCCCTCGTCTTTTGAATAGGGTAAATTCATCAGAATCCACTTTGGCACCACGGGAAAGCTGGCTTCAGCAGATATTGAAACTTGTAAGACAAGAAATGATGATAACACACTTTGGTTTGGTGTTTTTTGTCTGACTTTTGTCCGTGTGATCCACAGACCTGCTGGAGAAGTCTCGTGTGACCTTCCAGTTGTCTGCTGAGAGGAGCTACCACATCTTCTACCAGCTAACAACAGGACACAAACCCGAGTTGTTAGGTTTGTGGCAGTTTTTTCTCATGAACTATTTTTTCCATTTCTTTGTGCTTACACTGAATTAATATCATTTGCAGAGGCTCTCCTCATCACCACCAACCCTTACGACTATCCCATGATCAGTCAGGGAGAAATTGTTGTCAAGAGCATCAATGACGTTGAGGAGTTCATGGCCACTGATGTGAGTATTGATGGGCTCCACACAACGCGATGTCGCTTCTAGTCCGTTCATTTTCAATGAAACCTGTGCGACAGGGCGATTATCTCGAGTCCCGGTCCTGCCAAGTGACACGCGAAATTTGTACTCTCTCACAGGTTAACATAGAGGAAAGAAATAATACTTGCCGTCTCAGATTTCCCAGAGCTATTTGACATTTCTAAAAAAGAATATAGAAATATCAAGAAAAAAGTAGCAGTTTACAGAGTAAACATATCAGGTAAGTTTACATTCATTTACACGGACATTTATGTAAGTTTATCTCCCATACTAGCAAGATCCAGTACTAGCAAGGGTACTCGTTCAACACTGGCTGCTTTTTCTCATCTGAACTATATTGATACCCCAAATTCCCACCAAATATGACAGCCAATCAAAACAATGGGAGACTCTGAATTCGCTGTGGATGTGAGTGCGTCATTCACTGGTGTCGCTAGGCCACAGCCGCTCGTTGCCTCCCATGTGTACGGTTTTGTTTGCATTGGCGGTGGGTTTTGACAATCGCTGTCATTTGTCAGCTCCCATGTGTGGCGCCCATAATACCGAAAAGTATTCCCAAACTTTTTGATACTGCCTCAACACCCACCAAAAATTAACTACAGCACTCCTTTGAACTCCGTTTCCAATACGACGCGTTCTGGTCTTTTTTGCTGCAGACCGCCATTGATATCCTGGGCTTCACCGCTGAGGAGAAGATGAGCATTTACAAGCTGACTGGAGCTGTGATGCATCACGGCAACATGAAGTTCAAGCAGAAACAAAGAGAGGAGCAAGCTGAGCCTGATGGCACCGAGGGTATAAAGCCTCGTGTACACTTGCACACACTTTGTCCCCGCAGTGGTACACAATTTTGCATGTCAATGACTAAAGTGGTGGTAAACATGTGTGAAGTACAGTCATGGAAAAAAATGATTAAACCACCCTTGTTTGTTGTGTTTCTTGTTCATTTTAATGCCTGATACAACTAAAGGTACCTTTTTGGACAAATACAGTATAGCAATGGCAACAAAAATACCTCAAAATAGTTACATTTTTTGGCAGTTCAGCGCTATAGCTATTCATGTAAGAACTTAAGTGATTTTGGTTATTATGAAGAAAACCTCGGAAGTTTCTAGACATCAGCTCTTACATTAAACTCTTATGAGCTATATTTCTTATCATCATTATATTTGTCCAAACAAACGTACCTTGAGTTGTACCTGGCATTAAAATGGATCGGATCAATAAACTGAAGAAACAAGGGTGGTCTAATCATTTTTTCCATGACTGTATGTGTAAACTGTGTGGGGTTGCGTGCCAGTGCGCAAATCAAATTTTGAAATGTTCAAAATTTGTGATGACATTCTGCCACGGTTGAGCGGGCCGCCGGGGAAATACTTCCACACACAAACATTCCTTCTCGTCGCAATGACCTGTTTGGTAGAGCGAGAGAGAGAAGGAAATCAAACACGCATGCGCATATCAATACGCTGAGGCCGGCAAAATTATCGAGTACGTTTTTATTTTAATCTGCGATTACTTGATGTATTTATTGATTATTGTGACAGGCCTTATTGTGACCTATGTGCAAACAATGCGGGCTGTGTGCATCGTAGCATGCCTCTGCATGTCTGATTCACATGAATCTGTTAACTTTTCCACCACCTCTTGGAGCAATTTGGGGGGAATTCTCAAGTAATTTAGCGTCTTGGATCTTCCTTGTGATTTTCAGTTAATAACTAATCATAATACACAAAGCGATGCTTCTCGTCAGCAATTCCCTTTTCCACACTGTCTGTGTCTTTTTTGTACTAGTTTATTGCCTTCCTGCTCTTTGCACATTCTCTACCTGCAGCTGCGAGAAAATACAGACTTACCTTTCTTTATTGCCTGAGCTTCTTCTCTGGGGTTCAATATCTTGCAAAGAAGATGAATTAATGAAGCTATGGGGTGATGCCTGCTGATAATGCCAAGATCGCTTCACGGATGCGGGAAGTGGTGGTGACAATGCATACCCATGTGGCAACAATGCACGTCGCGCATACAATTGTTGTGCACTAGACATAAACACTTGACGTGATGTAAATAAGTTATATGGGAGCGTGGTCATTTCGTGCCAAAGTGCACCATTTTCGGTCACGAGTTTGTGTGCCAAGTGCGTAATTTATGCGTAAACAGAATGCAAACAGTGACCAAACTAGTCTGCACGCTTTTCAGGCATGCCATAAATAAATGACACGTATTGCCAAGGAAAATTGGGGGACAATGTGGAGGCAAAATGTGTGCAAACGCCGTTTGTAACGCCTGCTGGTACTGCAGTTTTGTCTTGTCTCACTGTGTATAACTGCTGTCATTCTTATGTTCTCCAGTTGCACTGTGTAAGATTGCATGTTGATGGTATTACAAAGGGATGTCATTCACAGCAGATGGGCAGACTACGCCCATCTGCAATCTATGGCATCCATACAGATATTACCAGCAGTCTCTCGGGGGACCCTAAGGCACATGTCATGGTAATCTTCTGTGGTATCTGTTTTCATCAGTGGCTGATAAAATCGCCTACCTCATGGGCCTCAACTCAGCCGATATGCTCAAGGCGTTGTGTTACCCACGAGTCAAGGTCGGCAATGAAATGGTGGTTAAAGGTCAAACTGTGCCTCAGGTGATTTACATGGAGTCATGTGCACGATATGTGTACTGCGTCTGCGTTTTGTCATCATAGTTGTTGTCCTGTAGGTTCACAACGCTGTCATGGCCCTCACCAAATCCGTCTATGATAAAATGTTCCTCTGGATGGTCGTCAGAATCAACGAGATGCTGGACACCAAGCAGCCCAGAAGTTACTTCATTGGTGTGCTGGATATTGCTGGATTTGAGATTTTTGACGTAAGTTGAAGCCACACAGTGAATGGTACTGTAAAGTGAGCTAGTAACATTTATATAGGCCTGACATGATTACACATTTTTATGGTGTTTTATACACAACAGGCACCAAGAAAGTATTCCATCGTGTAGCACACGACACACACAGCTAGCAAGTAGTGCACTCACTAGCACTGGGACAAAGCGACTGAATGACTGACAGGAGGGTTCACTCACTCCGTTCATTCCGCTATAGAACCAACATGCCCTGGTGTTGAGACAGATGCACAGAGTGAACTCTCTTGTCATCCAGTCTGTTTGGTAGAGAGAGAGGAGGAAAACAAACTTGCATGCACATGTCCATATATCCAGGCCGACAAAATTATCCATTTCCTTTTTATTTATCGTGCGGTTAATTTATTGATTATCGTGACAGACCTGTGTTTATAAAACATTTATCTTGCATCTCTCTTGCCTCCGTAGTTCAACAGCTTGGAGCAGCTGTGCATCAACTTCACCAACGAGAAACTGCAACAGTTTTTCAACCACCACATGTTTGTCCTGGAGCAAGAGGAGTACAAGAAAGAAGGAATCGAATGGGAGTTCATTGACTTTGGCATGGACTTGGCTGCCTGCATTGAGCTTATTGAGAAGGTATACAGGAAAACCTTGTCTGCTTTGAAAGTACAATAAATCATATGACACTGACATGTAATTACAGCCAATGGGCATCTTCTCCATCCTTGAAGAGGAGTGCATGTTCCCCAAGGCGACAGACATAACCTTCAAGAACAAACTGTATGACCAGCATCTTGGCAAAAGCGCCCCCTTCCAGAAGCCAAAGCCAGCCAAAGGCAAGGCCGAGGCCCACTTTGCCCTCGTTCACTACGCTGGCACTGTGGACTACAATGTCAACGGCTGGCTGGACAAGAACAAGGACCCCCTGAACGACTCCGTTGTTCAGCTCTACCAGAAGTCCTCAGTCAAGCTGTTGGCCTTACTGTTTGTATCTCATTCTTCTGGAGACGGTACGGATTTCTCATCATACAAGAGTCACACCGTAGTCATTCCAGCCACATTCGGCACTTTTAAGCTACATTCACACTGCAGGTCAATTCCAATTTTTTTGCTCATTTGTGACCTGTGTCTGACTTTTTCATGCCAGTGTGAACAGGACAATTACCATTTTATCAAATGCGACCCGGGCCTCTTTTGTATGCAGATATAAATCCGATATGTATCTGATCTACTGCGGTCTGAACGGTCAGGTCACATATATCCCACATATACTGTACATCATCAAAAGGCGTGGTTAACCGTGCGAGACTTGGGTAAAGGTACTCACTGATGTAGGCAAAAGTTCTTCTTGTCATCCAAAAATGATTTGTGTCAATGAAGCGGCTGACGGTAACATCTCACCACTCCTGCCACCCACAGCAAGTCCTCCATGAACTGCCATAGCCAAAATTCTTGCCCTCTTCTAAATCTGTGGTTCCCAAACTTTTTACAATACCCCTTCATACATTTGACTTGAAGCCATGTAGCCCCTACTCCTGCACACTTGAAAAACGTAAGCCTTTTTTAATCTTCATTAACTTGAAATATTGAACATGATTATTGGTTAATTCATTTTATAGTAAGTAATTCTGGTTCAAAAATTTTGCATGGTCAAATTTTAGTATTTAGTATTTATCCTGCGTGTCTTTCATTTCAGCCAGATGTTGGGATCCTTCCGTTGGAATGGGTTGAACTTGAGCTTCACTTGTGTCCACTTGCAATCACTATGATTTAAGTCTGCATATTAATTTCATACCAAATTGAAAGGAAAGGTTTAACAAACATGATGAAGCAGTATCCAAAGTACAACAATACATACAACCAGCGGTAAAGCCTCGTTTGGGGGAATCCCCACTCTCTCATCCACACGTACATTGACAGGTTTTCACAGTGTGGGCACTGGAACGCCAATATAAACTACATCGTCAAGATTAAAGACTCATAATGCACAACATAATCATCAAACTTACATACTTATTCATATGCCCTAATTGTTTTTCATTTTTATTCACACACCCGCATGACAATTAGCGTACCCCACTTGGGGAACCAAGGTCCTACACGGAATCATTTGGTTGAGAAATGATTGACTCCTTTTGCACGAAATCCCTGAAATTGCCACAACGAGTTAAGGAGAACACAAAGCACACACTGCAGCAATCTTTATTTCTGTAAACACACAGAAATGCATGTGACGTCTTGCTTTCACGCATGCACGTCACTTCCCAGACGCTTTGCATTCACATCAACAAGTCGTATTCTTTTTGGTCATGTGAACGGCCACATGAAAAATTTGATTTGAACAAAAAAATCAGAATTGGGCATCATACCCTGCAGTGTGAACATAGCCTTGGATATGCAGTACATTGTCAGGAGAGGTTTTAGTGTGAATGTTCAATGAGATCAAATGTGAACAAGCTGGAAAAATGACAATGAAGTCAAATAAAAATGTAGCCTTTAATGTGTTACAGATCCCAAAGCAAAGAAAGGTGGCAAAAAGAAGGGTGGTTCATTCCAGACTGTGTCAGCTCTCTTTAGGGTAATAAAAAAATCCAAATACCTCACACCTTTGATCACAATAGCATTCAAATATTACAGCATCTATGCTTCCCCAATTTCAGGAAAACCTGGGAAAGCTGATGACCAACCTGAGGAGCACCCACCCACATTTTGTGCGCTGTTTGATTCCGAATGAGACAAAAACACCAGGTGGGTCCACACTTCTGCCATCACTCTTAGCTGAAAGCACAGCCATGTAATAGCTTCCTATCCATTTACTGTTTAAGGTCTGATGGAGAACCACCTGGTCATCCACCAGCTGCGTTGTAACGGCGTGCTGGAAGGCATCAGGATCTGCAGGAAAGGTTTCCCCAGCAGAATCCTCTATGGTGACTTCAAGCAGAGGTAGCTTGCTCGCGTACCATCATCGCCGTCAAGTCTCTGAGCACGTTGGTCTTTGTAATCTTTCAGATACAAAATATTGAATGCTAGCGTCATCCCAGAGGGACACTTCATTGACAACAAGAAGGCCTCCGAGAAACTTCTGGAGTCTATAAATGTGGAAAAGTCACAGTACAGATTTGGACATACCAAGGTCAGCTGGGCTCGCCTTATTGATAGTGATGTGTGGATCCATGCTGAAATATCGATAATCCCCATACCAGCTCTCCGTGCTCTAAAATCGGTTCTCAAATCCAAAAATATTGATACTTTTGATACTTCAGTCATTTGAGGTCATGTGTGTCTGAAACGTCTCAGTCTGTTGAAACGATGACCGATCTCAAACAGAGCCATGTGTGAAGTGTGAATGCAGTATTTGTTATTATAGTACTGCTTTAATAATCTTTTACATATTTTCTTTTTTTATTGTTTAAAATGGCATTTTCACATATTTTATATGATTCTGTCCTGTTTTTTCTGTTATTGTATAATAGCTTGGCTACATTGTAAATCACCCCACGCTACCTCAATATACTTCAGGGTTTTAAATAAATGATTACATTAAATTATTATTTAAGTATTAATTTCTTTAAATTAATGATAATTCATTCAAAAATAAATGTATTGTTTCCTAGTCAGTTATTAGTTGAATTTGCACCAAGTATCGGTATCGGATCAGTATCGCCGATACCAGCCTAAATTTTACTCAGTATCAAATCGGAAATCAGTCGCACACCACTACTCATTGAGCTTTCTACTCGTGGGGCAAAAATAACAAAGCATATTTCACGTCTGCATTCATTTGGCAGGTGTTCTTCAAAGCTGGCCTGCTGGGTACACTGGAGGAGATGAGAGATGAGAAACTGGTTGAACTGGTGACCATGACTCAGGCTCTCTGCAGAGGCTACGTCATGAGGAAGGAGTTTGTTAAAATGATGGCAAGGAGGTACATATCCATGACAGTGCTTTTCAGGGGTTCACACATTACACCGACTTTCCTAACACCTCCTGTTTTTAATGCCAGGGAGGCCATTTACTCCATCCAGTACAACATCCGCTCATTCATGAATGTCAAAACATGGCCATGGATGAAGCTGTACTTCAAGATCAAGCCTCTGCTGAAGAGTGCAGAGACTGAAAAGGAGATGGCCCAAATGAAAGAAGACTTTGAAAAAACCAAAGAGGATCTCGCTAAGGCTTTGGCCAAGAAGAAGGAACTGGAGGAAAAGATGGTTTCTCTCCTGCAGGAGAAGAATGACTTGCAGCTGCAGATTCAGTCTGTATGTTCAAGGAAAAGTGCACTTTTTAAAAAATGTTGCCCAATCCTTATGTGAGACATGAACACGTCTTAAAATAGAAAACAGGTAAAAAGAGGCAGCTAATTAATGCATGTAATGGGACACGCCTATTCCACAGAGAAAGGCTGCTATTAAAACACCTGTAGTAACAGCCACTGCATGTAGTAACAGCCACATTCATGATTGCATGTAATACTTACAGTATTTGGGTAACTTCCTTCCTGGGTGCATTGATTCCACATAGCAACATAGAAAGGAACGCTACACCTAGCATTAACTTTTCCTAACTCAAAAACACAGCAGCAGTGGCGGCAGCTCCAATATGTAGCGTTACATTTCGCTAGTGGCCTGAGGCATTGTGAGCGAGTGTGTGGTGAAGATCATTGCTAGCCAGCTAGTACCTAGCCGGTGTGGTGTGGCGAGGTGTCACTACGCCAGTTACGAAGTTCTTGGGTGTAACAATGTTAATAACAATAATAATAACAATGTCGCTGTAGCTTGGGTAATATGCAGGTCACATTATGTAAATTGAGCATTGTTAGCGCTTTTCGGAGGTTTTTTCAGAAGGCTTTATAGGCGGAATAGGTGCGTCCCATTATGTGCATTCTTAGCTGCCTCTTTCTATCTATTTTAATATCTTTAGAAGGCACAGAAAAGAGAAATACGTGTGTTCATGTCTCACATAAGGGTTATGGATGATGGGCAACATTCCAAAAATAGGAAGGCATATTTCTTCATCTTTCTGGAAAGCATTTGTTCAAATTGTACAAAACTGTGATTCCAGGAGGGTGAAAACCTTGCTGATGCTGAGGAAAGGTGTGAGGGGCTCATCAAAGCCAAAATCCAGCTGGAGGCCAAAGTCAAGGAGGCGTCTGAGAGGCTGGAGGATGAAGAGGAGGTGAACGCTGAGCTGACGGCCAAGAAAAGGAAGCTGGAGGACGAGTGCTCTGAGCTGAAGAAAGACATTGATGACTTGGAGCTCACCCTGGCTAAAGTAGAGAAGGAGAAACACGCCACTGAGAACAAGGTTGGTGTAAAACTCATAAGGCCTCAAACAGCAGAATCTACAGAAAAAAGTAAAACCCGCTGAACACTGCTGTCATAGGTTAAAAACTTGGTTGAGGAGATGGCCTCTCAAGATGAGTCCATTGCCAAGTTGTCCAAAGAGAAGAAAGCCCTCCAAGAGGCCCATCAGCAGACCCTGGATGACCTTCAGGCAGAGGAAGACAAAGTCAACACTCTGACCAAGGCCAAGGCCAAGCTGGAGCAGCAAGTGGATGATGTATGTCATGACAGACAGTACATTTTACTCCTTGTGTAAACAAAATAATAATAATCATGACACTCATTGCTAAAAATAGCTTGAGGGATCCCTGGAGCAAGAGAAGAAGCTTCGTATGGATCTTGAGCGATCAAAAAGGAAGCTGGAAGGAGATCTGAAGCTGGCCCATGAAACCATCATGGATCTGGAAAATGACAAGCAGCAGTCTGATGAGAAAATCAAAAAGTATGTAAAAAAAAAAAAAAAAAAAGACTGTTCAATGTATTACATTCATTAGAGATGCGTGATACCTTTCTTTCAAAACAGACACCAATCGCTATCTGCTTCTCAAGGCTGATAACCAATAACTTTTTTATATCTACTTTTTACATTTAGAATTAAGTGTAGTTTGTGCACACCTGGAGGTAAGAAGGACTGGAACAAATTAGGATTTGACCAACTGTACCTGTTGATTTGTCCTAATCGAATATGATGACATCACTACTACCACATCACTACTATCAGGAGAACCACAGTGTAGAGCGGAGGGAGCCACCTGCCACCTGCAATTATCGGTCCAATAATTATCGTGCACCCCGAGTATTCATGTTTCCTTCTGTGTTTTTATACGTTTTTACCAAGGAGGGACTTTGAGATAAGCCAGCTTCTTGGCAGAATTGAGGATGAACAATCAGTTGGGATTCAACTTCATAAGAAAATAAAAGAACTGCAGGTAATGCTCTCATTTCAAACCATTTGGTGCCATGTCATTGAATCACTCAACAAAAGCTACGTATGAAATACAATATCAGGCTCGTATTGAGGAGCTGGAGGAGGAGATTGAAGCTGAGCGTGCTGCTCGAGCCAAGGTGGAGAAGCAGAGGTCTGATCTCGCCAGGGAACTCGAGGAGATCAGCGAGCGTCTGGAAGAGGCCGGCGGGGCCACATCGGTTCAGATCGAGATGAACAAGAAGCGCGAGGCCGAGTTCCAGAAGCTGCGTCGCGACCTGGAGGAGTCCACCCTGCAGCACGAGTCCACTGCTGCAGCGCTCCGCAAGAAGCAGGCTGACAGCGTGGCAGAACTCGGGGAGCAGATCGACAACCTTCAGCGCGTCAAACAGAAGCTGGAGAAGGAGAAGAGCGAATACAAGATGGAGATTGACGACCTCAGCAGCAACATGGAGTCCATCGCCAAATCCAAAGTAATGTTTAGAAACAACATTATTACAACTTAGATGCTGCAATCCTTGTTTATCCATTATGTCCCCCACTGCTTTTGTAGGGAAACCTGGAGAAAATGTGTCGCTCCCTGGAAGATCAACTAAGTGAATTCAAGTCCAAGAATGAAGAGCAAATGCGTCATTTAAATGATATGAATGTTCAAAGAGCAAGGCTGACCACTGAAAATGGTGAGTAAAAAGGTGCCGTGTCCAATCAAACGCAGCCAACACAGCAGGCAATCACTACATCATAAACAAACTTCTTCCTCCGAGGGCCACATAGTGACAAATGAAAGGATGCCCCTTTGATATTTTGTAAAGCAACACATGTAGATATGCTAAGAACCTATATCAATATGTCAAGAAAATAGTGCATCTCAGATTTGTGACACAGGTGAAAAAGCCAAGTATCAACTTCGGTCTTTGCTCTTTTTTTGCCCGTTTTTGCTTTTTTTTTTTCAAATATTCAAACTTTCTTCTTAAATAATCTTCATAAATTTATTTCTTGTATTATTATGACTTTATTCCCAATTTTGGACTTTATTCCCATAATTTATAACTTCTTCACAGCCTAATTTTCCACAAATTACTACTTTATTTAGTTTTGTTTGTTTCTCATAATATTATAACTTAAAAATTCTCGTAAAATTGCAACTTTTTTTTCTAAAATACAACTTTTTTCTTTTAATATTTTGACTTTATTTTCCTAAAATTCGTCCTTTATTTTTCCATTTCTGCTGGGGTTTTGTTTTGTTTTTTTTTCATTTTCAAACAATTTCAACTTCCTTCATGTATCATGTTCTTATCGTAATTTATTCCCATAATTGTTTGACTTTATTCTCATAACATTATAAATTTTTCTACAACCAAATTTTTCAAAAATTTAAATTTATTCATTGTTTTGTTGTTTCTCAAATTATGACTTAAAAAAAAAATTTCAAACATTTTAATTCAGTTACTAAAATGACGTTATTTTTCCTCATAATATTACGACATAGATTAGATTACCACTTTTTCCTCTTAATATTTTTACTTCATTCATTCATATTCAAATTACAGCAGATTTCTTCCATTTTTGCTGTTCAGTTTTTTTTTCTTTTCTTTTTTTTTTAGTTGTCTTGTGTTTTCTCTGGTTTCCTCCCACATTCCAAAAACTATTGTATTTGTACTTTATTTATCCCACAGCGGGGAAATTTACTTGTTACAGCAGCAAGCAACATACGCAAGTAAAGAGTACAGTGTAAAGAAATGCATATTGACTACGGCGCCAAAAACATGCATGTTAGGTTAATTGGTGACTCTAAATTGTCCATAGGTATGAATGTGAGTGTGAATGCTTGTTTGTCTATATGTGCCCTGCCATTGGCTGGCGACCAGTCCAGGGTGTTCACCTCTCGCCCGAAGTCAGCTGGGATAGGCTCCGGCATACCCGTGACCCTAGTGAGGGTAAGCGGCATAGAAGATGGATGGATGGATAGTTGTCTTGTTAAATATGTGGGCCAGTATAAAAACTGTCACGGGCTGCACTTTGGACACGCGTTTTAAATGATCCAACAGATTCACAGAATTTTTTTTTTTTTCAGGGGAATTTGGTCGTCAGTTGGAGGAAAAGGAATCTCTTGTTTCCCAGCTTACAAGGGGCAAACAGGCATTCATTCATCAGATAGAAGAGCTTAAAAGGAGCCTTGAGGAAGAATCAAAGGTACATTACTGTGCTGATGTCTTGTCATATAATGTGTACATTTATTTAAACTGATTTGCCATGTATGTTATTATAAGGCCAAGAACGCCCTGGCCCACGCTGTCCAGTCCGCCCGTCATGACTGTGACCTGCTAAGAGAGCAGTATGAGGAGGAGCAGGAGGCCAAGGCTGAGCTGCAGCGATCCATGTCCAAGGCCAACAGCGAGGTGGCTCAGTGGAGAACCAAATATGAGACTGATGCCATTCAGCGCACTGAGGAGCTGGAGGAGGCAAAGTAAGTCATGACACGCAAAAGATGACTTGATGTTATCGCATCACATCACTTGATCATGAAACAAATGAATGCGTGTTTGTAGGAAAAAGCTTGCCCAGCGTCTCCAGGATGCAGAGGAGTCTATTGAGGCAGTCAACTCAAAGTGTGCCTCTCTGGAAAAGACTAAACAGAGGCTGCAAGGTGAAGTGGAAGATCTGATGATCGATGTGGAGAGAGCCAACTCTCTGGCTGCCAACCTCGACAAGAAGCAGAGGAACTTTGACAAGGTCAGCTTTTATGTTGTTATATAAATGTACAGTAGCATTAAAATGCTTAAAATGAGGTAACTGAACATGCTTATTTGTGATGTGTTCAGGTTCTTGCCGAGTGGAAGCAGAAATATGAGGAGAGCCAGGCTGAGCTGGAAGGAGCTCAGAAGGAGGCCCGCTCACTCAGCACGGAGATGTTCAAATTGAAGAACTCCTATGAAGAAGCTCTGGACCATCTGGAGACCCTGAAGAGGGAGAACAAAAACCTGCAACGTAAGATGATCAATATGTTTATGATACACGCGACTGCATTTATAATATGTTTCTTTTCCTCACAGAGGAAATCACCGATTTGACCGAGCAAATTGGTGAGTCAGCAAAGACCATCCATGAGCTGGAAAAGGCCAAAAAGATGGCTGAGAGTGAGAAAGCCGAAATCCAAACAGCTCTTGAGGAAGCCGAGGTACTCAAAATGACATGTTAGCTGACTGTCTAGATAGATAGATAGATAGATAGATAGATAGATACTTTATTGATCTCCAGAGAAATTCACATGAACATAAACTCTTCAAACATCACAGGCCACCCTGGAGCACGAAGAATCAAAGATCATTCGCATTCAGCTTGAACTGACCCAAGTCAAGAGTGAGATCGACAGGAAGATTGCAGAGAAGGATGAGGAGATGGAGCAGATCAAGAGGAACAGTCAGCGAGTGATCGAGTCCATGCAGAGCACTTTGGATGCTGAGATCAGGAGCAGGAACGATGCCCTGAGAATCAAGAAGAAGATGGAGGGAGATCTGAATGAGATGGAGATTCAGCTGAGCCATGCCAACCGCCAGGCCGCTGAAGCACAGAAGCAACTGAGGAACGTCCAGGCACAACTCAAGGTACTGACATCCCATAGCTTTTCATTGTTGGAGATGGACTTCATCTTGTTTACCTTGACTGGCTTCACTGCTCATTTAGGATGCCCAACTGCACCTTGATGAGTCTCTGAGGGCTTACGCAGACATGAAGGAGCAGGTTGCCATGGTGGAGCGCAGGAACAACCTGATGCTGGCTGAGATCGAGGAGCTGAGAGTTGCTCTGGAGCAGACGGACAGAAGTCGCAAAGTGGCTGAACAGGAGCTGGCTGATGCCAGCGAGCGTGTTGGTCTGCTGCACTCCCAGGTACTCACTATTAGCCTACCTGGTAAAGTACATACAAATGTTGAAAACCCCTTGGTTCTTTTTCTTCTAGAACACAAATCTTATCAACACTAAGAGGAAGCTGGAAGCCGACCTTGTCCAGATCCAGGGTGAAGTGGAGGATGCTGTTCAGGAAGCACGGAATGCTGAAGAAAAGGCCAAGAAGGCTATCACTGATGTGAGTCATCTAGAAAGGTGTAACATCCATCCATCCATCCATCCATCTTCTTCTGCTTATCTGAGGTGGGGTCGCGGGGGCAGCAGCCTAAGCAGGGAAGCCCAGACTTCCCTCTCTCGGGCTACTTCGTCCAGCTCTTCCTGGTGGATCTCCAACGTGTCCTGGGTCTTCCCTGAGGCTTCCTGCCGGTCAGGCGTGCCCCGAACATCTCCACAGTGAGGCGTCTGGGAGGCGTCCTGACCAGATGCCCGTGCCACCTAATCTGGTTCCTCTCAATATGGAGGAGCACCGCTTCTCCTCCGAGTTTCTCCCGGATGACAGAGCTTCTCACCTTATCTCTAAGGGAGAGCCCAGCCACCCTACAGAGAAAACTCAGTTCAGCCACTTGTACCCGCCATCTTGTCCTTTCGGTCACTACCCAAAGCTCATGACCATGGGTGAGGGTAGGAACGTAGATCAAACAGTACATTTAGATCTTTACCTTACGACTCAGCTCCCTATTCACCGCAACGGACCAATGCAGAGTCGGCATCACTGCAGATGCTACACCAATCCGCCTGTCCATCTCACGTTCCATCCTTCCTGCACTCGTGAACAAGACCCCGGGGGTACTTAAATTCCTCCACTTGGGGCAGGATCTCATGCGCGACCCGGATATGGCACTCTTTCCAAGTGAGAACCATGGCCTCGGACTTGGACGTGCTGATTCTCATCCCAGCCGCTTCACACAGCTGTGAACCGATCCAGTGAGAGTTGACGATCACGGCTCGACGAAGCCAGCAGGACCACATCATCTGCAAAAAGCAGAGACCCAATCCTGAAGCCACCAAACCGGAACCCATCAACACCCTGGTTGCACCTAGAAATTCTGTCCATAAAAGTAATAAACAGAATCTGTAACAAAGGGCAGCCCCGGCGGAGGCCAACCCTCACTGGAAACGGGTCCAACTTATTGCCGGCAATGCGAACGAAGCTCTGACACCGGTTATACAGCTAGCAAACGGCCTGAATTAGGTGGTCCGGTACCCCAGACTCCTGGAATACTCCTCACAGAATTCCTTGAGGAACATGGTCCAATGCCTTCTTCAAGTCCGCAAAACACGTGTGGACTGGATGGGCAAACGCCCATGCAGAATACTGCAGTTTCTTCTAAATTGTCCTATAAGATCAGGGATATGAATCATTTTAAACTGTTCACATTAGTATCTCTTAAAACAACGTATTTCAGTCTTTTGCTACTTCCTTATGTCATTTCCTGTTAGAGGTTACTCATTTAACAAATACAAACCATCACTTTTACCACAAACTTGTAAGTAATGATTAATGTATCTTGGGCCTAACGGTACATCTGCCAAGAATAAAGTTCACAGGAATCTGAAAGTAAAAAGTAAAGTTTAATAAATACCCAACACAACGTAATACTGTGAATACCCCCAGCTCAGCACAGTAGTTCAGAACAATACCTAAAGTATGTCGCATGCAACAAATAAAAACGTACATTTTATTTGTCCACGTCTAGGCTGCCATGATGGCAGAGGAGCTGAAGAAGGAGCAGGACACCAGCGCTCATTTGGAGAGGATGAAGAAGAACCTGGAGGTGACAGTCAAAGACCTGCAGAACCGCTTGGATGAGGCTGAGAGTCTGGCTCTGAAGGGGGGCAAGAAGCAGCTCCAGAAACTGGAGGCTCGGGTAAGTAGTAAAAAAAGCTACAAGCACCACAGTAATAATGGCCAATTTTCTTACTGATGGAACACAAAGTGAAACAGAGCTTGGTACTGCCGATACTAACACCGCCACTTTGGCAAAGCAACAGTCTAACACACAACCGATCAGCTGTCAAATCAAGCACCATAATTGCTTATTTTATGCCATAGTAGATGCTTCTAGCGAACTCTGATTTGGTACGAATTTACTATGCTTACTTTGTTTTGTTCGTTGTTGTGATGTTGGCAAGACACACACAGGTTACGTTACTATAAAGCAGGAGTGTCCAAAGTGCAGCCTGGGGGTCATTTGCAGCCTAGTAGCAGCCTAGTAGCAAAGTGTTGAGAGATCTTAAGAGTAACAACACAAAACAAAATAAAGTTGTAATTTTTTTTTTATTTGGTTTGGAGAAAATGTTATAATATTATGGGAATAAAGTCAAATTATTAGGGGAATCAAGTCACAATTATGGGAAAAACATTTACAAGAAGAAATTTCAAATAGTTGGAAAATTTGGGGGGAAAAAACAACAGCAGAATAATTTAATTAATGTAATTTTATGAAAATAAAGACAAAATATTACGAGAAATGTCATATTCTAGCAAGAAAAAAGTCGCAATTTTATGACAATAAACTTGAAATATTGTGAGGAAATGTCATTTTAGTAGCGAAGAGTTTAAAATATTAAAGACAAAATTTTATTTTTTAAAAGTCATTATATGAGAAACAAAACAAAGTGATAATTTTGAAAAAATTGGTTGGGAAAATGTTATAATATTGAATGAAGACAAAATATTGTGGGAATAACGTCATAATATTAAAAATATTACACTGAGGCGAAAGGAAAAGTACTTCCTTTCAACATGATATCAACAAAAATCTGTAACTGTTTTTAAATCAACACAGCATATCTGAAATGACATAATATCAAGTGATTGATTCTAACTCCATCCAACTCTCCCAAAATATCAATACTGTAATATGAGAATAGAGGCAGTAGCGATATTTTGGTATGGATCCAGAAACCACTAACAAATACTGCATTTGTAGCAAAGTCATAATAGAAACATTTTGCTAAAATGTGGACTTGTTGTCGTGAAGGTTCGCGAGCTTGAGTCAGAGGTGGAGGCTGAGCAGAAGAGAGGCGCCGAAGCCATCAAGGGTGTGCGCAAGTATGAACGACGAGTCAAGGAGCTCACTTATCAGGTAAAGATATCGACTCGTCTACTACGCAGTACATTAATGGCATGTAATGGGCTTGTTGCAGAGCATGATTTTCACCTCTAGAGGGCATCTTCGTATCAATGAAGCTGTACTAATAATAAACACGCACGGATTCTGCATTGTGTAACAATTCGACAATTAGCCCTCCGGGGTCGCTTTCATTCACTACTCTCTGAGGTCTCTCTGAGGTCCCTGAGGTCCCTATAAAACCACTATAGAATATATTTGTTCGACTTTTTTGCTCAAATATTTCAATCAACTTGAGTTGTAATAAAAAATACCAGACATGTAAATATCATATATAAATATAGCGACAGTAGAACAGCTTGTTTATTAGTTCTTAACATATTTGCTTTGTGAGACTGACTTTTTGCAAATGTTGCATGGCCATCTGGGTCGTCGTGGACCATTACGTCATTAGGTCCCGCCCCCTCACCGGAACCCACCTCAGTCACAAAATCCGTAGAAACACTTATCACCTGGGTTTGTCCACTGCTGTGATACGCCAACGTCGCCGCCATATTGGATGTGTCAAGGCTGCTCTGTAAATGAATACAAGTAGATGTACTTACTTTAATAAAGCGCCTTTCAACAAAGAAATTTCGGTTAATGCCTCTCTTATATACATTCACCCACGCACTAATATACTTGAGAAACAGGCACCAAAAATTTGAGAAGATCAAATACATTGTTTTTGGTTCATTTACTTGTATTCATTTACAGCGCAGCCTTGACACATCCAATATGGCGGCGACGTTGACGTACGGCTCAGCGCTCGATGCGGCGTCTACGTATATACTCTACGTCCATGACCTATAATGTGAAAATTGTCCATTTTCATTCTAAACAGTAAATATGACGAATTGGACTCATTTTAAATAAAATGAAACCCAAAAATTTGAAAATGCATGTTATATTGTCTAACTACAAAGACACCAAAATCTATTTCATTACTTACCATATCTTTGACACAGAGCCCCAGCCAGCCCCCTAACATTTATTATATGGAAAATAACTCATTGTGTTTGTTTTTTTTCTAAGCAAAATAAGTGACATCTTAACTCAAATGGGCATTTAGATGATTCAAATAATAAAAATATTTAGGTTTGGTATTTTTGATTAGAACTCAAGTTGACTGAGAGATCTAAGCAAAAAAGTAGAAAATAAATATTAATGTGTTGTGGTTTACATCAGTTTTTGGGAGTAGACCTTTTTTGTCCTCTAGGGACCTGAAAGGATGGGAAATTTCATCTGATTTACCTTTTTCGTGAAAAAAAAAAAACATTCTAGGAAAAATCCTGCCATGTGGAGTAACACAACAAAATTATGAGCAAAAAACAAGCCAAAATTGACATGCAAAGACAAAAAAAAAAGCCCTTAGGGGCCCCAGAAGGTACTCCTAGCTGACCTCCAGCAATAGGGAACCCCCTCTGCAAGCACATAACGCATGCATTCACTATTTGCAACAACAAATCCATGAAGTAACCTTCTCTTGCAAAGTGGTCTCAGCGTAGCCTTAAGTAGACTACATTGTCCACCACATACAGACGGAGGAGGACAAGAAGAATATTGTGAGACTCCAGGATCTGGTGGACAAGCTGCAGCTCAAAGTGAAAGCCTATAAGAGGCAATCAGAGGAAGCTGTAAGTATGATTTGTCTCGTATACATTACTCACAAAAAATTGGGGATATGAGGTGAAAGTTCAGGATGAAGCTAAAATGCACGATTACTGACCTCATTTGCCCTTTGAATGCACGTCCAACTGCTCTCTGTTTCAGTGCTTTTTGCACAAAACCTTCAGCAATGCGCACATTGTCCAATTCATCATGCAATAATAGTTTAACAAAGGGAAGTGTAGAAAACATACATTTCCATAGTGGAACTCTACTAAGTAGCCGCTACAAGTGAACGGATAACTTTTGTTATAGATATAGGCATCTTACCACTCACTAGTTTATCCATAATCACAATAATAAAGATGGCGTTTGCATCTACGTGTGTAGTTTGAGACGTGTGTTCGCAATTTAATCTTTGCCGCGGGGGAGCAACAGCAAATCAGGAGGAGAGCTTAATGTCAGCTGACTGATGTCATATGACATCTACAAAGTGAGTGACGTTCATGCGATCGGCCCACACCACCTCCGCGATCGACGTAATGGGCACCCCTGCTGTACGCCATTTTCAGATTTACAGTAAAATTCACCTGTTGTGACTTTTTCAGCTTTTTCAGCTCCTTCAGCAAAAAGTACTGAAGCATTGAATTGAAAACCTCAGAGAAGGTGAACTGAAGTTATCCTACAAAGGTTACAGTGGATTTTAGGTTCATCCTGAATTTCCCTAACTATTTTTGAGGAGTGTACTTGAACATGTACTTGTGCGTGAGCCAGGAGGAGCAGGCCAACACCCACCTGACCAGGTACAGGAAGGTTCAACACGAGATGGAGGAGGCTCAGGAGAGGGCGGACATCGCAGAGTCTCAGGTCAACAAGCTGAGAGCCAAGAGCCGCGATTTTGTCAGGGTATGTTTGCCTATTTAGCGCCCTATGATTTCCACATTAACGGAATCACACAGCTGGCCAATAACATCTGTTAAACGCGGAATCCCATGGAAATTGACGTACTGTGAATGAAATGCTGTCATCATGAGGAGAAGGAACATTTGGGGAAGTATGTCCCCGACAGGCCGCTCAATCGGGGAATCTCATCACAAACATTAGCCCGCCCCCTCCCGAACTAAACTTGTGGAGACGGCGACCAACACGGGCAAATTCCTCTCTTATGGAGTGTGAATGGAAGCTAGTGGGGTTAGCTTAGTTTAGCAAAGCATGCTAGTGCGTGCGTCTCAGGCTGTATGCGTGTTTATGTTGTGCAAGTTCTGAGTGAAATAAGGAAGAGAGGCACGCTTATTCTTGCACCCAGCTTGCCTTAAAGGAAAAGTGCACTTTTTTGGAATTCTGGTCATCATCCGCAATCCTTATGTGAGACATGAACACACGTCTTTCTCTTTTCTGTGCGTTTAAAGATATAAAAACAGATAAAAAGGGGCAGCTAAGAACGCACGTAATGGGACAAACCTATTCTGCCTAGATAGGCTGGTATTAAAACACCTCCAAAAGGCTCCAACAAGGTTTTATGGGTTTTATATCCATTCATGATACATTCATGATAACATGGAATACTTACAGTATTTTGCTCATTTGAAGCATTAGCGGAACTTCCTTCCTGGGTGCACTGATTTCACATAGCAACATAGAAAGGAACGCTACACCTTGCGTTAACTCAAAAACCAAAACACAGCAGTGGCGGCAGTTCCAATATGTAGCGTTACCTTTCGCTAGCCGGCTAGTAGCTAGCCGGTGTGGTGTGTCAAGGTGTCACTACGCCAATAACGTAGTTCTTGGGTGTAACAATGTTAATAACAATAATAACAACAATGTCGCTGTGCTTGGTCAATATGCAGGTCACATTACGTAAATGGGGCGTTGTTGGCGCTTTTTGGAGGTGTTTTCAGAAGGCTTTATAGGCAGAATAAGTGCGTCCCATTACGTGTATTCTTTTTATCTGCTTTTATATCTTTAGAACGCACAGGAAAGAGAAAGACGTGTGTTCATGTCTTAGATAAGGATAGTGGATGACGGGCAAAATTCCCCAAAAAGTGCACAAGCACACAACACACTTCTGGCCTTAAAAATAAGAGCGGTTTGTTGAGGATTTTGTAGCAATGTGTGCAGAGGGTGACATCTCATTAAAAAGTCAGCCAAGCAACCTCCGTTTCTGAAATACTGTGCAAAATTGGCCAGTGATGTATTGCATCAATAAATGTAAGAATTTTATTTACTATCACAAAAGTAGACACTATATGCTGGTAAAATACGTGTAAAATATATATTTTTTAAAGATATTTGGGCAAAAATAAAAATGCATTTCATGGGGCCCTAAACTCATTTAGCCCACAAACCTGCTGAATGTCTGCATGATGACGTTCACCATCAAAATCTCATCATGTCTTCTGTTTTGCTTCGAAGGGAAAGGATGCTGAAGAATGAACAGCAGCCACTTTAAGACAGCCATGCAAGAAATCATAGAATATGATCTTTTTGGTTTGGATGTGTCAAGTCGGTGATCAAAATAAATTGGCCAGCAATTGGATCATCTTTGTTTTTCTTGTTTTGTTTTTTTTTATTGAGACACACTTTCAATGTTTGCAGTCATCATCCTAAATATGCCGTATTAGTGGGGATGTCATAGGATCTCGCAAGATTGAAACATGACAAGATTACTCGTAAAAAAAAAAAACTGTTGCGCGATAATTAATAAATAGATTAATTAATCATATATTAATCATCAATTAATAAATGAAAATGAACTCGCCCACTTCAAACACAACCACTCAACCCAGTTTTCCCATTTGGGAAAAAAAAACACACATGAAGATGCAGAGCCTTCGTCCTGACAGACGGCGCTCGCCGAGGCGTTTGGTGGACAAAGTAAATACAAACAGAACAGCGCAAAATGGTGTGCGTTCACAGAAAGTCATGGCAAAAGAAACGCTGCTCTTTAATACAGTTGAAAAGCCAGCATTTCTCCAGCGTGTCTCGTGACACCCCTACCTCAAATAAACCAACAAAACTACGCATCAAAGGTACACATGATCACTTTGGACAACGTAAGATGCCATTTTTTTCCTCTTGTCTCATACCTGAAGTCTCGTGTCACACATGCAAACCTGTAGATGGCGTGCAGACAACTTCCCCCCACGTGAGTCAGAGCTTTTCTTCCTATCATTCACACACAGACACCAGTGACCTGGAGAGATGCAGATGTGACAGACCTGGAAAAAAGCCATTCGAAGGTTGTCAGCAAACATCAGATGAGTTATGATGTTCATTTTAAGATAATGATAATCAATGAAGCAGAGTCCTCAACCGAGCAGTTGAAACATGATACACGCATCCCTCGTTTATGGCGGTTAATTGGTTCCAGACTCGATATTCAATATTAATACAGCATAGAAAACCTGTTTATGACTTTTTTAATGCAGTTTTTAATGTTATCGGAGTCCTCTAGCCATGAAATAACACCCCAATTATTCATTGGTTAAAACACATTGTGCAGGCTATGGGATCACTGCAGGGACATCACAGACGGCCGCCGCTAGCATAGCAAGCCAGTGAGCTAACTAGTCAGCCTCTCCAATTTACTTATTCTAAACTTAAGAAAGTGGGGAAGAAGGACAAATTAGCCAAAAAGTTACCACTTCCACATGGAATGAGAGAAGAACCTTTTTTTTCCACTCGATCTCAGCCAAGGCATGTCCGTCTCAGCCACGGCATGTCCGTCTCAGCCACGGCATGTCCGTCTGAGCCATGGCATGTCCGTCTCAGCCATGGCATGTCGGCTGGGCTCTGCTGGCTCAGTAGCCAGTCTCCATGTGTGCAAGGTAATGTCATCTAACGTCATGTCTCATAACATTACTGATGCCTTGTGACCACAATACTGCATATACAGTAACTTGTCTTTGCATATTTAAGGACTAATAATAGGCCACAGTCAACCACAAAACAGCCATCATGTATTCATTCTTTTTAAAAAAAAAAAAAACAACGATATAGTGAGGGATGACTGTATCATTTTTTTATTGATTATATTGATCAACCAGTTGTAATTTCAGTGAAATTGAAAACATCACAAAAAAATACCCTTGTCTTTAAAATATTTGTCCAAAAATGAGTGTTGAAAAACAGGGTCCGTCTTATACTCGGCTCAATACTGTAATTGAACTCTACTGTGTTCAGCAACTGAAAACGCCACATGGAATATACAGCCGCAGCTCCATACATTGAAGCACCTACGACCAATGTAAAATATTATCACCCATTTGGTTACAAGGTGATTTATTTGGTGTGAAAATGTCAGCTGCTGGAAATAACGCGGTGCAGTCAAGTTGTTGCCTGTTATCACGTGATCACGTCGTGCAGGTTAAGATAACTGCAAATCTTGGTGCTAATGTTACTGAGTGACCAAACACATGCTGCGTGTCAAGGTCCCGTGGTGATGGAAATAGACCTACTAGTGCACGGTTGGGGACCCCTGGTATCAGACGCTTAAATGCCTGACATTTTTGCCTATTGTGCGGTATTATGTTTTTTAAAATATGATATACCTACATTTCATTTTGTATTCACCTGTAGTACTTTGTATCCAGAGAGAGTCATTGTATCCCCTCTTTGTTCCTTCCTCATTCAATTTCTAATACTCGACAAAAATTATTTTTTATTTTAATTTTTTTACGAAAACTGACTAAAACTAGACTAAAACCTTTTTGAGTTTATGTCAACTAAATCTGGACTAAGACTATCACATATAGAAATGACTAAAATGTGACTAAACAAGAAGCATTTTCGTCCAAAAGACTAAGACTAAAAATAAAATGGCTGCCAAAAACTCCACTGTCAAAAAGGTCAGCCTTTACACAGGTAATAATGCTCACATTGATGTAAATGTGTACGGCTGCACTGAGGTTTCTTCGAGGGGTGCATGATAGTTATCGGGCCGATATGAGGGAATTATGACGTCATACCGATAAATCCGATAACATTAAAAACACCTCAGACAGCTGATGATTTAAAAAAACTCGTAGTAATGGTCTGCGATGAGGGGGGAATAAAACATCGAGCACACAAAAAACCTCAACAGCCACCTGAAACGCCAGCGCTGCGGCGTTTGAAAAGTGCAAAAGGTTTGCCAGAGACCTCCGTGGTGTCACACCGGCTGCTTGGAGTGTGTCCCCGAATACAGTTCACCTCGCTGGGCCACAGCAGGTGGCTCCTCCCACTCTATACTCTGGTTCTCCTGATAGTAGTGATGTGGTAGTAGTAATGTCATGATATTTGATTAGGACACATCAACAGGTACAGTTGGTCAAATCCTAATTTGTTCCAGTCCTTCTTACCTCCAGGTGTGCACAAACGACACTAAAATCTAAATTAAAAAGTAGATATCGTTTATAATACCAGTCTTGAGAAGCAGAAAGTTATCAAAAGCTATTGTGCATCTCTAGTCGCTACTATTTTGTCCTTTTGTGTTCCAAAATAATAGACACACGTTTCATGATAAGACGCAGTGCCATAATCCAAAATGAGAAAAATATAAGTAAAGGCAGATTTTTTTTCATACAGCTCTTGAATGTGGATGCCACTGGAGTGTGCAGGTGTCATAAATAAATCTACAGTATGCACCATTTGGAGATGTATTACGTCTGAAGCAGGCCCCCTGGTTTAGCGTATAATCCCGTTTATGAAACAAGAGCCGTCTCGTAGCGAAGGCCGTTCCACAATAAGAGCCGAGGCCCTAAACAAATGTCTGAGCTCACACTGATGAGAGCTCAAGGCTGCCAGCATTGCTGAGGAGACGTCTATATTTGTACTTCCTCCATATAAGCGCTCCCTCCGCGTCGCAAACAAGATCCAGTGTCACATTTTTATTTAATATATTGGACTATTTTGTGGGGTGTCAAGTCCCCAAAGCCTCCCCGGCGCACCTCCGCCCTCGCCCTCGCATCTTTGTCACTCCAGTGTCATCTTTCAACAAGGAAAGAATGCAACCTACCACAAGTCCTGTTGCAGGACAGTCCCCACCCCATCACCCCCCACCCCCTCCTCTTCGCCCCGTAACAACTTTCGGGGAGAAGGTCGAGCTGCCAGCCTGGCCTTGTCTTCGCTGTCAAGGCTGTCAGGACGCACGACGACAAGACCATCTAGAGAAAGAGTTTAAAAATACACCAGCGCCCTCGAGACAACACACGAGCCTTTTGTGAGAATCCGGGAGACGCCAAAGTCGTCACCTGTTGACTGAGGATTCCACGGCGCACAATTAAGACAAGTACGAGGCACTGCTGGTGACACACACACACAAAGTACAAAACAACAATAATCAAGGCCTCTGAAGCTATTTTAAGTACTGGAGGTCATCAAAAACAATAAAAACTGACGTGTTAATAGCTGTGGTTTAACCTAAAAAGACCCTCTAGCTAACCCTCCAACCCCTTGGGCTACCAAATATGTGCATTCTGTTTATCTCCTCAGTCACTTTTAAGGTTTTTTTAAGTTCCACAATCCCCTCTATTTCTATTTCAAGGTCTAAAGAATATGAGACTTGCATAAATGCCTCCACTTTGTACCCTCGGGACCAATTTGGTCCCATTGACTCCCATTGTAACCACTCATTTTCTCATTTCATTTGAAAGTGAAAACAGTTTTTTGTTTCAAAAATAATAACAACATTGATTTCGAGACATTCTCAATCACTGAAAAAGTCAAGGATATAATAACCAAATCCCAAATCTTCCACTTTGCGCTTAATTTTTGGAAAATATTGCATCTTTAGTTTTTTACCCTTGAGGGAAGAAAATCATGGATCTGACTCCCATTATAACCACATATTTTTTATTTTATTTGAAAGTGAAAGCTTTTATGTCACATTTGTATGACTTTTACATGATGTGCCTTCGAGGTGTTTTGCTCCAAAAATAATCACGCATCCAAATCAATGTTGTTATTACCTCCACCAAGCGCAGCGCAAACGTTATGTTTTTGCCCGCATTTATCTGTTTGTTTGTTTGTCTTCAAAATAACTTGGAAAGATCTAAAAGGATTTGGATGACACTTTCAGGAATTGTCAGAAATGGGATATGGAAGAACTGATTCAATTTTGGGGGTGATCCGGATCACCGTCTGGGTCCAGGAATTTTTAAAAGGATTCTTTAACATTGCAAGACAGGACCATTTTCGGCATGTGTGCATATAACTTCTATAACATATCAAACACTGATCCAAAAAATGTAGCATTATTATTTTGGTGTGAGTCACAATATGGGGGGAACTATGGCCCTCGGCGGAGGTCTGCCCTGTCCGAGTGCTTCTCTAGTCTACTATGGAACCAGTCAATGCCGTAATAACCTAGTATCAAATATTCCACTTTGCGTTTGATTTTGGAAAAATATTGCATATTTAGTTTTTTACCCTTGGGAAAAACAATCAGGTTTGTACAACAAAAAGGTCATTAAACCATAAAAACTTTTTTTTAATGTGTGAAAGTGAAAAAACACACATTATGTTTTATGAGTTGGACCTAAAGGTAAAAATCGTAACTTCATTTTTGATGTCCATGTGTCAGGTGGTACATTTGTGTAATGATACACAACAATAAGAAGAAAAACAGTAGCTATGTAGCAATACAGACCTTTAAATGGGATATGATAGGATATCATTATAGGTGTATTTCAGGCTGTAGTACAGTAGTTTTAAAAGACAAATATTAACACCAGGTTTTGGGAAACTGACATTTTTTGCTGTTAAAAAATCTGTTTTTACATCAACATAAGCATTAATTGCCAAAGAATCTTTTCACAACAAGTGTGATACGTGTGGGTGCTGGGTTAACACAGCCCTCCCCCAAAACAGAAGAAACACACAGCATGAGCCAGCATGTCTGTGCACACAAGTACAATTAGCTTTTTATTGCCCAGCGCGGGTCACGAGTCTTTCAATCAAGCGGGGGCGACTGACGGAAACACGATCCTTCTTCCAGTCCAGACTGCTCCTAAGAAGTCATGAAGAGGTCAGACTAAACAAACACTGACGCAAAAGACGGTAATAGAAGAGAATAAAAATGATGCACAGGGGGATTGCTGAAAAAATAATATAGAATATGAAATATAATAATAAGAGAGTTGGGTAAAGTCCTAAAAGACAATGAGGACACGTACAATAAGCACCTGTCTCAATCAGTAATTGCATGGCTTTCAGCATGTGACAGTTTTTCTAATTGAAACCTTTTTAAAACCAGCGTCGTGCTCCATTGAGTCAATCCCAGATTTCCTCCTTTTGCCTGGCATGCTTTACTGTCGATAATGAGGCTCTGGGGGGCTGTGTTATCATGTCAGGCGTTGCAAGAATGTCCTTTTCCAATAATCCCGTGTCATCTGTGACCGGATGCGCTGCTATTAATACGAGCATTGTTACACCCTCTTTTGCCTTGGCGACAAATCCAATTAAGTTTGGGATTTGATAAAAGTGTGATGCAGGGCTATCGCTGGTTTTCACAGGTTCTCAGAGGAGGCTGCATTTTGCTCTTTTGTCACAGGAAAGCCTTGCCGGGCTCCTGTAACAGAATGCCGCTGACATATGAGCGCTTCTCCGCGGCTAAAGTTGGACGCTCTTCAGTGCCAAGGTGCATTAAAGAGATTATTGTAAAGATCCAAACAATGTCTGAACTTTGGTAACAGATACCACAAAGATATTTACACAAGGTTCACAAAAATGCATCTGGATCTATGAATAGCAAATCCTTTTATGCTCTTTTATTTCCTCACATCAGATTGTATGGACTGTGTTCATCTATTATCCATTCAGTTTTATCATTGCTTCTAGTTGAATGATTCGAATGTCTGAGCAAAAGCAGCATCGCACTTCATGCTGCCAAAGCCCATTTAATCTGCCGCTGACAGAAATGGAGTTCCCTTCATGCACCCAAATGAACTATTATCATTTCTCCCATTCAAACAACAGTGGATTTCTCATCGCGCTTTTCTGTGATCAGCATTGGAAGCTATCGATCAGCGATGGGAAACCAAAGGCAAAAAATACCCCAGCAAAAAAAAAAAAAAAAAGAAAAAAAGTGCATGACCAAAAAAGCAAGTGACTGCTGGCGAAGGATGGCTATATAAGAAGGATGGCAGGACGCCCTCAAGGACTGACAGGCGACGAGTCAAGGTGAGCTCTTCTGTCTTATATTAGAATGGATCCAGCCAGCAGCTTAGAGAACAATGCAGGGCATGACCACTCGCACAGTCTTTGCCAGGGCACACAGCAAGCTCCTCTTTTTATTACTGCTTTATTTGTAGACCATCTCAACTATTTGTCTTGTGTTGCAGAATCCTCACCAAACCATCATTCACATTTCTGAAGAGGGTGGGAAGAGAGTAAGTATAGATTGTCTTATTTCTGCCTGTCTAATGCGTACCTAATTAACAGTCTGGAGAGGTGTGGCATTGTTTTAACTGTGCATTGCACATGCCTGAATTACATTCAAATAATATTGAAACTACACTGAGGATTACTAACATGAAAGAATGTACAATTTATTTTTTTGTATTTAAACAAACAAATGTTTAAACATTTAAACAAGCAAATAACAACAAACCTCACTCATGACTCAGTAAAATTAATAAAAACATTTAGCCGATGTGGCTAGGCCTGTCACAATAGCAGATTTTGCTGCACGATAATTGTCCTACAAATTCTTGCCGATAAACGATATTATTGTCAACATTATTTTGAGACCATTTTTTTCATGAATGTAATGATAATATACGGCATAATAATGCCAGTACATCGTATCAAAAGCAATGAACTTGCATTTCTCAAGAGTATTTAACATTGTCATTGGCATGTCAAGAGCTTTTAAATAAAATACATTAAACAAACAACATAAGAAACGAAACAAACAATAAAAAACCAAAAAAAAACTCAAATGTAAATAAAATGGACTCTCGAGCCTCTTTCAGCAAAAATTGCGCTTAAATAAAAATTACAATTAATCACAATATTTCTGATTTTCAATCAGTGTCACTTTCGTTATTGTCTGAATATTGACCAAAAAAACGCATAAATAACCTGCAAATACCGTGAAGTTGACGTGTGTCAAAGCAGACGTCAGCTCATTTGCACATACACTTGCTTGTTTGACTTTTAGCAACATTGTGTGTGGAATACGCCGTTTACCTTGAATGGGGTATAGCGTTTTGTGGGAGTTTGGTCAAAGTACATGTTTTGGATGCAGCAAAATGCGTTTGGTGCACAATGAGGTGTTTTACTTGGGGAATCACGGCAGCTGAAACGTAAGTTCCACCGTTGCGTGTTATCTATTTCATTCTCTTTGTCACAAACTTTTTCATGTCACAAAATGACGATGCGCAAACGGGCTGAAGTTGACATCAGTTGGTGTTTTATACACAGCAGGCACCAAGAAAGTATTCCATTCTGTCAATATACTAAGGCCGGCAAAATGATCCAGTTCCTTTGCATTTATCATGTGGTTAATTGATTTATTGATCATCATGACAGGCCTAGATATGGCTTTTATTTTATTGTATTTACTCATTTACTTTCCACCCCAGGAAATATATAACTATTTTTAAAAATGTTGAATTTCAAGTAAACCTTGCCTCATGACTCATATTTTATCATTTTCTATTTGCTTGTATTTTGCTGCATGCTTTTTTTCCCCGGCTGCCATCAAATTTAAAGCAAACATAACACGGTGACTCTAATACACATCCACTGTCTTCTTACGTTATTAACGTCCTTGCAGTAAAGCATCATCATGAGCGGGGACGCAGAAATGGAGTGTTTCGGCCCGGCGGCCGTCTATCTGCGCAAGCCGGAAAAAGAGCGAATCGAAGCCCAGAACACTCCCTTTGACGCCAAGACATCGTTCTTTGTGACTGAACCCGGCGAGATGTACCTCAAGGGCAAACTGCAGAAAAGAGAGGGTGGTAAAGCCACCGTGGAAACGCTATGTGGGAAGGTAACACTGCTTGGTATTAGGGGTACTTCATGAAACACCATGTAGGATTTACAGTATGTAACATAGAGGAGATACTACAGTATGTCTGTTTATCACTTCATACTACATGGACAAAATATCCATATACATGATCCTCGGCTTATGTAAGGTCGAGTTTTGGTGTAAATCGGATCTGATACCTAAATCACAGCTAAATTAACTCCATAAGTCACTCACACGGTACACAGAACTAATGTAAGACATAAAATACAATTAGAAAACACAAAATGCAAGAATTAAATGTCCTATGAAATCAGTTTTATGTTTTCCCAAATTCCGTTTTAAATACAAATTCTAACATTTTTTTTTTTACCCTTTACACTTATTTTTTACCAGTGTGAACTTTTGTGGTAGTGAATAAATGGTCAGTTAATTAAATGCAAAAGTTCTTCCATTTATTGATACAATACACCATTGGAAAAATGATGCTCAGTATTTGAGAAAGGGATGTAGCTTGGCTGTTCAAAGTCAACTAATGCACTTGCGTCAATGCTGTATTTCTGTGTCAGACTCTGACAGTAAAAGAGGATGAAATCTTCCCCATGAATCCACCAAAGTTTGACAAGATTGAGGACATGGCCATGATGACCCACCTCAGTGAGCCCGCTGTGCTGTATAACCTCAAAGAGCGCTATGCAGCGTGGATGATCTACGTGAGTCCCTCTAAAAAGAGAAACACTGTATCGTTCATATACTGCATGTCTAACAGGTCACAACCTTTCCAGACCTACTCTGGGTTGTTCTGCGTCACTGTGAACCCCTACAAGTGGCTCCCAGTGTACGACTCGGTGGTGGTATCAGGATACAGAGGCAAAAAGAGGATTGAGGCGCCACCCCACATCTTCTCCATCTCTGACAACGCCTATCAGTTCATGCTCCAAGGTAAGCAAGAAACCAGCTGTTGGTCGGGGCGTCACAAGATCTCGCGAGATTAAAACGAGACAAGATTTCTCGTTCAGAAAAAAACTGTCTCGCGATAATAAATGAATTGCTCACATGATAAATGAAAATGAATTTGATCATTTTGCTGCCCTACATGCATTGCCGAGTGCATGCATGTCTGTTTTCCTCGTCTCTCGCCTCCAAACAGGCAGGAAGAGAGTTCACTGTGTACACCGGTTCAGCACCTAAAAGCTTCATAGAACAACAGTGTTTCATAGAACAACAGCAAGCAGAGTGAGACCTCTTGTCGTTCATACAATTGCTTTGGCCCTGTGGGGAGAGGCGGAGCTGCTAGCATACACACAGCAAAAGAGTGGGGCTTTGTGTGGAGCAATGCAAGGTAACATAGTAGAAGTTAGGAGGGAAAAAGATGCTTCCAAAGCCAAATTCCACAGCCCCCGTTTGGGAATAATGACCAAGGTGAGCCCACACTTGCCCACCTCAAACATATCCACCCGACCCAGTTTTCCCATCTGGGAATAAAACTAGACATGCAGATGCAGAGCCTTCATCCCGACAGGCAAAACTCACTGAGAAGTTTGGTCGGCACAGCGCAAAATGGTGTACATTCACAGAAAGTCATGGCAAAAGAAATGCTGCTCTTTAGCCAGCATTTCAAGAAATGTTGCAAACGTTTGACAGACAGTACGAATTGCCTGTGAGAAAAGCATGTCACAAATGGCAACTTTACAGAAAGATGACATATTAAAGGACATATTGCATGATAAAAACAAATGAATATGATCTCATTCTTTTTTACAGATCGGGAAAATCAGTCTGTCCTCATCACGTATGTTGGCCTTTCTTATATTGTTGAAAGAAAAGTAGAATGTAGAATGAAAGGAATAAACCACTATTTATGTTTTCATCAATTTAAGTGGAGAATCTGGTGCTGGAAAGACTGTGAACACCAAACGTGTCATCCAGTACTTTGCGACAATCGCAGTGGCTGGCGGAAAAAAAGCAGAATCAAGTGCCAGCAAAATGCAGGTAAAATATAATATAGCAAAGACAATATGTTTAATATGAATAAACATATCACAAAAGTCAAATTGTTGTCTTTTTGAAGGGATCGCTGGAGGATCAAATCATTGCAGCTAATCCCCTGCTGGAGGCTTATGGCAATGCCAAAACTGTGAGGAATGACAACTCCTCCCGTTTTGTAAGTATCCTTCTGTTTTGTATAATCTATTTTCAAACAATGACTGTGAAAGCTTATTTAAAAACTCACTCCCTCATCTTCTGAATAGGGTAAATTCATCAGAATCCACTTTGGCACCACGGGAAAGCTGGCTTCAGCAGATATTGAAACTTGTAAGAAATGTCGTATACAAAAGTTTGGACACCCCTGACTATTTCCATCATTTTCATAAATAAATCAATGCATATTTGGATCTATTATCACATTTTGATATATCACATAACAGATGGACACAGTAGTATTTCAGAAATGAAATGAGGCTTATTGAATTAACACAAGATGTGCAATATACACCAAAACAAAATTAGACAGGTGCTGAAATTTGGGCAAACCTGCCATTTTGTTGATTTGAATACCTCTATCGACCTAGCACTGGTTAACTGGAACACAAAATGGGTTTGTAAGCTCATACAGCCTTGAATTTCATAGATAGATGCATCCAATCATCTAATCAAAGGTATTTAAGGTGGACAGTTGCAAGTTGGTTTTCTCTTTGAATCTCTTGTGAAGGCGGTCAAAATGGGGTCCTCAAAACAGCTGTCAAATAACCTGAAAAATGGATCTCTTGGAGATAAATAAAGTATCGATGTAATCATCATGGTGTATGCGAAGGCTACAAAAAGCTATCTCAGATATTTCAGCTATCACTTTCCACTGTGAGGAACATCATGAGGAAATGGAAGAGCACAAACACAGTTATTGTTAAGGCCAGAAGTGGTCTTAACAATAACTGCGTATCAGAGAGGCAAAGTGTCAAAGACAACCCACAGACCGCTTCCAAAGAAATACAACATCAACTTGCAGTTTGTCGCCTGAGTTATGCAAAAGAACATTTGAATGGTGAATCATATTGCACATCTTCTAAGCCTCCAGTAAACCTCATTTCACTCCTAAAATATCGCTCTGTCTATCAGTTATTTCATACATTCAAATGAAATTGTAGATTTGTAAACGCCCAATGATTTATAAATTAAAATGATGGAAATTGTCAGGGGTGGCCAAACTACCATCGTTCGTTGGTTTTGTGCTTTCTTTCTAACATTGTTCTGTGCAATCCACAGACCTGCTGGAGAAGTCTCGTGTGACCTTCCAGCTGTCTGCTGAGAGGAGCTACCACATCTTCTATCAGCTCATGACAGGACACAAACCCGAGCTGCTTGGTACAACTACGATTAGACCTCAGACCTGCTACTTTTGTTATGGCAGGTGACGAGAATTAACATCACATTTTGTTCCTGCAGAGGCTCTCCTCATCACCACCAACCCTTACGACTATCCCATGATCAGTCAGGGAGAAATTGTTGTCAAGAGCATCAATGACATTGAGGAGTTCATCGCCACAGATGTTAGATAACAATCACATCCACTCCAGTTGTAGTGAATACTGATAGTAACTTTTGTTCACCAAGGTAACCTGAACTTGTTTAAATGTCCACAGACTGCCATCGACATCCTGGGCTTTACTGCTGAGGAGAAGGTCAGCATGTACAAGCTGACTGGAGCTGTGATGCAACATGGCAACATGAAGTTCAAGCAGAAGCAGCGTGAAGAGCAGGCTGAGCCTGATGGCACTGAAAGTACGTCAGATCTGTTGGCCTTCATCAAGCATGGACTGCATTTCTTTGTCTAGCACGTGTTAATGAGATTGCCTAAATCTTGTTTTCAGTCGCAGATAAAATCTCCTACCTCATGGGCCTGAACTCTGCTGACCTCCTGAAGGCTCTGTGCTATCCGAGGGTCAAAGTGGGAAACGAGTTTGTGACGAAGGGTCAGACTGTGCCTCAGGTACTGAGTGGTGCTTCATTCACACTAGGGACGGGTACCTTTCACATTTGAACAGATACAGTACCGATACAGTACCGAAGGTCAGTACCTCAGAATCGGTATTGGTACTAAACGGTACCAATTTTTGGTAGTTTTGTGTGTGTTATGTGGTAATTAACGTTTAATAATAAAATGTAAAGATTTTTCAATGTAACATTTATGTTCGATATATAAACTTTAAAAAAGCACATCAAAACAACATCCAACTGTTTTGTATTGTAACATGGCAGCTTTCACGTATTTCTTGCACATGAATACACTAAACTACGCAGTGTTTTTTTTTCTTAGTAATGCACAAATTAAATAAATTTCAGTATAAATTTTGGTTGTTGTTGGTCACTAACCTGAGCCTCTTTGCCTGTCAAGTGCTTGAGTCAGTGCCAACAGCATCCGGACGTGGCTGATGTCACATGCAACCCAGCTATTGCCTACTTTCCCACTCCCTCACAGTCACAAACATGTGTTTAGGTACCGAAACATGGTACAGTTTCATTTTACGTGAATCGGTACTCTGTAGTACTGACAGAATTCAGTCGGTACCAATAAAAGTACCAAATTTAGTAGCCAGCCGTAATTCAAACCTTTTTTTAAAAAATCCTAAATCCCAAATAATGTTGATTTGTATCAACAGGTTAATAACTCTGTCATGGCCCTCTGCAAATCCGTCTATGAGAAAATGTTCTTGTGGATGGTTGTCAGAATCAATGAGATGCTGGACACAAAGCAGCCCAGAAGCTACTTCATCGGTGTCCTGGATATTGCTGGATTTGAAATTTTTGATGTAAGTATGCTGATACAAATGGAATTTGACATTTGTCAAATGAAAAGCAAGCTATTTTACGTTTCTCTCTTCCGTCTAGTTCAACAGCTTGGAGCAGCTGTGCATCAACTTCACCAACGAGAAACTGCAACAGTTTTTCAACCACCACATGTTTGTCCTGGAGCAAGAGGAGTACAAGAAAGAAGGAATCGAATGGGAGTTCATTGACTTTGGCATGGACTTGGCTGCCTGCATTGAGCTTATTGAGAAGGTATACAGGAAAACCTTGTCTGCTTTGAAAGTACAATAAATCATATGACACTGACATGTAATTACAGCCAATGGGCATCTTCTCCATCCTTGAAGAGGAGTGCATGTTCCCCAAGGCTTCAGACACAACCTTCAAGAACAAACTGTATGACCAGCATCTTGGTAAGAACAAGTCCTTTGAGAAGCCAAAACCAGCCAAAGGCAAGGCTGAGGCTCACTTCTCCTTGGTGCACTACGCTGGCACGGTGGACTACAACATTGTCGGCTGGCTGGACAAGAACAAGGACCCGCTGAACGACTCAGTTGTTCAGCTCTACCAGAAGTCCTCCATCAAGCTGCTGTCCTTCCTGTATGCATCCCATGCCTCAGCAGACGGTATGACGTACTGTAGACCTTTCACTATCTATTAGAACAGAATAATCTTACTGATAAGATTGTGATTGCACTGACAGCTGAGAGTGCCGGTGGCAAGAAAGGTGGCAAGAAGAAGGGTGGTTCCTTTCAAACTGTGTCTGCATTGTTCAGGGTAAGCAAAATACTGTAAAATACTGAAAATACATATATTCTTACATTTATGGACCTGTAAATTTGATGCCCTCTCAATTCATCAGGAGAATCTGGGCAAACTGATGACAAATCTGAGAAGCACACATCCTCATTTTGTGCGCTGCCTGATTCCCAACGAATCTAAGACACCAGGTATGACTCTTTTAACCTTCAAGGGTACTGCTAAAATACAACGCTGCATTTTAGCTTTTAAAAAAATGTTCCATTAGTACCATTATATTTCATTGTACTTACGTAGCTGTATACTGTATACAGTCAGTCCTCGTTTATCGCAGTTAATTGGTTCAAAACCTGACCATAAGTGAATTTCCGTGAAATAAAATTCAATATTAATAAAATCAATATTTTGGTAGTTAGAGCATAGAAACCTGTTTATGACCAATACGGTTTTTACCATTATGAGAGCAATATAGGCATAAAATAACACCCCAATAATAGCTTTTACACTCCTAATATAATAAATATGATAGGCGAAAATAAGGCATACTAACTCACATGTTAGCATTGGGAAAGCTGTTGTAGTATCTCGAACATAATATGGGTCAACTGCATGGCATAAAAAAAAAAAAGATTGACATCAGACCATCACCCATCCTCACAATGATATTTGTTTACGCCACATTGTGCAATGCTTAAACGCAGGCTATGGGATTTTTTGAAGGGATACAACAGACAGCCGCCACTTTAAGCATAGCAAGCTACCAAGCTAACTAGTCAGCCTCCAATTTATTTATTGTAAAGTTAAAAAAGGGTGTGAAACTGAGTGAGGAAGAAGGACAGAGAAGGGAAGGAGACCTTTTTTTCACTCTCCATCCATGGCTGGCTCCATGCAGTGCGAGCTAAGGTAATGTAATGTAAGGTAATGTCTCATCAATTTATCGTTACTGATACCTAGTGATCAGTGTAGAATACTACATATGACTTGCCTTTCAATAGTTTTTTTTACTACTAATAGGCCATAATCGGCAAAAATACAGTGATAATTAATAAAGTAATTTTTGAAAAAGTGATATAGAGTGAGGGAGCAATGTTCGAACCGCGAAGCAGCAAGGGACGACTGTACAATATTTCACTGTCATCTTCTGATTATAATCCATTTATTATTATTTAATTGATTCTTACTATTATTCTTCCTTGCTTCTTTAGGTCTGATGGAGAACTTCTTGGTCATCCACCAGCTACGTTGTAACGGTGTGCTGGAAGGCATTAGGATCTGCAGGAAAGGTTTCCCCAGCAGAATCCTTTATGGTGACTTCAAGCAGAGGTAGCATTGATCAAGTATTAGCAGTGCCTCTTACTTAGTCAAAGTAAGGCATCCTAACGGAATGAAACCTTTACTTTCAGATACAAAGTGTTGAATGCTAGCGTCATCCCTGAGGGTCAGTTTATTGATAACAAGAAGGCATCAGAGAAACTTCTGGGTTCCATCAATGTGGATCACACGCAGTACAAGTTTGGCCATACCAAGGTAGTGTGAAGAACGTTTTTTTAAGATGGTAAACATCAGCTGTCTAAAAAAGAAAACTGTAAAAAGTAACTGTCGAAACCTTCAGGTGTTCTTCAAAGCCGGCCTGCTGGGTACACTAGAAGAGATGAGAGATGAGAAACTGGCTGAGTTGGTCACAATGACTCAGGCTCTGTGCAGAGGCTACCTCATGAGACGAGAGTTTGTCAAGATGATGGAGAGGAGGTAAGGTGTCTGCCAACACATACTGATGTTTCACATCAACCAAACAAAGTAACACTTTTGAGCATTGTTTCTACTTTGTTCAGGGAGGCCATTTACTCCATCCAGTACAACATCCGCTCATTCATGAATGTCAAAACATGGCCATGGATGAAGCTGTACTTCAAGATCAAGCCTCTGCTGAAGAGTGCAGAGACTGAGAAGGAGATGGCACAAATGAAAGAAGACTTTGAAAAAACCAAGGATGATCTTGTAAAGGCTTTGGCCAAGAAGAAGGAATTGGAGGAGAAGATGGTTTCTCTCCTGCAGGAGAAGAATGACCTCATGTTGCAAGTGCAATCTGTAAGCCCAAACCTTTAACGCTGTTGCACTCATGATTAAAAAGCCTGCATTAAGCAGTGACATGGACTGCTTGCTTTGTTTTTTAGGATGGTGAAAACCTTGCTGATGCTGAGGAAAGGTGTGAGGGGCTCATCAAAGCCAAAATCCAGCTGGAGGCCAAACTCAAAGAGACAACTGAGAGGCTGGAGGATGAGGAGGAAATCAACGCTGAGCTGACGGCCAAGAAGAGGAAGCTGGAGGACGAGTGCTCTGAGCTGAAGAAAGACATTGATGACTTGGAGCTCACCCTGGCTAAAGTAGAGAAGGAGAAACACGCCACTGAGAACAAGGTTATAAGATTTCTTCTTCTCTTTTGATACCTCACCATACAGTAAATCCAAAACAGTGCCCTCACTAAAATGTATGAACTTTCGTACAGGTTAAAAACCTGACAGAGGAGATGGCCTCTCAAGATGAGACCATTGCCAAGTTGTCCAAAGAGAAGAAAGCCCTCCAAGAGGCCCATCAGCAGACCCTGGATGACCTTCAGGCAGAGGAAGACAAAGTCAACACTCTGACCAAGGCCAAGACCAAGCTGGAGCAGCAAGTGGATGATGTGAGTGAGCCATATTTTGAAGCAAATTTGAACATTAGGAGTGTCACCAGATCTCGGATTTTACAGAAAGTCATCGCAAAAGAAATGCTGCTCTTTGAAAAGCCAGCATTTCAAGAAATGCTGCAAACGTTTGACAGACAGTACGAATTGCTTGTGAGAACATATAGGACATGTCACTAACGCCAATTTCATAATTTTATAGAGTGAAAGATGACATACTAAAGGAAATATTGCATTATGATATATTTGTAGTTACTATTTATTAATTTACTATTCTATATTATCACAACAGTGATTTATTTGGTCTCAAAAAATGTTGACAATAATATCATTCAGAGTCAAATTGTGAGACAATAAACATTTCAAAATGCGCCTGCATTATTTTGTGACTTGGTTAAATCAAAAAGTTTGTTTGTTCAGTCATATTTTTTCATTGTACTTTTCTTAGAATTAATGTTAAAATCTCATCTGGGTTTCGTGGACCCAATCTCATGCATCATCTCGTCTCGTGAGTTGAGTGTCTCGTGACACCCCTAGTGAGCAGAGATACACGTACAAACACATTTATTCATAATAGCTTGAAGGGTCCCTGGAGCAAGAAAAGAAGCTTCGTATGGATCTTGAACGAGCTAAAAGGAAGCTGGAAGGAGATCTGAAGCTGGCTCAGGAATCCATAATGGATCTTGAGAATGACAAGCAGCAGTCTGATGAGAAAATAAAGAAGTATGTATTTCATATACAGTATTCATGAATGACACACACAGCTATAATACACTGTGTTAATTACTGCCACTTACCATTTTCAGGAAGGACTTTGAGATCAGCCAACTACTGAGTAAGATTGAAGATGAGCAAACTCTTGGAGTCCAATTACAGAAAAAGATAAAGGAACTTCAGGTATTTGGTGACAAAAGTCATAGTTTAAAGACATTTAAATATCTTGAAAATTAGATGCTAAAATGCATGTCTTTCAGGCTCGTATTGAGGAGCTGGAGGAGGAGATTGAAGCTGAGCGTGCTGCTCGAGCCAAGGTGGAGAAGCAGAGGTCTGATCTTTCCAGGGAACTTGAAGAGATCAGCGAGCGACTCGAAGAGGCCGGTGGGGCCACCGCTGCTCAGATCGAGATGAATAAGAAACGCGAGGCCGAGTTCCAGAAGCTGCGTCGTGACCTGGAGGAGTCCACCCTGCAGCACGAGGCCACTGCTTCAGCTCTCCGCAAGAAGCAGGCTGACAGCGTGGCAGAACTTGGGGAGCAGATCGACAACCTTCAGCGGGTCAAACAGAAGCTGGAGAAGGAGAAGAGCGAATACAAGATGGAGATTGACGACCTCAGCAGCAACATGGAGTCCATTGCCAAATCAAAGGTGAGAGCATTCCCCAGTTTTCAAGGATGAAAAACAGGAGTAATGTTGTCATGCTAATGAAACTGTTCTTTCACCAGGCTAACCTTGAAAAGATGTGCAGGACATTAGAGGATCAACTGAGCGAGTTGAAGTCCAAGAATGATGAGAATGTTCGTCAACTAAATGACATGAGTGCACAAAAAGCAAGACTTCAGACTGAGAATGGTAGGAATCACGTGTTTCAGACACACTGAACCACTTGAGAATCACATTGTTTAAACACTTCACATGGCAGCTGTACCACTCGTTGCTAATACCCTCATCACACTGGAGGCACAATGAGCCAGAATGCCGTTATTCCTGGATATTCAACGTGCATTCTAAAAAGTCTGACTGCATTCTGAGTTAATTCGAAATATCAGGGCCCATTCTTGTGGCCGGCCCGAATGTTTTTAGCACGTTAAAAACTTTCGAGGTGGATTTGAAGAGGAACAACAACGAACGGCATTCGAAAGGTATTGTAACTGCACTCTGACTGCATTCTAAATATTCTTACAATATTCTAAATACTGTTACAGTAATTCCCAACAGCGTTCAAAACATTCTGATCGTATTAAAAAATAATAAATAGCCAGCTGCCGCTGAAACATCACTGCATAACCTTATTCACAACATATCACCGCCAAGGAGAAGTGGCCAAGTTAACTCCACCAGCGGCTGACGGTGTGGACAACTCGGAAGTGCTAAAAAAGTACCTCTTATTTTCTAGTTTCTTGCCTTTTTCCTGCTCTTTGCGCATTCTCTGTCTGCAGCTGCGAGAAAATATAGACTTACCTTTCTTTATTGCATGAGCTTCTTCTCTGGAGTTCAGTATCTTGTAGGTCCCTTGCAAACAGAAGAATTAATGAAGCATGGGGTGATGCCTGCTATTGTATGGTGTCACGCGGGACACCATACAATAGCGGGATATGCGGTGGTGACGCGGTGGTGACGGTGCATACCCATGAGGGAATAATGTGCGTCACACGTACGATTGTCGTGCACTAGACATAAATACTACTTGACAAGATGTAATTTATGAGTAATCAGAACGCAAACAGTGCACAAACTAGTCTTCACGCTTTTCAGGCGTGCCATAAATAAATAAATAAATGACACACATTGCCACGGCAAATTGAGGGACAATGCGGAGGCAAAAGTGCAAAGTGCCGGCGTGCACACCTAGAAATGCTGAAATCCAGGAAGCCCCTGAAGCACCAGCTTCTATTCCTGATAAGTATTCGAACAACGTTCATATCCTCTTCCGAATGTGGCCCGAATTTTGAAACACTTTCATTCTGGCTGGTTCTGCTTGATTCGTGCTTAGTGTTGAAGGGGGCTTAAAATCATTTTGTTATGGTTATAATTTCATTTGGATGTCAATTTTGATTAGGTGAATATACACGTCAGCTGGAGGAAAAAGAAGCCCTGGTGTCTCAGCTCACAAGAGGTAAGCAAGGCTACACCCAGCAGATTGAAGAGCTCAAGAGGCACATTGAGGAGGAAGTGAAGGTAAGTCTATTAAATCTGAGCAAAAACAGAGCTGGTGATTAGCAGGAAGAATTCAATGGAGTCTTTTTCTGGGTGGCAGGCCAAGAACGCCCTGGCCCACGCTGTCCAGTCCGCCCGTCATGACTGTGACCTGCTAAGAGAGCAGTATGAGGAGGAGCAGGAGGCCAAGGCTGAGCTGCAGCGATCCATGTCCAAGGCCAACAGCGAGGTGGCTCAGTGGAGAACCAAATATGAGACTGATGCCATTCAGCGCACTGAGGAGCTGGAGGAGGCAAAGTAAGTCATGACACGCAAAAGATGACTTGATGTTATCGCATCACATCACTTGATCATGAAACAAATGAATGCGTGTTTGTAGGAAAAAGCTTGCCCAGCGTCTCCAGGATGCAGAGGAGTCCATTGAGGCAGTCAACTCAAAGTGTGCCTCTCTGGAAAAGACTAAACAGAGGCTGCAAGGTGAAGTGGAAGATCTGATGATCGATGTGGAGAGAGCCAACTCTCTGGCTGCCAACCTCGACAAGAAGCAGAGGAACTTTGACAAGGTCAGCTTTTATGTTGTTATATAAATGTACAGTAGCTCCAGTGCTTAAAATGAGGTAACTGAACATGCTTATTTGTGATGTGTTCAGGTTCTTGCCGAGTGGAAGCAGAAATATGAGGAGAGCCAGGCTGAGCTGGAAGGAGCTCAGAAGGAGGCCCGCTCACTTAGCACGGAGATGTTCAAATTGAAGAACTCCTATGAAGAAGCTCTGGACCATCTGGAGACCCTGAAGAGGGAGAACAAAAACCTGCAACGTACGACAATCTATTCTTTTTCTTTTTTTAAGCCTGATTTTCCCAAAAGCTCAACATTTAAAGCAGCATTTAAAGCAACTACTGACACACACGCCTTGGTCAACTAGTCCATCAATAAGGTTTTGGACAAAAATTTAAAATAGAAGATTCCCACAAGGGGAAGTAAAAGGGGAGACCAACTCCATATTTTCACATGACCTGGTGTCCCAGTACTTATGTCTACACAGTTCACCATCACTACAAATATATCATACACATGTAAAATGCTCCTACAGAGGAGATTTCCGACCTGAGCGAGCAACTTGGAGAAACTGGAAAGACTATCCATGAGCTGGAGAAAGGAAAGAAGACAGTGGAAAGCGAGAAGACCGAAATTCAGACAGCTCTGGAGGAAGCAGAGGTAACAACTCATTATCATATCATAGACACAGATCATTTAGAATATACCGCATGCCATCTTAGTTCTGCTTCAGTTCATAGAAGTCCTGCTTGTTCACAGGCTACTCTGGAGCACGAGGAGTCGAAGATCCTTCGCGTTCAGCTTGAACTGACCCAAGTCAAGAGTGAGATCGACAGAAAGCTTGCAGAGAAGGATGAGGAGATGGAGCAGATCAAGAGGAACAGTCAGCGCGTGATCGAGTCCATGCAGAGCACTTTGGATGCTGAGGTCAGGAGCAGGAACGATGCTCTGAGAATCAAGAAGAAGATGGAGGGAGATCTGAATGAGATGGAGATTCAGCTGAGCCATGCCAACCGCCAGGCCGCTGAAGCACAGAAGCAACTGAGGAACGTTCAGGGACAACTCAAGGTACTGTCACTAGAAGATAACTGGCAGAGCTTGTTGAAAGGAATCAAATGCTGATTAGTGTGTCAATGTTTGACTATACAGGATGCCCAGCTTCATCTTGATGAAGCCCTCAGAGGTCAAGAGGACATGAAGGAGCAGGTTGCCATGGTGGAGCGCAGGAACAACCTGATGCTGGCTGAGATCGAGGAGCTGAGAGCTGCTCTGGAGCAGACGGAGAGAGGCCGCAAAGTGGCTGAACAGGAGCTGATTGATGCCAGTGAGCGTGTTGGTCTGCTGCACTCTCAGGTAGACTTCACCTCCGTCATACCAGAGAGCCAATAATTATCTTTCATACAGCAACCTGGAAGTAAGCTTTGGCTTCATTTCAAATAGAACACCAGCCTTATCAACACCAAGAAGAAGCTGGAAGCTGACCTAGTCCAGATCCAGGGTGAAGTGGAAGATGCTGTGCAGGAATCAAGAAATGCTGAAGAAAAGGCCAAGAAGGCCATCACTGATGTGGGTCCTACCTCATACTGATCTTCACATCAAACGCTCTTGTTGCACTCATGGGTGCTGTGTTGCAGGCTGCCATGATGGCAGAGGAGCTGAAGAAGGAGCAGGACACTAGCGCTCATTTGGAGAGGATGAAGAAGAACCTGGAGGTGACAGTCAAAGACCTGCAGCACCGCCTGGACGAGGCTGAGAATCTGGCCATGAAGGGAGGCAAGAAGCAACTCCAGAAACTGGAGGCTCGGGTAAAGATTTCAACCGACAAGATGTCACACTACTTAAGGACAACGACAATTTCGACCTCTGTCTTGTTTCAGGTGCGTGAGCTTGAGGCTGAGGTAGAAGCTGAGCAGAGGAGGGGCTCAGAAGCCGTCAAAGGTGTTCGTAAATATGAGAGAAGAGTGAAGGAGCTCTCCTATCAAGTAGGTGTTTTATTTAACTTCCATATTAATAGTTGTTTAACAACTGGGCAAAATAAAACATTAAACTCATTTAACTATCTTTCTAACAGACTGAGGAGGACAAGAAAAACGTCAACAGACTCCAGGATCTGGTGGACAAGCTGCAGCTGAAGGTTAAGGCCTACAAGCGGCAGTCTGAGGAGGCTGTGAGTGTCATATCTTCTCATTGTTAACACTTGATTTGCCTCACATAAAGGCTGAATCCCAATTCTACCCCTTAGCCCTTCGTCTTACACCTTCCCCTACCCCTTAAAACCAAGGGCCAAGGGGAAGAAGCCACTAAGAGATGGAACACCACTTGATTCTCATTACATCATCACCCTTCACCGCTTGCTGGCTGTGACATGGGCAGATGAGACAGTAAATTATTGATAATAAATGTTTCCTACCATAAAGTAACGTGCATACATTTCTACATTATTTCAATGTTATATAGCCTACCTCACAACACCTTGTTTTGAGAAAAGGCACACATATTTACAAACTATGACACTTATTGCCAAACAACAAACAACTTAATAAATAAATAACAAGTTACAAGCAGCACTGTAACTGTAACGTATAAAGATAGAAAATGTATCAAATATACATATGACATAGAAATGACAACATAACAAACTTTATAAACATCAACACATGTATTAACCTTATCAAGCATTACTTCAAGGTTTAAAAACCTTCCTGTTTTGGCCTCGCTCACCTCCAGTCGTTGATGTTCTCCCTCAGATTGTTTTATAAGAACATTTGACTAATAGTGTGCTGAAAGCAAATATAGAGTGAGGGTAAAAAAAATAGATGGGACAATGTTACATTCCAGAGGTTTAATACAATTTCATAATGTAGTGCGTTGTCCACATGGCCGTGTTGTTTACGTCGTTGATTTAGCTCTGATCCTGACCACCCTTACTGTATGCTGAATGCTATAAACATACCTCACCATGACGATTGTTCGTGGACTAGTGTGGCTTGAACTCACAGCAAACACACTTCACTACGATGTGCTGCGTTACGTGAGTGATTAGATAGCTCATATAGTAGGCAGCTAGTTATAACTAGCCACAACCAATAATTCAAAACATGGCAAATATTTACGTGGATTAGCAAATGATTGAATATCTAATAAAACATGAGCGACGTTACTGTGAAAATCAATAATTATGCTTAATTACTTACATTTCTATGCTTCTTTCCATCTCCGCTCTGCCATCCTTTCAGCTGGAGTGTGGTATCGGAGTAAACTCTTTCTACCGCTACGTTTCAAGTCTGGTCCCTGACCACACGTGGTTTCTAGGGCTGTACACCCCTGAGCACTGACCTTTAGCCCCTTCATTTAAGGAGAATTGGGACACCAATTGATTCTCGTGAACATGCAAAACCTCGGGGTAAGGGCTGAGATGAGGGGTAAGGGGTGGAATTGGAATTCAGCCAAAGTGCCATGCAGCAGTGAAGTCTACACTCACCAGGATCTGTATTTAATATTAAATTCCGCCCCTCAGGAGGAGCAGGCCAACACTCACATGTCCAGGCTCAGGAAGGTTCAACACGAGCTGGAAGAGGCTCAGGAACGAGCCGACATTGCCGAGTCACAGGTCAACAAGCTGAGGGCCAAAAGTCGGGAAATTGGAAAAGTGAGTAAGCACAGTCAGAAGAAGCAAACAAACGAGTCATTCGGAACGTGACCGTGAACTAACACCTGTTATGTTTTCTGTGCAGACGAAGGATGCTGAAGAATAAGCTGCAACCTCAGAGACAGACCCAAAGGAGAATCATAAAATATGATATTTCATTGGAACGCTCTCACTATATCCTGTAGATGTACATTAAATAAATATATTTTGCCTGTCAGAGGCCTGACAAGTTTTCTTTTCCCAAAAAAACAAACATGCCAAAGCTTGGTGACTGACAGAGGAAGTAAGATGGAGGTCACTGACATTGAATGACAAACATTTTCTTGTGTGTGCGTGTGTGTGTGTGTGTGTGTGTGTGTGTGTGTGTGTGTGTGTGTGCGCGTGTGTGTGTGTGCGTGTGTGTGTTTGGGGTCAGGTGTCAAGCTGGGATTGGTATCCAGAATTCAAATGCTGTCAATGTTGGCTAAAGAAGAGGGCAAGGAAACGTGAGGTAAAGAAGCAAAGCAAAGCGGATTTTTATGGACAGATAATGATAATAATAATAATAATTAGGGGTGTCACAAGATCTCGCGAGATTAAAATGTGACAAGATTTCTCGTTCAGAAAAAAGCTGTCTTGCGATAATAAATAAATTACTCTCATGTCTTCTGGGCTCGTGGGCACTAGGCCCGGGACGATAATAAATAAATTATTAATCACACAATAAATGAAAATGAACTAGATCATTTTTCCGGCCTCAATATATTGCCATGTGTATGTGTGTTTGTTTTCCTGGTCTCTTGCCTCCAAACAGGCAGGAAGAGAGTTCACTCTGTGCATTGCTTTCAGCACCTTGGCACATTTGTGTCATAGAACAACAGCATGAACGGAGTGAGCCCTTTTGTCAGTCATGCAGTTTCTTTGTCTAAGTGGGTGGAGGCGGGGCCGCTAGCATACACACAAATTGCAGAAGAGTGTAGCCTTGTGAGGATCAATGCAAGGTAACGTAGTAGCAATTAAATTAGTGGATTAGCAAATCGAAGCAAGAAAATGTTGATTCCCACTTTTTGCATAATCGTGCTGCTCTAACTCACAATCACAACAACCACTTCGTTCAAGGCCTTTTTATACTGGATCAAGTTTTTCAAGATGATGGCTGCAGCTCTATAGAGCAAAACAACCCAAACCCTCCACTACAGAAAACAAAAATGAAAGATGAGTGCATATTTGTCACTCATCAGCTCAGAGTGACAGCAGAGGACTGCAGGCCATGGCGAGCAGTCGTCACTATGTGCTTCCTCTTTGAGGAGCTTGTTTTACTGACATAGCGACGAATGACAGCTGACTGCCCTTTGCACTGGCCTCCGATCTACTAAAGCACCTGTTCACTTCTAAATGTGTGGCATCCAGCATAACACAAACACGCACACACACACACACACACACACACACACACGACATCAGGCTGAGTTACTCGCACACTGCAGGATGCGCTATAAAAAAACACCTTCACTGCACATTGACTAACTTAAAAACCTAATCAGTTTTAATGGAAAAGTGCCTTTTATTTCACCCATCATCCTCAATTCTTATGACATGAACACATGTCTTTCTTTTTTCTGTGCGTTCTAAATATATAAAAACAGATCAAAAGAGGCAGCTAAGAATGCACATAATGGGACGCAACTATTCCACCTTTAAAGCCTTCTGAAAAAACCTTTGAAAAGCCCAACAATTCCAGAGGTGCCGCCACTGCTGCTGTGTTTTTGTTTTAGAGTTTGGAAATGTTAACGCTAGGTGTAGCGTTCCTTTCTATGCTGCTATGTGAAATCAATGCACCTGGAAAGGAGGTTCCGCTAATGTTTCAAATTACCAAAATACTGTAAGTATTACATGTTATCATCTGTTACTACATGCTCACAGCATGGATATAAAACCATCAAACCTTGTCAGAGCTTTTTGGAGGTGTTATATCTTTAGAACACACAGAAATGAGTAAGACGTGTTCATGTCTAGTTGTGGATTGTGGATGATGGCCAAAATTCCCTTTAAGATGTATTAAGAACAACACTAACAGGAAAAATGTATGATTATATTACCCTTATTATTGCGGGTGAGCTGGGGTCTATCCATGCTGACTTTTGGGGGTCAGAGGTGGTGTACACCCTGGACTGGTCACCAGTCACCACATATGGGCAATGGGCATGTTGAAGGAAGCTGGAAAAAAAACACTTACGTTTGCAAAAAACATGCATAGGAATTTATTTTAAAAAACAGTAAACCAAATACATTTAATACAGTTAAAAATACACTTATCTTTTCAAGATAACAATCATAAACTGTGATATCACAGCTTAATCAGAAGCCACATTAAAAAGGCACAAGGCCAAGTAGATGCATGGCATCTGACTATTGACAGCAGGCTGTTTTGAGGACACAATAGAGGAGCCAATCAATTTAAATGAACTGAAAATTAAAAAGATGTAATACCACCGTTGACCACAAAAAGCGATGGTGAGTCGCGTCTGCATGACGAACCAATAATGAAATACTTCAATGGCGCCTGTTAGCGTTAGCTAAGCATCTAGCGTCTACATACTGTTCTCTTACCAACAAAATCGAAAATGTTACCTTGTATGATGTAATTCGTTTTTATACTGTACTTGTTTTGTAGTTAGTGTAGATTCTGAGGCTGTAAGTAATAGTTATTTGGGGTAAACTGTCGATGTAAACAAACTAATTACTGTAGTATGCTAATTCTTCAACTTGCTTCTTCTTCGTTATTAGGACTTCTCGGTTAGAGTGACACCCCAATTGATCCGATAAAATGCTGACCCCTATTGGTTTGGAGAATATTGACGGCTCTTTCTTTAAAATAAAGACTGTAAAAAAAAACGACAGTATATAACGACTGTATATGGAATCCCGTTTCTGCCGCTGAAAGAAAAAAATATCCCAATGGCAAGTCCTGATTATGAGATAAACAGTCGAAATTATGAAACAAAAAGTCTAAAAGTCATAATTGTAATGTTTATTAGCTATAACACGTGATGGTATGTTGTGGCATTACCAAATGTGGTAAATCTTAGATTGTATTGTGTTTGTTTAGCCCACAAGAGGGCGCCATAAATACATTGTTCAGTTGAGACTTTGGGAGCAGGAAGTTGTCAGAATAAAAATGGCTGCATGGATAGAAATGTAAACAATTTCGACCGAGGTTTCTAAATTCACTAAAGAGACTAAGGGGGTATTCTGCGAAGCGAGTTTAGTGGGTTAGCGAGCTGTGTTGAGTGGAAAGCCGGACTTGCGTGCTCAGCTAAGGTAGCTCTCTTTTAAAGCAGCTGTATCACCATGGTAACGCAGGCTACACTCATAGCCTGGTCAGCTTAAAATCAGATATGGAAGTGCCACTGTTTCACTGTTAAACTAATTCTGAGATGGCGACACAATTTATTTTGAACCTACGAGGTTCCTGAGGGGACATGGAGAAAAAAAATGAAAAAAAGAGCATTCCCTAATGATTATCCATCTGTAAGCGAGATAGATTTTCAGACGAGGAAATACGCTAGACGTGCTCAAACGAGCACCAGCAATAAAATGCAAAATTAAGTATTTATGATTAGACCAACATTAGCAGACATAAACATCACAGCAGTCCTTGCGTGGTTACTCAGGCCAACACTGCCATCTAGTGGTCACAATGAGATACAACAAGAAGACACACTTAGAAGATTTTTTTTAATAAGTTTTTGGTCCAATTTATGATTTTTTTTAAATGGATGCGTGTTAAAATGTCAAAGTTGTGCAATGTTGAGCGTTGATAAACGAAAAGACTCGTAGGGTATAGTTAGTATAATAAATGAGTGTTAACTTGCTCATTATTACCATTATTCTGTCAGCGGTCCTTCCTCGCACTTTTGGCGGCGACAGTGTTGCTTTTAGCAGCCATAATCTTTTGGGAACTTATAACGCTCGATAATAATTACGTACCCATTTTTTGCAAAATACACAGGCTGATCGCTTCACTTTTCAGCGGAAGTAGAATAAGAAGTCAAACGCCCCTTTCATGTGAGCGCGCACTTGGCGCCCAGCCGGAAACCGGACTTGACAAAGTAAGTTGATAACCACCTTAGCGATTTCGTCGAGTTGCCTCTTGAGCACAAAGCCTGGGTTTGTTGAGCCACTTTGGCCCTACACCCCCTGAAAAGGGTCTTTGCTGCGTCAGAGTTTCATTCCAAAACTTTACAATAATTATGAGATGAAAAGTCATAATTATGAGATAAAAAGTTGAAATTATGATACAAACTGCGCATGTGCCGAGTGCCATGTGACGAAGGCGCCACTGAAAGCTGCACATGAGCAATTTGTATCGCATTTTGACTTTTTATCTCATAATTATGAATTTTATCTTGTAATTACAAATTTTTATCTCAATTATGACTTTTATCGTGTAATTTAGACTTTTTCTGTCATAATTATGACTTCATTTCATAACTATGACTTTTGATCTCGTAATTATGGCTTTCTTATTTCATAATGACTTTTTAATCTCATCATTTCGACTTTTTATCTCATAATTATGGCTTTCCTATCTCATAATCATGACTTTTTTGTCATAATTTCGATTTATCTCATAATTAGGATTTTCTATGTCGTAATTTCAATTTTTAATCTCAATTATAACTTTTATCACGTAATTTAGACTTTTTCTGTCATATTTATGACTTTATTTCATAATTATGACTTTTTATCTCATAATTATGGCTTTCCTTTCTCATAATCATGACTTTTTATGTCATTATTTCGACTTCTTATGTCATTATGACCCACTGACAAAACTGACATTTTGTTCAGTAAATGTAATTTGCAATGAGGGTTGAATTATTTTGAGTGCAGCTGTATAAAGGTTAACCCAAATTAAATGTACATATACATACAGTTGTCCTAAAAATGTATTCAAATTGTACTTATTTGCGGTGTTTAGAGACGTGCAGTAGTTTGCAATAAACCAGCAAAACAAAAACTTTCTTTAAACAAACCCATTTCAAGTTGATGATGACTGTCCAGTCACTGCCAGCAACAATAAAAGACCAAAACGTCAAGTGAAAAATATCAATAGCATTTAATCACCAAAGATATAAACATTTAAATATCCATTTGTAATGTGACTGACAAAATGTTTACAAAGTTAGCTTTTTGTATTCTGTTGACTGCTTTGCATACAAAAATGAGGTGGCACGAAGAGTGGGAAACTGTCCCGAGTAGACGACAACGTAAGCAAAACAACGAGCAAAAACATTCTTTGAATAGGACGTCGACATTAGCGGTCATAAATTTTATGTTTGGATTTTTTTGGGTGTTTTTTTTGGGGGGGGGGGTTAATTGTGCTCACACAAGCGTCGCACACATTCAATACCTTTTTGTGCCATACAAATATACACAAAACCCAAATAAATGCATACATAAACAAATCAAAGTCACGTTATATATGCAGAAACGAATGAAGCAACAGATACATCAATTTCATAAGATAAATTCACTTCAAATGCCTGCTCTTGTCAAGGTTTATTACCACTTTAAGCCATTTCCCCTGCATAAATAACACTTTACATCAGGCAGTATGCATCAACACCTTTTTGTGCTTAAATCCATCAAATGAACTTCACTGAAGTTAAACTTTGTTCCTCAACTTTTTAAACATCGTCCTGTGACACCAAGAGGAATGTTTCATATACATAGACACAAAAGTTAAAAGTAGAGATGCACGGTATATATTTTTTTCAAACCGATATCCATAACTTTTTGCTTCTCAAAACTAATATCATACCGATAACCGAACTTAAAAAAAAAAAAAAAATTAGATTTAAGTGTAGTTTGTGCACACCTGAAGGTAAGAAGGACTGGAACAAATTAGGGTTTGACCAACTGCACCTGTTGATGTGTCCTAATCAAATATCATGACATTACTACTACCACATCACTACTATCAGGAGAACCAGAGTAGAGAGCGGCGGGAGCCACCTGCTGTGGCCCAGCAAGGTGCACTGTATTCGGGCACACGCTCCGAGCAGCCGGTGGGATGCCACGGAGGTCTCTGGCAAACCTTTTGCACTTTTCAAACGCCACGGCGCTGGCGTTTCAGGTGGCTGATGAGGTTTTTTGTGTGCTTGAGGTTTTTTTCCCCCCTCATTCTGGAGCATTTGGTACAACTAGCATGCAAAATGTCTTCCTCGGAAAGTTAACATCACAGGCAGGAGAGAAAAGGAGGATTTTCTCACCCGCACAGTACGGGTAATCTCGTCTCATTGGAGAATTTTCTTAAATGATCGATTATCGGAGGTATTTTTAATGTCGGATTTATCGGTATGACATCATAATTCCCTTGTATCAGTCTGATAATTATCGTGCATCCCTCGTTGAAAGTGTTCCAAACATCATGCAAATAAATACTGCTCATTGAAAACAAAAAAACACTGATCACAATACTCTCCAGGCTATTAACACGTGTCTTTATAACAGTGTTTTAGCAGTGCCATAAATTGAAAGCTGCAGGGTAAAAGCTGTTTTTAGGATCTTTTCTCATGTATTTTTAAAGCAAAAGGTTTACAAACCTTTCCCTACCATGCTGGGGTACGGCAGAGATGCACAACAGTAGGCTGACGTGTACATAAACATCCTAAACATTCACTTCTTTCAGTCATACGCCACAGAAGAGAACGACAAGTCAGCTCGTCAGGCTCGGGAATCGTGCGTGATGTGGTAGAAATGTGAGAAAAGTCTGTGCTTTCATTCAAGGCCCAACCTTAGTGTCCACAGCACGTAAAGCAGAGTCCTTCCATGCGTCTCCTCCTTGTGCTCTTTGCATTAAAAAGTCTTGTCAGTTCTTGGAGAGCAACAAAAGGAGTGTTGACAGGCCAAAGCAAACCTTCTAACGTCTTTCAGGATGCGGGATGAAAGTCAACGTAACATCCAAGGTAAGTGCAACAAGGCACTGCAGGCTGGAACACCAGGCAGACAGACGAGGGAAGAAAACAGCATTCTACTGCACACGACAGCAATTAGTCAAAAATAGCTTCAAACATGATCAGCAATTAACACTGGAACCACATCACATGGTAACACAAAAAGAGGCGGAATGTGGGAATACGACTGCAGCATTTTAGCAACATTTCAGCTCCACTTGACTTGCTAGAACTTTACTATCACCGCCATTTTTTTGCAAGACGAAACGGTGAACCGACATGTGGAGTATTGCCGTAAAATGAACTCTAATGCCAAACATTTTCATTTGTTTTCTAGACCACAAAAAGAAACATTGAAGGTCCCCTGGTATACACTTTAGAATGATGTTCTAACAGTCATATGATCTAAATATGATATACAGTGAAACGTTCAAGTTTGTTGATCCCGAGAAGAGATCGGTCGGACGCACTTTTCTGTGTTTTCAATCTTTAGTGAAGAGATTGTCTGGAAGATGACACAAAGCTCAGCTCTGGGGCTTCAGTCCATCCACTGTGAGAGCCGGAGGAAGAAGCCCCAAACAAGGAAGTAATGCTCTCTATCTATATCCTATTCTTGGGTTCCACCCTCACAGGGATGGGACCGCTCCCCGACGTGTGTCAGTGGTGCGGCTAATGTGTCTGCTTCTAACTGGCTCCAGCTCATGCCAATCGATGGGGTCGGGAACCTTTCTAAAAGCACTTTTAAACGGTCTAAATTCCAGCTTTAAGGCTAGATGACACCTCCAATGCATTATTGTGGGACTTATTTCAAATGGCTGAAAAATAGTATATGGGACCTTTAATGAATTCTCTATTGTGTGCAGGCATGACTGTTTTGAACACGTTCTGACATCAGCAGTGTGCTAACTGAGCAGTACATCTGCACCATCTTGTGGATGAAAAGAACACTTCACACTGTGGGCATCATGCAAATTCCTGTTTAGACCTCTTTATGATGAATTTATTGCAATGAATTGTCACTTGACACTTGTATAATGTCAGCTATTAAAGACTGCAAAATGAGCTATTGCTGTAGATAAAAGGGAAACATTGTGCCACGGTGAAAACTGCCTCTAAAAAAAAACAACAAAAAAACCCCCAAAAGCATCACATCCTGATAATAACAGAAAAGGCTGCTGAAAAACTACATTCCCCATGGAAGAAGCGAACATGAACGCATCATCTCACATTTGCAGAAAACAACACGTTTTTAACTAAATCCTGCAAATTGACTTATGGCCACACTTGAATCAATCCTCAAACAATCATAAACTACCATTATTGCACTCAAGATTGTATTATTACAGCTTCATATTTGTTTAAAAGTCACATTTTTTTACCTTCATATTGAATAATAATTGACTCCACTGTGCCTGATTTCACATCCTTTGTGGTTTTATGCTGAGCGGAAGCACTTTAAGATCCACATGGAAACGTTTTGAGGTCAAAACGGCGAAGTATTTTATGGTTTCAGCCTTTCATCCACACAGAAATGGTATTCTGAGTGTCCTGAAATGGTATTTTTTTGAAATTGGCTTCCCGAGTAGGGCCCTGTCTACATGGGACGAGATCACTGGGTGAAAAGGATGTAACACACAAGGCACACCTACATGTGGCGCTGTAAACAGACACGCAGACGGAACCATGTGACGCATCAAACTATAGAAGAAGAAAGAACACACGCACATAAGTCCGTCGTCTTCCACTTTCCAAGGTTCGTCTAGACTTACAACAAAGTGGAATTACTTCTACGAGTCATTTTGGAGAATAAGACAACAAAATATCAGGAGAATGTTGACTGGGGTGAGTCATGCCAGTCCAGATATTCAAATATTATGTTGGCTTGTCGTCAAAGCTCACTTCTGGTCACACAACGGCGACGAGTCGGTGATGTCATCGTTTTCAAAAAAGCAGCGGGTTGCTTGTCTACACAGAAGCGACAAGCCGGCATTTTCAGATGTTCCCACTCTGGAAGCGGTTTTCAAAAAATACCATTTCAGGTCACCTGGAAGGCCATTTCCATGTGGATGAAAGGCTGAAACCATAAAACACTTTTAGCCATTATGACATGAAAACCGTGTAGACAACCCACTTCGTTCTGAAAACGATGATGTCAGCGCCCGGTCGCCGTCACGTGACGACAAGCCAACATAATATCTACTGTAAATATCTGGACTGGCATGACTCACCCCAGTCTACATTCTCCTGCTATTTTGTTGTCTTATTCTCCAAAATAACTCGTAGAAGTAATTCCACTTCGTCCTAAATCTAGACGACGAGCCTTGGAAAGTGGTTGACGACGGACTTATGTGCATGCGTTCTTTCTTCTTCTATGTTTCACGTGGTTCCGTCTGCGTTTACAGTGCCACACGTAGGTGTGCCTTGTGTATTACATCCTTTTCACCCAGTGATCGGTTCCCGTCTGGATGCAACTATTTACTAATCCTACACAATGTGGATGCTAATATTTTTCAACTTGCTTAAAAAAAAAAAAAGCCCAGGAATGTTTCTGTGTGGACAGGGCCTCAGGTTTGCGTGGAAGCATTTCATCACACGTATTTGTCACAGAAGTGTGTTGACAGTAAAAATAGGCAGTTCTTTTTTTTTTTAAATGCTTGACTTGTACATTTCTAAGCATCACTGAGTCGCCGTAAACAGATCACCATGTGACCATCGATTGTTAAAGACTGAAATACTAATATTATAATACTGAACGACGAATCAATAATACTCTCATGTTGTGACGCCATCAACTGGAAATGGACCACCTCTGCACATCAATAATCAATATCTTGTCTATTTTTCCCCATCATAACATCATGAACTGTGCTTTGAAGCCAACATGATATCCTAAAAGTGATGATAAATTCCAAAACACCTCATTAGCATCACCCGATGTGCTGATCCAGTATTTTTGGTTCGTTCTTTTATTTTCCCCGTTCAAAAAAACGGTCGAACGCACCGTCGTGTTGTTTTGCTTTGTGTACCTGACCTTCGGTAATGATTGGCAGCACGTGTCAAAGGTGAATGAAAGGCAGAATGATCTGAAGGACAAGAAGGACCACCATGGAAGGCTGCACGAAGTGAGCCCCTCCACACTCGGAAGTATTCTCCTGCAAAGACAGTCAACAAGACAACTTTCACATCAAGGTGTTAAGTGAAAAAAAACAGTATTAGTATTAGTTTTGCTTACAACTGACAAATAAACATGACAAAATCACAAAACCACATCCAATGTTACATCCGGCCCGCCAAAAATCATCCAAAGTGTGTCAAAGGAGAGAAGTGCTTGTTAATGCAGTACTTCCTCCGTTCTGCGCGGGTAACAGCGAGGCCTACGTGTCACAATGAAGCAGCAGTAGAAGAAGACGGCACTCTGATTAAACAAACATTAACTGTGTTTTACTTTGTAACAAAGGGCGGTTGTCCCTTGCTACATCACAATTGAAATACAGCTACCTCAACTCTATCACAGTTTTTTTTTCTAAAATGAATGAATAAATAAATTAAATGTAGTATTCTGGTCACTGGGCGACAGTCATTTTAAATTGGAGGCTAACTAGTTATCTTGCTAATGGTTAAAGCCATGGCCGTCTTGTGTCCCTGCATTGATCCCGTAGCCTGCGCATTACATTTGATCAATGTGATGTAAACAATGAATAATAGGAGTGTAAAGGTGACTATAGGGGTGTTGTTTCATGTCTACTGGGCTCTAACAATGTCACAACTCGTATTTAGAAAATCATAAACAAGTTTTCTATGCTATAACTACAAAAATATTCAATTTATTAATACTGAATCCTAATTCACAGAAATCAGGGTCGGGTTTGGAACCAATTAACCGCCATAAACAAGGGCCAACTGTAAACGCTGGGAATATCAACTGCTGAGGCACCTTCAGACAAGACATCACAACTTTTACATTACATACCCCATCTCCCGTGATTATTGATGTGTGAGAGCAGTTGGATCAGTGCAAGACTCTTAGTGGCTTGCTGTTGTACAGCTAATATAAGTCTGTTAACACCGACAAAGGATGAAAAATACTGTCCAGTAGGGGTGTCACGAGACACTCAGTTCACAAGGTGAGATGATACACGGGATTGGTCTGTGAGAACAAGGTGAGACAAGATTTTAACATTACTTTTAAAAAGTACAATAAAAAAATATTAAAAAAAAATATATTACAATATAAAAAAAATAGATGACAATATATTGCAATCTACTAATACAATTTGTACTAAGTTACGCTCTTCTGCTGTCTGTGTGTAGCGCTCCTGACTCCACCCACCGGGGCAAAGAGACTGTATGACTGACAAAAGGGCTCACTCCATTCATGCCATTGTTCTATGGAACAAACATGCCAAGGTGCTGAAAGCAATGCACAGGGTGAACCCTCTTCCTGCTTCTTTGGAGGCAAGAGACAAGGAAAACAGACGTGCACACACATGGCAATATATTGATTATCCACTTCATTTTCATTTACTGTTTGATTAATTCATTTATTACCATCCCAGGCCCGGTGCCCACAAGACTTTTCTGAACACGAAATCTTCACGTTTTAATCTCGCAAGCTCTTGTGACACCCTCATTATACAGTAATCCCTCGTCTACCGTGGTTAATTGGTTCTGGACCCGACAGTGAATTTCCACAAAATAAGATTCCTTATTATGTAGTTAGAGCATGGAAAACCTGTTTATTACATTCTAAATACATTTTTTAAACATTATTAGAGCCCTCTTGACATAAAATAACATCCCTATACTTGTAGTAATTTTTACACTCCTATTACCCATATAGTAGATTTAGTAAGAGAAAATACGGTATTTAAGACATAAATAAGGCATGTGTGTGTCTTATTTATCGTTCATGTTGCTGTAAGTGTGTTCCAGTGCTAGGATAGCTGAGTGGTGAGGTGGACAGGAAGTGACGTCGGGAGTTCAGAGGTGAGTTTTAGCTTGGTGTGGGTTACGGCCACAACAGTAGCTCGTATTAGAGATTATTGTACCTGCTGTGAAATCATTCAAAGATGCAATAAAAGCCTGTTGCTCTGGCCATCAGGTCTGGTGCTTGTGTGTCTCACCAAACATTACACCTAGACACCTAGTGACCAGTGTAGAATACTCCATTTCATCCCAGCGTCTTTGAATGCATCTTCTGAATGCCTTATATTTGTATTCGAGTATTTTTAGCCACTTTCATTGAATCCTGAGAGTAAAGTTAAGATTGTGCAAGTGTGTGTGCGTGTTCGCACTCACTAAGGCACTGTAGTCAAGGCAGGTTGTCGGGCCTCTCCGATATCGTGCATTGCTCAGTACCTCACAAGGATTCTCCTCCTGGACTGAGCGTTCTTAGTTGAGGAACGTCGCAGTAACTTTTAGTGCTGCACAAGATCAATGAAGTGTGTGCGTGTGCGTCTGTGTGACAGAAAGGATACACTCGGTCCTGACTTGGCTCAGTCTCTCTATCTCACAGGAGCTGCAAGGAAGCGTCTCAGCGACCACAAAGAGGAGGTTAGTGTTTTCTATCCGCTTGGCGTGGAAAAGCCTGAGGAAGCCAGGCAGACATCATGTATGATGCATGGATATGCACATGTTGTATTTATGTATGTATGAGAACACACACACACACCGTGAGCAGTTGCCACAGTCCTGCAGCACGTTGTAAGAGTTGGTGGTGTTTGTGAAGAAGAACTGGCTTTGGATGGTCACGCAGCTGCTGGTCTTCATCTCAAAGCCTTCTGCTAAGATATCATCTGGAAGGAAGACACACCTTAACACCTTGTGCAATGTGTAGGAGGGGAAAAACATGTTTTGTCCAAAGAAAGGCACATTTCCACCTCCACTTCTTGTATTGGATACCATTAGATTGTGCAGGCATGCATAATAAATATATATATACATATACAGCAGGGATGTCCAAAGTGTGGCCCAGGGGCCATTTGTGGCCCTCAGCTGTTTTTTTATTGGCCTGCGGTAAGGTTTAAAATATAATTTAACAAGTAAACTAAAAATAAAAAATAGAAAAAAATAACACTATTTTGTCAAGAATAACATCAAACAATTAAGAGGAAAAAGTTGGAATTCTACGTGATTAACATCATGATGTTATGAATAAAAACATTTTAGTAGTATAAAGTTGAAATATATATATATTTTTAAATTAAATTGTAATATTATGAGATAAAAACTAAGCAACAAACAAACACTAGGAAAATTATTACAAGAAGAAAGTTGAAATACTTTCATTTGCTCCGAAATACGTACAGGTAAAGAACCACCGCAATGTAGCAAATAAACACGCATTTAACAATCACGCCGTCTTGCTGAGTTGTTGCTGACTTGTTGAAATACTATTTAAAAAATAAAAAATTTAAAAAAACAGCAGAATTGAAAAAACAGCTGTAATTTTAAGAGAATAATGTCAAAATATTAAGAGAAAAAAAGGCATATTCTAACAAGAAAAAAAAGCTTCAATTTCACAAGAATAAACTTGAATCATTATGAGGAAAAATAATTTCAATTTCAAACACTTTATCTATCCCCAACGGGCATTTTAAATAACAACTAATTTATTTTAATTTAAATAATGTCATTGCAGTAGCATAGTGTTGAATTATTAAAGAAATGTTTTTGTTTTTTTTAAGTCATATTATGACAAACAAACAAAAATAAAGTGGTAATTATTGGAAAATTAGGTTGGAGAAAAAGTGATAATATCATGGGAATGCAGTTAAAATATTATGGAAATAAATTCATAATATTACGAAAAGCACATTTACAAAAATTATTTTAAAAGAAAATTGAAATAGTTGGAAAATAAATTCAAAAACAATTTAAAAAATTTAATTAAAAAAATATCGAAGCTCTTAGCATATCTACATGTGTCGCTTTACAAAATATGAGATTAGCAAAGTTGCATCCTTTCATTTTTCACTACTTGGCCCTCGCTGAAAAAGACACCCCTGCTATACAGGATAAATGCACTGTTCCACACACTTTTTAAAAAATTCAAGATTTTTGTGATATAGTTCAGTTGTAAATATTGTCAAATTTAAGAGGTTAGGCCCCTAGCATAAAAAAAACATACACTCTTTTTTGGGGGGAAAAGCATTTGAATAATATATATAATTGACACTAACGCAGATTACAATACCCTATTTGACACACCCACCTTGCTGGAGCCAGCTGCTGTGTGCCAGGCCGTACAATAGCTGCTGCATTAAAGACCTGAAGAAGAGATCACATTACACCTTGTTCAAAAAATACTAAACTAATCAATTGTCCAGAGCTGAGCACAGAGCTTCACGAGTCTTGACACACGTGTGATTGCTTTAAAGCAGGGGTGTCCAGACTTTTTCCACAGAGGGCAGCATACTGAAAATCAAATGATGCGGGGGACCCACTTTTGTAAAAAGGCTAAAAATAATGTAATACACACTCATTATCAAAACGTTAAGAGCAGTTGCAAAATGTCAAAAATGTACATTTTGCTCTGTTGGATCTTAAGGAGGATATAAGTAGAGCTTCAAAATGCAAAAACAAAGAAATGGAAGAGAGACAAAAACATTTCAAGTAAGCAATTTATTGCAAAGAAGCATTACAGTGAAATAAGATGTTCATCAGCTGATCCAGTATAGGATCACAGCTAAAAAAAAACCCTCAACAATCCTGCCGCGGTCAAAGAGAGAAAGCTTTTTTGCCTTTGCCATGAAGAGATCATGACAGTGTGAATACCTGATGCTAAATCACATTCAATCCACATTTTTACCAACATTTTGCCTTTTAAAGGCTGAGCTCTTAAACTTTTCATCAGCTGATGAGCAGCCTATTTCACTTTAATGCTTCTTTGCTATAAATTGCTTTTTTGTCTCACTCCCATTTAGTCTTTTTTTGCATTTTGAAGCTCTACTTAGAACCTCCTTAAGAGCCTGCAGTGCAAAATGGACATCCATGACATTTTTCAACTAGTCTTAACATTTTCATCACAAATGCGTATTTAAAGAAGTGTTGTGTTATTGTTAGTTATTAGTTTGAACATTTCAGCTTCTTCTCTTTACATTTTGGCTTTTTGCTCTTTTTTTTTAAACCATTTTTCTTGCTGGGTTTGCTGTTTTGGTTTAATTTTATTTCTACAATGTGCCGCGAGCCAATAAAAAACAAGCTGCAAGCCACACTTTGGACACCCCTGCTTGAAAGGCTTAGCTGTATGTTGTGCTGTCAGCTGACAAAATGTCTCACCAGGCAACCGTAGATGTCCACCAGGCCAAGTTGAGCATGTCGGCGATGGATGGCTGCAAAAAGAGGAGACAACTGAACACAAACATGTCACCTAATTCATTTCAAGTAGTGATCACTGAGTAGCAGAGAAGGAAATGGCTGGAAAAGTGGGAGGTCTCTTCCCCACACAGCAGAGAAAGGACAGGAAGACCTGGCAGGAACACATACACTATGTCTATGACCATATATCCTTATGAATGAAAATGAGCGATACAGAAGCAGAACTCTGACCACAAAAAAGCGTCTTGGCGCCGCCCCAGTGTGGCTGCTGCTGATTGGCTCACACGCCGACTGGTAGTGGAAAGTCTGACGTCGGTTGAAGATGGAGTTGTTGTACAGGGCGTGCATCAAGTACGGGTCAACGTCTCCAAAAAACAGGCCGATCTGGGAAGAAAGGGAAACGGCGCCACACAGTGGCGTGAGTATACTAATCACCACCGGCGTCCCCGTGCACTTGTAGTGGTGCCCCGATACAAGTGGTAAGAGGCTAACTGATTAGCTTGCTCGCTGGCTGTCTTGAGTTCCTGCAGCATAAGAGTTGCAACGTGGTGTAAACAAAGAATAATAGGAGTGTAAAGGTGACTATAGGCATGTTATTTCATGTCTACAGGGCTCTAATAATGATAAAAACATAGGTTTTCTATGCTCTAACTACCAAAATATTCAATTTATTAACATCGCAAAAATTCATTCTGGAACCAATTAACCAATTAACTGGCACAGAATGGAAGACGTTTTCAAGAAATACAGTTTCAGGTCACCCAGAACACCCTTTCCGTGTGGGTGAAAGGCTGAAACCATAAAATACTTTACCGTTTTGACCTGAAAACGTTTCTGTGTGGACAGCCCCTAATAATAGACCATAGACTACCACCAAACAGCCATCAAAGAGTCATTCATTTCTGACAAATTGCAATATAACGAGGGAGTGATAATCGAACCATGATATTGCAAGGGACGACTGTATTTTTGCAGTTATTGCAATTATTTACATTGTATTTGCACTATTTTAAGTTGATTTTACGTCTGTACAATGTGCTATATAAATAAACTTGTGAATAAAATCACAAGCTGGTGCAATGTAATACACCATCATAACTTTTGTCACAACTTTTTGAGGCATTTTAGACCATAACAATCACAAAAAAAAGCCTGTGAAATGCTGGAGGGAATGGTTTGGGCTTTTTGATCATTTCTGTGTCAGGATGGTTTGGACGTTACTGCATGTCGGACACTGTTAGCCATGGTGGCAGCAATTCCTAGTTTGACCGAAGAGTGAAAGTCACCCACCTTCCTCCAGTGATCTCTTTGATTGGACATAACCAGGAAGCCACCGTCATCAACCAGGTAGCAGAGGAGGTCCTACAGACAACAAAGACGTGTGTGTGACTTTATTTATTCATGACAATTTCATCGTGGGAGCTAAGCCTTACGTCAGTGTTGACCTCACAGTCCATCTCACAACTCCTGGATGGTCCACACTGTTAACCAAATATTGCATATGACAATCATATCATCTTTTTTCAAGTACATATTGTTTGACTTGTACCTTATGTGAGCCCTGTCGACTGTCTGACACGTTGCTGGCCAGGATCTTAAACTTGTCCACCCATGCTTCCAGATCCAGCTTCACTCCCACCACTAACAACATGTCACATTCACGGACGGACCAGGCTCAGTCACACTTGCGTGCAATGAAACCAGTTTTTAAATAGCATGAATTTCCTTACCTGCAGGTTTGAGAAGTTTACCTCCTAGATTAACCTCCACAGCTGAACTAACCAGGATTCCAACTGTGCCATTTTCTGGTCCTAACAGGTCATCCAAAGCTGTCCAGAACCACAGTCTCAGATTAAAAAAGGAGTCATACTTTGTTCCTCTTACGTAGCGAGATAAGGTCATCAGAAGGCATATTTTAACATGAATTAGAGTATCAGTCAACAATCTTACACAGTCAGAACACTGCCATTAAAGGAAAAGTGCACTTTTTTTGTCCATCAACCACAATTCTGCGTCCCATTACGTGCATTCTTAGCTGCTGTTTTTATTTGTTTTTATATCTTTACAACGCACAGAAAAGAGAAAGACGTGTGTTCATGCCTCACATAAGGATTGTGGATGATGGGCAAAAAAAGTGCACTTTTCTTTTAAGTTCATAGAAGGAGTTTTTATGCAAGCTTTTGTTGAAATAAACTATTGCATTATTGTTGCTGTCATAAACATCTTAATTTAATTTGATTTTTTTTTTATTGTAAAGGTTCTTACATGATCTTGGTGGCGCTCTGAACATGTAGCCTTTGTTGTCCAGGCTGCGCCGGTAGTAGTTTGAATTGAAGGGCTCAGGGTCCTCGTCCCACATCTCTGCAGCTCTTCATACAAAACAAATGATTTCAGGTGTGTGAGAGGATTTTTATATTTCCTTGAGCTACTGTACATTTGCTTTCACTCACAAGTTGGGGAAGACTCGCGTGATGCCTCCATCAGTGGAAGCAAACACAGCCAGGAAGCCGTACCTGAAACAGCAGCTCATCACTTAAGTAGACTTGCGCGGTCGGGGTGCCACCAGACACCCAACTCACAAGTTGAGACAACGCACGAGATTGGGTCCACGAGAATGAGACAAGACTTTAACATTACTTTTAAGAAAATTACAATGAAAAAATATGACTGGACAAACTTTTTTTATTTAACGGTGTCATAAAACATGCAGGTGTCTTTTGAAATGTTCATTGTCCCACAAATTGATGCTAAACGATATTATTAAACATTTTTTAGACCATATAACAATAATCAAATAACATATAACAACAATAATAATAATAAATATGTCATAATGAGACAATATTTCCTTTAATATGTCATTTTTCACTTTGTAAAGTTATGGAATTGGTGTTTGTGACATGTTTTTTCTCACAGGCAATTTGTACTGTCTGTCCAACGTTTGCAGCATTTCTTGAAATGCTGGCTTTTCAACTGTATTAAAAAGCAGCATTTCTTTTGCCATTACTTTCTGCGAACGCACACCATTTTGCGCTGTTCCGTTTGTGTTTACTTTGCCGACCGAAGGTCTCAGTGAGTGTTGACTGTCGGGACGAAGGCTCTGCAGCTCCATGTGTCGTTTTTAGGGAAAACTGGGTCGGGTGGATATGTTTGAGGTGGGCAAGTTTGTTTTGTTGTCTTTTATGTTGCTACCACTTTTGAAAAAATTGGGGATACTGGCTCGTTGGTGTTGATGGGCTCACCTTGCTCATTATTAATATTCCCAGACGGGGGTTGTGGCATTTGGCTTTGCAAGCATCTTTTTCCCTCACAACTTTTAAGTTACCTTGCATTGCTCCTCAGAAGACCCCCCCCTCATTTGCTGTGTGTATGTTAGTGTATGCTAGCGGTGCACAATGAGTGTTAGACTTGGGGAATCACGGCAGTTAAAACGTAAGTTCCATCGTTTTGTATTATTTATTTCATTGTCTTTGTCAGACTTTTTCATGTCACAAAATTGACATCAGATAGCGTTTTATTCACTACAGCTACCAGGAAAGTATTCCATTGTGTAGCACACGACACACACAGCTAGCAAGTAGTGCACACCCCGCCTCTCCCCACTGAGACAAAGAGACTGAATGACTGACAGGTGGGTTCACGCACTCCGTTCATTCCGCTATAAAACCAACGCGCCCAGGTGTTGAGACATACGGACGGCAAAACGATCCAGTTCATTTTCATTTATCGTGTGATTGATTTATTAGAACGAGAAATCTTGTCACGTTTTAATCTCATGAGATCTTGTGACACCCCTTCTGTACAGTACATTGTTTGTTTGGAGCGCAGCGACTCACGAATTAAGATCCTTGTTCTTCCAAACGCGAGAGGCCAGCTGCCCAATAATCCGAGAATCCAATATGAGGTTATGGATGAGCGCTTGGTCACCTAGAATGGAAAGAAAGATGCAGGTTTTAACAGTGATGGATGTTCCTACTGACAAGTGCAACGTACACTCATCTGATTCAGGAGAAATCTCCAACATGAGCGAGAGGAAGTTCTGCAAAAACTGTGTGTTGTTGTCTGAAAGTTGCAGACGCTTGCAGTATTCCCTGCACGCAGGACAGAATACATTAGCATCTTTTATGTGGAATATGGCAAAAAGAGAAGAGAAAAGGTCACCTTGGAGCCAGTAAAACATGGCCTGAGGATTCAAAAGAGCTGGGCAGCAATGACTGCATGTCTGCACCACACAAACAACATTGCTTTTTATCTTTATCGCGTTACAACGTGTTGCCTTCAGGTACTCACACTGGAGTTGTAGCATCACATCACTGAGGTCTGCCTGGATGTAGTACTCATTGTATGGCGGTAGTACCAGCCCTAGACTGCAGGTGGTGGTATAGAGAGAGAGACACACAAGTACACTTTTCATTCTGGTGTTTTCCATCAATAGATTTAGTGCGTACACTTCGCCCTCGCTCATAAACCCTTTATAACACTATTAATGGTCTGCCCTAGAATAAGAAGACGCAGCAGGAGGGATCAGTGTTACTAATTTGGAGACTTTGTCGCTATATTTAGTGGGGTTGTGCAAGACAAACCGATGCAACCAAATATCCGGTTTGACAAGTGAGAAACGGCATAATTCCTCAAATGAACGGATTGTACAGACATGCACCGGGTATCGCAAGACTAGCAACTTCTCGAAAGTCCATCTCTTAAACATTGTGAGAGCCTGGGCTGCCGGCAAAAGGATTGTCACGCATGCGCTGTAGCTTAGCATGACTGAAGATCGGAATGGATGTAAATAGCATTAGCAGCGCTAGCATTAGCAGCACGCTAGCTAGATGTGTTGAAAGATTTTCAACACATCAGCAAAACATACGTACATTAGAGCTATCTAATTGATTTTATTGATTATCTATTGTATAAAACTAAGACAGGAACAACATCAAATTAAAAGCACTAAATGAATACAAAGCCACCAGTACCAGCCTGGACTTTGTTTTTCAGAGAACAAATATACACATTAGCACTCAATAAGGTCATCAAAGCTTACCTTTATGCATTTCCACATAGTATCAGCATTTGGGAGCAAATATGAGGTGAAAGAAAAAGGGTAAAAATACAATATAGTAGTCTATCTGTGCAGCGTGGGACAAAGTTACATGCTGCGTTCAAGGACCGTCCAACAAAGTGGGACAAGTCGCCGCTCGCATTCAACATGCAAAAACTTGGGGGTCTCTAACTGCATATTATTTTTTAAATAAAATATTTCCAAAATTTATATCCATTTACATCAAATTTGATGTAGTTATTTACAAATTTTCAAACTGAAGTATTTTGAGGTACCTCAGGTTTAAATAGGGTTTAAAATACATACAGTAAATATATTAATTAATTAAAATAAATTAGCAGGGTGATTTACAATATAGCCAAGCTAATATACAAAAACAGAAAAAACAGGCCAAAATCATAAAATATGTGAAAATGGTATTTTAAACAATCAAAAAGAAAATAAGTAAAGCAAAACCATTAAAATAAATGATTAAATATTAAGAACTACCATAAGAGTGATAACTGACATACCGTAATTCACACATGGCTCTGTTTCAACAGACAAACGTTTGAGATAAACATTACCTCAAAAGACTGAAGTATCAAAAGTCGGGATATTTTGATCTGTGAATCCTTTTTAGAGAATGAAGAACTGGTATCTGAAGTATTGATATTTCAATATCGATCCTCACATCGCTAACTTATGGAGATGCTGACATGCTCTCCTCAGTGAGAGGTGGGTCATTCCCCCACCTTAAAGCCCCTACTGACAGCTCCCCGTCTTGTTTGTGACATTACAAAAATGATAAAAAGAAGAACATATTTGTTTTGCTTTTTATGCTTTTTGCAAATTACCGTAATTCCCGGCATATAAGGAGCTCACAATTTGAACCATGAGGCTTATGCTGTGGTGCGGGTAATTTGTGGTCGCGTTCTGGTGTCGGAGCAGTCATTCTGTGCTTCGTGCGTGAGCCCTCATCACGAAGAAGCCGTGGAGAGGTGCATGTGATGTGGCTTTCAGGTTGAAGGCCGCATCACAATCTAGCGGCTTTTGCTCGGGTCTGCCGGTGGATCTTGGCAGCATGGAGCGGTGTCGGGACGTCCGCTGCGTGCTGGGGAAGACAGCACGGGCTCGGGGCGGAGGTGACCCTGGCAGCGACAACAACCGAAGGAGAGAGACTGGTGGAGTGTGTGCTGGGGGAATGGTGGAGCTGGTGGGTTTCCAACACTCGAAGAGGACGACTTTAGTGGTTTTACTTCCCAGGAGGAGAATGGGGACAGCGATGAAAGACTTTTCTGGTAGGCTACTGTTTAACCAGCCGTTTTACATGCACTGTTTGGAATTTTTTTTAATTTAATTAAAAGTTTAAAAAATCTTATAGACAGGCGCGCTCAATAGTCTGAAAATTACTGTACGCAAATTTTCCCCTCCCAACCGACCACAGCCACACATTCACACTCACATACAAGAACGTATGATAAAGGTGCTCACCTGTAATCGGTACCATTGATAGGAGTCCAGGTGTAACCTCTGTACACCTCATCAATGTATTGCTACAATAAAAAATGATATTTCATGACATTCATACAGTACATCGAGTCTGGTGTACTTCTATAAAAGTCATAATTGACTTGCCTCATCAACTGATTTGATTAGCGTTTTGACCTGCATGTCACCTGGACGCCCATCAATCATCTGCCGACGGATCTGCAGCATGTGAACAAAAAGAAACTGTTAGCTTGCTAGTAGGCATGGGCCGGCATGAGATTGTGACGGTGTGATAACCTTGGGCAAAAATATCACGGTTTGACAGTTTCACTGTGTTATAATCACAGCTGTAAAAGGTGTTATTTTGAAATATCTTTACTGAAAAGAAAACAAAGTCAAATCAAAACAGTTATTTTTAAACCATATAACATAACATGATGAATGTGGAAGATATGTATTTAAAATAAATAAAAAATAAGTGAATTCTTTCTAAATAAGTAATATATAAATAAAATGTAGTTGTCAATGCAGTCTACTGTGGCTAATCCTCCAACTCAAGTCACAACACGATACATATTTTACTAGTAAAAAATGCAAATAAATGCACTCAAGTGGCTCACAGCATAAATGTTTTTTTTTTTACTTGCAATGTTATGTTATTATTTCATAGTGGCAGGTCACACTTTTCCACAATCTTGCGTATACGGGTCATGTGATTGTTGTTAGCAACTAAGACGTTGTTAAGTGGTTGTTGATTGTAGTTCAGTGGAGAATAAACACTTTATAGCACTTATCCTCCACCCCTTTCTCCTTCTCAATCACATCTCCACATTTGGTGACCCTCCACGTGAATAATATGTCGACCGACAACAGAGCAGCTAATGACTTTTGGCAACACAGGAATAACACAGGAAGTGAGCAGTATTTCCACGTAGTGGCCGTGCTGGACCTCCACTTTCGTAGAAACAGTACGACACACAATTTTAGTGGTTTTGAAACCGTGAGTTTTTCATAAAGTGGAATACCTTGAAAGCTCTAACCGGCCCATTCCTACTTGCCAGTATAAGGTGCAGTCGTCATGAAGAAAACTGTGCTGCTGCTTGCAAAAACCTGAACACAAAATGCCTTTTGGTGCTCACCTCCTCTTTATTCCTGTCCTCCACTTCTGCATCGAGGAAGTCCAGCGTGACAGGTTCTGGAAGGTTCACCAGCTGAGTGAAACAAAAGGCTGCGTGTTGATTAAGCCTAACATATTAAACAGCTCAGCCTTACTCATACTGCTGCGTGCATTTAGAATAAAAGCACATTCAGGCTTCTACGTCACCTTGGGCTGTAGATTGGGATGGAGCAGGAGATATCCATTTGGGTCAATTGCAAATATGTAACCATTGGCACCAAGCTGATGAGGACAGAAGAAAGTCAAACGTCCCACCCAATGGAAAAGTAAAAAGTACCGAAAAAAAGTATTTTTCAAATGAAATGGTCGTACGGTGTAACGCGGTGTCAGCCGCTTTATCTCATCAAGATGCACGTCCACGCCCATGACGCCTAAAATCAGCTGGTTCTGGAAACACAACGAATTCAATAGTAACTTCATGGGTAGCATTTTTCCATTTGCATTTTGTTTTTCATCTTGTAGCGTTTTTGTGATTGCAGCATGTTCTGGTTGCTCTTGTTTTATGGTGTTTGCTTGTTTTGAGGTTTGCATCATTTCTGTGTCTTCACTTAAAAGTGTCTGCGGCGAAGAATTAATACAGAGTCTCCAAAATATAGCATGTGAGTCTATAAAAACATGTTTACCTGTAGGTTTCCATCCATGGTAAGATTAAACACAGGCAAAGTCCCGGTTACCACCATCCCAAGCCCCTGCACACACCATAAAAAAACCCAAATAGTTTCAATATCATGAATCATTTCAAGTATATGATGCAATCAACAACCGCAACTAATGAGATCCAATATAAGAAATGTATAACAAATTCAGCTTCATAGGCGGTACAGGTGCACGGTAATTCTTGGACGCATATGAGGGAAATATGACATCATTACATATGAGATTACCTGAACTGTGCGGGTGAGGAAATCAAGCGCTCCTTTTTTCTCCTGCCTGTGACGTTAACGGCCTGTCGTAACTTCTCCTGAGCTCACTTGTAAACAAACATTTACTTTCCGAGGAAGACATTTTGTGTGCAAGTTGTACCAAATGTGACGCAATGAGGGGAAAAAAACCCATCAAGCACACAAAAAAACCTTATCAGCCATCTGAAACGCCAGCAGCATTGTGTTTGAAAAAAGTGCATCACACTGGCTGCTCGGAGTGTGTGCCTGAATAAAGTGCGCATTGCTGAGCCACAGCAGGTAGCTCCTCCCACTCGATACTGTGGTTCTCCTGATAGTAGTGATGTGGTAGTAGTAATGTCATGATATTTGATTAGGACAAATCAACAGGTACAGTTGGTCAAATCCTAATTTGTTCCAGTCCTTCTTACCTCCAGGTGTGCACAAACTACACTTCTAAATTTTAAAAAAGTAGATATAAAAAAAAGTTTGCGATTATCGGTACCATATCAGTCTTGAGAAGCAGAAAGTTATCGGTATCAGTTTGAAAAAAAAAAATATTGTGCATCGCTAATAGACAGTGTCTCATTAGATTGAAATGAGGGTGCTATATTGGTTACGCAGCCTCACCAAAGCATCCTGGTAAACATTGGTCCACTGGACCTGCTTGGCCTCGCCGCCCGCCAGCACCATGGGGCGTCCCAGCACGTCCAGGTATTCCTAACACAAGACAAGAAATGTGAACCTGACGGTCTGCGGCTTGGAAACAAACAGTTGATGTGTGAGCCCTGTGTGTACGTATGAGCGCCACAATATGGAGGAGGAGGATGAGGGCTCAGCTGTGTCGAGGGGCAAGAGATGGACCCACCTGGGTGTTAATCCTTATGGCACAGATGGAGCGGATCTCAAAATAGTAACCTAGTGAGAGAGAGACAGAGAGGAATACAAAGTAGGCTTTGGAAAACATTCTGGCTCAATGTCGCTTACCTTTATTTGTACACGCGATCCACTGCAAGGGTGTGACATCATAGTTGTGCTGGCCCACAGAGAAGGTGAACACCCGAACCTTTACGGGAATAAACGCAGGTGCTTTCATTGACATGCTCCGCTTCTACAAACAGTTGAGCGACTGAGAGACACCGACCGTTTTGTTGGGCCAGTTGTACTGCATGAAGACGTCCTGGGCGCGGTCCTCGCCTCCATCGGTGAAAAGCATGATGATTTTATTGCAGTTGGCGCGTGGCACGTTTGTTTTCTGCACGGGAAAACAACAACAGAGTAGCTGCTTTATAGTGAGATGGAAGCGGCAGAACAGACAGAAAGCCTGACGGCCAGGCTAAAGGGTAGACCGTGACTCTGATTCCATCTGTTCTATCCATCATCCATCCATCCATCCATCCATCCATCAATTCATCCATCCATCCATCCATCCATTTTCTATACCGCTTCTCCTCATTAGGGTCGCGGGGGCATGCTGGAGCCTATCCCAGCTGACTTCATCTTACATTATTATTCAGTAGTGTTGAGTATCTATTATGGGTGTCCAGAGATCTTGCGAGATCTCGTCACTCAAGATCACTGCTTCCGTTTCATAACACACCTCATACATAGAAGAGATCCATGTCGACAATTTAGCAACATGGTCGCTATATTTACCAAGTAAGGGTGCAAATTTACTGGAAGTGTTTCTTGCGCCTTGCATTCATTCCGTAATCAAATACATGCCATCAATAAAGGTGACGTATCCGCCAGTGAGCTCCACCTCCGTAACGCCATGCAATGGACTTCTGAAAGCTGTAAAAATCCCTCCACAATGCAACCCAGACTCTGACCAACAGAGCCAATAAGGCAGAGTTTGGACACACTTCTCCGTCGCCAAGCAGCACCTCGACTTCCTGGTGAAACATGCATGGGTGTCCAAAGTGTGGCACTGGGGTCATCTGTGGAACGTGGCTTATTGCAAAAATAAACAAAAAAACAGCAAAAGTGGAAAAATAGAGCAAAAAGCCAAAATGTAACTAGAAAAAGCTAGAATGTTGATACTAATGACTAGTAAAAACAAAGATTTATCTTTAAATATATGTAAAAATGATTTTTTTATCATAAAGCGTTTTTTTAATTATAAATATGAAAGGACAGCTGGACAGCCCTGACCTAAATAGACAAAGGCAAGTAGAAAAACAGTGAGCTCTATTATCCATGCATTTTCTATACCGCTTCTCCTCTTTAGGGTCACGGGGGCATGCTGGAGCCTATCCCAACTGACTTCAGGCGACAGGCAGGGTACACTCTGGACTGGTCGCCAGCCAATCGCAGGGCACATATAGACAAACAACCATTCACACTCACATTCATACTTATGGCCAATTAACCTAAGCTCTATGTTTTTGGATGTGGGCGGAAACCGGAGTACCCGGAGAAAACCCACACACGCACGGGGGGGACATGCAAACTCCACACAGAAATGCTCAGGGGAGAATTGAACCCAGGTCTTCTCGATCTCCAGGCTCTTACTGTGTTGGCCAACATTAGACCACCGTGCGGCCCAAGCTCTATTATTATTTTTATTATTATAAATTACAACAGTGGTTTATTTGGTTTAAAAAAATGTTGACAATAATATCTTTGAGCGTCAATTTGTGGCACAAAATGCACCTGCATTGTTTTGTGACTCGGTTAAATAAAAAAGTTTTTATGTCCAGTCGTCTTGTCTTGTTCTCATAGACACAATCTCGTGCATCGTCTCATCTTGTGAGTTGGGTGACTCGTGACAAAACCGTGATAGGGTGATAAGCTGCGAAATTCAAAAAGCACTGTGGTGAGGGACGACTACACTGAGTATGGTATGGCAACATCCCTCCTTCCTGAGACAATGTACCATGTGATGGTGTTGTGTGTGTGTGTGACTTGCATTTAACAGCTGATTGAAGGCGAAATGAAAGCCAGACTTGTAGTCAGTGGTGCCTTTGGCCTGCATCTGCTGCACCGCTTCCTTGAAGATCTTCTTGTTGCGCACGTTGGCCTGCACCAGATGTTTGAAGCAAGGAACCACCGCCTCTGCCTTCTCGTTGAACTGAAACACGACAAACAGCAACATGAACACACACATCAAAAAATGCATAAAGGCCATGTCATGATAATGATAATGATGACAACCAGACACCGACCCGGGCTACGTTGACATAGTCATCATCAGACAAAGTGTCCAGCATCTCCATCACTGACGCCTTGATTAGTTTCAGTGTGAGGCCGCTGACACTGCCGCTCCTGAAGGAGCAAGCACACAATGCTGATCAGACTGCAAGAAATATTATGTATGGATGCACAAACACTTGTTTCCATTGTTCACCATTGTTTCCCATACATTCCTCTACACAAAAATGATATCAAATCACGTACACATCAACAAGAATGACCATGTCTTTGGGAGAAGAAGCACCCTGGATGTACCTGTGGTGAAAGAAAAGCGTGTACGTTATTTCGAGTGTTACACGTTGAATGTAAACATGAAAAGCATACCAGGGTCTCCTTCTGACATCATACAGGTCAATTTTATCAGGGGCTTTCCATGGAGTGGCTACAAATAAAAACACAAAGCTCTAATGAGTGACATCATAGTAACATAAACAGTCGTCCCTCGTTTATGCAGGTTAATTGGTTCCAGACCCGACCAAAGGAAGTGAATTTCTGCAAAGTAGGATTCAATATTAATAAATTGAATATTTTTATAGTTATGGCATAGAAAACCTGTTTATGATCTTCTTAATACGGTTTGTGACATTATTAGAGCCACCTAGACATGAGACATATGACACATAAATAAGATAACGTACACTCACACGTGTGGACAGCATACTTCCAGTAATGGCTATTGTCTCATTAATCTATTGCAATGCTATTGCTTTAAATGGTCAGGCAGGAAGAGAGTTCACTCTGTGCATTGCTTTCAGCACCTTAGCACGTTTGTTCCATAGAACAACGGCATGAACAGAGTGAGCCCTTTCGTCAGTCATACAGTCTCTTTGTCTTGTTGGGTGGAGGCGGGGCAGCTAGCATACACACAGAGTGCACAAGAGTGTAACGTAGTAGAAATTATGTTAGTAGACTGCAATACGTTGTCATATATTTCTCATTTTACTTTTCTTAAAAACTCGTCTCGTCACGTTCTCATAGACTCAGTCTCGTGTATCGTCTTGTCTCGTGACACCCCTAGTAATGAGGGACGACGGGGGTACTGTAGCTGGCTGGGAGTTTAAAAAGAAACCTACCAGGGTAGTAGCGGGTCACCCCGGTGGCACTCCCAAATGCTTGCCACAGTAGTGACGGATCTTCCCGACTGTTCTCCATGAAGACTTTCTCCAAAGCCTGAGTCCAGTTCAGCTCATTGAGAATGACCGGAGCTGATGGGCATCACATGTGGGGATATACAGTCATGGGAAAAATGATAGACAACCCTTGTTTCTTCAGTTTCTTGTTCATTTTAATGCCTGATACAACTAAAGGTACATTTGTTTGGACAAATATAATAATGACAACAAAAATAGCTCATAAGAATTACATTTTTTGGCAGTACAATACTACAGTAGCTATTCATGTAAGAACGTGATAACTTGATAATAACCAATTGATATTGGTTATTATCAAGAAAACCAGTTGCTAGATATCAGCTCTTAAATTAAACTCTTATGAGCTATGATTTTTGGATCAATTTTGCGCATTTGCCCCTGTTGGCCAGCATACATAACAGATAAACAACATCCAAGAAGAGAATGTGACTTACCTCCTTTGTAAATGTCTGTGGGAATCTGAACAGCCGTGTAGGAATAGTTGACATTGTTTTTGAAATTGGGGTCGTACACAAACTCCAGCTTGATGTGGGAAGGATTTTCCACTTCGCTTTCCCCATCCATGGAATACTGTGGCCATTTAGGAAAAAGACACACACGATGCACCGACACTCAACTACCACAATATTAGGTACACTGAATGCATTCCAATACGCTAGTGCATAACAATAAGAATTATCTATAATAATAATTGTATTATCATTATTTGTGTCATTTATGATATTTTATGTTGAAAGATTGATGGGTGAATTTGAAATAATGTTAATATTTATATTGGCCAGCTCCAACTAGTGGTGCCCAAGACAAGACTTACAACCAGGGGAGACAGGACCTTTTCTGTAGTCGGCCCCAAGTTGTAGAACACACTCCCCCCTCATGTAAAAACAGTAGCCACAATTGAATGCTTTAAGTCTCATCTTAAAACTTATTACTACTACCAGTACCACTACTACCACTACTACTACAAATAATAGTAATAATAATAATAATAATATATAATACATTATTATTACTTGTAGTAATAATAAATATTTTACTTTGGTACATCTTTCAATATTATAATATTATAATTATATTATAATATAATATTTTGATATAGCATTATTTTTGAATGCTTAGAAGTGCTATTTTCATAACCATATTCAATTCCACAAATCCATGTTTGTAACAAAAGGTTATTTAAAAAAAAAAAAAAGGATCGGTACCGGATCGGATCAGCGCGACTATAAAAATAAAAAAACTGCTCCGATCGGAAGCCACAAAATGTGAATCGGGACATCCCTAGTGTCTGGTGAATCGTGCTTGAACAGTCAGTTACTCACATAATCCAGCTCTGCTTTGGAGTCGTAGTACGCCATGTCCAGCTCCTGGGAACACACACCGACACACAAACTTAGCTTCCAAAACACAAATGCAAAGACACATCACAAATTGTAGGATTCTTCTTCAGTATTCTAACATTCAAACAAACAAACAAAGTGTTTTCAATGAGTAAGTGTTGATGTGTAATCAGACTGTGGTAGAGCATTGCCATCTGTTCGTGTCAATCTCTGAGCCCTAACATACTTTAGAATAAGCCTGGCATCTTCTCAGAGGCTGCTATGTTTCTATTTTTGGACTACATTTGATCTAGAAAGATTTTCTTTGAAAGTTCTGAGCCTTTCAGAGGCAGTGCTCGAAACATCCGAGTCAGTCACATAGAAGATGTGGACTGATTCTGCAAAAATCATTTACATTCTGAGTAGGGATGCATATCTTTTTTTTTACAAAACAATAGCGATAACTTTGTGCTTGTCAAGACCGATATGGTACCAATAACTGATAACTTTTTTATATCCATCCATCTTCTTCTGTTTATCCAAGGTCGGGTCACAAAGGCAGCAGCCTAAGCAGGGAAGCCCAGACTTCCCTCTCCCCGAATACATCGTCCAGCTCCTCCCAGCTGATCCCGAGGCACTCCCAGGCCATTTGAGATATATAGTCTCTCCAATGTGTCCTGGGTCTTCCCTGAGGCCTCCTACCGGTGGGACATGCCTCGAACACCTCCGCAAGGAGGCGTCAGAGGGGCATCCTGACCAGATGCCTGAGCCACCTCATCTGGCTCCTCTCAATGCGGAGGAGCAGCGGCTCTACTAGTTTCTGTCAGATGACAGTGCTTCTCACTTTATCTCTAAAGGAGAGCCCAGCCACACTACGGAGAAAAGTCATTTTCGGACATTTGTACCGGCCATCTTGTCCTTTCGGTCACTACCCAGAGCTCATGGCCATAGGTGAGGGTCGGAACGTAATCCGTCTGTCCATATCAAGTTCCATCCATGCTTCACTCGTGAACAAAAGGTACTTAAACTCCTCCACGTGGGTCAGGATCTCATCCCCGACACAGAGATGGCACTCAACCCAAAATCTGCTTTTTTATTTACATTTAAGTGTAGTTTGTGCACACCTGAACTGGAACAAATGAGGATTTCACCAACTGTACCCGTTGAATATCATGACATTACTACTACCACATCACTACTATCAGGAGAACCAGAGTATAGAGCGGACGGAGCCACCTGCTGTGGCCCAGCAAGGTGCACTGTATTCGGGCACACGCTCCGAGCAGCTGGTGTGACACCACGGAGTCTCTGCATGACAAATCTTTTGCAAACTTTTTTCACGGGCGTTACGGGTGGTTGATAAGGTTTTTTGTGTGCTCGATGGGTTTTTTTTCTCCTCATCGCAGAGCATTTGATACATCTAGCATGTGAAATGTCTTCCTCAGAAAGTGAATGTCTATTTACAAGTGAGCTCAGGGGAAGTTACCACAGGCCGTTAACGTCACAGGCAGGAGAAACAAGGAGAGCTTGATTTGGGTATTGGCGCTATTGTTAATTTTATCGGATTTATCGGCATGATGTCATAATTCTCTCATCATTAATTATTGTGCACCCCAAGTTTATTTTTGACGTAGATCATCAAGGTGACGTAATGACGTCATTGTCTAATTTGGATAATTGGCCATGACGCCTTTGTACGTGATTGTAATAGACGTTGTAACAGACATAAAGTGAGTAAAAAGCATGAAAAGCACAACACATGTGCTGAGGATTTTTTTAACCAGAATCTAAAGGAGTCTGAATGCTTGCAAAGTATAGTGACAAAGTCCCTCCTGCTACGTCTTCTTATTCTCTGGCAGACAAGGCGTGTATGGGGTGTGTTATTTAACCATTTTGCCAACTTGGATTTTAGGTTTTTAGGTGATTTTATGCCCATGTGTTTATAAACTACATCAAAATGAAAAAATAATGACTGATGCAAGATAAACAGTTTATAACACAAACGTTACCTTAATGCCATCTTGCCAGGGATGCTCTCGTTGGAGCCGCTCTGCCTCTCTGGCTAACCTCTGAGAAAACATTTGACTTAATTGGAGGAAATCAGACATGCCCCCATCTTTGAGGAATACTGGAAGTGTGCATGTTATTCAAAACACAAAGCGTCGTTGGCGACTTACTTCGAGAGCTTTGCGCTTCTTAGCCAGAAGTTTCTCAATGTCTGATGCCACCTTCTCCACGATCTTCCGAGGCTGATTCTTCACCAGACTAAAGCGTCTTCTTTCTTCATTGTAGATCTGGAAAAGCATTTTCAGTGCAGAGAATTTATACATTCTCAAGTCTGAACAGCACATTGTCAAAAATAAAGCTTGTGAATTTTCAGCACCGAGCCTTTTTATGTTTAAATCCATGGGACACAGGGGACCACTCGCTGCTTTTCATGCCATCTCTTCACACATTCCCTCAGGCAGTTGTCACAGGGGGATTTCATCACTCCCGAATAACATGTGGATGTTGAGGATATATAGGATTGTTACTCAGACAGTATACTCTATGTTTACGGATCATTTTAAGGCAAAAGTATTTTCATTTTAAAGATGTTCTTAACATGTGTCCCTTGTGTCTGTTTATGAGCACCAAATGAGATCTTCCCCACAAAATCTATCATCTTCCTCACTCCACTTTTGAGAGAAGAGGACGCCAAAACAGTCGGTTTTGAAGTACAGTGGAACCTCGGTTGAATGGCAGTTGAATCTGGGATTCAGGAGGAGCAGCGTGGTTTTGGTCCTGGTCGTGGAACTGTGGAGCAACTCTACACTCTCGGCAGGGTCCTTGTGGGTGCATGGGAGTTTGACCATGAGCATTTCACCATGTTCCTTTAGGAATCCTGTGAGGAGTACTCCGGGAGTATTGGGTACCAGACCTAAATTCAGGCGGCTCGCGCCCTGCTTTACCGGTGTCAGAGCCTGGTCCGAATTGCCGGCAATAAGTTGGACTCGCTCCCAGTGAGGGTTGGACTCCGCCAGGGCTGCGGTTTGTCACCGATTCTGTTCATTACTTTTATGGACAGAACTTCCAGGCACAGCCAGGGTGTTGAGGGGATCCGGTCTGGTGGCTGCAGGATTGGGTCTCTGCTTTTTGCAGACGATGTGGTCCTGCTGGCTTCATCAGGCTGTGATCTTCAACTCTCACTCGTGTTTTTCAGGCTGCAAGACAACGTGTGTCTTTCGTACGTTTTGCTGGTGTCAGTTTTGGGGAAAATGTCCATTTTTTCATACGTGGCACTTGCGAACTCCACGTGTGCCGCACTTGCACCCCACATACAACACACATTAAGATATTTCATACGTCCTCTGTGCGTGTGGAGATCGTACTCCTTCCTGGTCACCCCAACTATTGTACATTCTCCACGAACAAAATAAAAAAAGCAGCAATTTGGGAAACGCCAAAACTCGCATGGCAAAGAAATCCTATGTCCGGTTGTGACCGTTTTTTCAGGAAAAACCTCCTTCCTCATGGACATACACTGCCTCTGACCCGCCCCCAGCTGGATGAGTCTTCCCCGTGTATACGCCCACCACTGTGTAAAAAAGAATGCTTCGCTACACATTTTCAAATAAAGCGCTGCCAACTATCCGTCAGCGAGCTACGGACGTGAGAGCTCTAGGTTTTTCGTCAGCGAATGGGCTAACCCGGCATGATGTTGTTGTTGAAATGTGCAATGTCAGCAAAACAAGCGAGAACGTTTCTCCAACACATCATTGATGGTGTTTCAGCATGGAGGAATTAATGAGGACTCAATGAACAAGTGCATCTCCCAAGCAAGCATTAGTGCAAGCTGCCATCTGACCATCTGCTCAGCTGCGACACTAACAGAGCGGACATGTGCCCACGCTCCCGCACATCTTCCACCCCGAGCACGCCTCCCTCGCTCGCTCTCCCCCGCTCACATGATCTCTGCTCCACTTCGCCAGAGACGACAGCCTCTTTCAGCCCCGCTGACACCAAGTCTGAATCTCAATGAGGGGTCCTGCTCTCCCGGGCCCAATTTTCACTCATCTTCTTCAAGCGTTCTTTTTGTACACTAACGCCGTAATGAGTTTTTAACGAAGATCATCTGAAATTTAAATGCAACATGCTCTGTAGTTTTGGTTCCATGAATCATACACCTGCATGACTTCTGAGTAGCTGGATTACTAGAGCTGATATCTAGGACAGCGGCTACCATCACTACAGTATCTCATTTAATCACAGCACTCGTCTGTGGTCAATCTTGGGATTAGGAAAAAATACATAAATCAAAATAACTTGAATCTAAACAAAGAAATAATCCACTTATTTACCAATAAAACTGTGCCCTCTTTGGCATTATAATAACGATCTTAAACACAAGTACAAATTATTTAATTATTGAATACATAATATAGAATTACAATACGTACATCATTTTAATTCATTCATTTAAATGAATTTTTTTTTTTAATAATTTTTTTGTCTTTCTCAGTTCGAGCCATAAAAATCTGTTCAAGCAAAATAGCACATGATTATATTAACGTGCGCTAAGGAGACCCACAGAAAAACAAGAGCGGAAAGGTTGTGTTTGTGTTTGTGATGCACCTGTGTTTTGCACTCGCTTTGCACACTGCGAGGTGCACATCTGGCGGACTCCAGCGCAGTAAAAAAAAAAAAAAGGCTGAATATTGAAAAAAAACAAACAAAAAGAGAGAGCGAGAGTAGGATGCTCACCCCTTTCAGCTGCTGAGCTCCACTGATGTGCTGAAAGACTCTGTCGATCTCCTGCTCGATGCGCCTCGCCCAGTGCATTATCCTGCAGATAAACATCACAGCCTGACTGCAACGCCTATTGTGCATGTGTGTGCGTGTGTGCGTGTGTGCGTGTGTGTGTGTGAGCATCATGCACCAACACAATTGCTTTCACAAGTCACAGTTACAACATCCAGTATTTAAACGTACTATGACTGATGAACACTCAAATTACACATAAAAATTGCTGCTGCAATTGGCTGGCATGGGTGTACCCCGCCTGTCGCCCGAAGTCAGCTGGGATAGGCTCCAGCATGCCCCCGCGACCCTAATGAGGAAGAAGTGGTATAGAAAATGGATGGATGGATGGAAGTGCTGCTGACACGCATGCACGATGCTACAAAGGTGACGATGACCACAGAACAGGAAATGAAGCTAATTCTGGCATACAGAAGCAGGTGCACGTCTCTATCCTGGCTGCCGCGCACGGCTGTGGCTATGAACCCAGTAAACTTGCACCCAGGCACATTCCATAGCAGTGAACTTCCCGTTTGTGATTAACATGCAACTTGTAAAAACAGCCCGTGAAGAAGGCTTTGCGATGGGGACAGTTTGACCTCGGAACATATTCCAACATTCCAATTACTTTGATGATTTTAGGTGCCCGTTGTTGTCAAATTAGACCGGGGGAAGTGAGAGCAAGTGTGCTATTTATAGTTTGTAGCGTTCTGCGTAACCGCGGCAAAGTAATTGCCCGACAAAGTTGAAAACGGTGCCACTTGATTTGAAACCCCACTTCAGTTCCGCCCATGCATTGCAAAGAACCCCAACATGCGTTACATCGCTGGACGGGTTTCGAAGGCAGCATGAGTCCTATTTATATTTGGTGACATCGTGTGTAACCATGGCGATGTCATTCACAAACAAAGCTCCAAACGAGCCGCTTGATTAGGAACCACATTTAGCCCATACCGTGCCAAGTACCCCAACGTGCAGGATGTTACATCACAGGATACACTTGCATTCGCTAACATTACGTGTAACCATAGCAACGGGATTCATTACCAACTATGCCAGGGGTGTCCAAAGCGCGGCCCCGGGGCCATTTGTGATTTTATCGGCCCGCAGCGCAGTCATTTAACAAGGAAATTAAAAAAAAAAAAAAAACAACAGCAGCAGCAAAAATGGTGAAATCAATCAAAAGAATCAAAATGAAGAGAAGAGTTGTAATCTAGCAAAGAAAAAAAGCCATAATTTCACAGGAAAAATGTCATTTTAGTAGCATGAAGTTGAAATATTAAAAACTTTTTTTTGGTCAAAAACAGTGAATAAAAATAGTAATTTTTGGAAACTTAGGTAGGGGGAAAATTTATAAAAGTAAAAAGTATTAGGAGAAGAAAATATACAAGAACAAAGTTGAAATATTTGGAAAATTATACAGAAAAAACATCAGAAATAGAAAACAAATGAGAAAAACAATGTTTTCCGATGGGGGAAAAAGTTGCAATTTTATGATATCACATCAATATCATTTTAGTAACAATGTTGAAATAAAGAAAAAATACATTATTTTTTTTAAAAGATAAAAAATGTCATGGGAATAAAGTTATAATTACGAGAAGAAAATTCACAAAAGGAAAGCTGAAATGAAGTAGTTGGAAAATTAAAAAAAAAACATCAGAAATGGAAAAAACAGCTGTAATTTCACAGGAATAAAGTCAAAATATGAAGAAAAAAGTCATAATCGAATGAAGAACAAACAAAAAGTCGCAATTTTACAAGAATAAACTTGTATTATTATGGAAAAAACGTCATTTTTAGCAGCATTTCACCTGGATTACAGCGGTGAAATGCAGTTTTTTGTCACGTTACATACTGCATACTGTCGCTTCTTAGCATATCTCTGTGTGTTGCTTTCCAAAATATCAAAGTGGCCCTCGCATCCTTTCATTTTTCACTATGTGGCCCTCGCCGGAAAAAGTTTGGACACCCCTGATCTATGCTCTTTTTAGTTTTTTTTACAGTATGTTCCTAAATGCAACTTTAACAGCAAAACGCTAATCCATCCCGCAGTTAAGAGTGAACACCAGCACGTTCTTCCGGCACAAAATGTCTTTTTTGAAACAGCAGCGTGTGACGATGACACACACACACATACACACACACACACACACACACACACACACAAGCACACACACGGAGTGTGAAGATGAAGATGAGTTTTGGTGGTGCACTGTGAGAAGAGCAGCCGGTCTACTCCAAGCGAAGATGGACCACCGCCAGCACGAACGCAACAAAGTTTACGTAATGCATTATTTAACAAACGAGCGGCTCTAAAATTAGAGGCTCTTTTCAAAATATCTCTTTGCTTTTAAACGGCAACATCGGAATGCGCCCCCCCCCCCCAAAGAGTCGTTAAAACCAAGGCGAGTGTGCATAAATAAGTAAAGGGCTTCCAATCATAAAAAGATATTTCATTCAGCAGAACAAAAGAGGTCAGTCAATGTTCCGCCTTGTGCCTCTTTGATTATTTTTAGCGACTAAAACAAAGAAAAGGAGACGTGGCATGAAAAGAGGACACTTCAGAGGCTTCTCACCCACTGCAGACGTCCTTATTATTCATTCTTTGTACGACTCGCTCAGTGGCGGCCCGCCATAAATACATTTGAACCGCCACAAATAGATTTGGCTCTCGCACATGAAGCCGTCATAGCAGGACTGACTCTCATGTATCCAAACTTTCAAATCCATTTCCAGAAGTCCCTCATGTGAGATTTGCTCAGAAAATGAAATATGCATCAAGTCAAGCTCTAATGGAATCTCACAGCGCATGTGCAGGCATGTAGCTAGTAGCATCTAATGCACTGAAGTCCACATAATATAGTCACTTGTTGACTTGTTGACTTGTTGACTTGTTGTTCAACTGCTGATCATAACACGAGAAAGATTCCCGCGGAAAGTTTGAGCAGGCCTGCCACCTGTTGCTAACCTCTGGCCCGGCGTTGCAGACCGACTCGGTGGCTTCTGAGCTATTTTTAACTTTTTTTTAAATTATGATAACATGGGAACGTCTCCTGCTGCAGCAGACGGCTGTTAAGGTGCAAAATCTCAATGCAATATGCAAAATGATCAAACGATAAATACGCTCAGTACCAGGAGTGCAGTTGTATTGTGATTTTGTATCATGCCATATAAATGTATACAATTTAATATGAGGATATTAGCTAAAATACCACCATGCTAACAGTTAGCATGCTAGCATCTACCAAGATAGCGCCGAATACCGAAAGTGTCAAAGCAGTTCTGCAGTGTCCCTACATCGTGTCATGTATTTATTTGCATTTTGACACCAGTACAATGGGTAAACTACTAACATGCTAACAGTTATCATACTAGCTCCTAGCAAGGTAGCACGAAGTACCGGAAGTGCCAAAGCAGTTCTATATTGTCCCTACATCGTATGATGTATTTATTTGCATTTTGACATGAGTACAATAGCTAAAATGCTAACAGTTATCATGATAGCACATAGTATGATAGCATGAAGTACCGAAAGTGCCAAAGCAGTTCTGCAGTGTCCCTACATTGTGTCATGGAAATATTTGCATTTTGACATGAGTACAATAGATAAAATGCTAACATGCCAACAGTTAGCATGCTAGAACCTAGCAAGATAGCAATAAATACCAAAAGTGCCAAGGAAGTTCTATAATGTCCCTACATCATGTCATGTACTGTATATATTTGCATTTTGACATGAGTAAAAGAGATAAAATATGAACAGTTAGCATGCTAGCACTTAGCAAGATAGCACTAAGTACCAAAAGTGCCAAGGCAGTTCTATACATAGTGTCCCTACATCGTGTCATGTATATATTTGCATTTTGACACAAGTACAATAGTTAAAATGCTAACAGTTATCATGATAGCACCTAGCATGAGAGCAATAAGTACTGATACTGTCCCTACATCATGTATTTGTATTTTGACTCAAGCAAAATAGCTAAAATTATAACATGCTAACAGTTAGCATGCTAGCACCTAGCGAGATAGCAATTAGTGCTGAAGGTGCCAAAGCAGTTCTATAGTGTCCCCACATCATGTCAAGTATACATTTGCATTCTGACACGAGTCCAATAGCTAAAATGCTACCATGCTAAAAGTTGTCATGCTCGCCCCTAGCAAGATAGCACTAAGTGCCGAAAGTGCCAAGGCACTTCTATAGTGTCCCTACCTACATCGCGCCGTGTATAATATCTGCAGTACAACAGCTAAAATGCTAACATGCTAACAGTTTGCATGAAGTTAACATGAATGAATATTAATGCTGCGTACAAATTTGCCAATATTCACCCATAAATGGAAATGCGCATCTGACTAGAGGAGCGTGGGGTCGCCAAGATGGCAACATTGATCCCTCCTGCAAAGTCTTCTAATTCTCCGACGGCCCAGCAACGACAAGCTACGTTCACAAACAGTCCCGTTGTAATGTGTTTATGAGCCAGGGTGAACAGGTAGCGCCTCGTCTATTTGTGGCGGTTCAAATGTACCTGTGGCGGGCCACTGATATACGATGTGAGTGATAAGATACACAAGAGAAAGAAAAGTATTTTGGATATGAAGGCATCTACACCAAAAGAGAGACATTTATGTCACGGTGACTAAATAAGAAAGTACAGTAGTTACTGTTCAGTGCAGCTGCTTCAGGGTTGACGGGGAAAAACTGATGAAGCGCAAAGTCAGCGATCGATTGGCGGATATTGATGAACTAATCTCTCACGAACGATTCCTTCATTAAGTGAAGCCCTGCTCTGGTGTAACGAGCTGTTATCTACTGCCCGCTCCTCCATCCTGCATCGCCACAAAGGTCAATTCCTGTCCCTCCAGGTACTGCAACTTTTCACCAGTGTACCCCCCGGGGTTAATTAGCGCACGCCAGTGTAGCTTTTTGTACATTCTCCATGGCCGTGTATCTTATCGCTGTCAAGTCAAGTGACAAGGCTGCAAAAGCAGACGGAGGGGAACAAACTGCTGTTTTTTTCCCTGAGTCACTGCGGATATACTTCATCATTGTTCCTCACGCTGCACACACATGTATTATCTAAGCAATGTAAGGTGTTACTAGACTTCTAAAGCATTAGAAACGTACAATCATTTACTTAACGGCCCTTACCGTAATGCAGAGAATACCTTCAGTACCAAAAAAACACCTAAAAACACTCAGAAGAGACAAGCTAAGGTAATGTATGGTAAACTAAGCCACAAAAACAAAGCTAAGCTACGCTAACTGAACAACACCTTAACTATGAAGACATGAGCTAAGCTAACAGAAGACAAACTAAGACACCTAAAATTGAGAAGAAATAAGATAAGATACAGTGTGCTAAGATGAAATATGATGCACTAAAATAGGCTAAGCTCATACAGGCTAAAGTAAGCTACTGTAACTAAACGAAGCTAAGAAGAGACAAGCTAAGCTAATATAAGCTAAACAAGGGTACCCAAAGAAAAATATGCTAAGATATAACATATGTTAAAATACGCAAGGACACCTACTTTACGCAAACAAGAGCTAAGCTAAGCTAATATAAACTAAACTAAGTTAAGCGGGGACAAGTGAAAATAATATAAACTAAAGTAAACTACACACAAAACAAGCTAAGAGACAAACTAAACTATCAATTCTGTTGATGGCAGTGGTGTCCAAAGTGCGGCCCAGGGGCCAGTTGTGGCCCGTGGCTGTTTTTTGTTGGCCCGCAGCACATTCTAAAAATATGATTTAAACAGAAAATTAAAAAAAAAAATCAAATACATCAAAAACAGAAAAAGAAAGTTTGAATATCACGAGAATAAAGTCAAAATATTTTGGCAATAAAGTCATAATTACAAGAAAAACATTTATAAGAAGAAAGCTGAAATAGTTGGAAAATTTGAAGAAAAAAACATCAACAACAGCAGTAAAACTGTAATTTTACAAGAATAGCAGAATAAAAATCCAAACTTTATGAGGAAAAAGTTGCATCCTCACAAAAAAGTTACAATTTTATGGGATAAACGCGTAATATTATGAGGAAAAATAATGTCATTTTAGTAGCACGGAGTTGAAATATAAATATTTTTTTAAGTCATAATATTATAAGAAATAAGCAAAACAAAATGAAGTTGTAATTTTTGAAAAATTAGACTGGGGAAAAAGTGATAAAATGATCGGAATAAAGTCGTAGCACAACAAAAGGAAAATCTGTAAGAAGAAAGTCAATTTTTTAAAAAATAACAGCAGAAATGGAAAAAAACAGCGGTAATTTTATGAGAATAAGAGAACAAAGGTCAAAATATTTACAGAATAAAGTTGTATTCTAACGAGAAAAAAAGTCACAATTTTACGAGACTAAACTCATCATATCATGAGGAAAAATGTCATTTTAGTCACGAAAAACTTGAAATATTTTTCGAAAATTTTATTTTTCACAAGTCTTAATATTATGAGAAACAAACAAAACAACATAAAGTTGCAATTTTTGAAAAATGTGGTGAAAAAAAGGTATAAAATTGCAGGAATCAAGTCAAAAAGTTCCAAAAAGAAAATGTATGAAGATTTATTGTTTAAAAAGAAAGCTTAAATTTGGGAAAAAATAAAAAATAAACAGCAAAATGGGAAGAAAAAGATGTAAATATCTACGATGCGTGTGCTGCTTTCCAAAATGTGAAAGTGACAAAGTTGCATCATTTCATTTCCCACCGTGTGGCCTCCTGCAGGGAAATAGTTTGGACACCCCTGGTGGCTGGCCTGTATGAGAGGATGACTCAAGACAACAATAGTGGACATGCGAGCTGGAAAAAGTAGTAAATGATCGGTGCTGCGCTATGAATTGCTCATTAGAAACACGTAGATGTTCTTCGTGGTGGCCACTCTGCTTCATGGAGCGTTGACGGAGGAGCGAGCAGGAGGGCAGGAGGGCTGTGTCAGCCATATTTGAGCACTCAGCACAAAATTGATCTTTACATGAGCACCAGCGAGCAATGCACCCCCGGCCTTTCAAAGACACGCCCTCCGATTGTTTGTGTTAGTGAATCAAGTCTCTGAGTCCGCTGACTGGGATCTGTGAGCCAATTGGAATGAATCATCCGTCTCTGCCGTGTTTCCGGTGAGTCGGCTAACTGGCCTCGCTGGCTTAACAAGCAGCCAGCCAGAGGACTCAAAGGATCCCGATCGTGGAGACGTCAGACTCACGACGCAGGTCATTCGGGAACCCACCGTCTCTTCATACGACAATTTTTCTCCCCCCGCTCGGGGAAAAAAAACCTGATAGTTCCTTCAGGTAAATGTAATTACCTTTAGGAGGGCTAAAGCCCAGGGGTGTCCAAACTTTTTCCACAGGGGGCCACATACCGAAAAATGAAAGGATACGAGGGCCACATATTTTAAAAAAAACACACCTCAGCTACTGTAAGTGGAACAAGTGTATTATTCGTACAAACTTCCAGTTTTGCTCTTTTTTCCCCCATTTTTGCTGCTGTTTTTTTAACATTTTTCCAAATATTTCAACTTAAATAATCTTCCTAAATGTTCTTTTCGTATTATTACGACTTTATTCACATATTATAACTTATTCCCCCAAATCTAATTTTCCAAAAATTTACATCTTAATTTTTTTGTTCCTCATATTACGACTTTTTAAAAAAATAACATATTTTTTCTTTAATGTTCCACCTCTAAGCGACTAAAAGAGCTTTTTTCTCGTGAGACTACGACTTTCTCTTCATATTTTCACTTCACTCTCATAAAATCGCAGCTGTTTTTTTCTCCAGACTATTTCAACTTTCTTCTTGAAAGTTTTCTTCTCGTAATTCTGACTTTATTCCCATAATATTTCCACTCTATTTCCACAATATTATTACTTTTCCCCCAAGCAAATGTTTCAAAAATTCCAAATGTCTTTCTTCTGCTAAAAGGATTTTGTTCCTCATAATATTACAAATGTATTCTTGTAAAATTGTGACTTATTTCTCATTATATTTTGACTTTATTCTCTGAAAATTACAGCTATTTTTTTTCCATTTCTGCAGAGATAACTTTTCTCACATTTTCCAACAATTTCAACCTTTTTATTGTAAACTTTCTTCTCATAATTGTGTATTTACTCCGCAACCAAATTTTCCAAAAGTTACAACTTTATTTGTGGTTGTGTTTGAAAATTCACTGGTGATTTTTTTCCCATTTTTGCTGTTATTGCTCTTATGTTTTTTCTTGAGTTTTCTTATTAAATTATATTTTTAGAATGTGCTGACGTTGTAATATTTTGTTGTTATAACTTCCCCCCCAACCTAATAGTTCAAGAATTATTTTGATTGGATTGTTTCTCCTAATATTGCAATTTTTACAAAATAATGTATTATTTCTTTCATATTTCATCTCCTGGCTGTATTTAGATACTTTTTTTATGTACATCGAGGACTTCCTGTATGCTGCGGCCCCCAATCAGCCCCCGGGGGCCACACTTTGGTCACCCTAGAGTTTATAGTCGGCATGCATATTAATCTGCAAGTCCAGCACACAAAGAGCTGAAAGTCATCCATAAAAATAGGAGTGCACTGTGCCCCCCTAATCAAGTTGAAATGAAAAGACATTTATTGACGTGTTGTGGTTGTGCTAGTTCTACTAAAATGCCCTTTTTAATGTGGCTGGCGAATGTGGGTGCATGTTGTCATGAACACATTACATAACATCCTAATTATGAGCGTGTGTGCGCGTGCGTGCGTGTTGTCAATGGAGCGAACGAGCTGCAAAGTTGTTCGGAGGCTCCGCTAGAGTCCACTTACGTGTACTGTTGCGGGAAGGTGAGCCCCTCCGAACCAGGCCACGCCGCGCCGCCGAGCATCACGATGACCTGCAGAGACAGCAAGCGGACGTCGCCGAAACACTTCCCGCCTATCGCCACCATCTTCCATTCGAATGGACGGACGCAAGGAAGAAGGGGAGCGGGAGAGAGAGGGAGTGAGAGAGAAAGAGGACCCGGGCGTCCGGTTCAGTTGGCGGGCGAGTTCATCTCCACCGCGTCGGCAGGCGAGGAGGAGAGGACGCGCGGGAAGGAGGAAGGCTTTGGTCGTGAAGGCATCACGATGCTCTAATGCAGCTGCCAAGACACTGCAGCGTCTCTGCTGATCCTGTTCCCACTTACAACACCTCCTCTTCCTCCTCCTTTTCCTCACTAGGGGTGGGCGGGTCCATCCGCATGTCGATGGCATCGATACTCAAAATAGTATCAGTATCAGTTCGATACTACGATCATGCGATGACGTATACGTTTATACTCAGATTGTACAATATTGATCCACAAGTACAAGTACTGATAATAAACGCTGTGTTTATTTTTGTTTAGATTTTTCTTTTCGTATTTTACGTATTTTTTTATGTTATGGATTTTCTTACCACTGTATGTAAATGCGCTTTATGTTGTTATTTGAAGTTATCCCCCCCCCTGCACCTGGGTTGTGAGATAAGACCACGGTTGACCCCCGTGCATGGGCCTGGGGAACAAATGTGCCATACAAAGGTCATGGGGCACATTACGCCAGCGTGTGAAGTCAGCTGTTTTCTCTGTCAGTCCACTTCTTAAACTAATCATGACTGATGACGTAACTGAACTCATCACATCCATTTCTGTGGTACCGCCCACCCGTGGCAATAAAAGAAGCGCGGGGAGAGTGTCCCACCAGAGAGTGTTGCAGTGTGGCACAGACGCTCTCTCCTCGCGCGAGAAAATCTCAAATCTTGTTTTCTGTGTCATTTTGTTAGTTCTTTGGTGGTTGGGGGCAAGTTCCCCTGAAATTTTGTTATTTTAATCAAGATTAGGGGTGTCCAAACTTTGTCCAGGGAGAGCCACATCGTGAAAAATGAAAGAGTGCAACTTTTCCACTTTGATATTTTGCAGAGATTTCCCCATTTTTGCTGGGTTTTTTTTTTTCTCAGTAGGCAAGTCAGGACTTCCTGGTCCACCTCTTCCAGTTCCACCAGGAGGAAACCAAGGCCAGCTTTGAGACATAATCCCTCCAGCGTTGTCTGCCCCAGGGCCTCCTACCGGATAGGCATGCCTGGAACACCTCAACCAAGTAGGCGTCCAGGGGCAGCCGGACTAGATGCCCGAACCACCTGGGCTGGCTTCTCTCCATGTGAAGGGGCAGCAGCGGTACTCTGAGCCCCTCCCGGGTGGCTGAGCTCCTCACCCTATCTCAAGATCCCAAGATACTTGAACTCTTTCACCTGGGGCAAGACCTCCCTCCCAACCCAGAGGTGCAATCCACCCTTTTCTGACTGAGAACCATGGCCTCGGATTTGGAGATGCTGAACTTCATCCCAGAAGCTTCACAGTTAGCGGCAAACCGCCCCAGTAAACGCTGAAGGTCACAGTCTGATGAGGCCATCAGGACCATATCCTCTGTGAATAGCAGAGACGAGAACCTAAGACCTTGTTTTCTTGTTAAATCATATTTTTAGAATGTGCTGCAAGGCCACAAATGCACCACACTTTGGACACACCTCATCTACGTAGACCATACTATACGCTGCAGCAAAGTCATTTCCAGCAAAGAATCAATAATGTATCAATTTATTTATTTACTTATACTCTATATTATGTTCAATTGTTCACAAATAAGCATGTAAACAATTTGTGTTTGTTTTATTCTGAATATAATAAGGAGCTCGAACATTTTCAAGTAAGAAGTATCTTCAAGGAGTGTCTTCAAGTACCGGTATCGGCAATACCGGCCCAGTATTGTATCGGATCGATAACAAATTTGCAGAATCGCCCACCCGTATTCCTCGCAGGCGGGCGCCTCCACGACACCGCCACCCCCCGCCCCCCTCAGTGGATGGATGATGGCACGCTCACGTTCACCAGGCAACGGCAACGCATCAGGTTGAGGTTTTATTTATATCTGCGGGGCCACGTGGGGTTTGCATAAATTGAGGTGGTTTTTAAAGGAAAGCTGCAACGAGCTGCTGGAGGACACTGAACGCAACTCCAGTCAGTATTAGGAAGAGTCAATATGCAAGAGACGATAAGGATGCTCAGCATACACGATGTTTTTAGTAAAATAAGGTTACCACAATATAAATAGTCAATAATTAGCATACTGTATGATTAATGCAAGTCAATGAGGCATTTATTCGCCACCAAGGTGTCAGGAGGGAATATTTGGCACTACGTAAAAAAATATGGACGCAATCAAATCAGTTTTGTTGCTAATCTTTCAAGATTCAAGAGAGTTTTATTGTCATGTGCATAGTACAACAGCAGTTATACCATGCAATGAAAATCTTATTCTGTTCATTCTCCCAAGAAAAGAAAGAAAACAAATGAAAGAATAAGAACATAAGAAACATAAACACATAAACATATATACCAATAAATTAAGCAACAACAACAGAAGAGACATTAATACAAGTAAATAATACAAATAAATAAATAAATAAAGTGCTATGAGTGTGTGCGTGTGTTGCGTGCGGCGTGTGCGAGTGCTTCGTTGAGGAGCCTGATGGCCTGTGGGTAAAAGCTGTTTGCCAGCCTTGTGGTCCTGGACTTCAAACTCCTGTAGCGCCTGCCTGACGGTAGGAGTGTGAATAATGAGTGTTGTGGATGTGTGCTGTCCTTGATGAGGTTGTGTGTTCTGCGTAGGACTCTAGATGTATAAATGTCTTGCAGTGAGGGGAGGGCTGCCCCAACAATGTTCTGTGAGGTCTTGATCACCCGCTGGAGTGCCTTCCTATCACGTGTTGTACAGTTACCGTACCAAACAGTGATGGAGGCGGTAAGGACACTTTCGATAGTGCATCTGTAGAAGCAACTCAGGATTGTGGTGGACATGCCAAATTTCCTCAGTCTTCTCAGGAAGTACAGTCTCCTTTGGGACTTCTTCAGAATTTGTTGGGTGTTGTGAGACCAGGTGAGGTCCTCGCTGATGTGTGTGCCAAGGAACTTGAAGGTTTTCACCCTCTCCACCTCAGTCTCATCAATAAACAGGGGTCTATGCGGCTCCTTTTCCCTTGTTCTTGGGTCGATGATCATCTCTTTAGTCTTATCTGTATTGAGAAGGAGATTGTTATCACGACACCAAGCTATGAGGTCCGCCACCTCTCTTCTGTATGATGTTTCAACACCACCAGTGATCAGTCCGATGACTGTAGTGTCATCTGCAAATTTAATGATGCTGGTGTTGTTCTGGGAGGCCACGCAATCGTAGGTGAAGAGCGTGTAGAGGAGTGGACTCAGCACACACCCCTGTGGGGTCCCAGTGCTCACAATTCTTGAGCTGGATGTGCGGTTGTGGACTCTGACTGACTGGGGCCTGCCTGTGAGAAAGTTAAACACCCAGTTACAGAGGGAGGGAGACAGGCCAAGTGTGAGGAGCTTATCTGTGAGTTTGTGGGGGCTGACTGTATTAAAAGCAGAGCTATAGTCTATAAATAAATAGCATTCTGACGTATGTGTCCTGGCCCTGTAGGTGAGAAAGGGCTGTGTGGATGGCAGTGTTGACTGCATCATCCGTGGACCGGTTCTGGCGATATGCAAACTGTAGAGGGTCCACGGTTGCCGCCGGGATGCTCTTTTTGATGTGGGTCATGACTAATCTTTCAAAGCACTTCATAACAATAGGAGTGAGTGCTATAGGGCGATAGTCATTCAAGCAGGTCACGTTGCTCTTCTTGGGTACGGGCACTATGGTGGTGGACTTAAAGCAGGTCGGTACAGATGCTTGTGCAAGCGACAGGTTAAATATGTCAGCAAGCACATCAGCTAGCTCTGATGAGCAAACCCGAAGTGCACGTCCTGAGATGTTGTCTGGCCCTGCTGCTTTTCGTGGGTTTGTTTTGTTTAGAACCCTGCGCACATCAGCTGATGTCACCATGAGAGGTGAGTCCTGTGTGCTCCCCAGGTTCAGCCACCCTCTCTGCTCATCAGGAGTTTGGGTGTCAAAGCGGGCATAGAACTCATTCAACTCATCAGGAAGTGTGGTTTGGCTGGACGTGGCTACGCTACTCTGCTGTCGATAGTCGTTTGTCTTTGACATTTCCAACACTCTAATCACCGCTATTCTAATACGCATTATAATACATTGTTTATTTATGTCTTTTGTAATAAATCATTCGTAAGTCCGAATTGAACTAGCATTTAAAGGGTTAAAATAATAAAAATGAAAAATAGACAGATACAGCCTATTTCACTTTAACGCTTCTGTGCTATAAATTACGTTTTTGTCTCACTCCCATTTCTTCTTTTTGCATTTTGAAGCTCTACTTAGAACCTCCTTAAGATCCAACAGTGCAAAATGTACATTCTTCACATTTTTCAACTGCTCTTAACATTTTGATGAGGAGTCCATTATCCCTTCTTTGCTTACTTGTATTCTGCAAGTACATATTGGACTGTATTAAATAATTGAAGTAGCTTTCCTCATGTTTGCTGACTCCCAAAGAGAGTGTTTATATTCAGAAATGTGCCTGAAACTATTGAAAGAAGCATATTTCTACGTGTAGAGTGTTGATGAATATAGATGAGATGCTTGCAACGGCTGGGCTGACAGCGGCTGGGTTGTTGATTAGAATATGAGTGAAATATGGTGGCTGCACACGCGGGAAGCTGCATCTCTGTCTAAGCATGCACAATCAGCACAAACACAACGTGGTGTGATGTAACACTTGTGAGTATTTGCCAGGCTGGTTTTACATCTTTTGTTCCCCCGTATGAGCAGAATGGGTGGGAAATGAATGATCAAATGCAAAACAGTGTGAAAATACACTGGGTTGCATTTTCCAGCTGACTAAGAACGTAAACTAAGATGTTTCCAATTGTTTAACCCCCAAGAGATGCGAGGGATATTTTGTGCCATTCAGGTTTTTTGAAAATTTTCAAGTCAGCAGATTTTGCTGGAGGATAAGTTCCAAAATACAAAAAAAGTTCAACTGAGATTGACATTTCTGAGCTCACATTTACCTGAAAATAAAGAGTTGTCTTCGTTTAAGATAAGTTTTCAATTTGGATTGTTGTTGTTCAACTTGTAATTGTTATATTTGTCCACCAGAGGGCACTATTTTCCCAATCAAAGCATGCAGCAAAATTTCTCACTTTTTTTTCAAGTGCTAGTGTGTTATTTTTATTTATTTTTCATATAATAAAGTAAACATATTGGCCCTTCAAGGGTTAAAATTCCAAAAGCACAGTTAGTATTTGATATGTATGCTTCAGGCTGAAGTAGTTTTAAAAGACTGACTTGGTTGATGTGGAGAAAAATATGAATAAAAAAGATTTTTAAAGCAGTTTTTGGGACACTTTTGGGACATTTTTGTCTTGAGGTCTTTGAGTGCGAGTTATTTTTTTGACATTGTGCAAAACAATGCGTGAAACTCAAAGCTGCTGTCAATCATTGACCCACTGACCTAATAACAATAAGAAGAAACTATTTTTACAGCAGTTTTTGGGAAGTGGAAAGTTTTTGTTCTTAGGACCACCAGTGAAAGTTTTTTTTTTTTTTTTTTACACAAAATAACAATGCATGAAAATCACTGTTGCTGTCAATCATTGGCCTATCCCAGGGCATAATAATAAAATGAAGAAAATATTTGTACATTTTCTTTTGGGAAGATTACATTTTTTGTCATTAGGAAGTGAGAGGTGTGTGAGGTGTTGTTTTTTTTTTTTTACATTTTAGGAAAAAAATGTACCCATCTCAAAGACTAATAACAATAATAACAATAATAATCATATAAATCATATTTTTACAGCAGTTTTGGGGAAGATGACTTTATTTGTCTTTAGGACTCTAGAACTCAGGTGGGAGGTTTTTTTTTACATTTTTGAAAAAATAATGCATGAAAATCAATATTTCTGTCAATCAGTGAATAATAATAATAATAATATAATTTAGCAAAATTTTCCGTTTTTGGGAAGCCGACTTTTTTTTTCTTTAGCAGTTCGACAACAGCATGGAAATAGTTTTAGTTTTTGGGAAGATAGTTGTTTTTTTTGGTTGACATTTTAGAAAAAATATTGCATGAATAATAATCCATTATTTCTCCAGACGTTTTTGGGAAGCTGACATTTTTTTGTCACGAGGACTTTGATTGCCAGTTATTGTTTTTGAGACACTGTACAAAAAAATAATGCATGTTTCTGTCAATCACTGACTCATCTTAGGGCATAATAATAATAATAATAATAATAATAATAATAACAAAGAAAATGCTTTTATGACATCTGATGTGTTCAAGAAGGTAAAAGGTGTTTCCAATGCCAAAACATGAGAAAATACAAATATGAATATTTCACTGAGTATTACAGCCCATGGTCTAAACTGCATGCAGCCAGCAGTAGCATCAGTGCAATTACCTGAGCGTGCAATGTCACCACTTCAACCTTGAGGGATGTGTTGCATGTGCTTGGAGGCCTGCGTGGACGATAAAACGTGAAGGCATGACATTTCATAAAAGACTGTCAAGGCTGTTGCGTGCGTAGCTGCACAGTGGGAGGCGGAAACAGAAAGAAATGTCACAGCTCAGTCGATGCACGTCCCTTCACACACTACATTATACAGTACTCTTCATACCGAGGGGGTCTCGAGACACTCACGAGACACTCACTTCACCAGACGAGACCATACACGAGATTGGGTCTACGAGAACGAGACGAGACGAGATTTTAACATTACTTTTCAGAAAAGTACAATGAAAAAATATAAGACAATATATTGCAATCTAGTGATATCATTGCTACTATGTTACACTCGTCTGCACTGTGTGTATGCTAGCGGCCCCGCCGCCACCCAAAGAGACAGAGAGACTGTAAGACTGGCAAAATGGCTCACTCCGTTCATGTCGTTGTTCTATGGAACAAATGTGCCAAGGTGCTGAAAGCAATGCACAGAGTGAACTCTCTTCCAGCCTGTTTGGAGGTGAGAGACGAGGAAAACAGACACGCATTCACATGGCAATATATTGATTATCCACTTCATTTTCTTTTCTTGTGTGATGAATTCATCTTTTATTATCATCCCAGGCCTAGTGCCCACAAGACACAAGGTTTTTTCTCCCCATCTTGTCATGTTTTATTTTGACAGACATCCTTCAAACTAATAATGCAGGCAGCCCTTGAGTTACGTCCTTCCATGGTTATGAACGTGCTCCCATAAATGAATTAAAAACTTTTTTTCTTGTTAAAATACGACTATATTCTGTTTTTTAAAATTATTTTTGCTGTTTTTTTTCTTAAATCTTTGTAAAAAAAAAATTTCTCTGAATATTGACTTTATTCCTATGATATTTTGACTTCATTCCATTAATGTTATAACCTTTTCCTCAACCTAATTTTCTCGAAATTACAACTTTATTTTGTTTCATTTCTCATATTATCCCTTCAAAAAAAAACAAAAAAACACAACAACAATATTTTCATATTTCAACTCTTTGCTCCTAAAATGACAATTTTTCCCCGTATTAATAGTAGTAGTTAATTCTTGTAAAATGACTTTTTTTAAATGCGCGTGGTATCATGAAGAAGTGCAGTAATAATAAGTGTATTCATTTTCACACAGAAGGTCAATAACTGCACCTCTTCCCGTCTCAGATGTGGGCTCAGCTTTATAAGACGTCTCCCTGATTTCCCCCGCCCCTCTCCACCTTATGTGCTAATACAGCTGTCATGTCCTCGGGGGAGGGAAGACTAATTACTGGCTGCACAGCCTTGGTGCCAGCACCCCTTGGAGAGGCAAAAGCGTTAATTGGACTAGCGTACATCTCCAAAGGGAGCTGAACTGTGAATGTGACCAACTTGTATGTCATGTAAACAGCACTGCCATTAAAAAAAAAAAAACTAGAAAAGCGCTCTTGAGAGCGCAGACCTCCGCCAAGCGCCATAGTTCCCCCTATATTGTGATTTACACCATAAATATTAGTCCTACAATCATTTTATCTACATATTTAGATTCCTTGACCATGAAAACATGCCATGGAAGAGTCTGAATGACTTGATGTTGTTGTTAACAATGCTAACACCTAGCATAGTAGCGCTAAGTGTGTACACTCCTGATCAAAATCTTAAGACCAGTTGAAAAATTGCTAGAATTTGCACTTTGCGCATTTGGATCTTAATGAGGTTTTAAGTAGAGCTACAAAAGCAAAAGTAAAAAGTGGGAGTGAGACAAAAAAGTAATTTATTGAAAACAACATTTCAACTGAAATAGGCTGTTTATCAGCTGGTCGAAAGTTTAAGACCATCGCTCAAAAAATAACGAAAAACTCTCCTAACCAGAACAAAAAATGTTCTCAGTAGGACTCAGTAATGAGTAGCTCCACCGTTCTTGTTCATCACTTCAAAAATGGTTTGGGCAAGCTTGATGCGAGTGTTTCCAGGAGGCTAGTGGGAACATTGCTCCAAGTGGTGAAGATGGCATCACCAAGGGCATCAACTGTCTGGAACTGATGGCCATTTTTATAAACTTCCCTTGCCATCCATCCCCAAATGTTCTCTGTGGGATTTAAATGAGGGGAACATGCAGGATGGTCCAAAAGAGTGATGCTATTCTCCCTGCAGCGTTGTCCTGTTGAAAAAGCCAGCTGTTACCACACAGACGCGGGCCCTCAGTCATGACGGATGCCTGCCGCAACATCTGCATGTAAGCATCCGCCGTTTGACGACCCCGCACCACCTGAAGCTCCAGTGTTCCACTGAATGAAAAAGCACCCCAGACCATGATGGACCCCCTCCACTGTGCCAGGTAGAAAACATCTCAGGTGGGATCTCCTTGTCATGCCAGTAACGTTGGAAGCCATCAGGACCGTCAAGGTTACATTTTTTCTCATCAGAGAATAAAACTTTTTTCCACCTTTCAATGTCCCATGTTTTATGCTCCCTGGCAAAGTCTGAACGGGCAGTTTTGTGGCGTTGAACGAGACGAGGTCTTTGAATTCGTGAAACCCTTTTCCCGCAGATGCCGTCTGATGGTTATTGCGCTGCAGTCGGCGCCAGTAAGGGCCTTAATTTGGGTGCAAGACCGCCCTGTGTCTTGATGGACAAGCCAATCTGATCCTCCGGCTCAGCGCAGGTGTGATTAAAAAAAAAAAAGAAAAAAAAAAAAGACTATCACAAAATTAAATGAAATATTTTAATATCATTAATAATTACAAAATTATCTGAAATATTTTGGGGCATTTTTATTGTAACACTTTCAAAATATTTGCGTTTGAAAATTAAAAAACATATACTTCAGACTAATTGAATTAATTTACTTTTGTCGTGTATATAAATTATAATAAATATTTAATGTAATTACATTTTACATGTATTTTGAAATACAAATATTTAGAAATTGTTAACATTTAAAATAAAAAAATAGTTCAGATCAGAAAATGACTTTCAAACATTTAATGTAATTGGCCATATTTGTATTTCAAAATAAACAAATACTATACATTACAAAATTATAGTCAATATTTTATTGTAATTTTCCAATAGTCTGAACTATATTTATTTTAAATGTTATGCGATTCTGAAAATATTGGTATTTAAAAAGTAAAAAAAATATTTTAAGCTATCACAAAATTACATGAAATATTTTAATATAATAATTATAAATATTTCATTAATAATAATCATAATGCTTATAATTAATATACATTACAAAATTATATTAAATATTTTTGTGCATTTTGAAAATATTTGCATTTCAATTTTTTAAAATAGTTTTAATAAAAAAAATAATTTAATTTCAGACTGATTAATTTTATTTTGAAATGTACATAAATGAATATTAAAAAATATATTTCAAGTAATTTCATTTTATTTTTAAATTTTGTATATATATTTTTGATAGGCATCTATATATATAAACATTAAATTATCTATTATTTTTTATTTTTTTGTAGTTGCCATTCCTCCTTTTAATATATCAATTTTGCAGAAATAATTGAGTGTATTTTTGTTTAAAGCAAAACGGGCATGCATGCATTTGGAAGGCTATTTTAAGTCCAAGTAAATGAGGGTGCTTTTACTGTACCTGTGTAAAAGTGGGTGATGGGGAAAATGTGGGTCCCAGGATGAGAGCAGTTGAATCAGAATGCCTGTAAACGAGGATATACATGACATTTGCAAAAAATATCACGGGTTACTTGCTTGTCCTTGAAGCAGATAGACGTCCAAACGTGGACGCTGCAGGACCTTCGGTGTCAGGAGATGTGACGCCTTAAACGTAGATCAAACGTGACCAAGACAGTCGTAGACAAATAGATTTATTGAACTGCAAATTGTTAAATAAAATTGTGAAAAGCAAATTTAAATAAATCCATTTTCATATGAGATTAAGCAACCTAATCGTCGATGGATTACAGCCTTTTAAGACTACACACAAACACACGCACACGCACGCATACACACACATACACACTTGAGTGACAGTTTTAAAAGTGAGTTGATTCAGTTAGAACTTATTTGTGCATAAGACCTGAGAGTGATGAAATGATGACAAGTTACGCTCTTCTTCTTTGGTATTTCATGCTAAATGAGCACTTAGGCCTCATCCGCAGAGGCGGCTATGTTGGCCAGAGCCGGGATGAGCTTTGCGTACACGTCGATGCCTTTCAGGAAGACGCGTTCGTTCAGATACTCGTTGTGGTCGTGCAGCAGGATTGGTGTCTGGTTCATCGGGGAGAAACCGATGGCTGGGATACCCACCTATAAAAAGGGACACCCAAAAAGTAAAGTAAAAGGTCCAAGAGTCAAAGACGGAAAGTGATAAATACTCACGGCTCGAATGAAACGGCTGTCTGTTGCAGCTGGAAAGATCTCCTTTTCCAACGTCATGTCCCTGCAGGAGACATTTGTGTCATATGAGAGCAAACTAAATGTTTCCAGCAGGCATAACTTGGATAACCACGATGAAGGCTACCAAAGGAATGGCCATTTTCCACTGCACCATACCGTAACGCTAAAGCAGGGGTGGGCAAACTGCGGCCCGCGGGCCACATCAGGCTTGCCGAGCGTCTTAATCCGGCCCACCGGACATTTCACAAATTCCTTTTGTTAAAGCTTTAACATCGAAACTGTAGCCGGCAACATGACTTGCAGTTATTGTGGCATGCTTGAGTCGCCAGAAGGGTCAGATACAATTTGTAGCAATCCAAAACACAACACAACCCGTCAACACACACGACACACAAAGTAACCTACCTACTGCTCCATGCGGGCATACAAATAAATATCTACGCACAGTACCTATGCCAAAAACCCCCGCCACAAGGCATGCTGGGTAGCTTGTGGAACTCTTTCTCCCAACATTTTTCTGTGCTTGTCGCATTTTTGCTTGACTGATGCTGAGGAGGTCGTCGGAGAAGTAAACAAAGAGGAGTTAACATACTCTTGATATCCATGCTGGACTGCCCAGCATGCCTTGTGGGCTTTTGGAAATAACAGTTTTAAGTTACATGTTATGTTTAGCGCTTAATTGTTGTTGATCACCCACGTAGTAGTTGTTGATTTATGTGCTGCGTTAACTTGCTGTGGATGTGTTGTATTTCCGTTTTGTTGCACCGTGAGCAAGTATGTCGTTCTGTTTGATGACCACCTATATATAGCCGGCCCCTCCACCAAATTTTTTAACCCAATGTGGCCCACAAGTCAAAAAGTTTGCCCACCCCTGCTCTAAAGTCTACGTCACAACCATTTTTTTTGGCCGTGTGATTTGTGGTGTTTCCCAAAGTGCTGGGTTTTTTTGCTGTTGGAGAACGTAGTTGTGGTGACAGTGCACCCAACGTACAACCTGTAAGTCAAACATGTGTGCCACGCAAGACGCGGCTGGGACGTACAAGCTGTGGCTTCATTGGTAGAGCCAACACATGTAATGTTGGAAGACCAACGTCTGTCAAACTAGCAATGAAAGTACTGACCTTGCGTTCCATGTGGGCTTCGTCTGCATCTCAGCTTTGTCATATACTGTAGCTGAAAATACTTTTATTACAATCAACTTCACTCCTTGCTTCTTTTTTCACCACCATTTTATTTATTTTTTTCCCCCCCCAAAGGTAGCTTTAGTTGTATCAGGCATTAAAATGAACATGAAACTGAAGAAACAAGGGTGGTCTAATCATTTTTTTCATGACTGTATGTGTATGTAATGTTTCTGGAGCCCTTTTGAAAATGCACGTGTCCTGGCCAATTATGCAAATTAGATGATGATGTCAGAAATAAATACAGGAGAGCCTGGTCTTCCCTCCAGCGTTAAGTAGAAGAGTGTAGGTGTTGTCTACTGCAGGGGTGTCCCAAGTGTGGCCCATTTGCGTCCCGTGCCTGTCTTTTTTTGATTGCCCGCGGCACGTTCTAAAAATGTACTTTAACAAGTAAACTTGAAAAACAAAACAAAACAAAACAAAAAAACAGCAGCAGCAAAAATGGAAAAAACAGTAGTAATTTTACAAGAATAAAGTCTAAACATTATGGGAGTAAAGACAAAAATGTTTTTAAAAAAATTGGTAAAAACAGACGAAAGGTGTTTCGGGCATGCCCAGCCAGGAGAAGGCCCCGGGAAAGGCCTAGGACACGCTGGAGGGATTATGTCTCACAGCTGGCCTGGGAATGCCTTGGTGTCCTCCTGGTGGAGCTGGAGGAGGTGGTCGGGGACCGGAAAGTCTGGGCTTCCCTACTGAGACTGCTGCCCCCGCGACCCGGACCCGGATAAGCGGAGGAAAATGAAATGGAATGGAATGAAATGGTAAAAACAGCTTTACCAGTAATTTTAAGAGGATAAGGTCAAAATATTAAGGGACAAAAAAAGTTCTATTCTAACAAGGAAAAAAAAAGAATAAAAATAAACCTAAAATAATACAAATAAAACGTGGAATGTTATGATGGAAAATAATGTTGTTTTAGTTGAAAAATTAAAGAAAAAATACATGTAAAAAAAAAAGTCATAATAATATGAGAAACAAACAAAACAAAATAAAGTTGTAATTTTTGGAAAAAAGGTGACGAATGGGACTGGGAATGGGAATAAAGTCATAATTACAAGAAAAAAATTTACAAGAAGAAAGTTGAAATCGTTGGAAAATGTGGGAAAAACACAAAGACAAAATGTTGAGGATAAAAGTCCCATTCTAATGAGAAAAAAAAAGTCACTATTTTACAAGAATAAACTTGATACAGTACAGTACTATACAGTATTATGAGGCGACATAATGCCATTTTGGTAGCAAAAAGTTGAACTATAAGAAAAATACATTATTTCTTCAACGTTGTAATATAATGTGAAACAAGCAAAACAAAATAAAGTTGTAATTTTTGAAAATTAAATATGTGCATAATGTCATAATTTCGTGAAAAAAATATCCATGAAGAAAGTTGAAATAGTTGGAAAATTTGAAAAAATACCCCAACAACAGCGGAAATTGAAAAAACTGCTGTAATTTCACAAGAATGAGAATAAAAATAAAAATTTATGAAGATTATTTAAGAATAAAGTTAAAATATTTTGGGGAAGAAGAACAATAAAAATGGGGGGGGGGGGGGGGGGGGAGCATAGCGTGAAGTTGGCATTAACAATAGGCTTTTTCACCTGTATGACAAAGCTGAGATGAAATATATATAGAATTTCTTAGCATATCTTTCCAAAATATCAAAGTGGTAAAGTTGCATCCTTTCATTTTTCACTATGTGGCCCTCGCTGGTAAAAGGTCTGACACCCCTGGTCTAGTGGAAAAGGAGCCAATTAATTAGAGGCTGCAACCTGCAATATGCAATACAAATGCCCTTTATACAGTTATGCAAATAACACATTATGTAAAAAATCCAATTGAAATGTAGTCTCATTGTCAGGATAAATAAATCAGGATAAATATGTGCCTTTCCAAGATTAATGATTTAGTAAAAGGTCTCAAAAGTAATAATCTCTCTGTAAAGTCATTCAAATTGCTGAGGCGGACCTTTAAAAGTGCTGATGTGGCCTTACATCAGCATGAGCCATCTCAAAGAGTTACTGTATATTAAAATAGGATGCCTGCCGGTTGTATACTATGTGTCTATAAAAGGTGAAAACCGCATGTGTATATGTGTTGTGTTGTGTATGTTTACAAAAACTCACATTTCCCTGCAGGCTTGACTGAAGGCGCTCCACCAGGGGTCGCTCTCCTTTGTGGAGGTCATGTTCTGGTTCATGTGTTTCTGCACAAAAACAACTCATTGAAGTCTTCAAAACGCGGCAGATGTGACGGACCCAAACGGGAGCAGAGGACTGACCTGAGCAAACTCATACGTGACATCCTCACCCGCTCCCTTACACCACTGCTGGATCAGCTTCTCAAACTCCTGATGGGATAGGACAAAGTCTGCATTACTTAACTTATTAACACCTGCAGACACACACACACACACAAACACTAGGGGTGTCATGAGAGGCTCAGTTCACGAGACAAGACGATACATGAGATTGGGTCTATGAGGACGAGACGAGATTTTAACATTACTTTGAAGAAAAGTGCAATGAAAAATATGACAATATATTGCAATCTACTAATACAATTTGTACTAAGTTACGCTCTTCTGCTGTCTGTGTGTAGCGCTCCCGACTCCACCCACCGAGACAAAGAGACTGTATGACTGACAAGAAGGTTCCCTCCGTTCATGCTGTTGTTCTATTGGAACAAGCATACCAAGGTGCTGAAAGCAATGCACAGAGTGAACTCTCTTCCTGCCTGTTTGGAGGTGAGAGACGAGGAAAACAGACACACCCGCACATGGCAATACATTGATTATCCACTTAATTTTCATTTATTGTGTGATTAATTTATTTATTACAATCCCAGGCCGAGTGCCCATGAGGCAGTTGTTTTCTGTCCGACAAATCTTGTCACGTGTTAATCTCGCGAGATCTTGTGACACCCCTAACGCACACACACACACACCTGTAGATTTACAGTTGGAGGGATCCTCAAGTCAAAGCTGACGTCCATTTCAGCTGGGATGACATTGTAGGCCACACCCCCTTTGACCATGGTCATATTTACTGTGGTGACATCACCCAGCGTGAAACACTGGCTGGTATTTAGCCTGGAATTGACATACACGTTAATCAAAATTCATGTGGGGGTTGCCTACAGCCACAGCTGTTAAAGCCAATGTTTTTTGGGCAGGCGCTAATTAAGACACTATAGGAGACGTGTAGTTTAAGAATAGAGGTGTTAACTGTAGAATTTAGGATATTATAAGTGTATTATATGGTAAGCAAGAGGATAAAATAGGGCCGCTCACATTGTTAAGATTTAAACATTAAAAAAACAAACAAATGCTCTGCAGCAGCGTATTACCAGACATTCTTTTGGCCTCACCTGTGTTTCTCCATGTCTCTGAAATTCAGGAAAGAGTTGATGACGTGGCGCTGGAAGAGAGACAAAGGGCCAGCGTTTACGCTCGGATGTTCACATAAACGCAGACACAAAAACACAACAGAAACTCACCAGCTTCTCGGCGGCCGTGTTCTCCACAAACCTGGAGCCATGCCCGGGACTGCCTGGACAGTGGATGGTAATCCCTGGAAAGAGGACACTGATTCAACAACAGTGCCATCACCTTGGAATTTTTTTTTTTTTTTTTAATGATCAGAACTGATTTCATACTCACACCAGGGATTTCTTTCTCCATAAAAGACAGTGAAGGCATTGCTGGGGTTGGCCAGACCTACACAGCAAAAACGGCGTATGATCCATAAAAAGGTACAGTCGTCCGGGCGAAACAGAATTCAATGTTAATATATAGAATATTTTCATAGTTAGGCCGCACGGTGGCCTAGTGGTTAGCATGTTGGCCACACAGTCAGGAGATCGGGAAGATCTGTTTGCATGTTCTCCTGCTGCGTGTGTGGGTTCTCTCGGGTACTCCGGTTTCCTCCCACATTCCAAAAACGTGCATGTTAGGTTAATTGGCGACTCTAAATTGTCCATAGGTATGAATGTGAGTGTGAATGGTTGTTTGTCTATACAGTATGTGCCCTGCGATTGACTGGCGACCAGTCCAGGGTGTACCCCGCCTCACGCCCAAAGTCAGCTGGGATGGGCTCCAGCATACCCGCGACCCTAGTGAGGATAAGCAGCATACAAAATGGATGGATGGATGGATTTTCATAGTTATAGAATAGAAAATCTGTTTACAATCTTCTAAATACGTTTTTTAACATTATTAGAGCCTTCTAGACATGAAATAACATCCCTATGGTCACCTTTACACTCCTATTACCAAATATAGCAGATATAATCAAATAAAATAAGACATATTAGACCTAAATAAGATAACAGACTCGCACATTAGCAGATCTTGTTGTTTAACATCGCTGGACATTCTTCCAGGTGGCTACATTTCACATTTTCCAGTTCAAACAATGTTTTAACTTTGAGTATAAATTGTGCTTCTTGTTGCTCACTGTACTCAGCTCCATTCCATGAGAGTCACAGCTGGTTAGCAAACGCCGAAAAAAGGTGGCTTCTCGGCATTTCCTCAACTGTGTCCCCGTTATGATAGACTATCTTAGTAATTGTGTTTTTACAAATACATATTTGAACGATTTCCACATGCGACAACGGCGCATTTAGGCGGTATTTTTGCTCTGATTTTACATGACTTCTAGTTCCAAATATGCTTGTTTGCCCCCCATCTCTTTGAGGCGGGGCTTATAACAACCGGATGTGACGTTACCTGAAACCCAGCAATCATTTACTAAATACCAAATACTGTACTTGTTTCCCCCCATTGAGTGTCCATTGATTCCTCTGTAAGTATTATATGTCAGCCTTTAAAAAAAATACTTCCATTGACCTTAGGGACTAATAAAAGGTGCCCCTTCCTAAATAGATGTTTAAATAGCAATAGTGACTGATATTACCATCTAGATTATTTTTAAATTAGGCAGCAAAAAAAAATCGAAGAAGAAGCTTTAAGAGTGAGATGATGGCAATGACTTGAGGGCAATGGATAAAAAGAGACGAAGGTTTAATGATTATTACACCACTTATTTTAATATATTTAAATCCTCTTGCTTCAGGGAGACCGATTTAATCAACTATATTAAATTAAATAAGTAACTGAGCAGCTTATTTATTTATGACTTTAAGCCTGTGCTGTTGACCCAACACGTTATTCATTTACCTTCATCCAAGGCAAAGCCAATGTTTAATTTCTGGAACTCTGGATGCTCCACAAATGTCTCCATGCCATGATGACCTCCCACCTCTTCATCTGTCCAAACAGAAAGTATAGTAAATGCTGTAATTGTAGCCAGGGTGCTGTAATTATAGCCAGCAGCTACTGCCACGTTATGGAGTTAATACAAAAAACCCACATCAGGAGGTTGCCTACAGCAGGGATGTCCAAAGTGCGGCCCGAGGATGTTTTTGTATTGGCACATTTTAAGAATATAATACAACACAATACACAATAATAACAATAAATTTAAAAAACCCAGCAAAAATGAAAAAACAACACTTATTTTACAAACATATACTTTAAATATTAGGAGAATAAAGTCACAATACTGTATAAAAAAATAAAAATTAATAATAATTCAAATAACAAAAATTAATTGAATTAAAAATAAAATTCATTAAAATTAAAATTGCAATGTTAAAGAAAAAAGACATTGTTTTCTAAAGCCGTAATATTATAAGAAACAAACAATAGAATAAAGTTGCAATATTTAGAAAATTAGGTGGTGAAAAAGTTTCTAATATCGCAGGATTAAAGTCAAAATATTATGGGGGAAAAAAGTCATAACGTGACCAAAAAAAAATGTAAGAAAATGTAATTGTTGAAATAGTTGGGGGGGGGAAAAAAACAGAAATCGAAATACAAACAAGTGTAATTTAAGGAGAAAAGGTTCATACTAATAATAGTTTTTTTCACCTACAGTATATCACAAAGCTGAGATGCAGGCTGTTTTTTCTTTACATATAAACATATATATACACCCACACACCCACACACCCACACACATACAGTATATCCATATATTTGTTTTTGTTAACCGAATAGAGGCATTGATGGTATTTTGACCCTGTCAGATAGGATGGTATCAGTTGGTGTGAGAGGAATGAAAGACGCAATGGAGCAAACTTACCAGGAACAAACACTAAGTGCACTGTGCGCAGCATTTTCTGCCCCTCGGCCTTCAGTCGTCTCACAGCCTGGATGTACCTAGAGAATTAGTGCGAGTCAGGCAACTGAAATATAAAAAGCAAGTCTACAGGATGGATGACTCGGTATTGGAAGTCAATATTCCATGACATTATTGTTCGCATTAGAAGCTGGCACGGTCTCACAGGTAGCCTACGTGATTGCTGGATGTTGCTGTGTGAAATTGCACGCAGTTGCATATTGTGTAACGGCTCAAGTGAGTCTATTTTGAGGGGTCTCTGTGTACCAGAGGCGACATGTTATAACCATAGGAAGTTCCTGTGGTGAGAAGAGTCATAAAGGCACTTTATACCCACTGTATTGTCACACATTTCATGTCCTGTGATCCGCGTCCATAAATGTTGCCCTCCGCGTCTTTGAAAGCACTGAAGGCATCGTATTTCCAGTGTTCCTGGGGGAGAGATTGGTGTCAATCATTCACACCCAGCTTGTTCTAAAACAGTACGACGCGTACCTGGAAAACGGGAACGACATCTGTGTGGGAGTTGAGTAAAACAGATTTCAAGTTGGGGTTCGTCCCTTGCCAGGTCATGATGGACACGACACGGCCCGGACATATCTGACAAAAGCAGGAGCAACAACAGCATGATGTCAATATTTCATTAAACATTAAAAACCTTGTTTTAAACTAGTGGTGCACAAAGTATTTTTTTTTTTCCCCCAAACCGATACCGATAACATTTTTTCTATCTACTTTTTTTAAACTTTAGATTTAAGTGTAGTTTGTGCACACTTGGAGGTAAGAAGTAGTGGAAGAAATTAGGAATTGACCAACTGTAGGTGTTGATTTGTCCTAATTAAATATCATGACATTATCATGATATTTATATTTATATTTATATCATTATATTTATATTATCATGACATATCATGACTACTACCCCATCGCTGCTATCGGTAGAACCAGAGTACAGAGCGGCCACTTGCTGTGGCCCAGCAAGGTGCACTGTATTCGGGCACACGCTCCAAGCAGCCGGTGTGACGCCACAGAGATCTCTGGCAAACCTTTTGCACTTTCAACCATCGTCGCACAAAAAGCCCCAGGCGTCGAAGCCTTTCTTCGTTTCAAGTGGCTGATGAGGTTTTTTGTGTGCTTGATTTTTTTTTTCCCCCCCTCACCGCAAAGCATTTGATACAGCTAACACTCAAAATGTCTTCTTTGAAAACTGAATGTTTTATTTAGAAGTGAATTCAGGGGAAGTTACAACAGGCCGTTAACGTCATAGGCAGGATAACGAAGAAGCGTTTCATTTGCTCACCCACACGGTACGGGTAATCTCGCCTCATTGGAGTGTTTTTTTAAATTATCGGTTATGGGAGCTATTTTTAATGTTGTTGGATTTATCGGTACGACATCAGAATTCCCTGATATCGGCCTGATAATTATGGTGCACTCCTAATTTAAACTAAAAGCAGAAAAACAGCAAGGCCAAACACAAAGGGCAATAATAAAGGCAATGCAACAGAACCTGAGGCTCAGAGCTAACCTTCATGAGAAGGTACATGGGGGAACCTAACTCCTTTCACTTCACATTATTGCAATATTTACAACCAATGTTGTTATTCCTGTTCCTGTTTCTCAAATTCCATGGCAGCTTATTTAGTCAACACGCTTTGTAGTCCGGAATGAAGTGTGCCTTCTGCTGGTTGCTGCTAAGTAGGGAATTCCATTAAACCTCCATAAGCACGCCTACTCAACTAAACTGTTCTGGGAAAAAACTAAATTGACAGCTAAGGACTTCTCCCTTGACTGCTGTTATTTTCTGTATAATAAAAAATATATATTTTTACCTCACCAAATGGCTAACACTGTATAGTGATAAATTAAAAAAAATAATAAACTAAAACAAAAAAGAGCAAGACCACAAAAAACTACACGACGTCAGGAGTGCTCTGCTGGTTCTAAGGACCTACCAGAAAAATGCTAAATGCTAAAAAAAAGTTAATCAAAGATCCTGTAAATGACTTAAAAGCATTCCTGTTTTTAAGGACCTACTGCAAAAACACTAATCAAAGATCCTCTATATGACAGAATAGCACTGCTACTTTTAAGGATCTACTAAAAAAAAAAAACACACACACATCAAAGATTGTCTATATTACAGAAGAGCACTGCTGTTTTGAAGGACGTACTGCATAAAAGAGTCAAAGAACTTCTACGCGACCGGTGCGCACTGCTGTTATTAAGGATCTACTGCAAAAACGGCAGTCGAAGATCCTGTATAGAACGAAAGAGCACTGGTGTTTTACAGGACCTACCGCAAAAACACTAATCAAAGGTCTTCTATATGACACGAATGTTCTTGTTATTTTGAACTTATGGGCTGGTCTGACATCATTTATGGGCCATTGATGGGCCTGCCGGATGCCTCGCACTGCTCAAAAACTTCACTCCGCAGCCACGACAAAACAAAAGCAAGTTGGAATGTGATGTATTTTGCCCCGCACGAGGATAAATATTTCATGCTGGTACATGGATTATTGCTGTAGAATGATAGCAACACACCTCAATCTTCTTCATGGGCAGGGCGAGCTCCTCTGCAATTCTGTCCAGGAATCTCACAGCAGCATCTGAAAACGAGTAGTTTTATACATTTGAATTGTCAAAAGCTGACATACCAGTCTAGTAATTGACTCTATAGTGCTCTCATATTATGTCTTGAGTGCATGTACAGTAAATGTGTCCCCACACTGACAAACTGGATATATCCTGTTGTGTCTGGCACAGAGATGCTAGCTTCCACCCTGCAAGCTAAAAAGCCAGGCCTCCCAGAGAGCAGACGTCTTTTTCTCACAGACACAGACAGACAATTACATCTGCAAGAATTTGGCAGGAGTCCATCTCCTGGTGTCACATCACATTCTTTGCATGAATGAAACGTGTGTATGGAGGAAGGAAAGGAACACCTCATCATCCAAAGCATATCACATCATGTGTTAAAACCACTTTGAGGTTCCTGCTCAAAAAAGACATGTGACTTTGACTTGATTATAAAGTCAAGATGGGAATCTCTTTGCGGTGGACGATTCCATACGCATCTAGATACATGGGTTAAGATACCATTAACAAAATGGAAGAAAGGTTAAACAAGGGGAAAAAACAGGAAAAAAGGAGAAAAAAGAAAAAAAGAAAAGATACGATTCAAAAACAATATATTATAAAAACAGATTGTTTTGATACAATTGATACAGTGTACAAATGATATGATTCGATTCGATATAATTCAACGGTTACATTTGTTGATGTAGACATAAATCTTACATTATAAAATAAAGAAGCCAATTGTATAAACGTGTCATTCTTACATTGTTTTCAAAAAAAGAGCACATGATATCCCCAACCACCGTTCCGCAGAAAACAATCAGGCACAATGATAAAAAAATAAATAAACACTTTTAAAAAAAATAATAATAAAATAATTTTTAAAAGCTACATCAAATTTTATGTAAAGAGATATCAATATTGGAAATATGGGCCATTATTTTATTCAAAAAACAATACACAGAAATCCCCCAGTTTTTGCAAGTTTAAGTTTAATGGGCACGGTGCCTTGTTGGACAGTCCTTGAAGGCACCATGTAACTTTGCCCCACGCTGTACAGATGGACTATACTGTACTTTTAGACTTTTTCTTTCACCTCATATTTGCTCCCACATGCTGATACTATGTGGGAATTCATAAAGGTAAGATTTAATGACGTTATTGAGTTCTAATGTATGTATTTGTTCTCTGAAAAAGTCCAGGCTGGTACTGGTGGATGGTGGCTCTGTCTTCATTTAGTGCTTTTAATTTGATGTTTTCCTGTCTTAAGTGTTACACGATACATCATAAATAAGATCAATTAGATGGCTAGAATGTACGTATGTTTTGCTGATGTGTTGAAACTCTTTCCTGATGACTAGCTAGCGCATTGCTAATACTAGCATTGCTAATGCTATTTACATCCATTCTGGTCTTCAGTCATGTTAAGCTATGGAGCATGCGTGATTCGTTTCGCCGGAAGCCCAGGCTCCCGCATTGCTTAAGAGACGGACTGTCAAGCGGTTGCTAGTCTTGCGATGCCCGGTGAATGTTTCACATCCCCTAAAAGTGGACGTCTGCTTAACTATTTTTAAAAGGCCACAAAAGGGGTCAACAATGCTTTCGCTTGCCCTCCACTGCATGGTTGATGGGTAACTACAAAGAATTCAAAGTCCACCTGACGACAAAGAAGCAATGCATGCCATAAATCCCAATCATAAAAGGATTAAGGAAGAAACAATTCGGTCCAAAGTAATGACATCTAATTTGAGAGCTGTCGCCTTTACAAAGATAAAACCGCATTGACAGCTGGTCTATGTATCAAAGGGAAAGCATCTGAAGCGCCGTCGTGTTTTTTACAAGTACATTTTACAAGCTTTTCTGAGCCCATCTCAGTTATCTTAGCTGGTAGAAATAGCTGATTATAAAAACAAACAATGTACGCAACCAGGCAGACGGCTTTTTTGGAATTGCCATATTTGGTCCTATGAGCTCAGCTAAGCTTTTGGATTTTTTAAATTTTTTTTATTTTATTTTATTTTTTTTTCATTTCGGTCTGCCCGCAGATGAATGTATTACGGGTCATATTATATCCGTGTCAATATTGTAACTGACTCACACTATCATAGTATTCCTTTACTACAGCGTGGCCCCGGGAGCTATTTTCAGCCCACAGCTCATTCTTTGATGACATTGTTAGTATTATTGTTATTAATATTTTTATGCCCAAGAACTACGTTACTGGCATAGTGACACCTTGCCACACCACACCGGCTAGCTACTAGCCGTCTAGCGACTAGCTTCACCACACACTCGCTCACAATTCCTCAGGCCACTAGCAAAAGGTAACACTACATATTGGAGCTGCCGCCACTGCTGCTGTGTTTTTGACGCTAGGTGTAGTGTTCCTTTCTATGTTGCTATGTGAAATCAATGCACTCAGGAAGGACGTTCCGCTAATGCTTCAAATTAGCAAAATACTGTAAGTATTCCATGTTATCATGAATGTAGCTGTTACTACATGCTCACAGCACGGATATAAAACCATAAAACCTTGTTGGAGCTTTTTGGAGATGTTTTAATAGCGGCCTTTCTAGGGCGGAATAGGTGTGTCCCATTATGTACATTTATTAGCAGCCACAGTATGATAAACTCTTTTGTTCACTTTAATATTTCCCCACATTAACTCGTGTGTTTAGCCCACCATAGTCTGGCTGCGGATGAACCGTCCTGAGGCGGAGGTACTCTCGAAACAGGCTGACAGAAGGGTCCTCTCCTTCGAATGACATTTGCGCACCTCCAATACCTGAGCCCTCTTTGTCAGGTAGCATGTTGAGGTCACCTGATGACACACACATATACAGACACACAAAATGTGGAAACTTAGAACTCTAAGGACTCTAGGACTGTGGATATGGCCGCAAATGAATGGATCAGAGTGTAGTACGCCATGGAGCAAGAAGTCTGCCATGATGGTGAGCAAGCGAGGTGGTCGGGGCTAGGCGGGCAACAGTGTACAATGTATTCACATCCATCCATTTTCTAGGCCACTTATCCTAATTAGACTGGTCGCCAGCCAATCGCAGGGCACATATAGACAAACAATCATTCACACCTATGGACAATTTTAGAGTCGCCAATTAACCTAACATGCATGTCTTTGGAATGTGGGAGGAAATTGGAGTACCCGGAGAAAACCCATGCACGCGCAGGGAGAACATGCAAACTCCACACAGAGATGTCCGCACTTGGGCACTGTGTGGCCAAGATGCTAACCACTCGGCCACCGTGCGGCCGCTCTGCTCTGAGTGTAAAATAAAATTATACCCACTGTGTACACTTTGATGAAATGAATGAATGTTATTTACTAAACACAATGAATATGTGGATATATATATAAATGTGTAAAAATACATTATACTGCAGAAATATGTCCTACAAGTAATATCAAAAACCTGAGCAGCAATATGAAAGGAACTTTTTCCTTCTTGGACTTATTTCCTTCCTTACAGTGTTACCAATGCTTCACAATCAACATTCAAAATAATAATACTTATATTATATGGATAATTAACTGCAAGTATTTATACAATGCGTCATTTACTTTAGTAATGGCATGGTTAATACATTTGATAGACTATAACCTAAATCATCATCACTGACTTGTCATGAATTCAACTAATCACCCAGAGAAACAAAGTAGCGTTAAACTATATTGTGTGGAAGATACACTTTGCGAGTCTTGGCCACTGTCCTGTTTATTTACAACAACATTTAATCTCACACACCTGCGTTGGTCTTTGGGAAACCTAAAACATGAGAAATCTGGTCTTTTGGACCCTCTATTGGCGAAATTAAAGGCGTAACAGTGTGCCGAGTACATGTTCACAATGCAATGTTTCTGGATCCTGCTCACCGTCATGGCGGCCAAACCCGCGCACTACACACGGAAGTAGATGCAGAGTTGACAGTCCTATTTATTTAACGTATTTGGTGGAAACTACCAGGTAGGCTAAAGGTACTATACTAGCTAGCTATATCAACGACAGGATAAAGTGGCTGAGTTTCACTACCCGGCACTCTTTCATGTTTGTTTCAAAGCAAAGAGAAATACTCACCGGGTAGTCTGGTTGTCGCTCAAGCACCGCCGACAACGAGCTGTCAAAAGGCGGTCTTCACTCGGGGGCAACACAGGTAAAGACAGCCCTCACGTTTACTGTGCGTCACGTGTTGCCCCTCGCAGCATTATGGTAAACCCCAGCGGGTTTCAAATTACACGTCAGTCCTTTAAACACATTTACCGTAATACCTTATATACTGTTTACTTGACTTCAATATGGTAATAATGAAGAAGAAGCCGACAGTGCTCTTGCTGTGTTTAAGGTTTACACCACGTGACCTAGAGGCAGTTCTGGTAGCAACCATAAGCTACGGCCACATACACACTCAGTATTGTTTGTACAATATTTTGCAAATTTAAGTGAATAACGGTGCATGTGGTTGAAACGATTTGCTCCAATTGTGTGTGTACACGGTGTTATGCATGAAAACAAAGTAGGTGAAAACAAGATAGTCGAAATGCAGTGAAAGCATATTTCAGCGTCACACATAGTTGAAATGTTTGTAACATGCTAATTTGTGTACTTACACCCAATCAGTGTGCATGAAACCAATCTCATATAGGTTCTTTGTCGTTTCGCTGCACGGTTTGACCTCCATTACCAATTTTCAGCCGGATTTTACGCACAAATTCAGGGCTGCTAGACACTAACTAGCTAGCAAGCCTCACTTCCAAGTCCCCCGTGGAGCAACACTGGACATTCTTCCAGGTTTTCCAGTTACAACAGTGTTTTAACTATGATTTTAGTATAAATTGTGCTTCTTGTTGCTCACTGTAAACTGGAGCTTTTTTATTCGGCTCGATTCCACGAGAGCCACAGCTGGGTTAGCACACACCGAAAAGGCGGCTTGTCAGTGTTTCCTGAACTTTTTTTTACCCGTTATGATGGATCTTAGTAAGAAGGTTCTCCCATATCTGAACGATTTCCGATGCGAGAACGGCGCATTTATTCGGTATTTTTGTTTTGATTTTACATGACTTGTAGTTTTGAATATGCTTGTTTGTAAGGCAGGGCTGACAACAACCGGATTTGGTGTCACATGAAACCCAGCAATTATCTTTCGGTCTTTCAAAATAAAATCGTACGAGTGACTGAATGAATACATATGTGTATTAGCACGAGGAACGTTTTTGAAAAAAAATCTCACATGATAATAAAATACTTTAACTACAAATTAATTTGAGCACATGTAAATATTAACACCACGTAAATTAACTCAATAAAACATTTGCATATTATTTTGAAATTGACTAAAAGGTAAGTACTGATCTTTAAACTACGATTGGATTAATATTTTTTATTTTAAAATAAAACAAAGAAATAAATAATAATATATTAGATTTTTAATTCTCATTAAATGAAATATGTAAATATATAATTAATCATTCAATTACACACGTGTACACAAAGGCTGGAGGCGTGCTGCTCTTGCCTGATGGTTACAGTGCTTCCTGTGAAAATGTCTGTGCTGACAGCAGCAGAATGGCAACACCTTTAATGAGACAGTATTGTTTGAGTGTAAATTATTAATCCGGGCCTTTAGCAACAACACTACCTCCGGGCCCTGCATGGACAGGAACGCCAACTGTCAACATTGTTAAATCATTAAACATCACCATCACGACCAGCAGATTCACCCACCTTCAAATAATTGTCTAGACACAATGCAATTATATTATGTTACTTTATTATCATATAAATAAACACATTTTTTTTCATTTAGATAATACTGTATTTTCTTCCCATGTTGCAGAGAGTGAGATTTGTTTCCTTTCAGCTAAAATGAGAAGTAACCAGACGCTCCCTCCCACCCCCCAAAAAACATGCACCTGGCTGCTGCTACATTTGCATATTTACAACTCCCATGTCACCTACAAAAATGGCAACACTGACGCAAAATGTAATGCTTTTTTTTGTTGTTTTTGCATGCAAAGAGACATAAAAGAAATCTCACACGATTGCACAAGTGGAGGCTTATTGCACACATGATGAAGATGAATAAATAATAATAATAATAATAAAGTATGCCCAGTCTTGTATTCATTGTCACAGATGATGAGCTGTGATCAAGCCTACCAGGCAAACGTCATCTTTTTCTGTCCGTCTCACTTCAGCTTGCCAAGGAAGTCGATGAGTCCTTGGTGGAAGGCGCCGGGTTTGTCCATGTAGCACGCGTGACGAGCTCCTTCCAGCTTGAGCACTGAGTGATGCGGGAGCTGGGCCAGGTTCTTGTGAGACTGGGCGCCCAGATTAGTGTCCAAGGCCCCAAATACGATCAGCGTGGGTGTCTTGGGAAAAACAAAAATAAAAATCATCCCGCAGCATCAAAAATGGAAAAAAAAAAAAGTCTAACCATAAACACCTAAAAGGTTACTTAAGAGATGCTCCTGATAATACACATATTGTAGATATATAATGGATATTTTTCCCCTAATATTAAATTTTTTTTCTTGCGAAAACACAACTTTATTCACATAAAAGTACGTACTGTATGTTTACTTATAGTAAGATAAGATGTTTTTTTCTTATTGTTTAGTTTTTAATAATACGTTTTATGAATACATTAAATAAAAATATTAACGTAAAATATGTTAGCCATTTTTGGTCATTATTATTTAAAGGACCTCTTTTAGAACACTGTCTTATTGGTTTAATCCATACACACATGCAAACTACAAGCGCAATAATAAACATATTGTTATATCATTAAATCATTAATACCTCTCCGCCAGTGTCCATCATGGAGGCAGGTGTACACAATTATAATAATAATAATAATAATAATAATAATAATAATAATAATAATAATAATAACAACAACAATAATGATATGTTTCCTCACCTGAACATTTTGATACTGCTGTGGCGTGTAACTGCGCGTACCAACCGGCGCTATTGGAACGAAGCCGTGCAGCTGTGCGCCGTTCTTCATGAGGAAAGGGATGGAGTAGTGTCCACTCATGGAAGGACTCACCAGCACCGCTGACCTCACGCCCAAAGACTCCATGAACCTGGAGAGCAGGTCCACTCGGTTCTGGTCATTCTTCAGAGTCACTGAGTCGGGCGAATTGCCATAGCCTGTTGTGAAAAGGGATTTTTAAATTCGTGTCATCTGATTTTTTATCCACTAGAGGGCGCACTTGCTAAACTAATTCAGTACGTAGACACCCTTTCATTCGATCACCGGACAGGTTTTGCTATATGATCAGTGGTGGGTGGGCCTTCAGTGGGGCCTTGGCCAGACAGAATTTTTCTTGGCAGTGTGTTTACAGTGCCTCAATTGCATTAATGATTCTGGCTTTTATGCCTTCTGTCATAAAAGTCATGTGTGCATATGTACGGTAATATCTTCCATCCATCCATTTTCTATACCGCTTCATCCTCATTAGAGTCGCGGGGGCATGCTGGAGCCTATCCCAGCTGACTTCGGGCGACAGGCGGGGTACACCCTGGACTGGTCGCCAGCCAATCACAGGGCACATATAGACAAACAACCATTCACACTCACATTCATACCTATGGACATAGACATACACATATGTAAATATGTGTATTTTTTTTTTATAAAATATATATATAAAACACATTTAGAAACACTTGGTTTTCAGTAGACATTTTTAGTATAGAAATGTAATCTACATTTGTTTGGTTTTTTGTTTTGTTTTTTTTAAGTCAAGCCACTCTACAGTTGGCTATTATAGTAACGTAACTGATTGTGTTCTCGTGAATTGTACCTGGCAGGTCCAAGGATAAAGCCTGATATCCACTGGTTGCGAGAAGAGCCATGGTGCCAAGCTCTTCCCAGGTTTTAGAGGTGAAGGCCTGGCCATGCAGAAGCACCACTTGCAACCTGCAATCAGATACGATGTCATTACATCTCAGGCTCATGCAACGCATAGCATACAGCAGGCGGGAATCTTTCTAACTTTACAGACGCCATTTCGATTCCGGTCACCTGGGCAGTATCTGGCGTCCAGCCGAGTCAACGGGTAAAGCCTCTCGAAAGAAGAGCGGCGGGTCCCCGGGAAGCTGTCCGGTGCGAACTGACACGTTGATGTTGGGAACTGGAGGGGGGGAAATGGCCAGGAGGCCGACACTTGGCGCGCGCCGGGACGGCTCCTTGGTGCCCTGACGTATGGACGGCAGCAGCAGGTACAGCAGTACGGTGGCCAGCAACGCCAGGCCCAGAAGCACCAAACGATTACGCAGGAAATTCATTTACTCGATAGCAACGGCCTAGAAAGAGTCAGAAGTTGATGCAATGTATGTAATCACAGAACTCGACAGCAATGAGGTGGTGCAAGCGCCCTTGCTTGTACAGTTGGGGGTTTGTGTGTGTTGTTCGCAATTGCAGCGTTTTTCGTTTCATTTGCAAAACTAAGCTGCGTCATATTGACAGCTGTTTCTAATATTTTGGTTACTTTATGTACCCAAACGAAGAAAAACTCTCAGTATGATGCTGTGCAGTTGTACACCTTTGCAAACTACAACCCCAATAATTCACATATAATTAAGTGGTGGCTAGTTGTATTTCTGTGTGACTGCGTTAATGCAATAATACTAAAACAAAATCGACGCCACACAGCGATAAACCTCCCTAAACCAGTCAAATAGTCAAATCGAACGGAGAGTGAACGCTAACAGTAGCGAGACATGCTAAATCTATTCAATGAGACGCTGCCGCTATTTGCGAGGATGGAGATGAATTAGAATAATCCAATGACAACACACCGTAACACTAGACACTGGAGGACGAGTTCACAGAGACAAATACTTTGTTTTCTTTATAGTCATCTCCTCTTCTTCCGTGTCTGCTGGATGGAAGAGAAGCTTCACTCTGACGTCGGCTATCTTAAATGTAACGTTAAACCGTTCTGTTGACAACGGAGTGGATCAACCGTTCCGTTAGCCTACTAACACTCAATACTGTTACAAACGACACGTTAGGCAAACAAATTTATGTAAAAAAAAATCTGCACTAACAGTCAAGGCACGAACACCGCACACGTTAAGTGGCTCTACTGGTAATACAGCGTGAGAGTGGTAAGAGGCGAAACCGTGTTGTTTGTCGGACTCAATTACGAGTTGCACATAACAAACCGCCAAGCCAAAAACGTCATATCCTGTAAATAATAACTCGATGTTTAAGACTTTATTTTCAATTGTATTTGATTTTTGTTTGCTTTATAAAGTTTATTCTCAATCTTACTATACTCTGTAAAGGCGGCCTCTGTAGCAAAGTGTACTTATAAACATTTGACTGGTAAGCAAAATATTAAAATTTACATTCAAATAATCTTTTTAATATTTTAATACCGTAATATTTGAATTACAAATACACGGTATCTTTTTTTTTCTTCAAGCCAATACAAATAAAAATATCTGCTTTAATTTAGATTTAAGTGTAGTTTGTGCACACCTGGAGGTAAGGTAAGAAGGACTGGAACAAATTTGATTTGACCAACTGGACCTGTTGATTTGTCATCAAATATCATATTACTACAACCACATCACTACTATCAGGAGAACCAGCGTATAGGGCGGGAGGCACCACCTTCTGTGGCCCAGCAAGATGTATTGTATTTGGGAATGACGACACGGAGGTCTCTGGCAAACCTTTTGCACTTTCCAAACGCCGCAGCGCTGGTGTTTCAGGTGGCTGATAAAGTTTTTTGTGTGCTCGATGTTTTTTTTTCCCCCCTCAACGCGGAGGATTTGGTACAACTAGCACACAAAATGTCCGAGTCGAAAAGTGAATGTTTGTTGTGAGCTCAGGGGAAGTTACGTTAACGTCACAGGCAGGAGGAAAAAGTAGCACTTGATTTGCTCACCCGCACTATACGGGTAATCTTGCCTCATTGGAGTGTTTGTTTTTTTTAAATTATCAGTTCCCTGCTAGTTTTAATATTATCGGATTTATTGGTATGATGTCATAGTTCCCTCATATCGGCCTGATAATTTGTGCACCTCTAATTTAAATCATTAAAATGTAGCTAAACTATAGTTCTGTGTGGACTGAAAAGGTAGAATGTAGCATAGTAAAATATTAAAAGTCCAAACGTAAAGTGAAATTATCTTTAATGTAAAAAAAAAAAAAAGCACCTGATGAGAGAATATTATGACAAAACATGTCATTAAACGACAGCCAATTTGTTTCAATGCATTTGAAAAAAATTAGGCTTTCTAAACGCCAGCAGAAACAAAAGTAATGACCAACTAAACGATTCCAACCAAACTATTAATGCACTGCCAGTATGCCCGTCTTTGTACCCAGTACAAACTTCATGCAACTGAAAAACGGGTTAAAGTGCACAATGTCATGAAGTTTGCAGCATCGTAAACATTCTATTGCTTGGCAGCTTCTACAAACACATCTTGATAGCTAAATACCCTTTTTGCCCGTTGGCATAGAGAATAAATACAGAACCTACGGTATACATAGACTGCCCAGATAGCGCCAGCTACCAAGAATGACATTAAAATATATGTTAGATATGGTGATGCGAGCTACAGTCGTCGCTGTCATCACAGTTGCTTTAGCAGGAACTTGGACATAAGGTCTTACAGTTACCAAAAGATGTTGGTGCATTTACAATATATATTAGTGACACATTATGCATTTTCCAATGTCCAATTATCCTTTTTTTTTTTCTTTGCATAAAACTTTCACAGCTTTACATGGAGGGATATGATGATCATTTGATGATAATGAAAGGCAGGTAGACTTTTACAAAACACTGTTACCAACAGAAGGCTGAGCTCAACACTGTCATAGAAAAACATCAATAAAGGCATCCGTAAACAATAAAGAATAAGACATGTTCTTCAAAAGAAAAAGGCAGGTTCAGTCAAGAGGTGTCGGAAAATTGTTAACAATGAAGAGCACAGAATGCAGTATGAATCTCGCTCTTTTTTTATTTTTATTTGGTTTCTTGGTGAGATTGGAAGAAATTCCATAGCCAGCTGGATGATTTGTAATATTTCTCCCCTTTTGGTGCAATATAGTGTTCAGAATTTAAACGTGCTGTTGGGTTCACACAACAATAAAATCTAAAAATGAGATTGTGCGCAAAAGATTGCATCCAGTTTGTTGAGTTTTTTAAAAAATCAAGCTGCAAGCAGCGTGGAACGGGCACTTGCATCCCCATAAATCAGGGTTTACGCAGGACTCGCAGCAACGAGGTGGCACATTAGTTAATTAAGAAAAGCACACACGGATGTCCTCAGAGTGTCATCATCATCAGACACTCCAATTACTTTCAAAGTCTGACCTCATAGAGCCGACTTGCTGAGGTTTCGTCTTGCTTCATCAAAGGCAAGGCTTCTCCCACATCTTATGGCATCACCTAAAATCCTTCACAATTTATCATCACCCATCTGTCTAGCATCCATGACTTTCATTTGGGCTCATTTAGTCAAAGTCCCCAAAATGAGTTTGTCAAAAGAACAACCCCAGGTTGTCGCCCAAAATGGCTTCTACAGACTTTTTGCATGCGTCTTGTGAAGATAGACGTCTACACCAAATTCTGTGACGATCCGTGAAACTAGTGGCAAGTGCTAATGTTTTTTCTAAATTCATAAAGAGCGCTACTGTGAATTGTGGGGTTCGTGTTCAGAACCACTGAAATAGAAAGTTTTTCGCCGGGCCCGATGCACACTTTGCGAACTTTGGCAAGCTTTTTATGCATGTTAAAGGAAAAGCACCATTTTTGGAGGGATTTTGCCCATCATCCACAATCCCTCTGTGAGACATACGCACGTATTTCTCTTTTCTGTGCGTTCTAGAGATATAAAAACAGGTAAAAAGAGGCAGGTAATTAATGCACGTAATGGGACACACCTATTCTGCCTAGAAAGGCTGCTATTAAAACACCTCCAAAAAGCTCCAACAAGGTTTTATGGTTTTATATCCATGCTGTGAGCATGTAGTAACAGCTACATTCATGATAACATGTAATACTTACAGTATTTTGCTCATTTGAAGCATTAGCGGAACTTCCTTCCTGGGTGCATTGATTTCACATAGCAACATAGAAAGGAACACTACAGCTAGAGTTAACTTTTCCAAAGTCAAAAACAAAAACAGCAGCAGTGGTGCCAGCTCCAATATGTAGCGTTACCTGAGGCCTGAGGCAATGTGAGTGTGTGGGGAAGCTAGTCACTAGCTGGTGTGGTGTGACGAGGTGTCACTACACCAGTAAGGTAGTTCTTGGGTGTAACAATGTTAATAACAATGTTACTGTAGCTTGGTTAATATGCAGGTCACATTGTGCGTTGCTGGCACTTTTTTCAGAAGGCTTTATAGGCGGAATAGGTGTGTCCCATTACGTGCATCCTTAGCTGCCTCTTTTTACCTGTTTTTATATCTTTAGAACACGCAAGAAAAGAGAAAGACGTGTGTTCATGTCTCACATAAGTTTTGTGCGTAATGGGCAAAATTACAAAAAAGTGCACTTTTCCTTTAAGGCCCTCAAAAACGCAAGGAAACAAGGAGAATAACAAACATTAGGGCCTTCATAATGCTATTGCTTGGTGCTCGGGCCCTAATAAAAATGCTTTGCTTTTTTAAAATTTTTTACATAAGACAGTATTATAAAGACTCTGTGGTCCCTCATTAAGGTTAGTAGATCTGCAGGTCAAGGCCAGCATGAAGCCTGAGAGAAAGGCTTTTTTGATGTGATCCAGCACTTGGATGTTCTGAAGCAGCTTTCTTGTTGGGAGCACGTTTAGAAAATAAGACTGCAGTAAGTTAGCAGAGGCTCTGCAGCGCTATCTTCAGTGATCAGGAACCTGTGGCCATTTTATGCCAAACAACCAAACTATTGTTGTTTTGTTGTTGCTTGGCACCAGCGGTGAATATTTTGGGTCGCTTCATTTCCTCACTGTAGCAGCGTGAGGAGTCCTAGCGGGAGTAAGATGCAAAGCGGCCAGGCTCCTAGAACAGAGGAGGCTCTATTCTGCCCCGCCTCTCTCTGAGCGCAGGCCTCCCCCTGGTACCCGCTGTAGCACTGGCATTGGAAGCGTTGGCGCCAAACTGCCAGCTCGGCCTTGCCAAGCTCACCGCTCACCTTCAGGCGGCTGTTCTGGTGACTGATGCTGTGCGTGGACGGGCTGAGGTGAAGGTACGCGTCGGCATCATCCGCTCGCTTGCGCAGACAGCGGCCGTGGAGGTTGCACAGCGCCCGGCTGCACTGCTCCACCGCCGTGGACACGTTGAGCAGGTAGCGTCCCAGCGGCCCGCTGAGATAGCCTTTCAGGGCCGAACAGCTGCTGGCGCTCGAGTAGGATGAGTCCCCCCAGAAGATGACGCCCGCCGCTCCCAGCGCAACGCTCTCGCCGATGGTGGACACCAGGTCTGTCTGGAAAACAGTCGCACACGGGTCAGATGTGGGACTTTTACCTGGACCAGCAGAACATTAACTTTGCAGTCACTGTGCACAAGGTCCACAAGGCTGTTTTTCTTTTTCTTTGGCTTTTTTTAAAGGTTACCAGTGATGGCAAAAACGACCACTGTAAGGAAAAATGACCATTGTTAGGAAAGGAATATTTTCCCTCTGCTATCAAGCCTTCATCACGTCTAGTTCAAAGCAGAGGGAAATATTCCATTCCTAACAATGGTTATCACATTTGTCCTTTTTGCCATTTTTAACTGTTTTACATGTGGACGTAAGAAATAAATGAGTGTGCAAATATTGCTATGGCATTAGGAATGGAATATTTTCCCTCTGCTACCAGCAAGCCTTCAACATGCCTTCTTTAAAGCAGAGAGACATATTCCATTCCTAAATTACCTGGACCAGCAGAACATTTTTATTAACCAACTGTGCAGTCATTGTGCATAATATCCACACGTCTGTTTTGCTTTTTCTTTGGCATTTTATGGGTACCAGTGATGGCAAAAGGACAACTGTTAAGAATGAAATATTTTCCCTCTGCTTTAAACAAAACATGGTGAAGGCTGATAGTACAGGGATATGGTTGTGTGGTCAAATTTAAACTTGAGTAATTATGTAAAGCGCTCCAACTAACTTCAGTGAGGAGGGTCATCTCGTTGATGTACGTGGGTCGGGTGTAGACAAAAACCGGGCGTGCTAGTCCATCGCCAACAGATGCCAGGCGCACGGCTTCCTTCACTCTGTTGTGCACAAAGAGGCGGCCGTATTGCGTGGAGCGCAGCACAGATCCCATGTATATTGACGGGAAGAGCGCCGTGCACTCCATCCACAACCAGTTGAGCTGGTCATTGCGGTCTGTCTCCAGCGCCGGGCAGCGGCCTGTGTAGTTCTTCAGGCCGTTCCTGTAGTCGTGGTTGTAGCAATCTGGAAACAAGTAGAAGCCCCACAGCTGGTTGGGCCGCAGGTTCTTTGCGAGTTTTAGAGTTTCCAGCATGAATTTCTGGGCCGACAGCTCAAATTCCTGCTGGGCCACCTTTGTCGCTTGCTCCTGGCTCCATGTTGGGTTCTTTTTCAGCACCATCTCCCGGGATTTGCTGCGATAGATGTCTTTAGAGTCCCAATTCCTGATCCACAACGGCCGCCACTCCTCCCAGTCGATGACAGCCAAACCTTTGGCCCCTGGCTCACGTATGTATTTCTGCACGCCTTCTGGCATCTTCTCATAGTGTTGCGTGAGGCTGGCAAGCTGCGGGAGGCCTCCATGGACCGCAGTGCCATCCCGCTCGTAGTACGGGTACAAGCCGAGGCGCTCCTTGTAGAATATGGTAAGTTTTTGCCGGGTGAAGCCCTCGTTGGGCGAGGCCACAATGTGAAACTGGTCCAAAGGTAAAGTGACTCCATGGCGCGGGGCACAGTCCTGTGTAGGGGCGTTCCAAACGAGAAGAACGGGCGTCTGGGAATATAAAGGCCATCTTGTTTGCTTTGCATGTGTGACACACACACCCATCCATGTCGTTATCACAGTTAGAATCAAGCAGTGCAACCAGATCGTCTCCATGGCCAACGCTCACCTTTGCTCTTTTGACTCTGCAATAAAACAACATAACCATTATGCAACCAGCCGGACTCATTTTGCCCTTTAGAGTAGTGTTACTCAACCACAGCACCACACCTGGGCCACATACGTTAGCAATTGACGCCACCAGAGATACAGTAACCCCTCGTTTAGCACGGTTAATTGGTTGAGGACCCCACCGTGATAAGTTCATTTCAGCGCAACCTTCTAAATATGTTTTTTAACATTATTAGAGCCCTCTAAACATGAAATAACACCCTTTACACTCCTCTTACCCAATATAGTAGACATAATAAAGAGAAAATAGGGCATTTAAGACATAAATATGACACATGCTCGTGTGTGTTGCTATGCATAAGTTCCGGTGCTACATGAGCTGAGTGGCGGATGGACAGGAAGTGACATCTGGGGTTCAAAGCTGATATCTGCATGCAACTTGTTGTGTAACCTTTAAAAGGATCCCTGACATAATTCATCAACTTTGTTAAAATAAGTTATATATTGTTTGTAATTATGTTCTACATTGTTCGATTTTTGAAAGTGCAAATTCGCAAAAATGACATTCATAGTTGATGGCGCCAGTCATGACAAACTAACTCTCGCAGTTCAGCCTCATTTCCGGAAGTGACGCCATCCAGGAAATATCGCTCAGGTAAACGAACATGGCGGTGTATGAGACAGCAGATGCTTACAGTGATTATAGCGAAGATTTGAGCAATGTGTCAATAGTTTTTCAAGGAGGAAGAAACATTTGGAGATGAAATAGAGAACTTGCAGAACATGGACTTAAGCCTTATAGCATGGACATGAAGACCGGGCGCATTCAAAACACAGAATGGTAAGTGTAAATTACTCTAAAGTTGCTTATCCTTCAATTGTATTGTATTGTATTGTAACTTTATTTATCCCACAGCAGGGAAATTCACTTGTTACAGCAGCAAGCAAGATACGCAAGTAAAGAATACATAGTGACACATGGTTCAAGTGGTGCAAGTATTGTAGAGCCTGACAGCGGTCGGTATGAAGGACCTGCGGAACCTCTCCTTCTTACACTGTGGGTGTAACAGTCTGCTGCTGAAGGAGCTGCTAAGGGAACCCACAGTGTCATGTAGGTGTTGTCCATGATGGATGTCAGCGTAGCCAACATCCTTCTCTCCCCATTTACAATAAATTAATGAATTATTAATTAAAAACAATTATTGTTTTCAATCGGCTTCTTAATGAGAGTAAAGGACTTTTTATAGCCTGTTTTATTGTATATGTGGCCGCACGTCGAGGTTGAACGTTTGCCGTCGTCACCGCCCCCACCACCCACAGGAAACATATGGCTGTGAAAAGATGTTTACATAACATGTATAATGCGCCAACTTTGACGTAGTGGTCGTTCTTCCTTGTTTTGATGTTTTTTTTCCCCCTGTGTACTGGCGGTATAGCATCCATTTCAAAATGTGTTTATCCCGTTCTTTCAAGGCAAATTCTTCTTGTACAGGTGTTCCTTCAAAGCAGTCATCAGTGAAATGATCACTGCAAAGAACAGAACTAGGAGGTGGGCGCCCATCTGTCTCTCGTTCGCTGCACTTGCTTCGCCCATTTTTGCCTTCTCTTTTGGAAAACAAAACAAACTTACAGTATCACTCGGACACTGTGAACATCCAGCAGCAATACAACTACTATTTCGATGAAAAATACACTGAACCAAGTTGACAAGCTTTGTTTGTTTACTCTAGTAAATGAGGCTGAGCTATGAGCTAGTTCGTCATGGCTGTCACTATTCATGAAAAATAGAAGTACTTTTTGCGAATTTCAAAAATCCAACAATGTTGAATAATAATGTCAGAATAAAACTAGTGAGAGAGCCATTACCTTAATTAAAGCCTTCTGTGATAGTTTTGTGTCGGTCGCGAACGAATCGTCTCTTTGAAATGAACGACAGGAGCCGCTTCGTGTGTTGGAGCCGATTAGTTTTCATCCTTTTTTTCCTGTAAAAGGTGTTGTTTTAGCATGAACATTATATTATCATATATTTTTGTAGCTGTTCCTTAAGGTTTAAATAAATCCCTTTAAATAAACATTTATGTCATGTATTTTTTATATTAGTAACTCATTTTAAACAATACACATAATTTGGTTAAAAAAAAAAAAAAATTAAGACAGCAAAAAAATCTGAGGAGCCACTTTGCGAGCCGAGCCAAAAGAAACGGCTCGCTAAAAAGAGCCGAAATTTCCATCACCATTCTGTGAATCCTACTGGAAAATAAGCTGTAGCAACCAATTCAGGCAGTCGACACAAGCAAACATGCATGCATGCAAAATGTACTGTATTTACTGTACAGTACTCACCTTTGCTCACCCTGCAATAAAACAATACAACCCTTACACAACAGTTCTCCTTTTGTTCTGAGATCAATAGGGGGAATTTCATTTTTTTTAAAGACATAGTTTTGATAAACTGACAGAAATACTGACATCGTTAGATGACCAAAACTGTGCCGCAATTTGAGATAACGACTACATTAATAACTGTATAACAATAACTGTCCTTAAACGCATCATCTGCATTTGAGGATGAGGGAAAAAAACAGTAAAAGTTAGATAAAAAAACAGCTTAAAATGTGGACGTATTTGGTCACATATATATTAATATTGTCAGCTACATTAGTGTACATTAACGGACCCAAATGTGCTGAGTTAGCTCAAACTGTGGGTTCCTCGTTTCTGACCCGTTCAGTCGCTTCTACTTACCGACTGATGAAAGACTTGTCCACGGTCCTGCCATGAGAAAAACAGCCGTCATACTTTTTTTTCAGTCCATGTTGGCTGTTATTTAAACATTTGGTTCCGTTGAGCGCAGACCGCAGCAGGAGTAAGTGATGACGGGAACAACGTCTTTCATTTACAGAGCCATTAAAGGCAGTCTGAACTGTAGGGGAGTACGGGTTTTAAAATACATTATACGCTAATTTCACGCTTTTGTGGACCATAAAACGTCGTGTTTAACACTTTAAATGTACCATTTTGTATAAGTAATAATTTTTTGACGCACATATAGCACAAATCAGACCTAATGTTGCTATTACGACACACTTATCACCCCTAGACCCAGATTGAATAGTATGGCCCTCAGGGGCAGCTGTGCATTTGATTCCGAAGAAACAACTTCCGGTGACGGAAAATAATTGTTCCTACGATGCGTCAACATACATTTGAGCTTTTTTGTTGTTTAAATCAAATAACAACCCTCGTCTTCTACCTCATTTGACCTTATACCATATTTTGCATAATAATTAAAACATATCAATCAGTGCTTTCATGACGCACACAAAGTATATCTTACCAGCAGCCTGCCCGTCTCAAAGATCAGCGTAATCTTCAGGAGGAAAAGGTCTTCCGTTCCACCTGTGGCTCATATTTAAATATCCAGCAGACTCCACCTCCTGCTGATGTTAATTGTGCAAAACCTCCTCTCACCATGCATGAAATTAGGACTATTCTCATACTTTGTAATACATAATTTTCTACCAAACCAAAGCCTAAACCAAGCCTAAATCCAAGGTACACCCAGAAAACGGTCAAATTCGGAGGCGGGAAGATAATGGTGTGGGGGTTCATCTGACATGGAGGAGGAAGGAAGATTTGCAAAGTAGATGGAAACATCGACACAATCAAATATCAACAGATTCTTGCTTCCCACTACATTCCAGAACACAAGAGGGGTCAGATCTTCCAGCAGGATGGCGCTCCATGCCATACATCGGTCTCTACCAAGAAATTTTCTGCAGCAGCGGAAGATCAAAGTTCTCGAAAAGTGGCCCGCACAGTCCCCAGACATGAACATTATTGAGCACATTTGGGCAAAAATGAAGGAAGACACCTGAGAGCCAAACCCAAAGAATCTAGATGACCTGTGGAAGGCATGTGAGGCCGCGTTTTATGCCATCCCAGATGCCTTCATCAACCAGTTGTAGTCCCTGCCCAGCTGAATGTCAACCGTCATCCAAGCAAAGGGAAGCCACAGCCGATACTGAAACGATCAAATCTCTCATGGTAAAAATGTTCAACATGCTTGTTGCTATGATGCTTTGATGTTGTTCTGAAACAAAGAAATATTTGTTGAATACATTTCAATAAAGTGTAAAACGTGACAAGACTTTTGTCCAGCTAATAACCTGTCTATTTGTGACTATTACGTTACTGATTCAAGACGGTTTGAAGACACGTTGTGTCATTTTTACCAGAGAATAACAAGACTAAAATGATTCTTATGAACCATAGTTCTCAACAATAGGAGGATTACTTAGGGAGTTAAGAGTTTTTTTTAATTCATACTGTCTACCTACGACAAGACTTTTGTCCATGACTGTAGATGTTTTTATAACAAATACTCTGGCTTTGCATGTCATTGCAGCATTGAGGATATAATCACCTTTGAGTGATTGTTGTTTGTGTGAGAACACGCTGTACAGAGGCAGAATACCTCAAATACAAATAACTGACAATTATTTTTGAATAAGCAATAAAACAGGGGTTGGAGTTTGGTACAGCTCTCTTAATGCCTTTTATCCTTTAAAGACAACAATATTGGGGAGCTTTGCACAAGACATTTTCCCATGGAGACGACATAATGACCTTTCCTGTTGTTTTCCTCTCCTTCAGCACACACACACACACACAATCCTGCTCTAATGGAAATATCTTGACGTTGCAAATTCCTTTGCAGAGGGATAATTTTTTTCATCTCCAGTGGAGATGAGGAGCAAGGTTGAGTGTTGACAAACTGATGTTGGTAGAGCAAAAGCTCATTAAAGCAGTTATAAATGTGTTGCATGGGGCTTTTTTTGTAGTCATTAATTACACACATCACCAATGGTGAAAGAAGGGCAAAGACAGAGCAGGGCATTTTAACGTGTAATTATTAAAAAACAGTTATAATAAATTACATGTGAAATATGATAAGCAGAAGCAGCAGCAAAGAAAACACTAGCGTCTCACTGCAGACGCCTCTACCGCTGTTGTAACTGTGTGACAGCACGCCAAACTCATTGAAGCAATTCCATTTAATTTGAGGGCCACTGATTGTCAATTCTTCTTGTTATTATTGGCAATCATCTGATCCTTTTCCATGCATAACAAAGTAAAAGGAAGAAAAAAAATGCTGAAAGGAAAAGTGCAATTTTTGGGAATTTTGCCCATCATCCGCAATCCTTATGTGAGACATGAACGTCTTTCTCTTTTCTGTGTGTTCTAAAGATATAAAAACGGGTAAAAAGAGGCAAGTAGTTAATGTACGTAATGGGACACATCTATTTCACTTAGAAAGGCCGCTATTAAAACACCTCCAAAAAGTTCCAACAAGGTTTTATGGTTTTATATCCATGCTGTGAGCATTAGAAGCATTAGCGTAGCTTCCTTCCTGGGTGCACTGATTTCACATAGCAACATAGAAAGGAATGTTACACCTAGCGTTAACTTTCCCAACTCAAAAAACAAAAACACAGCAGCCGTGGCAGAAGCTCCAATATGTAGCGTTACCTTTCGCTAGTGGCCTGAGGCATTGTGAGCGAGTGCGTGGTGAAGCTAGTTGTAGTAGCTATCCGGTGTGGTGTGGCGAGGTGTCACTGTGCCAGTAATGTAGTTCTTGGGCTAACAATGTCGCTGTTGCTTGGTTAATATGCAGGTCACATTATGGAAGTGGAGCGTTGTTGGCGCTTTTTGGAGGTTTTTTCAGAAGGCTTTATAGGCAGAATACGTGCGTCCCATTACGTGCATTCTTAGCTGCCTCTTTTAATCTGCTTTATATCTTTAGAACGCACAGAAAAGAGAAAGATGTGTGTTCATGTTTCACATAAGGATTGTGGATGATGGGCAAAATTCCCCCCCCAAAAAAGTACACCTTTCCTTTAAGTGTGCATCTAAACGTTCCTTCTCTAGGTACCAAACCCTTCTCTTAGTGAGCTCAGTGAATCCTACCTGAAAATAAACTGCAGCAATCAATTCAGGAGTCTGCAACGGCACACTTACATGCACGCACGCACGCACGCACGCACGCACGCACGCACGCACGCACGCACGCACGCACGCACGCACGCACGCACGCACACACACACACACACACACACACGCACACCATGTAAACTGAATGTCATGTTCACCCAACTTGACGCCCATCCTACATCCTCTGTTGGTGATCTATGATGTGTCCTGACTGCCAAGCTGACAAGCCGCTAACAACAGATCACATGCTCAGCTCACACGACATCCTCCTGACCACAGGTGTTCTTCATGTTGATATATATCAAGAGATGTGTTATTTGAAAGTGTCTGGTCTCCAGCTTTGCAGGGTTTTTAACCGCGGGACGGAGCTTGACGTGGCGTGTTCGTCCTGAGAACGCTGCTCGGACGTCGTCAGGCTTCGCAGAGGACGACGGGGAAATCTACGTGGATGCAAGGGTGGTCCAGCTTTATAATTCCCTGTGAGGCGCAGAGAGCAGGGGTTGTCAAAAGATGGGAACAATCACCGCTTGATCAATCGTGGCTTGGAATTACTGATAACTGCCGGGGTCTCGAATTACCGCCAAGAGAAAAAAAAACACTGGCATCAGGCAACTGCCTGATGTAGTTTTTATTAACGGCACAAGATGGCGGTAGCTGAATTTGACGTATCATAGGTGGGTAACCATCCAACAGCTGTATCTACCTCTGCGTGTGCTTTAAAATGTTGCTACACAGCTGTTGGTGTGAACGTCATGTGTGTGTTACACTTGCTGCACTGTTGTTTTATCAGCCCGAGTAATGCTGACTGAGCAGTTTGTTCCTTACCACTATTACAACATTGGTTCTGTTCTGACGATACTTTTTAATATATGACTGCATGGTCAAAGAGCGTGACGTTACTCACGCCGGTAATTTGTACCCAGCAATTAGTGCACCAGTTAACCAATCTGTCATTTTCCCACTATAGTCCAGGGGTGTCCAAAGTACGGCCTGGGGGACATTTGCAGCATGGAGCTCGTTTTTTATTGGCCCACGGCATATTGTAGAAATAAAAATAAATTTTAAAAAAAAAACACAAAAGTGTAATTAATACACTTTGTCACCTATAACACAAAGTTCTGTCTTTAAATTAGGGATGTCAAATGATTACAATTTTTAATCAAAATCGTTACAGTTTTCAAATGAATTAATCATGATTAATCACCATTTGCCACTAGGTGTGAAATATGCCCATTTTTGCTGTACTTTATGAAGAGAAAGATACAAAACAGGACAGGATTATATATTTATATATTTGTATGCATTAACAGCTCCACAGACACCACGTAACTTGACATGTTTTGAGTGTAATGTATTTTCTGGGATTTCCGAGCACACTTAAATGCATCGAATTGTACTTCCACATTAAGAGTTACAAAGGGAGTGATACGAATATCCACTGACTGTTTTTCTTTGTATTTCTGGTTGTTTAGACCACACATAGACACATAATAAAGACGTTTTTATGATTTTCTGAGCGTCAGTGAATGCACCTCGCAGTTGTCCAGTGACAATGAGGAAGTGTGGTTGGACTAAGAAGGTGTTTGTGAGTTGGACATACAGACCCTTTCCAAAAAATTAGAATGTCATGGAAAAGTTGTTTAATTTCCATAATTCCATTCAAAAAGTTAAACTTTCATAGATTATAGATTCAGGGCCCACAATTTAAACGATTTCAAGTGTTTATTTGTTTATTTTATCATAATTTGGGCTTCCAGCTCATAAAACCCACGAAAACAGGAATTCAAAAAATTAGAATACTGTGAAGAAATCACCATTTACTTCTCAGTTTTTGCAGGAAAAAAAAGAAAGCAATTAGGATCACATCAAATCAATCAAAATATGGTACTTTCAAAACGATATGTCAATCTTCAATACTTGGTTGGGAATCCCTTTGCCTTAATCACTGCCTCGATGCCACGTGGCATTGAAGCAATCAGCCTGTGGCATTGCCTGGGAGTTATGGAAGCCCAGATTTCCTTGATGCTTGCTGTCAGCTCTTCTTTGTTGTTGGGTCTGGTGCCCCTCATTTTCCTCTTGAGAATACCCCATAGATTCTCAATGGGGTTTAGGTCCGGTGAGTTGGCTGGCCAGTCAAGCACTGTGATGGCATGGGCATCAAACCAGCTTTTGGTGCTTCTGGCGGTATGGGCAGGGGCCAGGTCCTGCTGGAAGATGAAATCTGCATCTCCATACAGATCCTCAGCAGAAGGAATCATGAAGTCCTCTAAAACATAATGGTAGACTGCTGCAGTGACCTTGGATTTAAGAAAGCAGAGTTTACCAACACCTGCACCGGACATTGCACCCAAATCATGACTGACTGTGGATATTTCACAGTGGACCTCAGGCAGCTTGGGTTCTGTTCCTCACCCGTCTTCCCCCAAACCCTTGGACCTTGATTCCCAAATGAAAGGCACACTTTACTTTCATCGGAAAAGAGGACCTTGGACCACTGGCCAACAGTCCAGTCCTTCTTCTCCTTGGCCCAGTGGAGACGCTTCCTACGTTGGCTCAGGTTCAGAAGTGGCTTGACCCGAGGAACCCGACAGTGGTAGCCCATCTCCCGGATGCGTCTGAATGTGGTGGTTTTTGAAGCTGTGACTACCGCCTCATTCCACTCTTTCTGCGCTGAAGCCCACGGTCATCTCTTTTGCTGGTGCATCTTCTCCTGCCACATTTTGCCCTTCCTCTAGACTTTCCATTGATATGCTTGGACACAGCACTCTGTGAACAACCAGCCTCCTTAGCTATGAACTTTTGTGGCTTACCCATCCTATGGAGGGTATCAATGATGGTCTTCTGGCCAGTTGCCATGTCTGCAGTCTTCCCCATATTGAACCCAACTGAGACAATTGAACCAAACTGAAGCATTTTAATGACACCTGGGGAAGCCTGTGCAGGTGATTTGAGTTTAGTAGATGATTAGTGTGTGACACTCCGTTTAAAACATTCATGCCCTGCAAAATTTGGGCTGATTTCTTCATAGTATTCTAATTTTTGGAATTCCTGTTTTCGTGGGTTTTATGAGCTGGAAGCCCAAATTATGTAAAAATAAACAAATAAATACTTGAAATCGTTTAAATTGTGGGCCCTGAATCTAGAATCTATGAAAGTTTAACTTTTTGAATGGAATTATGGAAATTAAACAACTTTTCCATGACATTCAAATTTTTTGGAAAGGGTCTGTACATGTATGGTGTTGGAATTGTACTGCTGTTGATGTGTTCAGGTCAGAATAAAGTTATTAAAGAGCGCCAGACTGTGTGGGGACGCCATTGTGGCGTCATAACAGAGAGATGTGGTTTGACATGAAGCGCATGCGTTACGACACTAAAAACGTTAACATTAGTCATGAAATAAATTGGTTAGTGCCATTAACACGCCATTTTTGACAGCCCTACTTTAAATACATAAAACTTTTTTGTTTTTAAACCTTTTTACAAAATAGAAAGTATGAAAACGGCGCCCGCGTCCTTTCACGTCTCCATATGCGGCCCTTGGAGGAAAAAGTTTAGACACCCCTGCTGCTCTAGTCGATCAATAAAACTCATCAACTTATTTCATGGATCAATCTCCTTACCTGAGGTGTCAAGTTTTTCTGAATCCTCCTCAGCTTGGCTTTCTTACGCCCATTTTTTGTCACAATGGTCTCTTCATAGAACTCGTGGGCCAGGTCGCCATCTTCATCCAAATATAAAGAGCTGAGAGAGAGCGAGAGGCCAATATAAGGCGCTGGTAATCATTCATAGAGCTTCTAAACTGAGCAGATTGAAAGGGTTTAGGTGTGTTTATCATGCACATAGGGCGCAGCTTTCTCACTGAACCCCTGGGCAGCTTCATGAGCCTCCTGAGCCTACAATCAGAGCGACTGGGGGGTCCTTAATATTATGAAAAATGATGGGCATGGATACGGTGAAGGGAGTAACACAAACAAAGCAGAAGAACTACTTTTTGGATGTCATTGGCGACGTAACTTTATGGCTCAAATGTGTAAAGGGAGTGGAGACCAGCCTTCTTTTTTCACGGTATATTTAATACAGAGCAATAATTTGATTGGAAAATTCATAATAATAATAATAATAAGAATGTGTTAGATTTTATATAGAAAGGCTTCACACTGACACCCAGTAGTCATTCACTGCTGGTGGTCATCTACATCTCCACAAGGGCACCACAGCAGTGACTAGGGTGGAGGAAGCGGGGTTCAAACTGCCAACACCCCTGTTTTTGGACGACCTGCTTTACTGACCGAGCCACTGGTGCCCAGCGTGCTAAATAAACGTCTCTTTAAAGTGTTTTATTCTGGAGTCATCTCCTGTCAGCCCCTACTTGATCAGCCCAGTGGGCGTGGCCGGCGTGTGCCCATTTTGTTTAATTAGGCTTTTAGGTGCACCACAGATTCTGCCTAGCAACAAATCACAGGGAATTAAGAGCAATTCTGTTGAGCTTCCTGTTTGCTAGCGAGGTAATACTTTCTTTAAAAGGTCTCCTGCTGTGCAAAACCCGATTTTTTTTATTTATTATGTTGTGACTAGAGCCTAGGGGTCTCACAAAACAATGCATGAGGTTGGGTCTACGAGAACAAAACAAGATGAGATTTTAACATTTTAATAAAAGTACAATGAAAAAAAAAAAATATTGCAATCTACTCATTTCATTTCTACTATATCACCCTGCATTGCTCCTCACAAGGCTGCACTCTTCTGCACAAACAGACTGTATGACTGACAAAAGGGCTATGACGCAAAAAGTATTTAATTTTTTTTAGCAAACATATGTTCTCTAATGGTTAGAATCAGCCAGTTAATTGGTCGGGCTCGAGTTCTAAAGAGTCACGTGCGTCCCTAGAGCCTGGCCATGAGCACCAAACGTGACCTTGATCGTCTCCCTCACTTTTTGCTCCAATTTTGAGCGGAGAGGTGCTCAAACCGTTGCTTTTCCGGGATTTCATGGCATCATGAAGGAAAGACCTCCTTCCTCATGGACATGATACCGCCTGTGACCTGCATGTAGGCCTGTCATGAAAAAAACAGGTCGATAATTATGACACCCTCGATAAACTGACGTGTGCAGGTGTGCGCGTGTGTTTCATCTGCTCGTTTCTCTGCGCCACACAGGCTGGCTGACAAGAGGGTTCACTCTGCATCTGTCTGTGCGCATTGGCTCTATAGTGGAATGAACGGAGATAGTGAACCCTCAGCACGTCTCGTTCAGCCTCTTTGCAGAGGCGGGGCTACTAGTGAGTGGACACAGAGTGCTAGCACCAAATTAGCCTGATGAGAAAGCATACAGTGTGCTAACATGAATACAGGCAAGGAAGCGATGGCTTCTAAGGCGAACGCAACAGACGTGGGAATATTTCCGTTTTAAACAGAATGAACAAGGTGAGTGCATGAACACCGACGAACTGATATGTCGCATTTGTTCGAAAGTAGTGACGAGGAGGCAGGGGAACACGACCAACTTGTATGCACACCCTGAAACACAAACATGCTTTTCAGTTTTCCCAACTGGAGAAAAAAAAAAAAATCTACCACTGGGGGTGCAGCAGAGCCTTCGCCCCGACAGCCAACGCTTACTGAGGCGTTTGGTCGGCAAAGTAAATATAAACAAAATAGAGAAAATGGTGCGTGCTCACAAACAGTGCCGCTCACTACCACTCAATATGGTTGAAAAGGCAACATTGCGGAAAATGTTACAAAGGTTGCCTGTATGATACAGGCAACTTCTGTGTCAAGCTAATGTGGCTCACACAGGTACGCTATACTTGAGTATCATCTAGTGGTTCAAATGTGAACTACACCTCATGACAACAATGAAAAAAATGGTCTCAAAAAATGTTGATTATATCGATTATTGACGATAATTTGTAGCACAATTATTGACTAGCAATATTTATTATTGTGACAGGCCTACCTGCACGTAGCTAAATGAGTTCACCCTGTGTACTTACCCGCCGCTACGTAATTTTATTTTATGTTTTTAAAGGCTTCACTACAGATCCTAAAATGCAGTCAACTACCATCAGTCAGCCACAGTAATCCCTCGTTTATGTCAGTTAATTGATTCCAGATCTGGCCACAATAACTGAAATTCCGCAAAGTCGAATTCAATATTAATAAACTGAATATTTTCTTAGTTACGGCATAGAAAATCTGGTTACTTTTTCTTCTTAATGCATTTTTTTTAAACATTATTAGAGCCCCGTAGACATGAAATAACACCCCTTTAGTTACCTTCACATTTGTATCACCCAATAGAGTAGCTAGAATCAGAGAAAATAAGACATAATAGACATAAATAAGATAACAGACTCACATGTTAGCAGTTCCCTTTCTGGACAGCGTACTTCCTGCGGTGGCAATTGTCTCAATGTATTGTAATGGCGGCTTTAAATTGCTTTACACTCGCATTATCCAATATAGTAGACATAATAAGAGTAAATAAGCCATTTAAGCCCACAATAAAACTTGTGTCCCCTGGGGGACCTTGGTGCGTCTCTCACGTTCAGGCGACATTTAGTGGCCAATGTAGAATACTACATTCACAAGTAAGATGTTTCTTTTACATTGTATTTGTATTTCAGTCCATTTCATGCTTGAAAATACTCAATTTAGGCCAAGAACACATACAATTTGGTTAAATATGCATTTTTTTACTGGCTGTATTCAAGCACGACACAGTGATCATTTATCCATAATTTTTAGATAAACCGTGATATAGTGAGCAATGACTGTATACGTTTGAGCAACTTGTTTTTCTTCAGCCAATAGGCTAACCTAGTATGATGTTGCTGTTAAAATGTGAGTGTAATGTTAGCACTGTAGCTCACATTAGCTATTCTAGCGCTGCCAACGTTTGTGTCCTCCTGTCCCTCTCAATGTTACGTTGTTGTATGTGATATTTTGCATCTGTTATGTTGGACAAGTGTAGGGTTACAGAGTATATGTAAAAAGTGGCTAAAGTGCACTTTGTAAACAAGCAGGCTTCGCTACACATCTTAAAATGCAACTTGTAGCTCTGCCAACTACCCGTCAGTCAGTTACAGATAGAAATACATCCTGCGAAGGAGCCACTTACCTTCGTCGGGTAAACACAAAAGGCGTTGCACCCGGGAAGCTTCGCGCTCTCGCCAGCGACTGCTCGTTTGCATCTTTGGCTTGGTCGTCGCCACTTCCGCCTGAGCCAGAAAAAGGCCAAAATCCTTTGGATTTGGAGCCGCTACCACCCATCTTCAGCTGCAGCACATTATTCACTTGGGTCACAGAGTGGCCAGTGGTGCTTTGGTGTTGCTCGACCAGGTGAGTATCACGCTAAAGGATGTAATACCTGGGGAAACTGACGGATTCAAGAATCAAAGATTAGTCATTTTGATGCACTCCTCCATTTATGTGTTGCTGTGCGTTTGCGGATTAAACGCCGCAAAAAATACATTAACAAACAAGGCGACTTGCTATTATTATTATACTGTCAGGACATAGACTGATGTTTGGAGTCTTCTGTCTAGCATGTAGGTCAATGGCTAGCACGGATTGGGTGCACAAGGTGGAAAAAACACACCCTCTTACGCCACCAGTGTTGAGCAGATAGCTCAAAAGCAAGAGTTATAAGCAGGATATGAGAGGCTAACTAGGCTTGTCTTAACTATAATGAGTGGTCCAGACGTTACCGAGCAAATTGTCAACACGACACTATATGCTTGAGCTTCGAACACGACTGAATAAACAGTATCAGTGTATGACATTAACTCAGGTCAGACTGTACTTAGGGCTTTACAGCATGACGCTGTCAAATGCTAACATTGGACGCTTTAGAAAAACTGACAGCTGTGACATTCAGCTTTGTCGATAACATACCCTCTGTCTCTTATGGTCTCTTTCCAAAACTGGTATTTTCCTTGCCGAATCGGGCTCGATGACTGGCTAATTTTGGCTGCACAAAGACCTACCGAGAGAAACAGCTAGCTACAAATGCTAGTGGACGCAGTTCTTCTCTCGTCTTTGAATGTTAGCGAAAAGAGCCTCATTGAAACGTACCGCCCTCATCAGGACAGAAGTGGAACTGCTCAAATTAAATCGTAAACATCAGAATGCCCTTGTTAACCAGAAAAATAAAGTTGCAGTTTATTGCATTTAAATTTGTCTTGGGTAAAACCAACATCCCACAATATTTATTGTCCGCAAAACTCAATTTTTAAGCAATGTCCTTTGCAACGGACAATGGTATCGTGTCAACTGAATAATTCTTTCATTCGTCATCTTTTGGGCTGTTTTGATGAGAGGACCAATATTTTTTAATTACAACGCTAACATATCGACCGTTGCTTGTGGTCTTTTTGGCTAAATTTGGTTAAAATAGCTCGCTAGAAATGCTGGTGGACGTAGCCCTTCTCTCGTCGCTGAGTGCTGGCGGAAAGAGCCTCATTGAAACGTACCGCCCCTACCAGGACAGAAGAGGAACTGCTCAAATTCAACTGTAAACATGAAACCAAAATCACCTTAAATTGTTGATTAAACACTTGCAAACACACTTAACTTCTACTTTTAATAACACAATAACGCTTTTATAAACTTGAAAGATGTGGGAAAATATCATTTTAGTAACAACGTTGATTATTGTTTTAAAAGATTGCGAGAAGAAAATTTACAAGAGGAAAGCTGAAATGAAATAGTTGGAAAATTTAAAAAAAACAACAGCAGAAATGGAAAAAACAGCTGTAAGTTTATGGGAGTAAAGTAAAAAAATATTAAGGAAAAAAGTCAAAATCGAATGAAGAACAAAAGTCGCAATTTTAGGATAAAGGATAAACTCGTATTATGGAAAATACGTCATTTTTAGTAGCATTTCACCTCGATTACAAAAGTGAAAAGCAGTTTTTTCTTGATGTACATATAGCTTTTTAGCATATCTCTATGTGTTTGTTTACAAAATATCAAAGTGTCCCTTGCATCCTTTCATTTTTCAGTATGTGGCCCTCGCTGGAAAAAGTTTGGACACCCCTGCTTTAATACAGGCTATTGGCATTCTCTACCCAAAATCACATAATCATGAAACCTCCAAAAGTTTATTAGATAATTACATTATAAACACAAGTCATGACACCCATTTCTGCAGCTTCACTAAAGTGCCTAAAATGTTGAAATTTTCTCACTTCATATATTCAAACCGACTACTGACTCACTATAAATAATCTAAACAAAGCAGCATGGCTCTCTATCCAGTTTCTGCTGTCATAAAAACACGCATTCACATTAAATATAGTGTAAAACCAATATCCCTGCCTTTGTTTTAGTAAACTTTATTAGAACAAGTCTTTCCCTTTGACTCTGGAATTCCTCATTTCTTGTCGACTTGCCCCAAAGTCACGCAGGAGCGGAAATCCTCGCCACGGCCCTCTTCATCATGTCTCTAGCGTGAGCGTAGCGCCTCACTATCTGCCGTACATGCTCCTCTTCCTCACGCTGCAGGATTCGCAGGAAGTTGCACAGCTCAGGAAAGCTGAATGCATCCCACTGTGGGGGATAAAAAGCCTGATTTTAGGCACACACTGGGCACTCACCAGGGATGCTCCGATCAGGGTTTTATGCTGCAGATTCCGATCCTCCATGAGTGATCACATGGATTAATAATACCTTTTTCTATTCATTTATGATGAGTGCTGTTGGCCAGGGGTGCATCCCCAACACTCACGTGCAGAGAGTATTGTGTATTTGAGTACCTCAAAACGAACTACATTGCGTTTTCTTCAGTGTTGTCCCATGAAAAGATATTATGCAATATGAACAGAAATGTGAGGGATGTACTCATTTCAGTGAGGTGCTGTACTGTATTTGCTACAAACTTACATTAACATCCCCGGTCTCGTTCTCCTTGAGGACCAGGCTCAGGACTTTTTCACTTGGTCCCGCACACAAGCGCAGCTGCAGGGGGCGCTCATCGTCGCCCAGTTTCCGCATGTACACTGAATGAAACAAAAAAGATATCAGTGAGGAGTGTAATGTCCTCTACATTGGAGAGACCAAGCAACGCTTCAAACAAACGCATGGCACAACATAGGTGGGCAGTTTCAAAGTCCATCTTAAGCTGTTGTACCAATGTCCTGACATCTCTCCCCCAAAGAATGCCTCACTCTCGGGAAGAGTGGTCACTAGCAAGCTGTTTTGCCACCAGAAAAGCGTACCACGCTCGTTTAGCAGCCACGCCTATTGTCAACACACCCAGTAAGACATGAATAGGGAGACTCCACAGTAAAAATGTAGAAGTGAAGAAGTTGCCAAAACTACCTTGATTGTGTCTGTCGGAGCGCTCAAATAGGGAAAACTTGGCAGGGTTGTCCACCACCGTGAACTTGTTGAGCAAGGCCTCGATGACTTCTCGCACTCGCGTGTGGGAGCTTATGTGCAGGTGCTTCGCAGCGTCTTTGGGGAGGTAGAAAGACGTCCGTCGTTGCAGCAGTCGGCCGTGCTCGTGCTCGTCCAGGGTGGGACTCTGAGGAGGCGGCAGGGTGATGGGACGAACGAGCTGAAAGTGGACTTTGATGAAACCGGTGTAGGAGCCGTCTTTATTCTGAAAGGAGAAGCGGTTATTCCGCATTAAGGGAATTGCTCCACCAGGTGGCCCTGTCCATCCGCGATACTGTTAACGCAGAAATCATAGGCCCTAGAAACGGAGAGAGAAAGAAGCGTATGACGTACCACCAGCATGTAGAGGTTGCTGTTAATCTGAGCGTTGTACTCCTTGACCTTCTGATGGACTTCACCAACGCTTAACTCCCGCCTGCGCCAGTCAGTCTGCTCATCCTAACAAGAAACAAAAACGCAGACAACGCGTCCTTTTGAGGCTCACGAGAAGACGGCAACCTGAAGCTGACCTCCTGAAAGAAAGCTCCACATGCAGCGTAACACATTTCAGAGTCAGAGAATGTGCTGCTTCCCCGAGTCATCTCAAAGCTTCCTGTGCTACGCTCGTCTGATTTTCTACCACCCCCTTTCCATTTGCTCCTCCCTGACCATAAAACCTAGAAGAATAACTCTAAAACCGAAGGCTGAAAAGCTAAATGTTCAGTTTATGTAGTCAACTGTTTCTTTTTGAACAGGGCGCCAGCTGTTTCATTGCCGATATTGCCTCGCATCAGCTCTCATCTGCTCTGTAGATGACTGAACAGCGAGAGGACACATAAAACAGGAGCATATGGCTGCACAGAACCAACGCTACACTGCTTTTATCTACACTGGCATTGCATGCATGCGCTATGAGGCTGACAGATATCCGTTCCTCACCACATTGGTGTCCGTCTCGACGGAGTCCACGGAGAAATCCACCTGCTCTGCTGGCAGACGGTCTGTGCTGCTGCAGTCCAGCTGGATGAGCGGTCGACATCTGTGGTGACAAGTGTAGCTGCAATCTGTCGAAAGAGAGTGGAGGTGTCAATAACAGAAGAAAAAATGTCTTGGATGCCAGGTAACGATATTCCAACACACTCCTTGACCAAGAACAATCAATTATTCATTCCAACAGCAGAAGCATGTACAGTCGTCCGTCTTGTATTGCCGTTAATTCATGTACTAATTCATTAATACTAGTTAATTACTCCACCACGATCACTGAATTTCCGCAAAGTAGGATTCAAAATGAACCCCTGCCACCAGTTTCAACGATCGTCATGAAATTTGGTGGAGACGTCTATCATGACAGGACGCACAAAAAAGTCTCAAGAACCCACACTCGGAGACAAACAGGAAGTCGGCCGTTGGCCATTTTGGACTGGCCGTTTTGGGTGAAAACCAGGTGTTGTATTGTGACAAACTCCTCGTAGCCACTTTGACCAAACGAGCCTAAATCCAAATCACAGATACTAGACAGATGGGCGATGAGAAATTGTGAAGGATTTTAGGCTGTTCCATAAGATAAGGGGAGGAGCCTTTGATGCCTCACGAAGTAACAAAACCTCACCATACGTCGCTAGCATAGAATAAAATACAGAAAAATACATTATTTATAGAAAATAAATAATAATCTCAGACCAATTCAGTGAAATTGGATTATTTCCCGTGGCATACCTATGAAACGCTGAACGGCACAATGGTTGGGAATCACTGGCATAAGCTAGCTATCTATTGCAGAGGTGTCCAAAGTATTTTAAGACAACTACAAGACAACTACAAAAATGTAAAAAAAGAGCACTACTTTTACAAGAATAACAGATAAAATATTAGGAAAATAATGGCATAATATTAAAAGAAAAATAACATATAATAATTTTTTTTAAGTCAAACAAAAAACAAACAAAACAAAAAATACAGCTGGAAAATTTAGGGGGGGTAAAAGGTATAACATTCCCATAATAAAGTCAAAATATTATGACAATAAAGACACAATATTATATTATAAAGAAGATACATATTTGGAAAAAAATAAATAAATAGGGGAGGAGGCAGCAAAAAGTATGGAAGCCCATTTCCACCACTGGAAAAAAACAAATATGCCAATTGTACGGCAAATATGTTTTGACAAATATGCCAAAAGTCATAATTATGTGATAGAAAATCCAAATAATGAAAAATAATAAAAATAATAAATTCAAATAACAAAAAGCCAAAATTATGAGATAAGAAAGTCATAATTATGAGATAAAAAGCCAAAATTATGAGACAAAAAGTCAAAATTATGAAATCAGAATGCCATAATTATGAGATAAAAAAAAAACAAAATGATGAGATGAGAAAGTCATAATTATGAGACAAAAAGACAAAATTATTGGACAAAAAGTCAGAATTATGAGATGAGAAAGTCATAATTTTGAGATAAAAAAAAACAAAATGATGAGATAAAAAAGTCATACTTATGAACATATGAAATTATGAAATCAGAAAGCCATAATTATGAGATAAAAAAAAACAAAATGATGAGATAAGAAAGTCATAATTATGAGATAAAAAAACAAAATGATGAGATAAGAAAGTCATAATTATGAGATGAGAAAGTCATAATTTTGAGATAAAAAAAAACAAAATGATGAGATAAGAAAGTCATAATTATGAGATAAAAAGACAAAATTATGGGACAAAAAGTCAGAATTATGAGATGAGAAAGTCATAATTTTGAGATAAAAAAAACCAAAATGATGAGATAAGAAAGTCATACTTATGAACATATGAAATTATGAAATCAGAAAGCCATAATTATGAGATTAAAAAAAACAAAATGATGAGATAAGAAAGTCATAATTATGAGATGAGAAAGTCATAATTTTGAGATAAAAAAAACAAAATGATGAGATAAGAAAGTCATAATTATGAACATATGAAATTATGAAATCAGAAAGCCATAATTATGAGATAAAAAAAAAAACAAAATGATGAGATAAGAAAGTCATAATTATGAGATGAGAAAGTCATAATTTTGAGATAAAAAAAAACAAAATGATGAGATAAGAAAGTCATAATTATGAGATAAAAAGACAAAATTATGGGACAAAAAGTCAGAATTATGAGATGAGAAAGTCATAATTTTGAGATAAAAATAACCAAAATGATGAGATAAGAAAGTCATACTTATGAACATATGAAATTATGAAATCAGAAAGCCATAATTATGAGATAAAAAAAAACAAAATGATGAGATAAGAAAGTCATAATTATGAGATGAGAAAGTCATAATTTTGAGATAAAAAAAACAAAATGATGAGATAAGAAAGTCATACTTATGAACATATGAAATTATGAAATCAGAAAGCCATAATTATGAGATAAAAAAAACAAAATGATGAGATAAGAAAGTCATAATTATGAGATAAAAAGACGAAATTATGGGACAAAAAGTCAGAATTATGAGATGAGAAAGTCATAATTATGAGATTAAAAAAAAAACAAAATGATGAGATAAGAAAGTCATACTTATGAGATTAAAAAGTCCCGCCATAACAACCCGTTACAATCCAAGTCCACAACAACCCTGCATTGTTGTGATAGCAGCATTTTGGAAGACTTTGTAATGGAGTGTCATTCACGTTTTCACGCCCCAAATCGGCTCACACACTTTCTCAGCATGCATCATCATCATCATCATCATCGCCAACATCACGGCCCCCATTTGCAGGAAGATGATGATCCAACAAGCTGACACACAAGCTCGTCATGCTGTCGTGTTTGAGGCAGATTGAGTGCTTCTGTGCTTTGTAGGTCATCGCCTCCAGTGTTCACACAACATGCTCACCGTTTACACAACTCAAACGCTGATGTCATTTGCTGTTTTTTGGTCAACAAATTCCCACTAAAAGGACCGAAACATGACAAAGTCTTGGAGGATATGGGGTTTAAAAATAATAATGATTGTGTCACGTCTCAGTAACCATTTTGTTATCTTCTCAAGGGGCAATACTGTACAAATGAACTTGGACACACATTTTTTGTTGAAATAACTGGAAACACGAGTGAGTACCAAGATAGACAAGCGTGGTGGTGGGCTGCATGAGTGCTGCCCGCACTGGGGAGCTGTGGTTCAATGAGGGGAAACATACATTCCAACGTGTACTGTGACATTGTGTGGCAAAAACTGGGCAATGTCACAGTCTGGGGCTGCATGAGTGCTTCCGGCACTGGAGAGCTGTGGTTCATTAAGGAGAAACATAAATTCTAACATATACTGTGACATTGTGCAGCAGAAACTGGGCAACAACACAGTCTAAGGCTGCATGAGTGCTTCCGGCACTGGAGAAATTGGGCTGCATCATGTTCTGGGACTACATGAGTGCTTCTGGCACGGGGGAGCTGTGGTTCACTGTGGTGAACCATGAAGTCCAACATGTACTGTGACATTGTGAAGCAGAAACTGGGCCATGTTCTGGGGTTGCATGAGTGCTTCCGGCATTGGGGAGCTGCGGTTCATTAAAGGTAAACAGGAACTCCAGCAGAATTCCAGAAGGAATATTCACACCAAGGACACAATTTGGACGTGTTCACTGTGAAGCGTACTCGCTTGTGTTGCTAGCTATTTAGACAATCATGGCCGTGTGTTGAGTCATTTTTTCCGTTCAAGCTGTACACAGACTACACCAAGAGACAACACTATAGAAAGTACACTTGGATATACTTGTCCCTTGACAAGACATAATGAAATATTTGCAGAGTAGTACTCACTGGTGCAGCGTAAAGCCTGCTTATGAAGACCCCAGATGAATTCTCCACACAGGTCACACCAGGTGAGGTGAGTATGACCGTAGGGATGGAAGTCGTGACCGCTGCCGGCCTCTGCGGGCGGGGCCTCGATGCTGACTGTGTCCCCAACCAGTCGGACAACGTGGAAGTGGCCGAGCTGACTTGGAGCGTTGCGAGGCCCACGGGCCGCCAGCTCAATAGGATCATTCACACTGAGGTCCTTCAGCTCTATCAGCTCACATTTGGACATCCTGCTCTCGATCTTCTCACGGACATGTCAAGCCAACTCCCACTGTCCATAAGCCAGTGTGGGTGGGCATCCAGTGCCGAGACCACATCAGAGTGTGAGGCCGCGGGGAGCGCTCAGGTGTTTATCTCGGTAATTTTGCTCCGGTGCCTTGGAAGCATGGAATAGGCCTGAGGAAAATCAAACACAGCGCTGGAAATCATACATGCAAGACTGCACTGCACCCCTTTAAAGGGATAGTTCAGATTTTTTGACATGAAGGTGTGTGACATCCCCATCAGCGTTGTAGTCCAATAACAGCGACTTACCCCCCACTTGGTCTCCTAAGTCCAGTTCTCATCAGAAACGCCGAGCGTTTTGTGAGGTTTGAGTTTTTGAGGAGGCATTTTTTGTGATCTTTTGAACGCGTATTTTTTTTAGAAGCCAAACTCTTTACTTAATTGTCCCCAGCAACTAAGCGTAACTACGTTCTTCACCACGGAAAACTATCCCTTTAAGGAAAAGTGAACTTTAAAAAAAAAAAATGTTGCCCATCATCCAGAATCTTTATCTGAGACATGAACACACACGTCTTTCTCTTTTCTGTGTGTTCTAAAGATATAAAAACAGGTAAAAAAAAGAGGCAGGTAATTCATGCACAAAATGGGACACACCCATTCCGCCTAGAAAGTCCACTAAAAGCAAGAGAATGTGTGCTTTTACTGCAGCCAACCGACAAAAATAAAACAGATATCCGTCGTAAAGTAACGTAAGCTTTACACGTGCAAAAACAGGAGATTAACTGCTGCTATCTCGTAGCAGGATTCATGCGAGACACATGAAAAAGTGGGACAAGATGACGATGAGGATAATCCTGTGCGATCCAAACACGACTGATACTTTTTCATTGCATGTGACCGGCAAACAAACTCTATGTTGGACACAAAACACGAGAAATAAGGAAACAAGGACCGTTTCACTTATACTATGAAAAAACAACAACCTCAGACTGATGATTGGTATTTTTCTGCATTTCTTCTTTTTTTTAAATGATTTTGCTCATGGGGTTTCAGAGACGTGGGCTATTCTCTCTATTTGTTTAAGAGTAATAGGATTACTTTCTTAATCTATAAAGCCATTCTGGGCAAACGACCAGTTTATTCACATGACTTTATACCAACCAATATACTTCATAAAGATGCAACAATAATATAAAGGAGCATCTCACCCTGCATAAAACTGCAATTCATTGATTTGTATTATATTGTGTCAGGGATTGTTATGGTGTTGTCATGGTAACGTATCCTGCTCCCTGTATTATAAACATGTATATCTATTATTTAAAATATACTATATATGTATTATAAATATGTCTGTATATTTTTTTAATAATTATAAAAATGCACAATTATTTATTTTGCTAATTTACTAATTTTAATTTTGGTAATTAAATAAATACTTCAGAGATCATGCTACAAATTTCAATATATTAGGGAAATATATGAGGAAAATTATACATACATTTGAACAGATTTCATATTATACATGTTAATACATTTAGTGTTAGAACTAGAAACACATAAATAAACGTATTCATGCATTTTGTTCATTCATGACTACAATCAAGGGAATTTTGATGATGATTAATGAAATAAATGCATAAAGATCATTCATATATTGGGAAAACCATGTAGAAAATTATATATATGTTAAATAAATGTAGTATACTATACATTCATACATGAATTATTATAAATATAATATAAATATACATTTTTATATTTATTTATAAAATACTAGTACATTTTGTTAATTCCTGACTACAATCAAGGAAATTTTGATTGATTATTGACATAAATACTTGATACAAATATTAAGAGAACTACTGGGATTAAAAAATATTGTAGACATGAATGCATTTATTATAAATACAAACCCTTTATTCCTAATAAAATATGTTAATATGATACATTTTGTTAAATAACGACAACATTCAAGGGAATTACGACTGAAATCAATCAATAAACGCATACATACTGTATATTAGCTTATGGATTATGCGCCACTGGAATGTCGGAATTTTTGCTGCTTCACTGAAATCAGGGCATGCGCTTTTAATAAAGAGTGTAAATCAAACAAAAATTAATAAAGCTCCTTTTCAGCTTGCAAATGTGTAAATCGAACCTAAACAATATTTCTCATGCCGTAAAAAAACATGCCATGCAACAATGTGTATAGTTTTTTAAACTAGACTTACTATAGTTTATTACAACAGAGATAAGTAGAAGGTACTTATGGGTATGGGTGTACAACGTGCAGTCATCACCATTGTAAACCAGTGACCACACTCCACGACATCTTTACTGTACCAGGGGTGCTCATTACGTCGATCGTGATCCACCGGTAGATGGCCAAGGTAGTGTGGGTCCATCCCAGAAATGTCACTTTGTAGCTGTCATATGACATCAGTCAGCTGACATTAAGCTCCCCTTCTGATTCGCTGGTGCTCCCCCGTGGCAAAGATTAAGAGGCGAATACACGTCTCAAACTACACACAGGGCTGCAACTTTCATCTTTATTATTGTGATTATAGATAAACTAAGTGTGTGGTAAGATGCCTATCTTTACAACGCAAGTTATGCGTTCACTTGTAGCGGCTAGTTATGTAGAAAAAAAGTCAGTTGTTTGATGGCTTTTCATGGTGTGCTGAACTCCACTATAGAAATGTGTGTTTTCTACACTTGCCTTTGTTAAACTATTATTTCATGATGAATTGGAAAATGTGTGCATTGCGGAAAGCTTTTTAATATGTTGCCCCGACTTCTTTTGCATATATTATGTACACAACTATTGAGGAGTTATGTGTCATTATCTTTATTGCCATACGGGATTGAACTGTGAATTATTCGTGAATGATATCAAACACCTTGACTACCTGTAAACTTTGAAACAGTGAACGTGGAATACTAATCATGTTTCTATTGTAGGGTTTTCACAAGACACTCAGTTCACGAGATGAGACAATACGTGAGATTGGGTCTATGAGAACGACGCGAGACAAGATTTTAACATTACTTTTAACAAAAGTACAATGACAAAATATAACAAACATATGACAATATACTGCAATCTACTAATAAAATTCCTACTACGTTACACTTTCCTGCACTCTGTGTGTATGCTAGTGGCCCCGCCTCCACCCACCGTGACAAAGAGACTGTATGACTGACAAAAGGGCTCACTCTGTTCATGCCGTTGTTCTACGGAACAAACGCGCCAAGGTGCTGAAAGCAATGCACAGAGTGAACTCTCTTCTTGCCTGTTTGGAGGAGAGAGACGAGGAAAACAGACACGCATGCACATGGCAATATGTTGATTATCCACTTTGTTTTCATTTACTGTGTGATTAATTCAGTTATTATCGTCCCAGGCCTCGTGCCCACGAGACAGCTGAACAACAACAACAAATCTTATTACACCCAGAGTATTTAGGATAGAAGTTTCAAAGTTTATCGGTTTTCTATATATAAATATATATACTGTGTATACACTCTATATATGTTTTATAGTAAGAAATAGATCATGTTGACTTGTAACTTGCATGCTGAAAAAGTGTGTGCACCACTGATATACATGTACAACGTACATAAATACTCATATTTTATAAATATAGTAAATATATTATACATTTCTAGATTTATAAATATATTTTCTATGTTTATAGAAAGGGGTATTGGGAATTGGTGATTTTAAAAGTAGCTCGCAGGCTGAAAAGGTGTTCAATACTGTGTTCATTGTGCATTTTGCAAACTTACTGGCATAGTTTAGCAAGTGGAGCTGCATTGTGAGTTGCATAGGAACAAGTCGGACTCTATTAGGGCCAAGTGGGTCAGCGCACATTGCATTTTAAACCATCCGACACTAGAACATTGTGGTGTGTGTGTGTGTGTGGGTTGGGGGCGATCGGGGGTGCACAATTAGCCAGAATATGCAACGAATGGGTAGACTATGCTGTCCTGTTGTGTATTAGTCTTTTAAATAAACAAACCGGATTAAGGTTTGAGCCGAAGAAGACACGAACCAGCAGGGGGGAAAAACAGAACCACATCCTCTGACCAACTAGAAAGAGAAAGCAGCTTACCTCGTTTTGTTTAGTTCATCACCGGAGACACCGGAGAAGTGATGAGAAGATGTGATTTTGTCGATGCGTTACCAACTGCTGACGTTCACTCGCCTTTCCGACGCACCTCACTTTGCGCATGCTCAATGAGAGTACGTGGGATTACTTTCTAATCCTGTATATCTGTCAAACCAACCACACGGAGGGGAATCCCCTGTGTCTGAAATCCCAGCAGCCTCTTGTGTTGTCCTCCTTGCATCACAAAAAAAATAAAACACTTCACATTTAAGTCTCATTAACTGACAATAATAATAAATGTAATCACATTTACACAAAATTTAAATGACGCTGCAGACTATAACTAGACAAACAAATAGGCCTGGTATATTTTTTCAATTATATATAGGCTACAGTATTTTAAAAAATCTCTTTAATATTTAATTTGTCCCCATTTAGGACAAACCCCTCCAGGCTCCAATATGGACTATCTCCCATTTTATCTACAACATAGCAGACTTTCACTTACTGTGGCTACTTACCAGACATGCATCATATCTTTCTTTTCAAACCCATACCCATAACTTTGTGCTTCTCAAGACCGATATGATACCAATAAACTTTTTCATACCTACTTTTCTTAAATTTTGATTTAAGTGTAGTTTTTGCAAACTTGGAGGCAAGAAGAACTGGAACGAATTAGGATTTGACCAACTGTACCTGTTGATTTGTCCTAATCAAATGTCATGTATATTCGGACACGTGCTCAGAGCAGCCAGTGTGACGCTACGGGGGTCAGGAGAAGCAGAGTATAGAGTGGGAGGAGCCACCTGGTGTGGCCCAGCAAGGTGCACTGTATTCGGGCACACGCTGCGAGCAGCTGTTGTGACCCCACAGAGGTCTCTGGCAAATCTTTTGCACTTTCAAACGCCGTGGTGCTGGCGTTTCAGGTGGCTGATAAGGATTTTTATGTGCTCAATGTTTTTTTTTTATCCCCTCATCGCGGAGCATTTTATACAACTAGCATGTGAAATGTCTTCCTCTGAAAGTGTATGTTTGTTTACAAGTGAGCTCAGGGGATGTTGTGACAAGCCTTTAACATCACAGGCAGGAGAAAAAAAGAAGCGCTTGATTTGCTCACTCGCACAGTATGGATAATCCTGCCTCATTGGAACGTTTTTTTTTAATTGTTGGTTATCGGAGTTATTTTTAATGTTATCGGATTTATCAGTATGATGTCATAATTCCCTCATATCAGTAAATTTCCCCGCTGTGGGATAAATAAAGTACATACAATACAATACAATATCGGCCCGATAATGATCGCGTACCACTACGTATTGCAGATGGATCTATCTCATTCTCACATCTTTCAAGTCACAATACCACAGACTGGTATATACTTTAGAGTAGTGTACAGCCTTAATCGCAGTATAAATTTACCATCCACAGAAAATAAGTCACACACAGCCATTATTGTCTTAGTAGCTAGCTACACAAGTGAGTACCAGGATAATTATGTCTACAGTCAAGCAAAGTGGGGCTGCGCGGTTCAATGAGGAAAAACATGGATTCCAACATGTACTGTATTCCAACATGAAAGGGAGGCCAAACACACCTCCAATACGATAGGTGAAGGTGATGGAGTAGCCAGGTATGTCTCCTCCACACCTGAACCCAGCTGAGCATCTGTGAGGCACCTTCCAGCAAGGTTAGGGAGTGAAGGGAAATGACAATGAGTTAGACTTGTTGACGTACACGTTGCTGTCAGTGTGTGCGGGCTGTGTGTCACACGCTTATGAGAGTAATAGGAGCACAATGAAGGTCCACTGAGGGGTTGCTTGTGGAATGGGCGCTATTCTTCTTTTCATTCAGCAGTCTGTATTTTATTTGCAGTACAGACAAATATTTGACACTGGTGAATTTACTTTTTTGAAGCTGCCATACTAATGGTAAATACAAAAAAACAGCAAAAGTGGCACAAACCAAACCGGAAGTTGTTAGTCATAGTCGTTTTGCTGGACTTGTGGAGTGTTTCCTGCCAAGTTTCAACCGATAACGTACACTCATGTAGGTTAACTTAAATTACTTCATTGGTATTTTAAGTTAGTGCTGCTCCGGTGGTATATTAGCAAACTAGCAAAGGTGTCACTTTATTGTGGAAAAATCACGAAAGTACCCGCTAGCTGTCATTTCGCTAGCATGGACTTCCGTATTGCCTAGTGCCAACACATCATCCAAACATTTTTGCCCATTAGTCGTCAGAACTTTGTTATATGACCGTTGTTACCCCGTTTAGGTTGATTTAAATGACATAGTTCATGCTTTAAGTGTCGCTCTGGTGGTAAATTTGCAAACCAGCAAAAGTGGCACTTGGAAAACTAACCGGAAGTTACCAGCAATTGTTTTAGTAAACAGTGTTTACTAAACACCGTCACTGTTATGTGAACATGGTTTCCTCTTCTATGGTAACATTACTGACACAATTGATGTTTTAAGTTAACTTCTGGCGGTAAATTAGCAAACCAGCAAAGGCCGTATTTTGTTGTGTAAAACTAACCGGAAGTAACCGGAAGTCATTTCGTGTAGTCATTATGATAGCACGGCGTGTTGCCTGTCAACACAGCATCACTTCCAAACAACAAATATGTCCATTATTCATTAAACATTTTGCTATTTGTTACTAGATTATTTAAGGGACGCCGTTTTCCAACTCGGATTTAGTTGTGACTTTAGTTTAGGGACTCTGGGTTTACCTCAGGCGGTATCGTGACGTGTGTGGGCCGTCAAAACAAAAGCTTCCAATATTTCGTGCTTTTGTCGAATTCATCGCTAAATTAAATATGGTTCAGATCAAAGAGCCCGAACCGGAACCTCGACTGTTCGCGTTTACCCGAGTAGCATCCGCAGTGCTGGCACACTTTCTTGGCGTCGTCCTCACAGTCTTCGTCACGGTTCTGGCCCGACCCGGTACAAGTGAGTGGTCCATTTTATGTTATCACACACAACCTCCTTAAATTCAACGTCTGTGTTTATAATATTATGTTCAATGTGGTCACTTTGGTGTTCTTTTAGGTTGGTTTTCCTGGCATCCTTTCCTCATGACACTAGCCGTAAGTTGGGTAATTTCAAAATAAAGCTTCAACTACGTGACACATTTACCCTGCTGTGATTGGTCAATGTTGATCAGCGCCTGCATAGTGTAGTAACGAGCTGTACCAGAATAGCTACTGTATCTTTCATTTACTGTCTGTGTACTGCTAGTTAATTTTACTTGTTTATTTTTTTATATTTTTACATTTCACTCAGAAAAAAATCATAATCATCAAGTGAATAGTAAAATAATTAAATATGAATGTAAATAAAATGTTTTTACATTAAATTAACTGGTATTTTCATGAATTAATGACAAATTTTAGAACATTTATGTATTTAATTCAAATTTTAATGAATTAATGATACATTTAAGTAATGATTTAATGATGTATTTATTTAATGAATTAATGTGACATTTAATAGCGCGTATATGTGTTTAATTCCAATTGTATGTAATTGTATGTAACTGACACATTTAAGTAATGATGTGAAGATGTATTCATTCCAATTAGAAGACTGCAGTAGGTCTGCTACTAACTAGTGGTTAAATTTGTAATTGCAGGACCATTTCTTGATTGATTTACATGAAATGTTGTTCTCCTTCCCACCAGTTTTCCCTCTTCATGACCCAAGCCATCCTCCTCTTCTCCCCCCACGGCTCCCCCATGAAGAGGTTCTCCCACAAGGTTAAGGGTCGCGTTCACTGGCTCCTGCAGTGCACCTGCATCCTGTGCGCCGCACTGGGCCTGGCTGCCATTTTGTACAACAAACACCTGCAAGGCAAGCCTCACTTCACCTCCTGGCACGGCCTGCTGGGCCTATTGACGGTTTGTGCGGTGGGGGTCCAGGCTCTGGCCGCCTTGCCCCTCGTGTACCACTCTCTGGCCAAAGGCTGGTCACTGGCCAAGCTCAAGAGGTACCACGCGGCATCCGGGCTGGTCACGTACCTGCTGGGTGGCGTCAGCCTGCTGATGGGGATGACTTCTGTGTGGTTTACGGCGTCTGTCAGCAACGCCGCCTGGTACCTGGCAGCACTCTGCCCCGTGCTCTGTGGACTCATCATCATGAATCAAGTCACCAGCGCTTATGTGGCCAAAAAACGCTCACAATCCTAACAGCGGCTGCGATATGGACACAACACCACCTTTTTTCTTCTTGGTTGTGATAAAAACAAATATTTTTTAACGCAGAAAAACATGATTTTGCAGTAATACTGTAATGAGCAGCAAAGGCAACACTCCTTTTGTATAAATAATCTTTGACTGTTGTCTCCTCTGCTGAAGGTGAAATATTCTAATATTTTTCACCAATTTAAAACTCAAAGGTCCCACAATTGTGTATTGGAAGTGTGTTGTATTTTAGTCACTGTTAGAACCTCTTTTATTAAAATGGACCATCCTCAACGACGATGAATTCACACTGCAATAGATGAGGTGTTTTATTTTGAAAATAACATTGACAACACAGTCGTGTTCTGCTTTTATCCTGGTGGGATGTCCATATTATTATTAATACTGGATCAGCCAACCAAGAGAACACAGAAGATAACACAAAAAATTACATAAATAAATACATTTCAGACAACAAAAACACTGAAATGAGGGAAACTACCATCAAGATTTTAAAAAAGCGTCTTTAAAAAAATTAAATATCCCATAATCCATAAAAATGAATTTTTCTGGACAGATAGATATATACTGTATACAAAGGGACGATACAGTGTTTCCCACAGGACTGCAATCTACTTGTGGCACAGGAATTGTCAAATTTACATAGCTGGCTATGACGCATTTGCAAAAAGCACAACAAATATGTTTAGAATACACCAAACAAGACAGAGCCGCCTGCGAGTGCTTTTAGATGGGGAGGGCCCCACGGCAACACCCACTGCTCATTGACAAGTGCTTTCATGTCAGACTCACTAGCCGCTTAAAAAAAAAATATTTCGAGGGAGAGGGATGTGATTACTCCCTCACAGATCCCTCCTGCTCCATTGTCTTATTCTCTGGCAGACCAGGTACCTTATAATGGTTTATGAGCAAGGGCGAACATGTAGCACCAAATTTATGGGAAACACTGATATCCAAGTAAATGACTCTTTCAGTCACATTACAAGATTCCAAGACCAAAACAAAAAAACAAAAACAAATTGAGCATAACTCAGAATTGTGTGGTCAGTCTGTACAAAAACTACACTAGCTTGTTTACTCGCAAGCCATCCTCTGTGTGTGTGTTTTTTTGTCTGAGCAGTTGTCCAAACTTTTTACCAGCAAGGGCCACTGTAGGAGCCAAATACGTGACAACTGATTTTTTCATTTTTGCTGGGTTTTTTTTGGTTTACTTGTTAAATTACATTTTTAGAATGTGCTGCAGGCAGCAAATGGCCCCTGGGCCACACTCTGGACACCCCTGGTCTAAAGGCTACTTGCTAAAAAGCACTGTGTCAACCTAATACATCCCTACATCTAAGACGCACAGCGAGAGACCCACACACACACACACCAATGACAGAACACAGGACGCCGCAGGTCAGCTAAGGCCACCTGGCTGCAGTCACTGGTGGAGTGTGGTGGAAAAGTTAGCTCTGATGTGAAAAGTGTGTGCTTTGACCACAATGAGCTTTTTTTTTTTTTTGCGTTGTTCTGTTAAGTTTAAAAACAAAAGTGTTATTTAAGGCTAAATATGAAAGAACTCATGTTACATTCATTGCAGCTTTAAGAAATAATAAAAAAAGACATTTAAAGTCCCCCGCAAAGTCACAAAAACAGCCACATTTCGTATCTTCATAGATGCTATAATGCAAACATCTCCCTACACACTGCACAGTATTGACTTGCAATATAAACAAGGACCGCTGTATTTACATGATTTCCTTTCAGTAGGGGGCGCTACACATTTCTAGACTGAAATACTCGGCGAGTCGTTTTTCCCACAGATTCTTTCAGGCCGGTGGACTTCATTTCTCAGTGAAACTCACTACAGGCTGCAGAAAGTTGCTCCGTTTTTATAGCAAATCCAACGTGAAAGGCAGTTTTTTTTCATCAGGATTCAGAGAAAGTGAAAAGCAGATGGCCTCAAAATTTCCACTAGTGTTAATCAGAATTTTTTTTTTAAATATACTGTATATATATATATATATATATATATATGGTAGCTGCGCTAAGTGAATTATCCTGCTTACTGGAAATGATGGTCTGATGTGTCTGACAGCACCAGTGTCCAAATGTTAAAACGACACGCACCATATAGAAAAATATCACCCATTGTTATTAAAACAATCAACCGGGAATCATTCCTTGCCCCGCAACCTGGTGCAAATCTGGTGCTTCTCGACTTGCAAACAGCTGGAATGGAGGTGAAGACAGGAGATGCGTTACAAATAAAATAATAATCATGACAATAACAGCTTCACTGTATGTTCAATGTAAATATGTATTTATAAGAAAGAAAGGAGGTATTTACAGTAGCTCACAATACCGAGTACACCTCTCACATTTCGGAAACCATTTTTATTACAGTGCATCTTCTCAATGGACTCTAAACTATTCTTTAGAGTAGTCCAGCTACCATCCACACCCCCATCAACATGCAGCCATTATTGTCTAAACAGCTGGAAAAATAAATGAGTAACACAACAATTTTGTTTTACGTAGTCATGCATGGTGGTGCATGAGTGCTGCTAGCACTGGGGAGATGAGGATAATTTCCCCCTCTCCAGTGGCGGTACTGCTGTACAAGCTGTACACTGACTACTCTAAGGTATATCCAAGTTTACAGTCTTGAGGAGATAGAATTGATAAGATGTTTGCTGAAATGTGAGGGGTGTACTTACTTTTGTGAGATACTTTGTATAAAAAAAGCAATATGATGGTGATGCCTGCGTGGTGGAACATTAACAACAGCAAGATGATCAGTATGTCATTATTATTGTTATTATGATTATTAATGAAATCACTTCCCTTCCCTATCAGGTTAGGCATGGTTGATGTGTTTGTGATGTACGCGCTCCTACGTGACTTCCTAGTGTCCAGTCACCTCTATGACATCATCATCAGAACTATCGCCCCCATTCTCTGCGCTCTCGTGTCTGTCCGGTTGGGTCAGAGCTGCTCCCAGCAGGCTGGATGTCGGGTTGCTGAAATGGGAAAGGTAGCTGGATGTACTTGAAGAATTTGGCGTGGAGAACCCCGCTGAGCCGGAGAGAAGCGGGGCGGGGAACATCCTGGGCTCAGGGAGCAAGGACTGGCTGTAGTTGAGAGGGAAGCCCGATGACAGTAGACCCGCCACGTTGGGGTTCATCAAGTACGACGGCAAGGAGCCCGACGGCAGGGAGGAAGTCGTTGAGGCCGGTGAGGCCGACGATACGGGAATGGCGGTGGATGGTGAGGAGAGGATGGTGGACAGTGCCGATGAGGAGGGTGGAGGGAGTTGTCCGTTGCCTGGTGCAGAAGGGAACATCGTCTGTAGGTCAGACAGTGTTTGTCCTGGTGCTTGAAGGAACGAAGATCCGCCGCTTCCACCCATCAGAAGAGGATGAGTCATGTGTCCCAGCAGCGAGGAAGAGTTCAAACCCACGGGTGGGAAAGCCAACCCACCGGAGCTCAGAGAGAATCCCCCGAAATGCGACGGCGTGCGGGGAAGAGCCGAAGTCCGTTTGGCTCCCGCCTGCGCGCTGCCTTGGCTGTCGTCATGCTTGCGTTTGGCGCATTGTGTCTCTAAAGGCGAGCTCAGGAGGTCGTCGTCGAGTGGCGCACGGAGCTCCGGGATGCGACCGCCTCCATCTGCCGACGGGGAGGAGAGGTTGCTCCTCATGGCGGCGGCGGCGGCACTTGCGGATGCGGTGTAGCGGCTGAGCTCGCGGAGAATCTCTGAGCTCAAGGGAGAGGAGGACTGCTGCTCCCCGTTGGGCGAGTGCTGCTGTTCCACGGGGGATGCGCAGCCATTACTGAGCAGATGCTGACTCTCTGTGGAGGTGACGAATATATAAATGTCAGCAACACTAAATAAATACATAAAATAATAAGTAAAATAAACTAGGGGTGTCACAAGATCTCCCAAGATGAAAACAAAAAAATTCTTGTTCAGAAAAAAACTGTCTTGCGATAATAAATCAAATCCATCCATCTTCTTCTGCTTATCTGAGGTGGGGTTGCAGGGGCAGCAGCCCAAGCAGGGAAGCCCAGACTTCCCACTCCCCAGCTACTTCATCCAGCTCCTCCCGGTGGACTCCAAGGCCAGCTGAGAGACATAGTCTCTCCAATGTGCCCTGGGTCTTCCCCGAAGCATCCTACCAGTTGGGCATCCTAACCAGATGTCTGAGCCACCTCATCTTGCTCCTCTCAATGCAGAACAGCAGCGGTTCTACTCAGAGTTTCTCGCGGATGACGGGGCTTCTCACCTTATCTCTAAGGGAGAGCCCAGCCACCCTACGGAGAAAACGCATTGTGGCTGCCTGTACCCGCGAGCTTGTCCTTTTGGTCACTACCCAAAGCTCATGAGGGTAGGAACGTAGATCAAACGGTAAATTGAGAGCTTTGCCTTTCGGCTCATCTCCCTCTTCCCCACCAAGCGACCCATGCAGAGTCTGCATCATTGCACATGCCGCACCAATGGGCCTGTACATCTCATAATCCATCCTTCCCTCACTCGTGAACAAGACCCCGAGGTACTTAAACTCCTTCATTTGGGCAGGATCTCATCCCCGGCCCGAAGATGGCACTCCACCCTTTTCCGGGCGAGAACCATGGACTCGGACTTGGAGGTGCTTATTCACATGCCGGCTGCTTCACACTCTGTTGAGAACCAATCCGGTGAGAGTTGAAGATCACGGCTCGATGAAGCCAGCCGGACCACTTTATTTGCAAAAAACAGAGACCCAATCCTGCAGCCACCAAACCGGAACCCCTCAACACCTTGAAATTCTGTCCATAAAAGTAATAACAAGAATCGATGACAAAGGACAGCCCTGGCGGAGTCCAACCCTCACTGGAAACGAGTCCAACTTATTGCCGGCAAAGCCAAACCAAGCTCCGACACCGGTCATACAGGGAACAATTGACCTGAAATAGGTGGTCCGGTATCCCATACTCCTGGAGTACTCCCCACAGAATTCCTGGACCTATGCTTTCTGCAAGTCCACAAAACATATGGATTGGTTGGTCAAACTCCCATGCACCCCCAAGAACCCTGTTGAGAGTGTAGAGTTGGTCCACAGTTCCATGACCAGGACCAAAACCACACCGCGATAGTTTCATTGTACTTTAAAAGTGTCGTTTTTGGCCACATTTAGAAGAACGTATGGCAAAAGAAAACTGCACAATTTAACATGTGTTTGTACCTCTTGAAACAGTGGAGCCCCCGGCGGCCTGTCTACTGATTTTTCCAGACCTAATTGCAAAAATCCTTCCGTCGTTCGTCCTTATGTAAGTACCTATGGAAAAAAACACCCCATGATGAAGTCGATACACTAAAATACTGAACACAGAATGAACTTCTTGCAACTTTTACCTTTGGAACCTCTTATTACGTGGATGCTCTCTCCAGCACTGATTCGAGCTTGGACATCTGTTGCGCTGTTAGCTCCTGGGATGACAATGTCTGGAGATTTGCATTACAGAAACATGAAAAATTTTAATTAATCGCAGATAGGACAAAGTTTTTATCTATAATAAGTGTATCGTACCAACTTATAAAAAAAAAAAAAAGAGCGCTAAAGAAGAGTCGGTAGTTTACAGAAGCAGGACTGCGCCCATTTACTGGAGTACAGTCAGGCTATGGCTTATACTTCACTTCTAAACACTTTTATACACACGTTATCACACTTTTCTTAGTGTGGCCACTTGGGTCTTTCAACATGCAACTTTTATCCTGTCATCTTTGAAAAACAAAGCAGTTCAAGCACAAACGCTAATAAAAAATAATAACGCTAATAAATTCCCTCGCGAGCCTTTACTGCCATCTCATTGAGCGCTGTGTGTGTGCTCGCTCATTTTCGACTTGGTCACACTGACACAAGTCCGCAAATAGCTGTCCTCGACTATGCCTGCCTATACCTAGCAGCTCTTAATCCAAATTTTAGCTCACAGTTCGAAGCAAAAAAAAAAATCAGCTCAGAGAGGGCTCGCATCTAAAAAACACTCTTATGCCACGGTACCACTGTATACATGACAATAACAAATACCTGCAGTGCTCCAGTACCTTCTTTCTTCTGTCTGGCATTTGAAAGTGGACATACTCGGTGACAACTCAGCTCACAGCAACAGTAGATACAAATAACTTTGGTTGTGTAGAGAGCCATCTGCCAGGGCTTTGAAGCTAAGCTTACCATTTAAAATTCTCTATTTATCATCAATATTTGTTCTGCTTGTGGCTCCACATCAACTGCTGCGTTTCTTCACTCTACGGTGTGGGCCGAGGGTCAAACAGGATGTGAGTACGTTAATCGTAAAGGTAAATTCCGTTAACTCGTTATTAATGCGTTAACTTTGACAGCGCTAATAAAAATACATCAGCCAAATGACATTTTTGGCATGCCAACAAACATGACACACAGTACCAGTTGTGGTGACGATCCTCTGGACGTACACGCCGGCCTTCTGCAGGAAATTGACAGGTAAGCTGCCAGGAGAGCTGGATCCGGCCACGCCCATGACCACCTGGCGAGGCATCATGGGGATTGGCGTTGACTGGATGGGCCTGACACTCGCCACCGGCTTGTCGTCGGGCCGGACCATAGGCCGCCTGGAAAAAGCAAAGGTTAGTGAGATGATTGCATATTCAATACAGAAAACTACGACAGGGTACAAGAGGTCCTCGGTCTACGCACGAGTTTTGCTCTCTTCAACCGGGCATGCAGCCGGTGTTGATCTCTACACTTTCTCAGCATTTTACAATGTCTGATTTCACCTTACTTTTCACTTTCCTTTTCTTTGACAAACTGCAATAGGAAGAGAACTTCACGCTTGAGAGACATAGCGTAGGGAAAAAAAGCTAACTGAAAAGAACTAAAGTGATGTTGTCCTTCCACAGTGTAGTGACACACGACTACGAATTCTTCCGTCTTCGTATTATTCTGCTGTGCACATGTTTGCTTTTTGTACAGTATTAATCCCTAATGGGAGTGAAACGTTGCAACAGGAAAAGCGCCTGTATGAAAAACAAAGCAAAGCAACAATATGGTGTGGATCGGACATTACTATGATTAAAAGTTGGATGTGAAACTCACCAGACACGCTGGTTGAATGCTGCTATGTTAGCGAGCGTGTGGTTGCTGCTTGGATAATAAGGGGCATACGAGGGGCGCGAGTAGGGCACGGAGGCTCGCTTCTCATCTTCATAGCTCTTTTTGGCTGCTCTCTTCTCCGCTTTGGTCAGTTTGGTCTCCTTCCGGTCCACTAATAGAGACTCGTGGTGGAAAGGTTGCTGTTGGGAGGGGGAAAAAAAGAAAATGCTTTAATTATAGCCAAGGTATTCATTTGTCTGATCCACAAAGAGGATCTAATTGGAAGCAAGCTCAACTCATTATTAGGGCTGTCAAAAATGTCGCGTTAACTAATTTATTTCATGAATTGCGTGGAAAAAAAATGACCGTGTACAGTAATTAACGCATGCGCACTAGAGCAAGCATGCCTCTCTGTTATGACGGCAGACAGAAGTAAAGTGGAGCATCCCCAGACAGTCTCACAGAGTCTGACGCTCTATTACTGTATAACTTCATTCTGACCTAAACACATCAAGAGCAGTACAACCCAAAACCACATACTGTATATATCTCCAACTCACACTCATCTCTAGTCCGTTCATCCTGAAAATGACACTTCCTCGTTGTCATTACAAGAACACGAAATGCATTCAGGGACACTCCGAACATCACAAAAATGGTTTTATAATACGTGTGTGTGTGTGTAAATAAACAGGAAGATAAAGAAAAACATGAAGTGGATATTCTTATCACTGACAATATTTTGGATATGAAAGTGAATAACGGTGCATGTGGTTGAAATGATTTGTTCCAATTGCGTGAGTATACATGGTGTGATGCATGAAGACATAAAATAGTTGAAAACAAGACGAAGGAAAAGTAATGAAAGCTTATCTCAGCATCTGAAAATAATGCTTATAACACATTAATTTGGGTTTTAACACCCAATCAGTGTGCATGAATACATTCTTGTATATGTCCTTCATCGTTTTGCAGTACTGTTTGAGCTCCATAGCCAATTTCTGCCAGATTTTATGCACCGTTTCCGGGCTGCTAGAAGCTACCTAGCTAGCCAGCAAGCCACACTTCCAAGCACTCTGTGGAGCATCGCTGGACATTCTTCCACGTGGCAACATTTCACATTTTCCACTTCCAACAATGTGTTTTACTTTGATTTGAGTATAAACTGTGCTTGTTGTTGCTTGCTGTAAACTGGAGCGTGTCTATCCTCGGCTCCACTCAATGAGAGCTCAGGGTTTAGCAAACACACAGAAAGGTGGCTTCTCTGCGTTTTGGGTGTGCCCTAAACTTTTTTCCCCATTATGAGTCGTTATGAGTCTTAGTCTATGCTGAACTTTTCTCTGATTTTACATGACTTCTAGTTATAAGAAGCAATTGAATAGACCCTAGGTTCCCAAAGTGGGAATGCCTCATGGCACAAGGGGAACGGAGCAGACAGAACATGAAGTTATTCATTGCTCTGTGTGCATCATATGAACAACTAAGTCTGACAATTATTTTGTGTATTAAGAGTGTTTCATCTTGAAGATTTCTTTACATTGGTGTTCCAATTCCCGCACAGCACAGCGGTGAAAACCGGATTCCCCCCCGAATCGTTATCGTTGGTATTTTTGTACTTCAGACAATGCTTTATCATGATTGTTAAATTAATATGAAGACTTAAATCATAGCCATTGTGTGTGGACAAAAAAAGTGAAGCTGAAATTCAAGCCATTCAAACAGAAGGATTCCAACATCAGACTTGAATAAAAGGTATGTATGGTGATTACTATTTACTATTATTTATTTATCAGTGCTCATGTCAAACTTTATGAAATGAAAATGTCACCATGCAAAACACACATTTTTCACCTGGAATTACTATAAAATGAATGAACTATGTTGAATATTTCAAGTGAATTAAGATAAAAAGGTTTTTAAGTGTGCAGGAGTAGGGGGTACATGGCTTCAGGTCAAATGTCTGAAGGGGTACGCCACTGGAATAGACGCATTCATTGGATCGTTGCAATACCCTTCGCTCTTAACAGAGGTAATAAAAATACTACAATAAAAGCACATTTTACCTTCGTGATGAGGTGTGGATAAAGCTGACAGGCTCCATATATGACTCCCTCAAAGTCTGCCAAAGCCCTCAGGTCGATCTTGTTTGCTTCAGGTTCGTCCTCTACGAAGTGCAACAGCGACTCCACTTCCTTACGAGTGAAGTTCAGTGCCGGGTTGAGGTCATCGACCACACGGTCTGTAATCATGCCAGTGCACAATGTGTCACTTCTAATGAACTGATTCCATCTAGATTGTTATCATGAAGGGCCTTTAAGAGTGGAAAATGAGTACGATACTTCATTGTAGCAATTTCTTACCAGACATGCCCTGTTTGGAGACCTGTCTATCATAGATCTTCTTCTCCAGGCTGAAGTCACAAACCAGGCGGTAAATGTAGCAAGGCTTTTTCTGACCGTAGCGGTAGACCCTGCACACCGCCTGGGCGTCGTGACATGGGTTCCAGGAAGCATCAAACACCACAACACGGTTGGCTCCAATTAGATTCACGCCCAGGCAGCCCGCTCTGGCAGGAGGAGGACAAAAATAGGTGCACAGAGATACAAGGTTAGGTTCTTCTCAGTGTGCAGGAAATGATGCAAGAAGAATGGTGACATGCACGCACACACCTGGTAGAAAGCAGGAAAAGCAATGATTTGCTGTTCTCTGGGTCATTGAACTGATTGATTAGTCGCTCTCTTTCTGATGCAGATGTACTCCCATCAAGTCCTACAAACAGATATTTTTAGCTAATCAATAAAATGAACAAATAATGGAGCAGGACACTTCATTGGGTATAATTATAATAATAATTATAATTAGAGATGCACAATTTTTCAAGCCGGTACCGAGAAACAATAATGTTTATATCTATTTTTGTTAATTTAGATTTACGTCTAATTTGTGCACATGTGGAGGTAAGAAGGACTGGAAGAAATTAGGATTTGACCAACTGTACCTGTTGATTTGTCCAAATCAAATATCATGACGTTACTACTACCACATCACTACTATACTATCAAGAGAACCAGAGTATGGAGCCTCGGGAGCCACCTGCTGTGGCCCAGCAAGGTGCACTATATTCAGGCATACGTTCCAACCAGCCGGTGTGACACCACGGAGGTCTCTGGCAAACCTTTTACACTTTTTCAGGTGGCTCATAGGGTTTTTTGTTTGCTCAATTGGGTTTCCCACACCCATCTTTGGGAAGCATTTGGTACAACTAGCATGTGAAACATCTCTGAAACACTGAATATTTGTTTACAAGTGAGCTCAGGGGAAGTTATAACAGGCCGTAAACGTCTCAGGCTCACAGGCTAGGGAAAAAAAGAAACACTTGATTTGCTCACCAACACAGTACGAGTAATCGCACCTCATTTGAGCTTTTTAAATCATCGGTTATCAGAGCTATTTTTAATGTTATTGGGTTTATCGTATGATGTCATAATTCCTACATATCAGCCTGATATTTATCGTGCACCCCTAATAATAATAAAAAGCAGAGCTGTTTTGTTTATTTGAATCAGCCTTATGTAGCTAAATAAGGTAAGAAATATTAGCGTTAAGGTGCAGCACTAGACCACAGCAACTACCACCGGTAATCTGCTGTTTCCCCCCCACATGGATGCCATTAAACAAGTGCATGCAATCACAATCACAGAAAAGTTTGTCAATTGCTCAGTGACAGATCAATCCAACTCTGACTGCTGTGAACAAAACACACAGACTCTGAACTTCTGCAAAGTTTCCTGTCTTAGACGGAGCCCTTTGAACTTACGATAGTAATTGAGGTTGCGAACCCAGTTGAGGTTCTGAGAGTCAGCAGAAGCGACGTCTGATGGAATGGGTCTCTTTGATAAGAAGTCCTCAATGACTGTCAGGGTGGATAAGCTTTGGCTGCCAATGCAAAAAGAGTTATTAAGTGAAGTGCTTTGGCTGTGCAACCACACTATTTGGGTGAATGAGTGTAAGCATTTTCCATCCATCCATCTTCTATGCCGCTTATCCTCACTAGGGTAGTGTAAGCACTTTATACATTATAATTAATATAAATTATGCACTAAAAAGTTGGAGGCCCTGTATAATAAGTCAGCGTATTTCCTCAAGTAGTGGACAGGGCCAAACACTAATCCCTTGTTTATCATTCCAGACCTGAGCGTGAATTTCGGCAAAGTAAGATTCCTTAGTTAGTTCCTTAGTTATAGCATAGAAAACCTGTTTACGACCTTCTAAATACACTTAACATTATTAAAGCCCTCTAGACGTGAAGTAACACCCCTATAGTCACCCTTACTTGAGGTCTGGTGTTTGTGTGTCTCACCCAACATGACAGTAACATTAGTGACATCTAGTGACCAGTGTGCAATACGACATATCATCACAAAGTCATTGAATGCAGTCTTCTGAATGCCTTACATTTATTTGTATTTTACTTTTTACTTTTACTACTTTTACTTCTGCCATTTTATGCTTGAAAATTCTTCATTTAGGCAACCCCCTCCCCATATTTACTTAAATATGCATATTTTTTGACTGATAATAGACCATATTCAACCATGAAAAAGCGATGATTTATTAATATATTTTTGAAAAACTGAGAAATTCGAAGTGCGAAATGGTGATGGACGACTGTAAGTGGGCAATTCTACAGTATATCTACAGTATAAGCCACTATTCCAGGAAATATGTAAACGACGAGCAATTATCAATGCTTGCTGTTCAAATTTGAGCTGAAATCATACATTTTCTTAATTGTACAGATCTTTTTTACTAAAGTTGAAGACAAAAAGATGAATGAGTCTTCAAATTGTCTTAGAAGATGTTTCGCCTCTCATCTGAGCAGCCTTCATCAGTTAATGCTCACGACTGGATAGGACAGCACCAGTCTGATGGGCTGGTGCAGTATTTATCTTATGGGGTAGAGGCATGCCCCAAACAAAAATGGTTTAGTGGTGCAAAAGAACAGTTGTTAAGATACAGTGGAGTGATTGGAGTGCTGGCCAGCGACAGTGGTTTGTGTGGAATCACCCTCGCTATAATATTTCATTTAGTTGTAACAATGGTCATGAACGCACCTGAAACCTTTGGTTTCAGGTGCGTTCCTTTTGTTGTGTTACTTAGACACCGCCTACCTCCCACATACAATGCTGCCCTTGCAACCCTAACAAATAACCACCACCCTGTATCTTAACGACTGTCGTTTTGCAACACAAAAGAGTGAAGCCATTCTTGGTTGGGGCGTGGCTCTACCTCAGAGGGTAAATACTTTGGATCTTGCACCATCCCCATCTGACTAGGGCAGTCCTGAGCATGAACTGATGTAGCCTGCTCTGATCAGAGGTGAATCTAAGACAACCTGCAATTGATTCAATGCCCTGAGAATACAATGACAATAATCACAGACATGATCGAGTCTTTTCTGTAAGGTGCTTAGTGGTGGATTTGTGCTTCCTTACCTGAAGACCAACATCTTGTCTCCTCTTCTGACGCTCTCGTCGATCAAATGAAAGAGCAGTACCATTTTGGCAGAGTTTTCCAGAACTCCTACCCGGTAGTTTGACATGATTTCCTTTGCCTACGGCCAAAAAAAATACAAATCCAAATCTATAGTCAGAGGAAGGCTTTTTAAATTTTCTTTTTATTTTTTTTATGAATGGTTATGAAGGTAACGTCCTACCCATTCATACGTGATGACTTGATTGCTTCGATCCTGGGAGGGATTGAGCAGGGGCGGAATGTTATTGGCTTTGCTGTTGCCCGAGTCTGATCCTTTGCTTTTGAGACCTGCACCAGGGCCTGGACAGCGAGCACTACTCGTGATGTCATCCAAGTCCAAGTCAGGCTCGTTGGTCTGATTCTCTTTCTGCAAAGCCTCGTAAAGCACATCTGGGTGATTCCAGATCTATGTGCAGATGAGAGAAAAAAAAGGGTAGGTTCTGTTCATCAAAAGGCAATACGAGTGTCACGAGACACCCAACTCACAAGACAAGACGATACAAGATTGGGTCCATAGGAACGACACGAAATGAGAAGTACGATGATAAATATGACTGGACAAATCATCTTTTTTTATTTAACCGAGTCACAAAACCATGCAGGGGGGTTTTGAAATGCTTATTGCCCCACAAATTGACGCTAAACAATATTATTATTTATATTTGACGCCAAATAAACCACTATTACAATAATAATAAATTACAATATATCATAATAATGCAACATTTCCTTTAATATGTCATCTTTCACTCTGTAAAGCTGCGGAATTGCGGAGTTTGTGTCATGTATTTTCTTAAAGGCAATTCGTACTGTCTGTTATTATGATCATTTATTTCTGTGTGTGGAAAGCACTTAGTGTGTGTTACAACCTCGGGTCATAAGATTTGTTTTGTTTTTTTGGTGGGGCTGATTGCCAGATATGGTGCAGGTGTGTTTTTGTTTCCTTTTCTTTTGTTGGAGGACTCCAGTTCCCTGGATTGGCTGGGACGTGGACCCAGCCCTCCATGAGAGGCAGAGGGACACGGCTGGAAGAGGAAGAGCACCTCCCATCTCGCTCTCCTCCCAACATACCACACTTTGTGATTTGTATGTGATGGACTGTTCTCTTTTTTTGGACTTTTTGTGTTGAAGACCTGCTGTTTTCTTGTCCAATACATTCCTTGTGCAGCCTAAAGAGTGTCTCTGGTGGTGGCATGGGACTTGAGAGAGTTGGGACCTCTTCCACTTTATATTAAGCCCTGGTGTTTTCCCAGCCAAAATGCCTAGCACATTGTCACTTCCATGTTACATTTTTTATCATTCATAGTAGCGATGTTATAGTAGCGATGCTGATTGGCCCCTAGCTGCTCTGTTCTGTCAGGACAGCTTTTCTACAAACGAGAAATATTGTCACATCTTAATCTTCTGGCACCTCGAAGAAGCAAGCACGGCATTTCATGTGAAAAAAAAGAGAAACAAGTGGTCTTACCTTGCAACAGACACAGAAGGCCTTAAGAGGGTTGAGACCAAGCCAACCATTGTTTCCTGCCTCTCTAAAGCGATTCATAAACTCGGTGTAAAGCGCTTTCTGTATCGGGGAGAGCCGCACCAAGATCACACGCTCTGTCTTGATGGGAAGCTGATGTTGCAGAACATCATGACCACGTCTACAAAGCAAGAAAAAAAATGTTGAGTCCCTCCCGTGCAAAGTGTAAGACTTGCCAATCCAGCCCACCTCTGGACAAACCCCTCCAGCAGACTGTGTAGCACGTGGCTACGGTAACGCATCAGGCGGACATCTTGGGGTGTGCTGTCCATACACTGCCCGTTCAGAATGGGCCGCTCAAACATGTTGCTGAACTCCTGGCGCGTGCCTAAAAAGTCCGGTCTGACGAAATCCACCATGCACCAGTATTCAATGAGGTTGTTCTGCAAGGGGTAACCCGTCAGTACCACTCTGCGCCGCGAACGGATATTCTTCAGAGCCTGTGAGGTGCTGGCGTGATAGTTCTTAATGCGGTGGCCCTCGTCACAGATCACCACATCTGGACCAGGTCGTACAATGGCCTTTTCAATACCTAAAAACAAAGACACAGGAATATATGTTTGTATTGAATATACATTTGTATTAAGTAGGGATGCTCCGATCGATCAGCCACCAATTAGTATCGGCTGATTTCTGTAAAAAAACAACAACACGTGATCGGCATATGCCGATAAATGCCTTTCAACGCTGATCACAAAAAACGATCGGCATGCAGCGGCCCACCCTACATGTTTGCTGTGTCACGTAGGGTTGCAAACACCTGTATTGAGCCAACAAGGGACGCACTTTGTGCCGTATTGCCGTGAGAATCAATACTGGTCTGTAAAACCTCCATGGCTTCAGTTTGACAGCTTGACACAGACTACACCAATCCATACCAGTGTGTTTGATCAGCTCCTTTATCAAACCTATTGCTCTTCCACTTTTCTTGCATCTTTCTTTACACGCTTTGCCTAGTTGTCACTGGTGACAGCTAGTTAGCTAGAGTTACCCACCTAGATTTTGTTCTTTGTACTCCAAATGTGACTTTTTACCACAGTGATGTTCTGTTTTTAAAACAAACAAGCAATGTAGTTAGTTGGGAGCTCCTTTTTGTCTCACTGGGAAATGGATAGCACATTCATGGGGTACATACTAACTTTGTGTCGCTGAATAATTTTGTTCTCCTGTTGTCATGATACTAATGTCTTCTCCTCCAAACACTGTTTGTGTGTGGTTATTTAATAAACAAACGCATAGTGTGTCCAGCTTTATGCTCACCAACTGATTTAGAGTAGCTCACCAGAGGCTCAAAATATTTGCTTCAACTCTTAGTCGTTTTTATTTTGTGTTAAATTCAGACTTCATGCCTTTATATAATAACAAATGAGCACAAAATTGCATAAAGACAAAGGCCACACTGTTTGAATGGAGATGTGCTTTGTAAATAAGGTACTATACAATTGAAATGTTGCCAATCATAAATAAAAGACAAATAGTTGACAGCTCTACAGGTAATGGTGATGAAAGTTGGACACCCCTGCAACCTCCACACTCAAGTTATTTTCTTTTAACTTAAACACCACACATTTCTATTTCATAAACATATTTATGTATATTATTTTACTCTCTTCCTTTTGTTGTCTTAAACTAATATAAAATAAATTATTGAACGATTTATTGTGTTTGCATTACTCCAAAACATGCATCAAACTAACTTCATGTTTGTGTCAAATGGTACAAAAATCCTTTAACACAAATAAAGGCAAAAAACTGGTATTGGTATCAGCATCGGCTGATCTCACTCATGGATAGTCAGGATATCGGAATCGGCAGCATAAAACCCTGATGGCAGCATCTCTAGTATTAATTATTCTTGGAATATAGTGATAGCTTCCTCTTGCCTTTCATCAGTTCTTGCTGTCTGTCTTCCTCATCCAGGTCAATGATAACAGGCCCCACAGGCTTCTTTGATTTTCTCTTCTTGCCTGCAACAAAACTCTTCTTCATGGACAGGAGGCGGTACATCTCATACCCCATCAGCAACACGCCTCCATCTCGGCTCCAGTCCTCCACCACCTTGGCCCGGGCCAGCGTGGTTCTGCAGGACACACCTCCAAAGTGATCAACAGCTCAAATGTCAGATTCAATCATGGACAGAGCGCCGTGTTCCATACTTGTGCTCATCGTTCAGAATCTGAACTTTGAATGTACGTCCTGTCAGCAAAGCCGGGTCGGTGTCGGGGGACAGTGCTTCCTGTGGTGGGAGCCACAGGTTAAACTCCGCCAGCCAGTTCTGAAGTGTGTTCACCTAGCATGAATAATAGGATGAAGAAAAGTACTCAGAGGGCTTCCAACACCATCAGTGTCTCACAAAAGTGGAAAAATATGTGCGTACATGTGTATTAGCAGGACATTTTGCAGAAGTAAGTGGCATGGCCTAAGGAATGGTGGTGCAATCTGGGTGAAGGTACAATGTAAAACATTGTTTAATGTGTAATGTTTTATATTGTGTAATGCAAAAGTTCTAACAGGAATGAGTGTCCATGGAACATGTTTATGAGCACAAAATATGAGAAAAATCTATCATCTCCATCACCTGTTTGCTCCACATCTGAGAGAAGGAGAGCCTAAACGAAGTCCTATGACTCGTATGACCCATTCTAGCTAGATGCACCGATCCACAGTTTTTCACCTTGAACCCTCATACTATACTTAGGGGTGCACGATAATTATCAGGCCGATATCAAGGAACCCGCCGTTGTTGGAGAGTTTTCTGGTATTTGGGGACTTAAAAGTGAAAGCACGTAGTGTTCTGCATTTTGTGTTCTCACTGAGCAACGACGGTTGCTGTTGACAGGTCCGCCCTGCCCAAACGCAGTCACAAGCCGGCAGTGTACAGGCAGCTTACGCGGCACACTGAGAGCATGATGTGATGTGGAGCTCAACACATCGAAAGGGCAAATTAATCACGCCTCCGTGAGCCGCGATTCCGTGGGGGTGGAGCTTGCCCTGTTTTACACAGCGAGATCTAAAACACAAATGTTTCTTAATCTTCGATACGCCTGGATAAAAGAAGGTGTTTATTGAGTTTATATTTTATTGTTACCCTATTGCTACTCTTTATTTGTAAAATAGAAGTGGATTATCTTCCAATTCTTCAGGTAAATGTAAGTAAATGATAAGCCTACTGTATTGCCTATATTGATTGTGAGACTCAGTTGCTATTACATATATTCAGCAGACAAGTGTGCTACTCACGAACCACACCGAGTCATGTTAATGTGAGTCATAGAATAAACACAGCATAATCTGTTATTCGCTGTTCAGCTGTGCTACCAACGTGTGATGGGAGAACTTTGAGTGGTGCTGGCCGAGATAAAATATTAAGTTACTTTATTTCGATGAAATGATGGCCAATTTTAATTAACAAACCAGGAATCAAGTTTATTTGTAGTTCTAAACGTAATTAAGTTTTTACTCACTTTATTTTGTCTGTCCTATGAGGTTATGCTTTTTTCCTACAGCATTTTACAACATCATATGCAAATGATATGCTAACTAGATGATGACATAACCGAACGACGTCTAGGACAGCCAACAGCTATTTTCTTACTGAAAAGCAACAGTGGTTCCCAGTAGGACTTACTAAACTGCCAGGATCAAGACTAGATTTTGGCCAACACACTTCCAACACACTATTGTGGGATTTCTGAGATGCAGTCAAAATTGCTAGGAAAAAAACAAAGCCCCACAACTTCAAATATGGCCTCCTTGTTCAGGTAATGAATGCAGGCAGACATGTTGAAATGGAGCGATAATGTGTACACAGACAATATAGATTGAGAATACTCACAGGAACAATGGCCAGGACGGTTTGAGCCTCAGTATTCCTCAACAGGATGTCAATGAAGGAAATGACCTGCAGAGTCTTGCCGAGCCCCATGCTGTGAGCAAGGATGCAACCAAAGCCACTGCTGCTCTTGTACCGCTCCAAAGACTCGATCAAATTGTCATAGAGAAACCTGATGCCGCCAACCTTCGGAAAAGATTAAATTTGCCACATAGCTGTGTGTGTTTGCCGGCTCGTGGGAAAAAGAAGAAAGGGGGAAATACCTGGTGAGGTTTGACAGCCCTGGCCAGCTGGGGAGCAAGAAATATGTCCTTCTCCTCCGCAGGGTGGTTGATATTAACCAGCACACGGCCCTGGGCGTCAGGCAAGTTGAGAGCATCATTGATGTGCGCTCCACTGCTCTCCTCTGTGCCGCCGGTGCCACCTTCATCCTCATCCCCCGACTCACTGCTTATCTGCAGGGCATCCTCGTCCCCAGAACTCAGCTCAATTACATCTGTGCCATCATAAAGATTGTTATGAACTTGGAAAATATATAAATATAATATAAATTGCCTATATATACTGTACCTCCACATATTGCGGCTGGGGGTGGCATTTGTTTACTCAACTACAGAGAGTGCCAGCCATACCGTAGGGGTATGCCGTTTATTGTCTATTTGTGTAAATTAATACTTTAAAAACACTGTATTGATCCAAACATGACAAGTATAATACACCTAATGATATTACAACACATTTAATTATTATCATTTTCACTTTGTATAGTTTTACCAACAAACTTACACTGAATAAAGTCAGGCTATCATCGCAAATTTGAGCATAATTCATTTTAAATTGGATTTGACAGCAACAAAAATTCTGTCAAAATTGACAGAACATATACATTTAGGTAGTAAGATTGTCTTTTTGATTAAAAAAAATATTATTATTTTTTTTTAAATTAAGTACTATAATATAAATATATATTAAAAAGTTAAAGAAAAAAATACATAAATATCAAAAGTAAACTATAAAAAAAATTATATTTCAAAAGTTTAAAAAAATAATACAATTCAAATATATCATTATTAATAAAAGTATTAACAATGAAAATAGGTATAAATATATATTTTTAAAATAATTAAAACAATTAAAAATAATAATAATAAAAGCGTCTTTTTGATGTGCTTTCGGGGGATGAGTGGATTAATTGGGGCAAGGTGTCTTATGACAGCGGCAGCCACAATTTAAGGAAATACAGTAAAAGCACGTTCACAGCGCTACCATCTGTATTACCATCTCGAATAGCCTCTAGTATGGGCAGTTTAGAGTCCATGTGTTCATCTTCATCCCCGCTGCTGTCCAGGCAGATCACATCCTGCTTGCCGAGGAGGGCGGGGACCAAATGGGACACCTCTCCTAAAAATGAAGCTGTGTTCACTGTTGGAAAGATAATGATGGGAAATTTAGGTCCAAGCCCTGCAGAAGATCCCACATATCTATTTGATGAGAGGCAGAAAAACATGAACCTAGTTGGTCTGGGAAAGCAGGCGCTGGCGTAGGAAAGTCTTTTCTTTGCTGCTCCAGACGCTTGAGCCTATCCATCTCCTCCTGTTGAGCAGCCTTGGTTCCTGCCTCCAGCTGGTCATCTTTCAGCAGCTTCCTGTGAGCACAAAGTTCAGACTGGTGACAAACAATGTAAGGAATAGTCAAACCGATCAGGCCAATATGAGGGAATTATGACGTCATACCAATAAAGCCGATAACATGAAAAATAGATCTGATAACTTAAAAAAAAAAAGCTCCAATGAGGCGAGATTACCCTCACTGTGTGGGGTTTAGCAATTCAAGTGCTCCTTTTTTCTCCTTCCTGTGACGTTTACGGCCTGTCGTAACTTCCCCTGAGCTCACATTTAAACAAACATTCACTTTCTGAGGAAGACATTTCGTGTGCTAGTTGTACCAAATGCTCCGCGATGAGGAGGGGGAAAAAAAAAAAAGAACATACAAAAAACCTTATCAGCCACCTGAAACGCCAGCGTTGCGGCATTTGAAAAATGCAAAAGCTTTGCTGGAGACCTCTGTGGCATCACACCAGCTGCTTTAAGCGTGAGCCCGAATATAGTGCACCTTGCTGGGCCACGCCAGGTGGCTCCTCCCGCTCTATACCCTGGTTCTCTTGACCTTCCGTAGCGGCACACCGGCTGCTCGGAGCATGTGCCCGAATATAGTGTAACTTGTTGGGCCACAGCAGGTGGCTCTCTCCGCTCTATACTCTGGTTCTCCTGACAGTAGTGATGCAGTAGCAGTAATGTCATCATATTTGAACAAATCAGCAGGTACAGTTGGTCAAATCCTAATTTGTTCCAGTTATTCTTACATCCAGGTGTGCACAAACTACACTTAAATCAAGATTTTAAAAAAAGTCGATATAAAAAAGTTATCGGTTTTCTGTATCATATTGGCCTTGACAACCAGAACGTTATCGGTATCAGTTTGAAAAAAAAAAAAAAAAAAAAGATATTGCGCATCTCTAGTCAAAACATTAAGTACAACCTGCACTATTTGATGAAATCCAACACAAGCGCTATGTCAAAAATACTCCATTTTGAGAGAGAGAGTCAAGTCTTCATTTTCTATGCAAAGGCAGATTGCTAATGCTTGAAAGGGTGGTGCAATAATAGTATTTAATGGTTCTTTAACACAGTCAAATTAAACTCTCCTGGTTACATTCATGTTTTTGTCAAATTAACTGCACCATTTGTTTTTTAAAATTGCAATCTTGAGTCACATTAATATGCTATCTAATTTCCAAATGACGCCGGCCAGGGCGAGTTGGCTCCACTGTCCTGGTTCTACCAGCTGATGGCTGACTATCATTCACCAGCTCGAGGGACGAGTGATCGTATTAATTCGTTGGCTTTTCTTCTATCAAGAAAGTCCGCCATCAACTGTCCTCCCAGAACCTCCCATGAAGAATGGCAGAAAGACCATCAGAATTTTTCTTTTAAAGCAGAACAAGACAAGGGGGAGTCTGATAATAAAAATAATAATAAAAGTGTGATTTAGTGTGATCGCAAATCACAAATTTGGTGGAGCCCTCATGTGAAGTAAGTGCATTCAACTGAATTTAAAGGAAAAAAAGATACACCCACCTGATATTTTTTCTCAAGTGTGCTGGCTTGGCAGGCTTGGAAGGTTTGGAGCGTTTTGACAGCTTTGGGGTTTTGGTAAATTTGGAAGCTTTTGGTTTCTTTGACTTGCTGGGAGCTGACTTGCTCTGGCTGGATTTGCCAGGGCTGGCTGGAGGCTGAGACCGAGAGGCCGGCCTGGAGGGGGCTCTGGAGGATGGCTGGGATGCGGGGCCAGACGAGGGCTCAGAGCAAGGCTCCCCAGAGGTAGATGAAGTGGAGTCCCGGCTTTCTTGAGCTTTTTCATGCCAGCTCTGAGCACCGTCAGGTGGATCTTCTGAGAGAGGAGACAACATTCTGTTTCTTAAACATCATCACAGTGCACAGAAACAGGATTGTGGCCAGGGGTTTTCAAAGTGTGAGATGCAGCAGCTTGAGAAAAATAAGGAAAAACATATTTTTCAAACCTGCTAAGCTAACTTCATGTATGTTTATGGGCAAACTGAATTGTTTTTTAGTTTCTAGCCACACTTTGAAGACCAGTGGTGAGAAAACACTCCCTGCTTCCATCCATGCAACCTGCAAATTCTCTTACCATCATCCTCATCATCTCCACAGTTCTCGTCCTCGTCGTCCTCCTCCTCCTCCACATCACCATTGTCCTCCTCCTCATCGTTTTCCTCATCACTGTTAAAGCTGGTTTCCAGGTCGCTCTTTGAAAAGGCCTCTTCAGACATGGCGTCTTACGGGGCTCTTACAGTATTACCTAAACACCTTCATCAGGGGTCCTAAAAAAAAAAGGTCGACAGCTCAAAAGGGGGTGACTAATCTGCAAGAAAAAAATGGAGTGTCATGTTAATGTTTTAGTGTTGACCCAAATTATTTGAACATCCAAAAAAATCAGACAAAATTAAAGTTTTGAAAATTGTATTGAAGAAAAAAAACACAAATAACAATGACAGGACTTGGCACTAGTTGCATGTTGGATATTTATAGGATGTGGATTCCTTAGCTGTATCCAGGAATTCCCATCCCAAGAAAAAAACCTTGCCTGGAACGCTCCTCTAGAGGAAATCACCTTTCAGTCAACAACCTGGTGACTACTCTCAACATTCTGATGTTTTCTCTGTACAAGGGTGCTTGACATGTGATCATATAGTGGATGAAAAGGAAATGACTGTTCATGATAAACAGAAATGATGAATATAGAAATCACTCACAAACCAATACACGCACACTCTTTAGTAGACTGGTTCTCAGAGAACAACTAAGAACATCAGTGAAAGAATGAATTCCTGAGGAGTGCTGAGACGCTTTCGTTTGACGACTGTTTATGAATAGATTATGCATGATAAAAATCCCCCAGCATCTGCAATTTAATGCGCTTATAACGGCAGTTAATGAAAAACATTCATCCTATACGCTTGTACCGTCTACCTACAGTACTATTGTTTCTCTGCCACAAGCACCAGACCAGTGTGCTAGCTCGTTACAAAACAACAAACCTAACGGCATAGCCTCCAAATTCGTCGCGTTCGTCTTTAAGCAGTCAAATGATCTACCTTCGACTGGGACAGAAAAACATCGTTTCTTCATCAACCGGTTTCTTTGTTCGTTAAGACAGAAAGGTAACAATCATCGTTTGTGTGTGTGTGTGTGTGTGTGTGTGTGTGTGTGTGTGTGTGTGTGTGTGTGTGTGTGTGTGTGTGTTACGCTCTAGCAGCTAACGTTAGTCGAAAATGACATCTATGCTAACATTCTCTGCTAGCCAGGCGCGCCAAGTATCTCAGTCGACTAAACATTTTAGCAACATACCGTGTGCGCGTATGCGTTGCACTGTTCAAAAACGTCGATGTTCATGCACACAGCAGTCCAGAAGTCAATATTTACGGTGACTGAGGCAGTAAAACCGATAAACGTTTCTTATTTCCATTTTTTTCCAGTGTTACAGTAAATACCTTCCTCTGGGTGTTGCATCCAAACAAGTGTTCCGTAAGTAAGAATCCCACCACAGCATTCAACTATTATGACAATTATAAGAATTAAATTGCAATATTCATCAAATCAAATGTACATTTCCCCTAAATAGTGCTGGTGTGTATATTATGTCGTTTTCGTCTTTTCGGGCTCTATGAGTATGCAAGTAGAAGTGTTTTTGTGTGAGACCGTCCGTCGAGGTCCGATGACGTAAATTGTAAGCGTCCAAGTCTTGTCTTTTGTGTTTATCTTCAGCTCATCTCAATTGTGTCGTGAATGGATAATACGTGTAAGTGTAGTACTTCTACTTATGTGGACATGGACAAGAAAACATCCTAAATGTTAGTCGGCTGTGTGCAAAAGCAAAAATGAACAAAGGGTGGCTGGAGCTAGAGAGCGACCCAGGTAAGATATTTCGACATTTTCTCACATATTCAGGTACACATATGAATATAAACTATAGCCTATACAGAGATACAGTTTGTTCACTGCAGCTGTTAATCTAAGATATATTTATGGCCTAATCGAGGTTGCTTATGCGCCATCATTTTGTCTCAAGATTGGCTACTTTGCTTGGTACCTTTCTTTGCCGTTGTGTGTTATGTCGATAAACAATGTTTTTTTTTAATGAAAATATAATACATTATTAACTGCTTACAGGATTGTTCACTTTGCTGGTTGAAGATTTTGGTGAGTAGACGTACCTTCCTTTGAATACACAATAGAAGTGGCGACTTTTACTGCTAAGGTCCAACACTGTTTCCTGCAGGAATCAAAGGTGTACAAGTGGAGGAAATATATGACCTTCAAAGCAAGTGTCAAAGGTACTGGTGAATATGTCTGCTGAGCAAACTGTGCAGTAGTAATTTATGTCCAAATGGATGCTAAAATTATACTGTAAATTCTCCAATTAATGCATCTATTCAGTTAACTGCTGAGTCTCCCATTAGTTGCCGGGGGAGTGGTCAACAAAAGTAAATAACCACCACGGTCTCTCATTTGTCAAAAAACATCCTGATGGCCAGCATCCAGCAGTTTTATCTACCTCTGCATGTGCTTTAAAATGTAATTTGTGCTACTTAGCTGTTGGTTTGAAACTTACGCATTGTTACACTTACACGTTACACGTACAGTAGAGTAATCCCTCGCAATATCACGGTTCGATTATCAGTCCCTCGCTATGTCGCGTTTAGAAATGAGCACTGTTTTGTGGTTGAATAGGCCTTATTATGCGTAAAATATATGCACATTTAACCAAATTGTACATATTCTTGGCCTAAATGAAGCATTTTCAAGCATAAAAATGGCTAAATGATCTAGCTAAATGAACTGAAATACAAATACAAGGCAGAAGAAGCATTGTAATTGTGAATGTTGTATTCTACATTGGCCGCTAGGTGTCGGTGTTCGGTGAGACGGGCACTAGACTCCTCACTAAGGTTCCCTTGGGAACACGTTTACTGTGACACTGCTTGACCAGGAGTTTTATTTTACGTCTTACATGTCTTATTTACTCTTATTCTGTCTACTACATTGGCTAATACGAGTGTAAAGCAATTTAAAGCCCCAAGGAAGTACGCTGTCCACAAAAAACAACAAGGAACTGCTAATGTGTGAGTCTATGTTATCTTTTTATGTCTAATATGTCCTATGTTCTCTGATTGTATTCACTATATTGGGTAATACAAATGTAAAGGTTACGATATGAGGTGTTATTTTATGTCTTGAGGGCTCTAATAATGTTAAACAGCGTATTTACAAGATTGTAAATGGGTTTTCTATGCCTTAACTACAAAAATATTGAATTTACTAATACTGAATCCTACTTTGCACAAATTCACTTATCGCGGTCGGGTCTGCAACCAAGGAATGGCCATAAACGGAGGATTACTGTACTGTTGTTTACAATGCAATACTCATCAGTGTCATCAGTGCTGCCGGAGCAGTTTGCTTCTTGTCACGATTACAACATTGGTTCTGTTGCTGCTGTGTTGTGTAATATACTTGTTAATAGGCGACCATGTTGTCAAGGAGAGCTATGCTTTCCAGTCCACTTTCTCAAGCATTCCAAATCATTATGTAAGTGGAAAAATGTTATATATATATATATATATATATATAAATATATATATATATAATGAGTTTTCACATTTCGGAAATAATTATATCCCATTAATTATTATTATATATTATTATATTATATCATATCACACCCTCCCCATGAATTTGCTTGATTTTGTTTCCCAGCCCAGTCTATGGCTTCATCTTCCTGTTCAAGTGGATTGAGGAGCGTCGATCCAGGAGGAAAGTGAACACTTTGGTGGATGAGACCTCTGTCATCGATGAGGAGATAGTTAACGATATGTTTTTTGCACATCAGGTAAAGCACCTAAAAACACCACATCACATTTCATTAGGCAATAAAACCCTGTAGTGATGTCTCATGTGCATGTTTTCATATATATATTTTGTGTTTTCTCTAGCTGATACCAAATTCGTGCGCCACCCATGCCTTGCTGAGCGTGCTTCTGAACTGCAGCGGTGTCGAGCTGGGCACCACCCTTAGTCGCATGAAAGCTTTCACAAAAGGCTTCAGTCCGGAGGTAATGTTTGCGGGATCATAAGTGCTGTACGCCCATTGTCTTTTAAAAGACAAATCTAATCGATACCAACCTGAATTTTAGTCAGTATCGGATCGAAAAGGAAATCAGTGTATCGCACATCATTGTTAAGATATGGTATCCTGTCTATGAGAAAGGAGGGTTTTTTCTTTGCTACTTTAATAGCAACCGTTTGAGGGAGATAAGCTAAAGTGTGTGTGGTGGTAGCGTTGTGCTCTCCTCTCAAAAGTGGATCAAACAATTCAGGAAGATGATAGATTTTTCTCACATTCGGTGCTGATAAACAGGCTGGAGGGACACACATCACTGCTGGAGCATCATTAAAAAGCCACTTTTGCATAATAAGACGAGATCTAACTTGTAAATCTGCTTTTTCCAGAGTAAAGGTTATGCAATAGGAAATGCCCCAGAGCTGGCCAGAGCACACAACAGCCATGCCAGGTAGGTTACTGCGAGGTTTCCCTGCTTCCTTCCCTGTTTGCTTCTTTTTCTTGAGAGCTCTCTGTGTTTCTATGGAGGCCGGAGCCTCGACACCTGCCCGAGAAACAGAATGGGATCAGTGCAGTGCGAACCATGGAGGCCTTCCACTTTGTCAGCTATGTGCCCATCAAAGATCGCCTCTTTGAGCTTGATGGCCTTAAGGCTTACCCTATTGACCATGGTGAGATTAGAGGCTTTTGTACATGCATTTGCTCACCGCCTGGCATTTTGGTCCATTGGATGCCTGAGATGAGTCTTGACAATTCTTGACAATTCTGTTGTTTGAACTGCGTTAGGGCCGTGGGGAGAAGAAGAGGAATGGACGGATAAAGCTCGGCGGGTCATCATGGAGAGGATTGGCTTGGCCACTGCTGGGTGAGTGTTGAAGCAGTCACCCCGAATATCTTCTCCCGGCTTCTCCCTCACGATTCGGCTCCTTTTGTTCTTAGCGAGCCGTATCACGACATCCGCTTCAACTTGATGGCAGTGGTGCCGGACCGCAGGATAAAATACGAGTCCAAACTGGAGGTGTTAAAGAAGAACCGACAGACAATTCTGGAGGGTCTACAGAAGGTCAGGCTGTGTAATTACCAGACGATACGATTCTTACCTTTGCTTATGGGTTTATCGATACAGGTACAGCTTAACAAAAAATAGAATAAAAATGATATTTTGAACAGAAATGTCAGGCTTATGGAACCTTTTAGGTTTTGTTTTACATAAATTACTGCATCAATGCAGCGAATGAAGGCAATCACCCAGTGGCACTGCTCAGGTTGCTTTTGCAGCATCTGCATTTTTTGACCTGGTGTCTCTCATCTTCCTCTTGACAATACTACAGTCGTCCCTCGTTTATAGCATTTAATTGATTTCTGACCCCACCGCGATAAGTGAATTTCCGCAAAGTAGGATTCTATGTTAATAAACTGAAAATGTTTGTAGTTAGAGCATAGAACACCTATGTATGGCTTTCTAAATACAATCTTTACCATTATTAGAGCCCCGTAGACATGAAATAACACCCCTACAGTCACCTTTACACTCATATTATTTTTGTTTACGCCGCATTGCTAATCCGTAGGCTACAGGATCACTACAGGGACACGAGACGGCCATGCTAGCGAGCTAACTACAGGGTGGGCCATACGTTTCCATACATAGGAAAAATAAATCATTCAGGTTAGACAATCTATTTGTTTGTTTATATAATGTGCTCTGTATGACTACCATTGTTTTGAAAACACATATACACACATAAGTTATGCTGGTCATACTTGAGATGATTATGATGGGAGAGATCTGGGGATTTGATCTGAAACCTAAAAAATATACATTATAAATTTTCTTATGTATGGAAACTTATGACTCACCCTGTAGTTAGCCTCCAGTTTATTTCTTCTAAACTTAAGAAAGGGTTTCAAATGGAGTGGAGAAGTAAGAACCTAAAAATGTACCACTTCCACACGGAATGGGGGGACTTTTTTCCACTCTATCATGTCGTCCATGCCATAGCTGACGACATGCAGTGTGAAGGTAATGTAATGTAAGCTAATGTTTCATCATTGTTCTGATGTCTAGTGACCACAACACTACACATGACTTGTTTTTTTATATTTTTTTGACTAATAATTGGCCATAGTCAATCACAAAACAGTCATCATTTAGTAATTATTGACATTGTTTGAAAATATTGTTTGAAAAAACGCAGTAGAGTGAGGGAACGATCTTTGAACCGTGATCAGCGAGGGATGATTGTACCCCATAAATTCTCTGATGTTTTGTTCCAATAGCTTAGCATACGTTGACCTACATTGGATTGGTTTTAGCATCTTTAATGCGCTTTTTTGCATTTCTCTGAACTACTGACGATCTTTTGCCACTTCCTTGTGTTATATGTAGCTACAATATATCCATGTACTAAATAAAAATTCACTATAACCCTGGCCAGAATGTGTCTTTAACTGTACGTTACCAGCTGTAGTCAGAATCTATGTAATCCATTTCAACAAAACTCTGTGGAGGGATGTGGCACAACAAAGAAACTACTGTAACTTAATGCACATTAGAGAGTTTCCTTTTGACATTTTAGTTTGGAACGAGTCAAACATTTTGTAATACACATTATGAACACCGAGAGGAGTGGAGGGGTACAATATTGACCTTTTCTAAAGGGTTGCAAGGTCCTTGAACTTTGCTCTCCCTTGTCCCTTGGACCTCTCAATCTAAAGTACATTTTGTTCGAGGAAGTAATGACATTTTTTAAATCTACAGATGATCCGACTCACACAGCCCGAGCATGTCCATGACAAGAAGCAGCAGGATTCTTCCACGCATGAAGGCAACGGCAATTCAATCAAGAAAGAAGCCGATGCGGCGCCTGCAGCATCCCAAGGGGCTGGCCCAGCTTCCTCTGGTGCTTATACCTCTGTTTTTGTAAACTGTTACAGACTATTTCTGTGTATTCTATTTTGGCTCTAAACTTACTGGTTTTAGATGCCATGGATGAGTCCGGAGGTCAATCTAAAGACGCCCCTTCAGGAAACGCTAAGGTCACTGGAAAAGCACCCGGAGGAGCATCACAGCACGTCGCCAACCCTGTCGTTCAACGCCTGCCCGCCTTCCTCGACAACCACAACTACGCCAAGTCCCCAATGCAGGTGAGGGGTGCCACGGCTCTGGAATCGTATGTGTATACACCTGCCGTAATGAAAGGTATGATGAAGAACTAGCAAATATTACTGTTCTGCATCAAGCTTCAGCTCTTCTCATGTAACCTTACCAGTACATCTTTGTGGGTGGATGAAGCATGCTTCAAGGAATGGCGGATACAGGAAATTGATGAGCGTTTATGGTTGTCCAGGGAACACAGCAGACATTACCGCCACCTACAGGACACAACAAAGCTCTGCGCTCCACTTAGAAATGCTTTTGACCACAGTATAACAAAATACACTATTCACATTAGATGCAACATAAAAATGATATTTAAACTATTAAACTATGTGTGTTAAACAATCATTAAGAACACTATAATAACGTCAATATTTTTTAGTTAATTCAAATAGTTACCTGTCGTCTTATGGTCTTACTGTAAAACAAGGGCGTCAAACTCCTTTTCACCGTGGGCCACATCACAGTTCTGGTTGCCCTCAGAGTGCCACCTGTAACTGTGAAACCATATTCATGTAGAATTGTTTCATGAGATTATGACACATTTCATTCATTATTATCATTTTCACTTTGTATTGTTTTACCGACAAACTTACAAGTCAAGGTACCAAGCGCAAATATGAGTATACAACTATTGTATCATTCTAATAATAATCATTTTACAAATAATAATTATTATTGTAATTATTCACTAATAAATAATAAAAAATAACGTTAAATTGAATTTGGCACCAAAAAATAACTTTTTTGTCTAAATTGACAGCAAATACATTTAGCAAGAGTGTCTTTTTACTTAATATAAATATTTAAATACGAAAAAAGAAATAATACCTCAAATAAAAAGTAACTATATTAAAAAAGTAAAAAATATATATTTAAGAAAAATTGTAATAATAAAAATGAAATAATACAATTACAAAAGTTTATAAATAATCATTTATTATAGTAATTATTAATAAAAAATTATTTTAAATTGAATTTGGCAACAAAAAAAGAAGATGAAGTGTCTTTTTTGATTAGATTTAGATTTGATTAAATAAGTAAAAAAAATATATAAATATTTTTTACAATACTATTAAAATAATAATCATCATGTAAGTATATTAAAAAAGTTAAAAAAAACAATAATACAATTACAATATATCAGCAATTTATTTTTTACTAAAATAATAAAATAAAATAAGTGTCTGTTATATGTTTATTCCCAGGCTTTTGCGGGTTACATAAAATTGGCGGCTGAATCCAGCCCTCGGGCCTTGAGTTTGACACCTGCGTTCTAAAAGAACATTTGATATGGGCTCCTCGAAACACTGAAAGTCAAATTGTGGTGTCTGAACTTCTCACCGAGGGATTAATAAAGATTGTTTGACAGGAAGAGGAGGATCTAGCTGCCGGTGTTGGTCGTTCCCGAGTGCCAGGGCCTCCACAACCAGCGTTTTCTGACGATGAAGATGACTATGAAGACGAGGAGGAGGAAGTTACTGGATCTGCAGGCATGTCGACCAGGTTAGTTCCATGATGTGTCTTCCTCTGCTTGCCAGCAACACTAAAGGGCACTTTATCTATCACCTTGATTTACATCATTCGTAGATGCACTGTTTTTCTTTTCAAGGTTCAGACGGAAAGCGAGTCTGCGATCACGACCAGGAAGGGTGGTAACAGGAATGGAAAGCCAGATAGCCCTCACTGTCTTGGCTGAGAAACTCAAGAAGGAGGCCCAAAGAAAAGATGCCCTGAACACACCACTCTCTGTGCGCACGGAGGGCCGCACCGGAGGCATCTGCATCACGTCCGCTTCGCAGCCGTCGCCCACACCCAGCAACGAGAGCACCGACACGGCCTCGGAGATTGGCAGTGCCTTCAACTCGCCGCTTCGCTCACCCGCACGCTCGCAGGCCGCCACACGTCCGTCTAGTCCCGTAGCATCCCATCTGTCGCGTGTGCTGTTCGGAGAAGACGAGCTGCTGAGGCTAGACTCCCGACATAATCGTGCCGTAAGAGAACTGGGCCCGTCTGTCACTGTGGCCCTGCTACACCTACAGGAGGATGGGGTCATCTATGCTCTTCCGCCATCTGGTGAGTGTTCGAGTTGCTCACAAATGTGGTCAAAATATGTGGTTAAAATATACAGAAAGAAGGGAGTTCACCCTTCACCCACAGTGCAGCTACGTTATTATATCTTCTTACCTTATGAAATGAGTCTTGGATGTAACATACAATTATAGTTAGTGTACAGCTTGTATGGTAGTATAGATTGATGATGACATCACTGGTGGAGCCAGTGGATGGCAGACTAGCTTGTGCGCTCCTCCACATTCCTTCCTTCCTTCCTTGCGCTTGAGGATGCCCCGCAGGTGCTCAATTGACATACCGCTCCATCATCTTCAGCTTCCTCGTTTGTCATCTTGGAGGTGTGTTTGGCCTCCTTATCACGTTGGAAAACTGTTTCCCAAGATTCCCATGATTCCTTCAATTAACTGCAGCTCCCCATGCCTGGCAGCACTCATGCAGCCTCAAGACTATGATGCTACCACCACCGTGCTTGACTGCACTGTAGGTGTCACACACGTGGCGTAGCGATAAGTGCATCAGGGAGTGAGCTAGGACTAGCGCCGTCCTACTTTGTTTTATTGGTTATACCACTGCTGTGGTTTCCAGTATTTCCTCCTCAATTTCCGTGAAAGTCTGCTTCTTCGTCCTCGGCGTCTTCCCACCAGCAGTGATTGAGAATGACAGCGGCCATGCTAATGATGCAATCAAGGGTCTTTAAACATGGAGGTCACTTTGCATTCACCCTCTATGGTGAATCGGAGGCATGGGAAGGGCGTGACTTGGAGCGGCGTTGCGTACGAACGCGTCTACTCAAGGTGGAATCTATCAACCACAAATTGCGTGAATGTGTGCATACACCACATTTTATAACTCTGAATATTTTTGTCCGTACGCACATTTTGGGTTTCTGTCCTACGCAGACTTAGTTGTAGTAGTAGTCAGAATTTCACGCACATTTTTATAGATGTGGCCCCAGTTGTGGTCCATTGAGTGCCCTGAGAATACAAAGACCTGGATGAACGAGAATATTGACAGGCACGTCAGGGAGTGAGGTTTACCAGCGTATTTTCGCACAGCCACACCAGCGGGCATCCGTTACATAGGCAAGACACCTGCAGAAAATCTTGCTATTCACTTGCCAGCTACTTAGACTATAATGACGGCATGTCGATTCATCTATACTGCTATACAAGCTGTACACTGACTACTCAAAAGTATATCCAAGTTCCATTTCTTATAGTATTGTCCCTTGAGAATATATAGTCTAATAAAAAGATGTGAGGGTGTACTGTTGTCCATGTCATAGTGATGTATTTCACCAGGTGTTTTTATGTCATCTTTTGCATGTGCAGTGGATTTGGCTGCAGATTCTGGTGCTAAGCCACCCTGCACTCCAGAGAAGATAAAGGACAAAGAGCAAGAGGCCGTTGTTGCAGCGGAGAAGGAAGCGGCGAACGGGAAGGACAAAGGACCATCTGTGGAGGTGAAGAAAGAAAAAGAGGAGGAGGAGAGCAAAGATGGGGAAGAAGAGAAACCCTGCAAGGAAAAGCTCAACGCCACGGAGCCCACAGCAGACAGCAAGCCCTTAGGGGATAAGTACTCACCCAAAGTAAGCCAACTTCTATTTCTGCCTTGTGTGTAAAGCTGAGTAACATAATTAAGAAACTCTTCTGTCTTTTGCAGGAGTTGCTTGCACTGCTCAAGTGCGTCGAGGCCGACATCGCCAACTATGAGGTGTATCTAAAGGAGGAAGTAGAAAAGAGAAAAAAATACAAAGTGGGTTGAATATACTCAAACCTGAGCATAATTTACACTGTCATATCGGATTTTCACAACAATCTTTTGTCTTCTTTTGTGCAGATTGATGATCAGCGAAGGACCCATAACTATGATGAGTTCATCTGCACCTTTATATCAATGCTGGCCCAAGAAGGTAAATACTGTAGCATCTACTCTTGGTTACTGTCTTCATGATGTAAGTTGAGTAGGGGTGTCACCTAACTCTCGTGATGAGACGAGACGCGACTGGGTTCATGAGAATGAGGCGAGATTTTAACACTAATTTTAAGAAGAGGACAATGAAAAATTATGACTAGGTAAACAAACTTTTTTTTTTATTTAACCGAGTCACAAAACAATGCAGGTGTGTTTTGAAATGTTTATTGGAGAACAAATCGACATTAAACTATATTATTCTCAACATTTTTTAGACCAAATAAACCACTTTTTATAATAATAAATAATAATATTTCATAATAATGCAATTTTTTTTAATCTTTCACTTTGTAAAGTTGCAGAATTGGCGTTTGTGACGTATTTATTTTCCCACAGGAAATCTGTACTGTCTGTCAAACCTTTGCAGCATTTCCTGAAATGCTGGCTTTTCAACTGTATTAAAGAGCAGCATTTCTTTTGCCACCACTTTCTGAGAGCGCACACCATTTTGCACTGTTCCGTTTGTATTTACCTTGCTGACCAAACGTCTCAGTGAGTGTTTGTTGTCAGAACGAAGGCTCTGCATCTCCATGTGTAGTTTTTTCCCCAGGTGGGAAAACTGGGTTGAGTGGATATGTCTGAGGTGGGCAAGTTTGTTGTGTTGCTCCCACTTTCGAATAAGTAACTTTCTGTATGCTGGCTTGTTGGTGTTGATAGGCTCACCTTCCTCATTGTAAACATTCCCACACGGGGGCTGTGGCATTTGGCTTTGCAAGCACCTTTTTCCCTCCTAACTTCTACAACGTTACCTTATATTGCTCCTGACGAGGCTCCACTCTTTTGCTGTGTGTATACTGGTGACCTCTTCTCCCCCCACAGAGAAAATGCAATCGTATGACTGACGAGGTCTCACTCTCTTCTCTGTAGTCCTAGGAAGCGTGTAGGTGCTGAAAGCAATGCACAGAGTGAACTCTCTTCCTGCCTGTTCGGAGGCGAGAGACGAGGAAAACAGACACGCATGCACATGGCAATACATGGAGGCCAGCAAAATGATCCAGTTCATTTATTGTGCGATTAATTAATTAATTTATTATCGCAAGAAAGTTTAGTTCTGAACAAAACGTTTTTAATCTCACGAGATCTTGTGACACCTGTAATGTTGCGGCTCTCCTTTTTGTGCTTTGCATCCTCCACATCACATTTTCAATATGTTCTACACTTCTCTACACCTTGTATGTCAGCACTTCTTTCTGTTCTATACTGAATATTCATTCCAAACTGGTCGACCTGTGCAGGGATGCTGGCCAGCCTCGTGGAGCAGAACATTTCAGTGCGTCGTCGGCAGGGAGTGAGCATCGGCCGCCTGCACAAACAGAGGAAGCCTGATCGCAGGAAACGCTCCCGACCCTATAAGGCCAAGCGCCAGTAATTGCAAACAATCTTCTCAGAGTCTATTCTGCCTGTAAGGACCAAGCAGTCGCCTCATTTGTGAACCTTGTCACGTGCAGCCAGTTCATTGTGGCGTTCATCCTCTTCACAAAGCTGAACCACTTGTGTGTTCAGGTCTTTTATCATTTGGGTATTCATGTAATTCCTTTTTAGTCTTGTTCTGTACTGCTATTTACACTTTGTAAATATGGAAAAAAGGAAACATCCTCTGTGAACTTGAATTCTCTTTTGGTCTCAAAACGTTTTTAGTGCTCTTTGAAGCTTCTCAACACTCTTCCATCAGTGCAGTCCGATATATTTACCCCAATTATGGATTCTGTAGTGTCGATGTGTCATACAATTACAATTCTGCTAACCAAAAGTTAGACTACTGGTGGGTAATACCCTATCCAACGCGTCATTTATTTTTAAAATGACATTCCTCGTGGAGTGTTTTAAACTAAAGACAAACACAATTCTCAACACTCTTGTGTTATTTTTGTACTTAAAAAAAAAAGATCTCAGAATGGAGTGATAATTAATTAGCATGTGTGTATGTGTGTGTCTTGTACATATTTATATGTTACTCGGCTCAGCAGGAGCTCTCAACTCCCTGAGCTCCCTTGTTAATGCTATTGTGCTTGCCGTTTCATACTACAATAAAGTCAATTGAACCAGTATTTCTGTTCTTTTTTTCAATTGCTGTCACATCCATTAATTACCTGCCTGTTTTTATATCTACGCACAGAAAAGAGAAAGACGTGTGTTCATGCCTCACATAAGGACTGTGGATGAGGGCAAAATTCCAAATAAAGTGCACTTTTCCTTTAAATACATAAAGTTTTTATTCATTTATTTATTTTACTTTTTTACAAAATCTACAAAAATACCCCCCCCCCCGGCAAATTTCATAATTATACTCTTGTATAATCACAACTCATGATGTGGGAGTGAGAGCTGAAAGCATAATAAAATTCCTCCCAGCGACGCATTTGTTTACTTGTTTACTGAAATATTCTAAATAAACATGTTTTAATGGTTAGATCACGACATTGTAGGCAACGTTTGCATGAATGAATAAATAAATAGTGCGTAAGGGGGAGTCCCGGTGGACTCCGCTCATGTGCCACAGAGGGATCAAGAGTTATTTGCGTGTGGCCTAAAATAAGCCAGCGGCGAGAACGCGCACGTACGAGGCACTCACGTTCCCACCCATTGCGTCAGCGCGGCCCCGCGTCCTCTTCCGCCAGCGCGCCTGCTCGGTGCGGGATGCTGAATTGTAGGCGATGATGGCGGAAGGGGAGCAGCGCTGACTTTTCTACGAGTTCTTCCCGCGGCTGAAGAACCGTCTACGACATCCTTTCTCTCCCTCCGAAACCTTTTCCCGACACGATGGGGAACGAGGCGAGCATGGAAGGGGAGGGACAGGCTGGACAAGGCGGCCCCTGCGCCGTCCCTGCAGCGGGGGCTCCGGCTTCCATTTCAGCACCGCCGGACGCTGGACAGCTCATCAAGCCGAGCAATGGAGCGCCTGCCGGAGGAAGTGGCGCTGGAGTCGGCCCGGGGATTAACAGGTAGCCGCTCTCGCGACGACGCTCCGGCCGGAAACGAGGCAGGCGCGGGGTGGCGTGCGTGGAGCGTCAATGTAGCACCGAGCGACTGCGTGGACATGAATGGGTGCTTAATTATTTATTTCAATATCCTTGTCAACACAATTCGCCACCCATTTTGACACCAAATTCTTCTTAACAGCAACACGGGCTTGCTAGTCATTGCTAACTCATTTGCAAATCAATACAACGTAAACGCACGTCAATTCGCAGGGGGATTTCTACGCCCCTTTCCACGATGCTTGTCCTCAGGCTTCACTATACTATCATGAATGGAGGAACTGCGTGCAGGTGATCTCAGAAATAATAGTACCGATCCATTTCCCCTAACACACCTTGACATCATTCAGCACAACATGTCCAAGTCATTCCGAGAACATGTCTGGATCCTCGTGCTCCACCGCAAGGATGACAAATATACAAGTCTGATAGCATCATTGTGAGATGATCAGATGGGAGGCAGCCAGTGGGAATTGTTCATCAGCAGGGGTGAAAATCCATTCATTGGGAACCTCCACATCCTGGTACTGCACTGACAATTTTTTTTAAAGTATACGTTTTAAAAAAACAACTTTAAACATAAATGTGTATCATCTACTAACAAGTGTGAATAAGAGAAAATTCTCCTATTTCCTGAGCTAAATAAAGTCCTTAAAATCCTCCGATGGCATTATTATTACCTAACAAGTGAATCATCTCAACGCTTTTGCTGTAATTATACTAGTAGATTGTAGGGGTGTCACAAGACACTCAGTTCACGAGACGAGATGATATACGAGATTGGGTCTAAGAGAACGAGACAGGATTTTAACTTTACTTTTAATAAAAGTACAATGAAAAAACGTATTGCAAGCTACTAAAGTCATTTGTACAACGTTACACTCTTCTGCACTCTGTGTGTATGCTAGCGGCCCCGCCTCCACCCACCGAGACAAAGAGACTGTATGACTGAAAAAAGGGATCACTCTGGTCAGACCGTTGTTCTATGGAACAAACGTGCCAAGGTGCTGAAAGCAATGCACAGAGTGAAACCTCTTCCTGCCTGTTTGGAGGCGAGAGACGAGGAAAACAGACACGCATGCACATTGAGGCCGGCAAAATTATCCAGTTCATTTTCATTTATTGTGTGATTAATTCATTTATTTATTATATAATCCCCTAGTGCCCACAAGACATTTTTTTTCTGAACGAGAAATCTTGTCACGTTTTAATCTCGTGAGATCTTGCGACACCCCTAGTAGACTGCAATATATCTGTTTTTCATTGTGCTTTTCTTAAAAGTAATATCTCGTCCTGTTCCCGTAGACCCAATCTCGTATATCGTCTCGTCTCGGGAACTGAGTGTCTCGTGACACCCCTGCTATGTTACCTACTGTACGGTACAAAATGGATTCTATTTTACGATAGCATCTGGCCTTAACAGTGTCTGCGTAGAAAAACTGACAAATGTAGTTGATGACCCCTGCTGTGGGTAGTTTGTGTGGATATTTGATAAGCCTTACAAGACATGACAAAACCTAATTACACACATCAGCCGGCTGCATCCGCATCCATACAAGATGTTGCCAGTGGTGTCGTTACACTAAGTGAGGGGCAACGTGAGCTTTTGGTACATTTGTGTCGACTCGCCTATACGACTCGGTGGGCTTGTTTTCTCTTCAGTATCCAGCCATAGGCCACTCTTACAATGAGATGAGAGCTGAGAGTGAGTCTGCAGAGAGCGAGAGAGAGGAGAAAAAGAGAATACCTCAGAATATCATAGTTGGGTTTGCAACACGGTACATACAGACGGAATGCATTATATGCCACCGAGCTCAGAGGTGAGATCTTTTCATATTGCAGAAACTAACAGTAATTGGCAGTATTTACAGTAGGATGTGCAAGGGGATACAGTTATTTACAACAGGTTGCCTAATCACCAGCTGCTATTATTATGCTCAATTATTGCCTTGTTTGACTTGCACTCACTTAGAATGTCGTTATGTACCTTTGCACAATGCAATGAGATCCACTAAAAGAGCTGTAAAACAACATCTGCCTTTTACAAAGACCACAATGCTCAGTTGCACAATGTTATTGGGCTTGTACTTTGCAGTCGTCAACCGCCAGGCTGTTTCTAGTATTTTATTATCAGTGGTTGCCACAGGACCCCAATCTATTTGTGGTGTAGGGTGGGCCTGCTCGATGATGTCGTCGTCCATTTTACATAACTGGACATGACGCGCGTGCATGTAATATTTACGGATGCTGTGGGAGACAAAAAGTGAGCAAATGAACTTTCTTCTGTTGCTTCTTTTTGTGTTTTTTTTTTAATGTCACAAGCAAGACGGCGCCGCCTGTGACTGCTATTAGATGGCGGAGTGGGGCACAGCAGCTACTCGTTGAGAAGAGCGATACGTGCTGTCATGTTAGTCCCCAAAAGTGTCCAATAGGCATGGACTGCTATGAGATTCTGACGGTATGGCAACCTTGGGCAAATATACCACAGTTTGACTGTTTCACAGTATCATAATTACAGCTCTTACATTTTTATTTGTTGTTTTAATGTTATTTTGAAATATCTTTATTGAAAAGAAGACAAAAACACTTTTCTGTTGAGCAATCATTTTTAAAAAATATAATAGAACGTGATGGAAGTGGAACATCCCAGGGTACAATGTTTTCACTTAAATGCTATATTAGTATATTTTGTCATGTTTTAAGGTGCAACATGTAGTGCCAATACGTGTTTGTTTACATTACAAGCCATTAAACCATGAGTTTATGCTAATGCTTCAAATGAGCAAAATACTGTAAGTATTCCATGTTATCATGAATGTAGCTGTTACTACATGCTCACAGCATGGATACAAAACCATAAAACCTTGTTGGAGCTTTTTGGAGCTGTTATAATAGTGGCCTTTCTAGGCGGAATAGGTGTGTCCCATTACGTGCATTAACTACCTGCCTCTTTTTACCTGTTTTTATATCTTTAGAAAGCGCAGAAAAGAGAAAGATGCGTGTTCATGTCTCAAATGAGGATTGTGGATGATGGACAAAATTCCAAAAATAGTGCACTTTTCCTTTAAACCATGAATGGAGCTTCATTATCTTTATAAAGGCAGAATTTTGTGATACAGCTTTTGTAGACTGTGCCTCATGAAGTGTCCACCGTATTATTGATGTCCCCAATAATAGTCCCAGAACCACAATAATGGATGCAGTCATATTCTCAGACACTGCGCGCCCTCATAACTAATTCACCTCTAGCAATGAACGCACTCTACATGAGCCAAATGGCAGTCACAACTCCAAGAAATAATGCAAAAGCTATCGTTATTATTCATAACAATATGGCAGCACGGAGGATAGATGTATGGCAACTACATCAAAACATGTTATGTAATAGCCAAGCTTGTGCAGCTTGTGTTTTTATTTTTTAAATTTGGGACTAATACTTTAAATTTCCACGCTTCCAAAATTGTTGTGGATAATTTTAGACTGCAGATGGTTGAGGAAGTGCCCAGTGCCAAATGGAACTATTTTGATTAAAGAGTGCTGAGTCAAGCAGACATAACAGTATGCTCCCAAATATCCCAGTCATCTCCGCCATAAAACAACAGTTAAAGCTCCTTCAAGCATTCACGCCAGTGAAAAGCACGTCATCTTTTGCCAAAAATGTTTTAATAATTATCGTTTATCAAAACTGTAAGCCGACAACACACTTACCACCAACATTACACTTACACTTACCATCAACAAGTCCCACACGTAAAAATTCAAGATTCAAGAGTTTTATTGTCATATGCACAGTAAAACAGGTAGTTCTGCTATGCAATGAAATTCTTGTTATGTTCATTCTCCCAAAAAAAGAAAGAAAGAAAACACAAGAAAATGAATAAGAACAGAAGAAACATTAATACCAATAAATTAAGCAAAAACAACAGAAGAGATATTAATACAAATAATTAAATAAATAAATAAATAAATAAAGTGCTATGAGTGTGTGCGTGTGTTGCGTGCGGCGTGTGTGAGTGCTTAGTTGAGAAGCCTGATTGCCTGTGGGTAAAAATGATGGTCTTTCTAACAGTGGTACATGTATGCTGTAAATTTGACCTGTATGATGACATATTTGTGAATTATTACGGCCTATTATTGTAAAAACGCTGTATTGGCATTAATACTGGTCCTGTATTTAGTAGAGTGCCCCCAGTGGTCAGAAGGTAGAATTGTGTCGTATTCAGTAATTCTTTTAATAGCGATGTAATGGCTCATTCTTTCCTCAAACCCTACACAATACCTTGTGTGGGTGTAAAGATGCTGGTGTGCTTTTGGTAGAATCATTTTCTAATGCATTAGTTTTTCATCAAACTGCCTCCACTTTACACAGCACCTTGTTGTCTTGATTACCGGACATTCCATGTTGTGTGGCGCTCACAAAGCCGCATTGTCGCCTTCGCGAGGACGAGACCATTGCAAAGAATCCGACTATCTGCTTCCACACAATAGAAGGTTTCATCACGGACTCCCATTACGCTAGTGGCAGTTTACAAAGCTCTCAGTAAGCACTTTGTCATAAAGCAATCCGTCAAACAATGCACATCAAACTTGTGGAAATAAAAAATGCAATGTTTTGCTCAGTGGACTCCTGTTTGCTGATGGATGGGAGAAATATTTTCAGAACTTCCTTTCATTTTTCTTTCTCCTGCAGGGAAACACATTAAAGTTGGTGTAGTGTTTAGAGATGAGGACCGTAAGTGTACTTAACTGGTCCCGAGGATAAAGAAGTCTGAGAATGTACACGAGATGGGTTCTTGACCCACCTCCAACTTGGGGTCATTGGTGTCCAAACTTTTACCAGCATTTAAGTGCATGTCAGCTTTGTGATATACTGTAGGTGAAAAGGCCTATCATCAGTATCAACTTCACTCTTTGCTATATCTCCCCCCATTTTTGCTGTTTTTTTTTTTTTATTTTCCAAATATTTCAACTGTCTTCTGAAATAATTTTTGTAAATTTTCTTCTCATAATATTATGACTTCCCATAATATTTTCATTTTACTGCCATAATATTCATCTAAATTTTTTCTCCAACCTAATTTTCCAAAAACGACAACTTTATTTTGTTTGTTTGCCTCTCATAATATTACAACTTTAAAAAAATAATGTATTTTTTCTTTCATATTTCAACTTCATGCTACTAAAATGACATTATTTATATTCATAATATTGCAAGTTTATTCTCGTAAAATTGTGGTTGTTTTTATTTTCCAACTATTTCAACGTTATTCTTGTGCATTTTCTTCTCATAATATTATGACTTTATTCCCATAAAATTTGGATTCTACTGCCATAATATTATAAATTTTTTTAATTTTTTTTCAATATTTGTTTTGTATGTTTGTTTCTCATTATATTATGACTTTAAAAAAACCCACCTTTTTTATTTTTAAGTAATATATTGTTAAGTAATATATTGTATGAATGTATATACTGCATATGCTATATAGATACATATGTAGCTTATTATTTACGCACAAATTGACCAAAATTAGTTTGAAAACAATTTAAAATATCATAAAAATGTTTCACTGCGCTTTATTTTGAAAAACATGCACCAGAATCACTCTGTCACTCTCACTAGCGTCTTGTGTATAAAAAAAAATAGTCCGTAAAATGTGTAGTGAATTGACGACAGCTTTCAGTTTTCTTTTTGTAGTATTATGACTTTATTCCCCTAATATTATAACTTTTTTTTCCCAACCTAATTTTCCAAAAATGACAACTTTAATTTGCTTTGTTTGTACCTCATAACATTATGAATTTATTATCATAAAATTGCGACTTTTTTCACGTTGGAATGCAACTTTTTTCTCTTAATATTTTGACTTTATTCTTGTAAAATTACAGCTGTTTTTTTGTTTTCATTTGTGCTGTTTTTTTTTTATTTCCAACTTTCTTCTTGAAATTGTATTCTCATAATAAGGACTTTATTCCCATACTGTATCAATTTTATTCGCCTAACATAACTTTTTCCGTAATCTAATTTTCAAAAAAAGTGCAATTCTATTTGTTGTTTTGTTTCTGATAAAATTACACCTTAAAAAAAACGTCTTTTTTCTTTAATATACTGTATGTTATATATTATATATATTACATTCTTCTCGTAAAATTGCGATCTTTGCTTGCTAGATTACAACCTGTAATATTTTGACTTAATTCTTGTAAAATTACTGCTGCTTTTTCAATTTTGTTAAATTATATTTTTTAGAATATCTAACGGGCCAATAAAAAAACAGCCGAGGGCCACAAACGGGCCCTGGACACCCCTGCTTTATTTCTATCGGAACCTAGCTTTTTGGACAATTCTGTGCTTCCAATTTTGTGGAAACGTTTTGGGAAAGCAGTTTTTTCCCATAGGAGGGGTGTGATTGGATGAGTTTGGTGTGGGAGAACCTGAACCCCATCAATCATCTTTTAAGGAAACCATGCCTACTCATCAATAGTGGGATCCAATCATTTCCAAAGTGGCCCAGTCAGCCTCCCCTCAGAGTATAGAATATGTTTGGAGTCTCCCCTACTCCTGCGATTGGCTGGCGACCAGTCTGCCTCTCGCCTGAAGTCAGGTGGGATAGGCTCCACCACACCCCTGAGACCCTAATGAGGATAAGCAGCATAGGAAATGGATGGATGGATCTCCGCTACTCTCTGAAAAATAGATTTTATTTTTATTTTTCCTCTGACATGAGTGACGTGAGGTTAGCAGGTTTGAAAAATATGTTTTTTCTTGATTTTTCTCCATCTGCTGCAGTCTCCCGGCGCCTCGCATTTTGAAATGTAATCAGAAATATGAAGCATCTTCTGAATTTGTGGAATAGCAACATTTGGGCGTGATGTGTCCGCACAATATTTTCCAGTGGTCAGGAGCTTGAGCTTTATCCTGCCGTCCAGTTTATCTGGTCTCAGAGACAGAGTGATGGTCACCCTGTCACTTTGAAAGCCTAACAGTGCGGTGATGCTTTGAAAAGATTCGCACTTGTGCAGCCGTCCAAGTCATCGGCAGTGACTCACAGCGGCTAACACACGCTCTATAGTTTAATTCCTTTCTTTCTGCCTTTATTTGGGACCGCGCAGGCCGAAATGATGCCTTTAAAGATGACGGCCATGACAATATTCTATGGGAGTTGTTATGACAGTGGGAATCCTCCGTACTTATTTCAGAATTCCTCCAATGCCCGATGGCCCGACGGAAAAAGACAACAAAACGTTTACTATGCTTCGCTGCTACCTTTTTTTTCCTCTACTGAAACACCTCACCATGGCCAAGCAGCTTCAAACAAGCCACACAATACACTTTGGCACATTCTAAAAAGTATCGTTTAACGAGAAAACTAAAAACAGCAAAAATGGAAAAATCAGTAGTAATTTTACAAAAAGAAAGTCAAAATATTAAAAGAAAAAACGTTGTCATCTAACAAGTTAAAGTCGTAATTTCATGAGAATAACGTTGTAATATTAAGAGGGAAAATAACATCATTTCAGTAGCAAGTTGAAATATTAAAGATTAAGTTGGAATTTTTGGACAGTTTTAATCTTGTGGCAATAAAGTCATAATATTAGGAAAGTATTAAGAAATATTAAGAACATTTAAAAAGAATAAAGTTGTAATAGTTGGAAAATTAAAAAAAAACACAACAACAGAATTGAAAAAAACAGCTGCAATTTTATGAGAGTAAAATGTAAATAATAAAAGAAAAAAGTTGCATTCTAACAAAAAAAAAGTTGCAATTTTACAAGAATAAACTTATATTAACTAACTTAATACAGGGTTTCCTCTAGGATTTTATGAAGCTGTGGTTGTGGGCTGCATCAGATTGCCGCCACTGTGTGATGCCGCAGCTGCGTCTGCAATTTTTTTTACAATTATGACAAATAACTATTTTTTTATGACTTAATTTATTTATTAACTTATTTACTGAACGTTTTTTAACAATCAGCAGAACATGAACCGAGAACATTGCAAAACTGTTAATTTAATGGCAAAGTTGCTGAGAGCACTTAAGTGAGAGTTTAAAATGTTGAGCCTCTTTTTGTTACCTGACCTATTTCGTCCAATAGCCCTCAGTGGAAAAAGTTTGGACAGAAAGAGTGCACAAGTTGATGAATACACCTACCTCTACACCTCGGACTTCACACACAACTCCACACAGTGTCACATCCAGAAGTTCTCCGACGACACAGCCATCGTTGGTTGTGTTTCAGAGGGGAACGATCTGGAATACAGGACGGTCATCAGGGACGGTCATCAGCTGGAGTGAGCTTAACCAGCTGCAGCTCAACACCAGCAAGACAAAGGAGATGATCATTAACTTCCAGAGGAAAACATCTCACTTTACACCGGTGAACATCCAGGGAGCGGACATAGAGTTGGTAGACAGCTACAAATTCCTGGGTGTTCACCTTAACAACAAGCTGGACTGGTCTGTCAACACCCACGCCCTCTACAAAAAGGGCCAGAGTCGCCTTCACCTGCTGAGGAGACTGAGGTCCTTTGGTGTGTGCAGGACTCTTTTACAGACCTTTTATGACTCTGTGGTGGCCTCAGCCATCTTCTATGCTGTGGGCTGCTGGAGAGGGGGCAGCACGGACAGGGACAGGAGCAGGATAAATAGACTGATCAGGCGAGCTAGCTCTGTCCTGGACGGTCCTCTGGACTCCGTGGAGGAAGTGGGGGAGAGAAGGATGTTGGCTAAGCTGACGTCCATCATGGACAACACCTCTCACCCGCTACATGACACTGTTGTTTCCCTGAGCAGCTCCTTCAGCACCAGACTGTTACACCCACGGTGTAAGAAGGAGAGGTTCCGCAGGTCCTTCATACTGACCGCTGTCAGGCTCTACAACACCTGCACCACCTGAACCATGTTGTAGACACTATGCTTTCTTTACACTGTTCTCTTTACTTGTCTTGCTGCTGTAACAAGTAAATTTCCCTGCTGTGGGATAAATAAAGTACATACAATACAATACGAATAATAATGAATAAGAAGAGTAGAATGGATGTCATCAAAACCATTAGCACAATTTGTCGTTTGGACAGTTTATTTTAACAGTGTTTGGTTAAACTATTTATTTGAACTACTTTCTGTCAAAAACAAGTTCAGATTGGAAGTGTGCACAAGAGAAAACTGTTTGAGCAACAAATGAATGTGCTGCGCATCTCAAAAGGGATGAAAGGTGTCGAGTCAATTTGTCACAAAACAATTACTGTCGATACAACTTAAATGAGCAGCGGTCTTTTCTTTACACCAATTACGGTACTCCGTATGCTGTTATCTTCTATCACCAGAGCCTGTCCGGCCTCACCTCAATAATTGATGACTAAATGAGACTTACAGGTCCCATATTGTGCTTCAACAATTTTAAATATGTCTCAGAGGTCCCACAATAGTCTATTGGAAGTGTGTTGGCAAAAATCCAGCCTTGATGTTGGAACTGAGACAGTTTAAAAGTGCTTTTAGTCAGCCCCACTGGGAACACGTTGTTTTGTACGTCCGTAGCTTTAATGCTAATGAGCTGTGTTTGTCTATGCCTGCTTCCAACAGTTTGTGGCTCCAATAATCAATTTTTTACTGGAACTCTGCACTTCTCCAATAGATGCCAAATTACAGTCGGCCCTTCGTTGTTTGAACATCGCCCCCTCACTCTTACTGCCCTTTTTCCAAAAATGAGTTACAGTGGCGGTTAACGTCGTTATTCCGTTCCAGAAGGTCTGACTCAAACCAAAGCGGACTCTAACCAAAGCAAATTTTCCCATAGAAAATAATGTAAATCCAATCAGTCCGTTCTAGACACCCAAAAATGTTAACCCAAAACAAATGAATAGACAGCTGAACATTTAACATCACTTTTACCTAGTTTTGCAAAAAGACAAGGGAAGGAGAGGAGATTATGCTTGGAGGGCAATCCATTTTTTTTATTTTAAGTTTTTATTTATTTATCCATCCATCCATCCATCCATTTTCTATACCGCTTCATCCTCATTAGGGTCACGGGGGCATGCTGGAGCCTATCCCAGCTGACTTCGGGCGACAGGCGGGGTACACCCTGGACTGGTCGCCAGCCAATCGCAGGGCACATATAGACAAACAACCATTCACACTCACAGTCATACCTATGGACAATTTAGAGTCACCAATTAACCTAACATGCATGTTTTTGGAATGTGGGAGGAAGCCGGAGTGCCCGGAGAAAACCCACGCGCACACGGGGAGAACATGCAAACTCCACACAGAAATGCCTAGGGGAGAATCGAACCCAGGTCTTCCCGATCTCCAGGCTGTTCCTGTATTGGCCAACGTGCTAACCACTAGAACACCGTGTGGCCCTTATTTATTTATTTATTTATTTATTTATTTTTAAAACTGTTTCTGCACTCATACCAAAAAAAAAATCTCTGCAGAGAGGTGTGTTAGAGGGTTTTTAACAGGCACAGTTTTACACTGAAAAAACAGTGCCACAAACATGACATACGAAATGAAGAATTGAACATTTCACATCATTTTACCTGTAGTGGACACCGTTGGACATGAAAAAAGGACAACAAGCATATAACAGCAATTTGTTCACCAAAGAAACATAGTGCTGCTGTCAAATGTGGCTCAAGTAAAATCCATCAAAGCAGCGCAAAAGCAGCACAAACTATGTGCAAACAATGCGGGCGGTGCGTATCGAAGCGTGCGTCTGCGTGCCTCATTCACATGAATGGCTTCACTTTCCCACCACCTCTTGGAGCAAGTTGGGGAATTGTCAAGTAGGTCCCTTGCAAATAATGGAATTAATGAAGCTAAGGATAATGCCTATTGTTGCGTGGCGTCACGTGGGACGCAGCGGACACAGCGGGACTGAGTAACGCTACGACTGCTTCACGGATGCAGGAAGTGGTGGTGACGATGTGGGAACAATGCACATCGCACGTAGTATTGTCATGCACTAGACGTAAACACTACTTGACAAGGTGTACATAAGTCGTGCTGGAGCGTGGTCATTTCCTGCCGACACAGTATGGCCGTGTGTTGTTTACATACCTGTGAAGTGCTGGGTTTATGCAGTTTTGTCCATGACATCATGAAACCCAGAACTTTAACCATTTGACACAAGTGAGGAAGTGACAGATTCTTTTTTTTTTAATGAAAAAGACATGTAAATACAGATTTTGGTATGTTCTCTTGTAGGCCACCTGCATCAGACCTGGGTCCTACAACAGGAGTCCATGGCAGTCATGGAACAGGAGACAGGTTGGCCTCCCATGACACCCCGCTGGCTGCCCCATCCCAGGGAGAGCAGGGCCACGGTCATGTGGCCAGGAAGAACTTGCACGTGGATGTGGGAAGCAACAGGGCCGGGAGGTCCCCTTCGGTATCCCCAGACCGAGGCAGCGTCCCTACCTCTCCTTACTCTGTGCCTCAAATAGCGCCCATGCCCAGCAGCAAGCTGTGCCCCGTCTGCAAAACGGCTGACCTGACTGGCACTGGTGATGACAAGCCAAACTTCAACACCTGCACCATGTGCCGCTCCATGGTGTGCAACCAGTGTGGCTTCAATCCCAACCCGCACCTCACTGAGGTAAGCACTACTCTTCACATTAAGAATGTGAATAATGATATACTGTATATGGAGTGACATAATACACTGCAAAGCCGTGTACTTGTTTTGCGTCACGTCATTTCCCCAGTAGGGGGTCTCTATATGGATGGTATGTACATACTATATATATAAACGTACTGTGAATGAGTCACTTACTGGATGTACGTATGACTGTCGGGTGCGTCATACTTGGCTGATGCAAACATCCTTTCAATTTTTTAAGATATTGGCTCAATCCCTTCCCAGCTGCATCTCAAACCTCACATCCACAGCAGATGGCGAACAGGCAGGTGGTGTCATGTGTGAATAGTGACGTCAGTCATACCCTATGTGAACAAAAGTATTGGCATACGTGGCCATTTGCACCTACAAGATGTGTAAATGGAATAAAATATGGAGTTGGTCACCTTCGTCTGCTCTTCTGGGAAGACATTCTGTAAGATTGTGGAGTAGAAGGTGTGTGCATGTGAGAATTTGTGAGGTCAGTGATGTTGGACCTGATATAGGGCCTGCTGACTCGCTGTTTCTGTTCTAGTTCATCCCAAAGGTGTTTAATGGGCTTCTCACACCAAATCCATCCAAGCATGCCGTAGTGGACCTTGCTCTGTCCAGTCGGAACAGAAAAGGGCCTTCTTCTCCAAACTGTTAGCTAGAAGCAGAGACTCTAAGGAGTGTTGCTAGCGGGTCCCAAAACGTTTGTCCTTCCATTACGCAGCCTACCGAATATCCGACGAGCAATACAGTATCTTACAAAAGTGAGTACACCTCCTCACATTTCAGCAACTGTTTTTTCTTACAGTGCATCTTTACAAGGGTCAATAATATAGAACAGGGGTGTCCCAACTTTTTCCAGTGAAGGCCACGTACTGAAAAATGAAAGGATGCAAAGGCCACTTCATACTTTGCTACGAGTTCTTTCTTAAATTCATTAGTTTCCAGAGTCTGACACTTGTAACTTTCTTTGGTGTCGTTTTGCAGCCGTACTCAATAAAAGAAGAACAGTCTGTCTGAAAGCCTATTCACCGAACACTCAGAAATACGCAATGTGCTTGAACGCCTCATCACCGCAGGGTGCACAGTGTTTTATTGTATGACGAAAGGGAACAGATACCGAGTTGTTCAGCGTTCTGTGTGCGTTCTATGAATAAAAAAATCGATTTATAATAAAAAACATGACATATATATATATATATATATATATATATATATATATACTGTATATATATATATATATATATATATATATATATATATATATATATATATAAAGACAAATCTTTGTGTTGTTGTTAGGTATTAGTATCAACATTTTAGCTTTTTCTAGTTACATTATGCCTTTCTGCTTTATTTTTTTAACTTTTACTGGGTTTTTGTTTATTTTATTTACAATGAGCCACGTTCCACGGATGGCCCCTGCACCACATTTTGGACATCCGAGTGTGTCCAAGCTCTCCTTTCTTGGCACTGTTGGTCAGGGGCTGGGTTGCATTGTGGAGGTTTTTTTTTTTACAGCTTTCAGACGTGCATTGCATAGCGTTACGGAGATGGAGCTCACTTACGCTCGCCTGCTCGGTGGATTCTTCACCTTTGACGATGGCTTTTATTTAATTACCGAATAAATGCGTGATGCAGGAAACTCTTAAATGCACACCCTTACTTGTGGCTAAAATGTCAATACGGATCTCTTCTATGTATGAGGTGTGTTATGAAACGGAAGAGGTGATCACGGGTGCTTGAAAGTTGGTGCTGAGCCAAATGCAATGAGTGTCAATGGAAGCGCTCGGTGATTAAGGGTGCAGACAAGTCCGAACATCTACGTGGGTTGATGTGACAAATCTTTAAGTAAAATTGATGAAATGTAGAGTTACTACAGCTTCTGCTCGACGCTGTGAACACCAAAGTAGGTTAGATTGCAAGGTGTGCATAAATCACTTAATGTACGCTTCCAATAACGCCTTGCACACTGCCACTTCCATATGACTGTATTATCATCCATAGTAGCCATGCTATAGTTCACAGTCTGATTGGCTTCTGTCCTCACCAGCTTTTCTCCAAACCACAAATCTCCTCACCTTTTTATCGACACCCTGAGTCTATAGTGTCCCAACTGTAAAAGAACCACCATCCGTTCTTCACAGAGACCGAGTCACCAACGCGTGGACGATTTGTTTGGTCATTCGATTCCGTGGAATGTTGCTCGTACAAAGGGGACTAGTTTGTTAGGTGCACTGTCTGGCCATAATGATTACATACATATTTTTGACAATCAATTTTGTCGAAAACCGGGGGCGTACGAAAACAGAGGCACCACTGTTTACTGTAATAAAATGCTTGCTGAAATATGAGCAATGTACTGACTTTTGTGAGAGACTGTAAATAACTGAGATTGTCACAGACTTCTTCCAATGTGTCATCACCTCTGATTAGGCAACATGATTCACTGGTCCATGTGCCTCCGTTTTTAGGTGCCGTTACATTGTAAAAATAGCATTCAGCACTAGAAAAAATGAACTCCATCCGTCTTAGGAGACACTAGTGAGCATCCAAATGAAGCCCCGAGCGAGCTAGGACCAAAAAGCTCTTTATAACCCCACTGAACAGTTCCCCAGCAGCTCCCCATCATTGAAATGCATCTTCAGAGTCATTGCTTGTCAACAGGTAGAGGAGGAGAGAGAAAGATTATTGCTGTCTTCCCAAAATAAATCACTTGCCTAATTTGAATTAGGCCATGCTTCACTGTGACTGTGAGTCAAGTGTGGCTGTGTCATCTGTCACAAAGTTTCACATCATCTGCCTGTGATTCATGTTGAAAATTGCAGCCAAGATGCATTGTCACTTAAGCTGACCTGAAGGCTTGCAGAGCACAGCTGCAGGTTGAGTAAATACTCGGATTGTAGGTGTGAAAGGTTGAGTGTTTGTACTGCAGAGTATATAACTGGATGGACTAACGTGTTGGCATAAATGCAAGTGTGAGTGTGTGTTTTTACAACTGCTTAAAAGGACTTGTTTGCTTTGTATAAAATATAAAAACTATATGACAATATATTGCAACCTACTAATTTAATTTCAACTACGCTACACTGTTCTGCACTCTGTGTATTAGGGGAGATTAAAACAATTTGTCGTTCAGAAAAAAAACTGTTGTCATTAAATTAATGATGCTAGCCAAGGTTCCACTGTGTGGGGGAATAATAACAACTACGTCAACTCTAAACATCTACCGTAATTTCCGGACAGCGGTATGTAAGCCGCACGCACTAAATTTAAAGAGAAAAAAAGATGTGTACATACAGTATATAGGCTGCACCTGTCTATAAGTCGCAGGCGTCCGTATCGTAACATGGGATGTTTAGTATGCAGAAAGATTTAAACTTTTGATTAAATAAACAGAACAGTGCGTGTAAGATGCCTAGTTAAACAGAAAAATCATTTATTGCCATCCTCCTCCTCCTCTTGGGAACTAAAACCACTAAAGTCATCTTCTTCAGCATCACAATTGAACAGCCTTGTAATTCCTTCATCACACACTTTGTCCATCTCTCTCTTTCGTTGTCGCTCTTTGTGTCACTGTTGTCTCGAGCCATTCGCCATTTAGCTTGAGCTAAAGCTCTTCATCACGCAGTCGTCCAGCCTTTTGAAACCCGTTGGTGACGGTTGGCAGTCCGAGCGGTCCAAACAGAAGCTGTAGTAATTCTACACTTGATCAAACCTACTTAAGATGTATCAGAAATCGCTGCATAATACTTCAAAACGAGATATTAGCTTCCACTTCACTCATCCACATCATTACTTGCTGAAGCTGCACTCTAACCATTGTGGGAAATGTAGTTTTTTCCCATAAATTTACCACATCACTGTACAAGCCCCAGTGTTCAAAGCATGAGGAAAAAAGTAACAGCTTCTATAATGGGAGTGATGCCAGCTCTCAGCATGCCCCTATACTCATACCAGTAGGGGTGCATGCTTTGACAAATTGTCACTTTTTTGTGCGCAGTGAGCATTTCAACAACAGAAGAGTTAGCGTACACAAATGGCACATTGTTGGTATTCTGTACGGTATTCCTGTAAGGATGTTATAACATTTAAGCAAGAATTCGGAATGTCAAAGCAAGTTTAGTCTGGATGTGATTCAGATTGCAGATTTGCATGAATTTGAAATTTAACATGGAAAATCCCATTTTACATGTTCACACACTGTCTCAGCTTCTTGTGCTGCAAAAGCATTACAATCCTATCTTGCAGCTGCTCACTCATTGATTTTGCAGGTGACAAATGTTTAAACCTTGGTGCAGGTTGGTTGGTTTCTGAGTTAGTATTGTGGGTGACGCTGTGCAGTAGTTGGAGAGTAATGTGTGGAGAGACACAGTAAAGAATAGCTCATCGCAGGCAGAGGAGGCAAACGTGGCAGCACAGAGGACTGCGGAGGTGGATGTTATGGCTCAGCCTTGGTGAGCTTGTCAGATGCTGAGAGAGCAACACAGAGTGAAAGCGCCTTGCCTCTGGAGATGTGAAGATTTACCACCCTAACCTACTTAGCATGGATTTGGCTTTTGCCCCACAGCAGCATATTTAATGTAGAGTTATCATTTGTCAATGATACTGATACATATTCTTTCACCAATCAATGCTGATCAAGACAATCCTGAGAAACAGATGGATTACATGCATTGAATAGGGATGAGGGGAGATTAAAACGTGACAAGATTTCTCGTCTCGTGGGCACTAGGCCTGGGAAAATAATAAAACAAGTAATTAATCACACAATAAATGACAATGAAGTGTATAATCAATATATTGCCATGTCCATGCGTGTCTGTTTTCCTTGTCTATCGTTGGAAGAGGGTTCAGTCTGTGCACTGTGCCATTGCTTTCTGCAACTTGGCACATTTTGCGCCATACAACGACCGCATGAACGGAGTGAACTCTTTTGTCAGTTATACAGTCTCTTTGTCTCGGTGGGTGGAGGCGGGGCCGCTAGCATACACACAGAGTGCAGAAGAGTGTAACATAGTAGAAATTACACTAGTAGATTGCAATATATTGTCATATTTTAAAATATTTTTTCATTGTACTTTTCTTAAAAGTAATGTTAAAATCTCGTCTCGCAGGCCCAATCTCGTGCATCATCTTGTCTCGTGAAGTGAGTGTCGTGACATTATCACTGGTACCTTTGTCCTTTTGTTCTCTTTATTTTTGTCAAAAGTGACTTTTTGATGATGTTCTACCAGCAATATGTGTCCCATGAACACCAAACATAAGAAAAATCTATCATCCCCCTCACTTGGACAGAAGTTCCGGGTTTTCCTGACAGCAAAAACTAGGGATGTCTGATATTGGCTTTTTTGCAGATAACCGATATTGTCCAACTCTCAATTTTCTATTCCGATATCAACCAATACCGATATGTGTAACATCACATATCTCCTGTGGTGGAAGGACTAGACCGCCAGATATATTTACTTCTTCCTCACCGATTTGTGAGTGCCACAGTATTAACTACATGATGCAGCAATGCTGCAATTTTGCAAATGTTGGTGCTTAAAGGGCTATATTGGCTATCATTATAGGGAAAAAACCCCATACCAATATTGGCCGATACTACATTTTTTGCCAATATCGGGCCAAAAACCTAAGAGTGCTAAAATATTATTGGATAAATAAGTTTCACCTCGGAAGGCATTATTTCTATTTCCATTATTTTCTATGGGGAAAATTGTCGTCATGGAACAGTTTGAATTTGACCTCAAAGGTTCCAGTGTAGTCCCCAGTTCCTTCTGACTCAACATGCTGTGTATTGCAGGGACAATATGTGCCCAATCTTCACCGAAGAGGATTTCCCTTCAATTTACAGAAAGATTGCACTGCTGATTAAAGTGCTGGAACCCAAGGGAGGTTCCACATTTGGTTATTGCCAGCCACCATAAAGTCTCATGTGCATTTTCCATTGAAAAATTAGTATAAAGTAAATACCTGTCTTTTTCTCAATGATGTGACTGCAGATGAAACTGCGGATAATCATGACGTTGGACATAGATGACAACAAAGTACATGAAGTATATCACCTGCAAATGGCTGTGAGGAAGGTGGTCCATTCAGTATGGAAAGGCTGCTCATTATTTCAGACCAGAAGTATAATCCAGAACTGGGGGGAAATGAGACAGACTCTGAGAGGGAGAATAATAGAATAGAGAAGTAATGCTTAGAGAGATAAAGTACCACAGAAATTCCCTCATGACAATATGCTCCCCTACTATAATACAGGGGTAGCATGTGCTTTGTAATTGCTGTAGTTTCTATGAATAGAGCCTACCTTGCAATGACGGTTTGGTCCTGATGTGCCAATCCTCAAAGAAACCACAAAAACACAAAAGAGTTATTGCAACTACACTCGTACCTCGTTTATGGTGGTTAATTGGTTCCAGACTCTGCCGTGATAGGTGAATTTCCACAAAGTAGGATTCAACATTAATAAATGGAATATTTTTGTAGTTATGGCATAGAAAAATTGTTTACGATCTTTTAAGTACAGTTTTTAACATTATTAGACATGAAATAACATCCCTATAGTCACCTTTGCACTCCTATTACCCTATATAGTAGATATAATCAGAGAAAATAAGACATATTAGACATAAATAAGATAACACAGACTCACACATCACACGTTGCATGAGTTAGATACGTAATAAGAGTAACTAAGCCATTTAAGACCTAAATAAAACTCTTGCTCTTGTGTACGTGTCACAGTAAATTTGCTCCCTAGGTGACATTGTGTCATTATGCCTGTTGTGAGATCATTTGAACCTGCAATAAATGCCTGTCCTGGTGATTGCGTTGGGTGCTTATCTCACCAAACAATTACTGACATCGAGTGGCCAATGTAGAATAAATACTACATTCACAGTTACAACATTTCTACTGCCTTGTATTTGTATTTTAGTTATTTAGCCATTTTTATGATTGAAAATGCTTCATTTAGGCGAAGAATAAGTACAATTTGCTTAAATATGCTTTTAAATTTTTTTTACTACTAATAACAGGCCAGATTCTACCAGGAAACAGCAATCATATATTAAGTAATTACCTTGTGAAAAACCGTAAGATGTTCACACCACAATGTAGCGAGGGACGAGTGTACATTGATTTAGGTCTTCCAGCTTATATGTGAACACTCGTGTAAAACAACAGCTGAAGGACACCCTTGAAACCCAAATCTCTACGGAGCTTGGTGTTATCTGCCGTGAAGAGTAGCGTCAGCAGCTCCCAAGCTCTCTGGAGATGGATTTATTCTATGCTTTGCTTGCAGTGATTACTTTTTAATGCTCCTGTTTGAAGGTTGTCTTTGGAACTTCCTCCTTTCGCAGTCTTTTTTTTTTTTAACCAACAATCCCACGAGCGGAGGAACTGTTTAACAGATGCGCCCACACAAAAGACTCTGCTGAAGAACTCTGTGTAACACACAGTTAGCGAATTCTATTGTCCATCAGGTTGGTAGTTAAGCAACTAATCCCCTTAAATTCAATCAAATGTTTCCAACCCACAAATGTTAATTCTCTGTCTTAGACACTCCTGATCTGAAAAGTGACAACCAGTTGAAATTGCAAGAATGTACATTTTAAACTGTTGGAGGTTCTAAGTCGAGCTTCAAAATGCAAAAAGTATTAATGGAAGTGAGACAAAAATGCAATTTATTGCAAAGCAGCATTAAAGTGTAATAGGCTGTTCATCAGCTGATCAAAAGTTTTAGACCATAGCTAAAAAATAAAATGTATAAAAAAGGAGTGAGTAATGAGTAGCTGTGCCATTCTTGTTAATGAGGTGAAAAATGGGTTTGGGCATGCTTGATGCCAGTGTTTCCAGGAGGCTATTGGGAATGTTGTTCCAGGTGGTGAAGATGGCTTCACGGAGGGCATCCACTGTCTGGAACTGATGTCACTTTTTGTAAACCTCCCTTGCCATCCATCCCCAAATGTTCTCCATTGGATTTAGATGAGGGGAACACACAGGATGGTTCAAAAGAGTGAGCTTATTCCTCTGGAAGAAGTCCTTTGTGAAGTGCAGCATTGTCCTGTTGAAAAAGCCAGTCATTACCACACAGACGAGGGCCTTCAGTCATGAGGGATGTCCCCTGCAGCATCTCCACATAGCCAGCTGCCGTTTGACGCCCCTGCACAACTTGAAGGTTCCATTGAAGGATCATGATGGCGCCCCCTTCACTGTGCCGTGTGGAAAACATTTTGAAGCTCAGCTTAGAACCTTCTTAAAATCCAACAGTGCAAAATGTACATTTTTCACATTTTTCAACAGCTCTTAACATTATGAGCAGGACTGTATTGAATTTCACATTTACGTATTTCATACGTTTTTGCTTCCGGTTATATTGTGAGTTATGGAAGGCTTGTTTTTGATTTTGGTTTTTATTCCCTCTTGGATGAAAGTCGGATTTAAAACAGTGAAGCAATTATTACTTTGATTATGTGTCCCAAATGTTTTACTTCTCTGCTGTAATTGACAGAAAATCCTTTCATTGCAAGTCAGATAAGACACTTAAAGTAAATGTATTCATAATTTATCACCAAGCGTCCATGTTATCCCTCGCTGTAAATGTAGTAAATGTCAGTGTTAAGCGCGTTGGCCTATAATGTCAAGCCGGAGCTTTAAGTGGACAAACAGTATGAAGTGGGTCAAGAATCCATCGGAGACTCTTCTCTCTGAATTTTGCATATACTGAAATATGTTGCAAGGAACACTGCCAGAAAGTAAATCTGGGACACTGGTTTAATTATTATCCCCCGAATTCAGTGCATTTAAAGTTTCCTCACACTAAAGTTGGATGGGGTTCTGCAACATGAAATATGTTAGATATGGTTTTCTTTGTTGCTGATGTTTGAAAAAAATGGAAATAGTTTATCTTTGGTCACTGAACTAGCTTATCTCTGACAATTAGACATACTTCAGTTCAGTGAAAGCCAAATAAGGTCACAATTAGAGATACTTGATTTTGTCTTTCTCACCGATATCCGATGTTTTTCAGCACTTTATTACCAATACCGGTATCAACTGATACCGACATAGGCAGTGGCTCTTCCCTCAAACTAATGTTGTGTAATGAACACATTATACTTCTTCTACTCTGATATCACTGGATGGTTTTCAGAAATCAACACTGGAAACGCTAAATAAGACAAATACAGCAATATGCAATACAGTCGTCCTTTGTTTATGCTGGTTCCAGACCCAACCGTGATAGGTGAATTTCCACAAAGTAGGATTCAATATTAATTAAATAAAATATTTTCATAGTTCAAGCCTAGAAAACCTGTTTGTGACTTTCTAAATACAATTTTTACCATTTTTAAAGCCCTGTAGACATGAATAACACCCCTATAGTCACCTTTACATTCTTATTATTTTTTGTTTACACATTGCAACTCTAATGCACAGGCTACGGGATCACTGCTGCTTTAAGCATAACATGCTAGCGAGCCAACTAGTTAGCCTCCAATTTAGTTATTCTAAACTTAAGAAAGGGTTTCAAACGGAGTGGGGAAAAAGGACAAAGTAAGAAGCCAAAAACCTACCACTTACACACGGAATGGGAGGAGAAGTTGTTTTCACTATGTCATGTCATGCCATGACCGACTCCATGCAGTAGTAACATTACTGAGGCCTAGTGACCACAATATTACATATGACATCTCTTTTAATATTTTTGGACTAATAATAGACCATTGTCAACCACCAAACAGACATCGTTTATCAATTAATTAAGTATTAAAAACTGTGATAGAGTGAGGGAGCGACGTTCGAAACACAAAGTGGCACGGGCCGACTGTACAGGTTATAGAGTCTTAATACCCCCTCGCATAACCAGCGCTTAATGTCACATTTCACATGACAGGTCCGACTTTAGTTTTGTTTTTTCTTCTTTTCCACGTTGTTTCCTGTTCTGTGCTCTTATTTTGGTTTTCTGTTTCCTGCCTGGTCGCTGTAAAGCACGTGCAGTGGTACCTGTTCCGCATTACACAATGAGCAAAACGTCACACTATACAGTCATTGCAAGTTGCGTATTTACAATCCAAAGGTGAAATAGTTGGAAATAGTTCCACACTATGGACAATACTGAGCTAGCAAGCATGCTACTCTGTAGCGCACGTCAAAAACGATAACACTATGATATGTTATCCAATATTGGTGGATAATATCAATTGAACGATAGTTATCACTGTCATTTTCATAGGAGCAGATCCTTGTACAGTATTCATTGTCAGATCCAGTGTACTTTAAAGACACTTGATGTGTACACTATACCATTATGCTGAGGTGTGGATATACAGTATAAAAAAGATCCTGTGCTAAACTCCAGTATGCTTGCCATGTAAAACCTTGGACCCCTATTGTCCCTTGGAGACCCCAGCACACAGAAGGGGTGCTTACATTGCTACATACAGTATTAGTGTAAGCACCATGTGAACTTTCACACATAAATCAAGACTGCAAAGTAGAGATTACCGCAGACAGTAAAGAAGCAACAGGAAGAATTTCAATGTGTTTTGGCCCAATTTGAGAGGAAGGGATAGACTACTGCATCCTAAGTAGCTGTATATCTAATTACTGCACGCTCTTCTTCACCTTTGTTTCTCTTTCTGACCAATCTTGCTTTTCTGAGCAGGGATGTAACTTTCACGATGGACCTGTCTGCAGTTTTTAGGTCTTTTCTTAAAGCTTTTCACAGTTTAAGTCAAATAGCAAAACATCTAAAAACTAAAATCATGACATAAATATTACAATGTAGTGATGCTGAAGCCTCCAAACGTTCACAACAAAACTATCACAAGTTTAGTTTATTGTAGTGTATTCACGTCACAACTTGGTTCCTCATGAAGTCTTTAGTTTTAGAACATACCGTTGAGCACTGCAGCACATACAGGCGGTTTTGTGATTATGTCACACTCTTGTAAATGATTAATACCGTACAAAAGGAAAAAGAGAACTACTTACATTCCCACACCAAGGAAGGATACGTCACTTTTGCTCTTTTTAGTTAACTTTTTGCCCTTCATTATGTCTCCCAAGCTTGAGGCAGACTCTTCTGATCGCAGTGCGTCAAAGAAAGTGAAAGTGAAAAGTGACTGCATGCCCTGTCCAAGCTGCTGAAATGCCACGACCATCATCAAGGATAAAGATGTTATCTTTGAACTTGTGAAAGCATCTGCTCCTATGAAATGGACAGTGATAACTAATCAGCGCAGTGGTCTCATTATTGAGACTTCTTCCTCCCGATAAGCCTGTCTCTCCTTGTCTCGCAGCGCCCCTTCCAGTAATGTGTTCCCTGTCCTGTGTGAGTGACTTGCAGTCAGTGTAAATGTAGATGTAAGTTCCGACTTACACAATAAACCCCACTGACATCTCCGTCATAGGAACAGAAATTGTATGTAGACCGAGGCCGTTTTATACTGATGTATAAAAGCAGGAACTTCAGGGGAGGCAGCTAGAGACAAATAAGGAATTTCTTTCTTTAAAACATCCAGAGTTAAAAGCAGAGGGAGACTAGAAGAAAGAAAATGAGTTTGTTAAAAGGAGTCACATATGAATAGCACCCCAATGCCTGTATGAAGTATGGCCAGAATTACATAAATATAAAATTATTAACTGATTGTGAATTAATTAATATAACTGAAAATTAATTCATTATTTTTTTAAATGCTCCATTTCATTCAATTTTCATCCGCTTATCTGGGTCCGGGGTCACGGGGATAGCAGTCTCAGCATGGAAGTCCAGACTTCCCGGTTTCTGGCCACTTCTTCCAGTTCCACTTGGAGGACACCCAAGGCGTTCCCAGGCCAGCTGTGAGACTGAGTTCTTTTTTTAAATAATTGGTTTATAATTGTTTTGCGTAATCCTGCTCATTAACAATGAAACTAACAGATGACGATGCAACGTGACCTCCATGGTGGAAGGAATAACGGTTGACTATCAAAACTGAGATGCAGATGAATATGTAGGAAGAGAGTCAGATGGAATGACGCGAGATAAGGTAGAGAAATAACGATGGCGAAGTAAAAAGGCGGAGGATCGTAGGACAGAGAGCCGTAGTGAGCGGCAGGCTCGTCTCTGTGCTGATCAGATTTCATAAAGATCCACATGATTGCCTCATAACAAGGGGGACGCAGGGAGAAATGAAATGGAGAGACGAGGCGGAGGCAGGCAGAGGCACGATGAAAGTGATAAATAGTTGCCTGCCGTTCCTGCAGCTGCATTCCTTGTTTTTTCACCCTCCCAATGAGCTTAACTTATTTGATTATCCCGACTGTAATTTGCAAAGGAAAAAAATAAACAATGGCAATGACAGAAAGAGGATTTTCCACTTGTGAATCTATGATTGGATGATGTTGTGTTGCTCCACATTCTGTCCACATTGCTACCCAGGCTTGACACTTTCCCCGCTGACTGATAAGAGAGAACCACGCATTCAGGATTGGCAGGAGATAACACATTTTGCTGGACGATAATTGGCCTACAAGTTATTGCAGATAAACCATATTATTGTCAACATTATTTTGACACCATGTTTTTATGAATGTAATGATAAGATATGGTATAATAAATTAAACAAACAAAAGAAACCATAATGAAAATAAGATGGTCTCTTTTAGAAAACAATTGCACTTAAATAAAAAAATGTCATATATTCTAAACCACACCACAATGATCTATAACCATGTCAAATGATTAGTCCTACCCTCAAAGTATTTTTGCGCACCCATTTTTTCAGTTTTATCTTTTATTGAATTGACTTTTATTGGCTCTTTTATTGGATTAAGGACCTGCCTCGCAGAGGTTTGTTGCAAAAGCCAAACAGTATTGTTGGTCATGCTGTGTAATAAAAAAGTACATTCAGCAATACTTTGGTTGCATTGTTTTTAATGCTTTGAAGAGCTATTTTCAGAACCATATTCAATTCGTCTTCGTAACAAAAAGCTTATTATTATTTAAAAAAACAAGCAAACAAAAAAAACGATCGGTACCGTATCGGATCGGCAGGAATATGAAAAAAAATTGGATCGGATCAGAAGCTAAAAAATGTGGATCAGGACATCCCTCCCCACCAAAGTCTCAGTAAGCGTTGCATGTCGGGAAGAAGGCTCTGCTGCACCTCCAGTTGCAGCTTTTTTTTTCCAGTTGGGAAAACTGAACAGGGTGGTTGTGTTTGAGGTGCACATGCATGTTGGTCGTAATCACCTTCTTCGTCGCCACTACTTTCCAACCAATGCCACAACCAATCGGCTCATCTATGTTCATGGGCTCACCTTGTCCATTCTGCTTAAAAGTGAAATATTGTCACACTGGTGCTGTGGCATTCGCCTTAGAAACCATTGCTTCCGTGCCTTTATTCATATTTGACTGACAGGAGTGTTCAATCACTCTGCTCATTCCACTATAGAACCAACAGGCCCACGTGTTGAGACAGATGCACAGACTGAACCGTCTTGTCATTCAGCCTGTTCGGTAGAGAGAGAGGAGAAAACAAACACACATGCACACGTCAGTATATATAGGCCAGGAAATTATCCAGTTCCTTTTTATTTATCATGCAGGTCATTGATTTATTGATTGTCGTACCAGGCCTAATGGGAGACCAGCAGAGGCTCGGATGCTGCTGTGCGTGTGACGTGCTCTGTGCCGTGCTGACCCACTGAATGACTGAGAATGACTTTTCATTTTGTGCAATTTTGTATAAATCCTGCTTTAACTTCTGAAAAGCGTTGCATTGCTCACCTGGCTGGTGCAACCTCGCCCTCAGACCCATTTGCCTTTTCAATTGACTTCATTCCCTCAGCCGTAACTTTTGTCTTAGCTGAAGTGATTAGCGCATCTGACACGGTGGCGCTCCCAAGTGTGCCAAATGCCGTTTTTAGTCGATTCAGAGTTTCTAGGAGTATGCAGTAGAAGGGATGGCGTTTCATGAGGACATGGCGCACTGAGAGTCAGTCCAAACTATTTGCTTTTTTTCCTTTTACTATGGAGCCAGCTGTTTATCCCCAAACAGAACTCGAAATAAGTGGCTATGGAGCACAATGGCAACGATGATGAACCCTGCGGCTTGTACAGTGAGGTGGCTAATTTATGGCTAAAAAATATATTTCCCATGATGCATCAGTAAGTAGTCCTGACATGGACATGGACAAGTGAAGTGGAAGCTAATATCACGTTTTGAAGTCTTTTGCAGCGATCTCGACACATCTTAAGTAAGTTTGATTAAGTGTAGAATAACTACAGCTTCTGTGTGGACTACTCGGACCACCAACCGTCCACTATCACCAACAGGTTTCAAAAGCCTGGACTACTGCGTGATGAAAAGCTTTAACTCAGGCTAAATGGCTAATGGCTGGAGACAAAAGTGACACAAAGAGCGACAACAAAAAAGAGAGGGAGAGACTGACAAAGTGTGTCATGAAGGAATTATAAGGCTGTTCAATTGTGATGCTTAAGAAGATGACTTTGGTGGTTGTAGTTCAGGAGCAGGACGGGGATGAATGACTTTTCTGGTAGACTCCGACGTGTGGACACCTGCGGCTTATAGACATGTGTGGCCTATAGCTGTATAAATCCTTTTTTTCTCTTTGAATTTAGTGGGTGCGGTTTACATACCAGTTCTCTCTGTAGTCGAGATATTACGGCAGATAGAAAGATGTGTGAGACAAATGATTAGAATAGAGTGGTGTTTTAGTGTTAACATTTTTGACAGTCAACCGCTGATGACATCATAAATGAGCTACGCAGCAGCTACCGGTCTCAGTTGTTCCTCGATAGTAATCAGCAGGCTTCTGAAGCACAGCAAGGTCACTGGGACAATGCTGGACCATTACGTTTGTGTAGGATAATTGGAAGTGATTTCAATGGTAGAGTTTATGTCATCCTCTACTTCTACTTTGCTTTGGACTTTTGTATTTTTGTATTTTTGTTGTGTCAGCCTTGGTGAGTCGTACCGCTTTTAGTGAGATCAGTTTTGGATAATAAAGACCTTTTTGACTACACCAACTTACATGTCTTTGCATCCTGCGGTAGCGCTACAACAAATAATAGCAAAACATAACACACACCACTGTTATTAAACCCCAAAGTAATCCCTTGTTTATGGTGGTTAATTGGTCCCAGACCCAACCACGATAAGTGAATTTCTGCCAAGTAGGATTCAATATTAATAAATGAAATATTTTCATAGTTATGGCATAGAAAACCTGTTTACAATCTTCTGAATACGTTTTTTAAAATTATTAGAACCCTCTAGACATGAAATAACACCACTATGGTCACCTTTACGCTCCTGTTACCCAATATAGTAGATATAAACAGAGAAAATACGACATATTAGACGTAAATAAGATAACATAGACTCACATGTTAGCAGTTCCTTGTTTTGTTTTTTTATGGACAGCATACTTCTAGCATACTTCCTTGCAGCTTTAAATGGCTTTATACTCGTATTAGCCAATATAGTAGACAGCAGTGTCACAGTAAACGTGTTCCCAAGGGAACCTCAGTGAGGAGTCTAGTGCCAGTCTCACTGAACACGACACCAATGTAGAATACTACATTCACAATTACAATGCTTCTTCTGCCTTACATGTATTACATGTAATACATGTATTTTGTTCATTTAGTTAGATCATTTAGCCATTTTTACACTTGAAAATGCCTAATTTAGGCCAAGAATATGTACAATTTGCTTAAATATGCATATTTACTGCAAATGGGACCTATTCAATCATGAAACAGTGATTATTAATTAATTTTTGAAAACCTGTTATATAGCAAGGGAGCTATAATCGAACTGCGATATTGCGAGGGACGACTGTACTGCATGAGGCAATCATTACAGTACTTAAGACAATTGGCCAATACGTGATGGTTCCATTTTTAATACTCACATGAGTTGTTGTGGGTCCTTACCTGTCAAGAGCTCCAATGTTATGCAATGAGCACAAATCCAAGGCAGCTACGCTGCACTGGGATGCCAATTATTCCATATGGCCATGTGCCATCACTAAGGAAGGGGCCTCTCTCCATCTCTCACCTTATTATGCGCCTCTACGGAGCCAAGCAAGAAGTGACAAGTTTGCCCGGCAGAGAGATAAAGTAAATGACCAGAGCGGAAGAAAAAAAGCGCAGAATGGTGGGAGGATTTTAATGAGGAAGGCAACATGTGCAATGAGAAGATAGGTTGAAAGCAGCACAAAAAAGAAGAGACAAACAAAAGGCACAAGAAGATGACAAAATCTTAGGCGGTCATGGTTCTATTGAGAAAAATCAGAAAAAATCATCTTGCCTGCCAAATTGATGTCCTACATGTTTGTTTCTGGCTAAATGTTTACTAGGTGTGTCACAACATCTCTTAGACTTTATTGATCCACAAGGAAAATTGCTCGGTTGCAGTTGCTCAATTGTAGAAGAAAAAGAAAAACACTCAATGCAATAAAACTCAATGCAATATGAATAAAATCTAATAATAATAATAATATAATTTAAAATATATAATTTTAGATTTGGATTCAAATCTCCGTTGGGCATTTTTGAGCGGAGTTTCCATGTTCTCCTCGTGCGTACGTGGGTTCCTCCCACATTCCAAAAACATGCATGTTAGGTTAATTGGCGACTCTAAATTGTCCATAGGTATGAATGTGAGTGTGAATGGTTGTTTGTCTACATGTGCCCTGCTATTGGCTGGCGACCACTCCAGGGTGTACCCCGCCTGTCGCCCGAAGTCAGCTGGGATAGGCTCCAGCATGCCCCCACGACCCTAATGAGGATGAAGCGGTATAGAAAATGGATGGATGGATGGGTGTTACAAGATCTCAAGATGAAAACGTGACAAGATTTCTCATTCAGAAAAAAACTAGGCGCTAGGCCTGGGACGATAATAAATGAATCACACAATAAATGAAAATCAATTCCATAATTTTGCCAGCCTCAGTATATTGCCATGCCCGTGCATGTCAGGCAGGAAGAGGTTTCACTCTGTGCATTGGTTTCAGCACCTTGGCGCATTTGTTCCACAGAACAACGGCATGAATGGAGTGAGCCCTTTTGTCAGTCATACAGTCTCTTTGTGTTGGTGGGTGGAGGTGAGGTTGGGTGCATACTAACAGTGTAGAAGAGACCTTGTGAGGAGCAATGCAAGGTAACGTAGTAGAAATTAAAGTATTGTCATATATTTTTTATATCTTTGAATTGTACTTTTCTTAAAAGTAATGTTAAAATCACATATCTCTCCTCTTTTATAACTTTATTCTGACCTGAACCCATCAACAGCAGTACAATCCCAACACCATATATGTATCTCCAACTCACAAACACGTCTCTAACCCCTCATTGCTCACAATAAGACAGTCAAAGTGTGATTCAAATGTTGTGCTACTATTAAAAAACTAGTGTTAGGCAAATAGATTTTCAGGCATGTGTGCTATCTTTTAGCTTGATTTAAAGTTTCAGTTCATTTGGAGCTGTTAATACATACAAATATATATAATCCTGTCCTGTCTTTTATCTTTCTCTTCATAAAATACAGTAAAACTGGGCATATTTCACACACACTTGCAAATGGTGATTAATCATGGTTAATTCATTTGAAAAATGAATTTGATTAAAATTTTTAACGTCGCCTCACGTGTGTGGAGCCCATCAATCAGTGGACTGCGGTCGCTGGTTGGATCCCAGCGTGTGCAGGGCTGAACTGCATGGATGACCACTGTTACACATGTAGGTCTACTTTGAAAGTCTAATTTAGGTCTACTTTTCAGAAAGTGTTGAGTGCTTCTTTTGAAAATGTCTTTCAGCGTTTTTTCTTGTTTCTCGCCACATATCAAGCATGAAGGTAAGCCAGCACGGTTGGAAGAAACCACAAAGAAATGTGTCCGTGCAGAATTAAAAACTCTTTTTTCTTCTTAGATGTTTTTTTGGGAGGAGAGGTATATTGATGGTCTGTCACCTCTCACCCAATGCAGGCAGGCAAACACCGGCTCCCTTTCCGCACGCCAATCCAATCACCAGTCTGAACTCAGCCAGGATGCATTCACAGTCTTACAGAAAGTTTACAGAATTTTTTTTACTCATTTCAAAAATGTGCATTTTCCCCACTCGGGTGTTAAAAAAATATTTGAGCATTGCAAAGGGAGCCACAGAGACGCGGGTTGCCGACCCCTGGCTTAAACCAAGAATGCGGCCAATGTTGGTCGGCATTTCTCAACTTTCTGAGCATCTAATTTCACTTTCATGGTGATGGCTTTCCTTTTCTTTGACGCACTGCGATCAGAGGAGACTGCCTCTTGCTTGGGAGCCATCATGAAGGGAAAAAGTTAACAAAAAAAAATGAAAGTGACATTGTCCCTCCTCAGTTTCCTCTACGTATTCTTCTGCCGGGCGCACATAACTAATCTTTTTCCTTTTATGCAGTATTAATTATTTATGGCAGTGCGTAGTTACACAGAACGTGGTGATGCGAGGACTGCATGTACATGCAACCCAACAAGACTTTACACTAGCAGAGCAAACACACCACAGTTTGTTTGAGCCGAACTAAACATGACAAATGTGAACGCACCCTTAGCAAACAACAGATGAGGCGTTATGGTGCTAATTTGAAGATAATGGTGATCAGTGAAGCCAAGTCATTAAACAACTGTCGCGCAACTAAGAAATATGATGAATGAAATACTCTATGAAGTAACTGATATTGAAAACATGATTAAAAAATATGAATTTTGCATGTGATCTTTTCTTATATTTGGGTACTGTTGGTATATACCTGCAGACTAAAGGAACCGCTGTATCTTTCACAGGTACAGGAGTGGCTTTGCCTGAATTGTCAGATGCAGAGAGCGTTGGGGATGGATATGACCACACCACGTTCCAAGAGTCAACAACAGATACACTCTCCTTCTCATGCTGCCAAACCAGAACCTAGACTCGATGCTTCGTCTCAGCCCGTCCCTCAGACACAGATGCCTCCTCAGGCCCGACCCCCAGGGCAGACCCATCCAGCTCCCGGCCCTTCCAAACAGACTGGTCCGGCTGGCCCAGCTCAGCAAGCGACAAAGCTCCCCCCAGGGGCAGTGCCTCTCCCTGGCATGGCCAAAGCCCCATCCCAGCCCGATTTGTCCCGAAACTCCCCCGCCCACCAGCCACATCACCCCCGCCAGGACCAGACACGAAGTGCAGGCAGCTCTCCCTCACGACAGCCCCCACCCCCTGAGCAGACTTTTGGGAAATTATTTGGCTTTGGTGCTTCTCTCCTTAACCAAGCCAGTACGCTTATATCTGAGACTACTCAACCCCAACAACCACCCCCAAAGCAAGCCCCCAAACCAGGGGCACCTAAACCTCAACCTCAACTTGCACCACAAGGATCTCGAGCTCCATCTGAGCAGCAGCAGCAAGCCGCTCCTCCAAACTCCTCTAAACCCAAAGTTTGTTGTCCTCTTTGCAAGGCGGCCCTCAACATAGGAAACACAACAGAACAAGCCAATTATAACACCTGCACTCAGTGCCACTCCCAAGTGTGCAACATGTGCGGATTCAACCCCACTCCTCACCTAGTGGAGGTAAGTTTCTAATTTGGTGTGTACATCTAACACTCTGCACACCATGCTTATTTTCTCCAAATGAGTTATCGACAAGCCCCTGTGAGAGATGCTGTGTCATATTACAGCCCAAGGGCTTGTGTAGTTACCAATTTGTGTCTGATGTCAGTGACAAAATGTCAGGATTCCTGTGTGGATGATGGAGTGTTTGGCTTCAGGTTCCTTCAAATGCCACACATGGCCCCTTCTCACCTCCCTTTGCAACGGCTATTTTCATGCTCCATTAGGGACTTTGGTGTAATTTGCTGAGTAATGTTCCAGGTTGTGATGTACCTTGTCGCTCTGAATCTACAGGAAATACATCCTTATTAGGTTGGAAGCGGTAGATAATCTTGATGTTGATCAGTCAAGACTATTCAACTATTTGGGCAAAAGTATTGAGACACAACTCTTCATCAATAGACAATGTGGGTTGTCTCATATGTCTTTAAATATAAGACATACTGTATGAGAAGTTTGAGTTGGAAAAAAAATCTGCAATTTGTGTCGCCACTTGTCACTGAGCAGTGATGGCGGATGCAGCAGCCAAACCAGTCGAGAATCTTCATCCTCGAGAACTGCGATCTCAGTTATAAGCAAGAAAATCGTGACTCACATTTTTTGCAGAATCATCGCGAGGCAGCGCGGTTATACTTCCTGTCTCTCACTCAGTGTGTGGGAACTCAGGATGCCTCGAGTACCAAATGTTCCATACCAACAAATATGATTACAATCACATGTGCTGTTACACCCCTACTCTTTACACATCCTCAATAGAAAATTGTCCAAATGCTTTGCTTGCTTTGTTTTGGTAAGCTCACCACTATGCAGAAAAATGACCAGAATAACACATAATGGCATACAGTGTATATACTGTATACAGTATATACTGTATACAGTATATACAGTGTATATATACTGTATATATATATATAGCAAGTACAAGTGCCTGTATTGTGTATGTTTTTCCTGATTCAGTACCAATTGGTAAGAAAAGACACTTAAAGAGACTTACAGAGCCGGGCTATAACAAAACCTAATTATGCAAATCAAATCCAATTGAAAGATAGCAATAATCACAGGCTTTCTGCAGGGCATTGATTTTTTTTTTTTAAACAGGCACAACTTGTCTTCTTTGGCATCAGTTCAGGCCATTCACAGATCGCTATGGAAACAGAGAGATGGTTTTGTTTTTCAGACGTCCCTTTTCATGCTCCACTGCTAAGGAGCTGACAATCTCGCAAACTTTCAGACAGCTGTTAGTCTGTTATTACGTGGGCTGTATTTCTGCTGCGCTCGCTACGTTTCCAAAGCTCATTCCAGGAAAAAAAAGTGAACATGTTTTGTGTCTCTTCCAAGCAAAGTGGCAGGTGGGATGTTCCAGAGTGGGTGTGAAACGTGGTTTTGAGTTTTGAATCCAGGTTGATTTCCACAGTGTGTTTCACACAATCCTCAATCCTCTTCCTCTTCTCTAAAAAGTTGACTGTTCTGTGTCTCAGCCTTGTTTTTTTTCCCTTGTTGCAAGCAGAATTGCGGCCCCCACCTGTCACAACAGGGTTTGTAGAGCCGGTGACAAAGCTTGAAGGTGCATTATTCCCTCGTCATGCCACTAGCCCAGTTTTTTCCAACCTTGTTGAGCCAAGGCACATATTTTACTTTCCAAAAACCTCACAGCACACCACCAAACAAACATGCTGAATGAACGGCAACAGGTGGATACACGGGGTAATTATGTACCCTCTGGCATCTGGTGGGCAGTCGTGGCTCAGGAGATAGAGCAGGTTGTCCAGAAAGCTGAAGGTTGGCGGTTCAATCCTCCATCCAGTCACTGTTGTTGTGTCCCTGGGCAAGACACTTCACCCACCTTGTTTCAGTGCGGCCCATACTGGTGTATGAATGTTTTGTGGCGGTCAGAGAGTGTGTAGGTACAAATTGGCAGCCATATTTTTGTCAGACTACCCCAGGACAGCTGGGGATACGGATGTAGATTACCACCACTAGTGTGTGACCGAGGAGTGAATGAATAATGTTCACTTAATTGTGAAGCATATACAATTTTCAGGCTAATTCATGGAAATTTCCCACATAAATACCTAACAACAGGTGTGGTGTGGACTCACAATTTTGATGACTTTGCAAGTGAACTTGGACTTTGACACTTGACTCGGACTTTAGTCTGAAGACTTGAAAATACTTGAGATTTTCAGTGAGTGTGTTTAGTAAAATGTGTCCCCATTCAAAGTATTCAACTACGAAGACCGTTGTTATGTCATTTCAAGCAAGACACCACATTTTCCTACAGAATCCGCCTCATTGAATGCATCTATTAACATCTAATCAGGCATTGAGTCTGGAGCGTCGATGGGAACCGCAACTAACATTCTGATTCTCCCAGGATTGTTCAAATGGTTTTATTTCCATTCCTAGTTTCGATGCCCGCTTTGCCAACAGGAAGAAATAGCCACGAACGCCGGCGAAGAAGCTAAATTTGCTTAGCTTGATTAAAAAAAAAAGAGCGGTGGACTCAGTGCAACATTTGCAATACAATGATATCATGCAAAGGAGGGTGCACCACCGACATGATTTATGTTCACACATTCATGGTGTACTTTGTCTTTCATGCGCTACGTCTAGGGCTGCAACTAACGATTATTTTAATAATCGATTCATCGGTCGATTGTTTTTTCGTTTGATCGATGAGTCAGATTTTAAAAAAAGCACATTTTTAATTTCGTCATATAATATACTGCATCAATGACTTTATGCATATGTTCTTTACTCAGCAGCCTTCGGTCACATGACAAAAACATTAGCGTCATTGGCACACAAACATACAGTAGAGCTGCATGGTGACATTGACATACAGTGCCAAACTTCCCCTTAGTGAGAAAAATGAAATAAATACGTTACTTAATGAGTGACACGCGTGATTCATTCACAGACATAGCCGTACCACGCCCCCAAGCCTCCCCCTTGCACACCCTCGCCCCTCTAATCCGTGATGAGACAACGAGCGCCAGCAAGAACGAGCGGAGGAGGAGAGAAGCGATGGAGGTGATAGATGGAGAGCGAGGAGGGAAGTGAAAATGGGAGATAATGAGTGCGAGGACGCCAGCTTTGTTGTGTTGCGAAATATTCCTCATCAATTACTTCCCAAAGTCATGTGGGCTGCTCTGAGTGTGGAGGGAGTTTTTCCTCAGCCATTACATCTCAAGGAGACGTTGTCTCATTGTCTTTTTCCCAAGAGTTTACACTGCATGCATCCTCATCTCTCCTGTTATCGCAGGAAGCGAGACGGGACCAGCAAAGCGGAGGCCTTTTCATGATTGTACATATATACAAATGTGTGTTACACATATTTTATCATGATTAAGTCAACTATATCATTATGTGTCCACCGTCAGCTTTCCCATGCAACACAGATTATGTTTTCCGTGCACAGATACGACTCGGCCATGGCATTTGTATTGAATACAGAGCCTCTGGTTACGAGGAGGCGGAGGCTCTTAGAACATCATTAGTTAAAAAGATGGAGCTGCAGAAGATGTGTGTAGAAACAGAAAACATTGCTCATCAATAATTCAATGAGGGAGAACATTATAAATAGTTCATGCAGGTTGGAGCGGAAGGAGAGATGTGTTTGATTCCTCGTGTCACATGAGGTCAACGTGGGTGTGTGCGTGCACGTGCATTCCAAGAAGAATGAATCCTTACTTCTCGGTGCTATCAACGCGACTAAGGAACTAAATTCAAGTCGCCCAAGTTTATTCATAAATAAACTCAAAAGAAAACAAAACACGGAAACCCCTCCCGTGCCCCAAAGTAGCAAAATAAACACGTCCTGATGTGCCGACCCCAAACAGGCAAAAGGACGGTGAGGTGAACAAGCCAACAGGGCCTCAGCGCTGCCCCGAAACACTAGCGGTGTCACACGATCTTGTGACACAAGATCTCACAAGATTAAAATGTGACAAGATTTGTCATTCATAAAAAAATTCATTGGATATTTGAAAGAAAACAAAGTTCAAATGGCCTTAACTGACTCTGTCTCCAGCCTTCAACCCACAGCGAATCCATTAAGTACCATTGCACTTCCTTGCGGCGTTGAACTCTGCAGCCACTGAGGCCGTTGTAGTGCTTCAGTTGGCGTTCGCTAGCCGAGCGTCCTCATGTAACTTCTGCCGTGTTACTGTTGTCAGGCCGTGGCTCGGAGCAACCGATCTGGTCGGCTGCCCGACAGCTGCAGCACAGAGAGATTAGCAAGGGGTTAAATGTAATATGTGAGCGATCAGCGAGCTTTATCTCTTTCATTTTGTCTCTCAATCTCCTGAAGCCTTCCATCAGAGCTCTCCCCCATTCTGGCCATCCGCTGACATACAACCACGCATCTCCGTCCTATAATCTCAAATTTGTGTCGCATGCCTTTTAGTGTTTGTGGCCTCCAAGCTACGAGCGCGCAACACACAGAACCAACCCCCCCATACTCCCTAATGCCCGCATTAGGGAGTAGTTGCTTGCCTGGGGTGCTGCAGGGAGGAGGGAGCGGGTGCACCGATCAGGCGGGTGAAATGATGTGTTAAGACAGGAGGGCCCAGAAGCAGGGGCGGGAGGAGTGCTCCACTCCACCTCCGTTGCTCCGACAGCGGGAATAGACGCAGTGCTGCCAGGGACCCCTGGAGCAGCGCTCAAACTTGTTAGCATAGCCAACAGGCCTTGAAGATGATGAGTTCTGAAAAGGTGATTAAGCCAATGCCGAGGTCCCTTGTATAGGCCTCAAAGACACACCTTCACTCATCAGGTACGAGAAGGACAACATGGAACCGCTGCAAGGGATCATTTCAAGGAAAAGTACACTTTCCACAACCCTTATGTAAGACATGACACTCATGTCTTTTTCTTTTCTGTGCGTTCTAAAGATATAAAAACAAATAAAAAGAGTCAGGTAATCAATGCATTTAATGGGACATACCTATTCCACCTGCAAAGCCTGCTATGAAAGGGTCTCTGACATGATTCATCAAGTTTGCTTAAATATGTTATATATTGTTTGTAATTATGTCCTACATTGTTCGATTTTTAAAAGCGAAGGCAAAATTTGCAAAAAGGACATTTATAGTTGATGGCGCCAGCCATGACGAACTGGCTCTCGCTGTTCCGCCTCAATTCCGGAAGTGACGCCATCGGGGTAATATCTCTCAGGTAAACAAACATAATGTTGTACGTGACAGCGGATGTTTACAGTGATTATGGCGAAGATGTGAGCCATGTGTCAATAGTTTTCGAGGAGGAAGAAACATTTGGAGATGAAATAGAGAACGTGCAGAACATGGACTTAAGCCTTAAGACAGGGAGGTGAAGATTGGTCACCTTCAAAACACGAAATGGTAAGTGTAAATTACTCTGGAGTTGCTCAACCTTCAATTATACTTTTAAATTGGCTTCTTAACTCATTCAATACCAAAGACGTATGTATACGTTTGTTTTAAACCTGAACACCCGATCCCAAAGACATGTTTATACGCCTTTTACGTTGTTTTGCGCGAGAGGCAAAAAGAGGTGATGATGCAACTGCACACTAATGGATGTCATTTTTGGAATAACAATAATAACAATGTCGCTGTAGCTTGGTTAATATGCAGGTCACATTATGTAAATGGAGCGTCCTTGGCACTTTTTGGAGGTTTGTAGGAGGAATAGGTGTGTCACGTGCATTCTTAGCTGCCTCTTTTTAGCTGTTTTAATATCTTTAGAACACACAGAAAAGAGAAAGATGTGTGTTCATGTCTCACACAAGGATTGTGGATGATGGGCAAAATTACAAAAAAAGTGCACTTTTCCTTTAAAGTACATGCACAGATGTGCCTCCAACTAACTCAAACGTTGTCAGTTAACCTATAAAAAAATGGAGTTATGTAGGCCTAAAATGTTAAAAAAAAAAAAAAGAAAACATGAAGTACTTCAAAAAGATGGTTTAAAGTGGAAAAAAAAACTATACATTATAATTCTACAGCAGTTTTTGGGAAGCTGACATTTTGTGTCATGTGGGTCAAATGTGTGATGACCTCTTATGGGTTAGACAACGCTAAAGATGGCGGTGTGTGGAATGGAAGAGCAGTGTGGAAGCTTTGCTGAGCAGCGCAGTGATATACAGATGCAGCTGAGATGAAAATGTTTGGAAGTTCAACACAAAGAAAGGAGATGGGCGAGCGTCATTTAAGCCACCACACCAGCAGGCCATCTTTGCTGGGTGCCACATCATTTCACCAGGAAACACTCACTGCTGGACACCACATCTTCTTCCTGTCTGCAGCTGAAGCCCTCCATCCCATTCTGTGGATTCCATGTGTCATTTGGCATGAAAACGTGCTGCCTAAGCTGAAATACATGATTTATGTGGGACGCTTGTTTTAACAATCTCCTTACTTGAACATATTTACACCATGTTGTATTAGCGTAATCACACAACAAAGCATACTATTCTCAGATGACACTTATTTGTGTAGGTGGGGCATTACAATGCTGTGGGGGGCGGGTAAGCACAGCACTCAAGGGGATCGCTGCGCTCCCTCAACATAGATTAGAAACACTCGGCTATTAGCTCCTTCATCAAAACTCCCCACTCATATGCTGCCTGCCTCTGCGTTTTCCTTTATATTCAAAGCACCTCCTCTAACGTTATCGTATTCAATGCTCTCCCTGCCACTGCTGAAAACACCACCACACAGACTGAAACAAGAGGGCTAAGCATCTATGTTGCAATGTCAACAGCGAGCAAGTCAACCACAAAGTAATTGCCAACTCAATCAATGTCATCTGAAAGTAGCCTTCAAGTAAGGCATGCAGACAGCACTAACACCAACGCTGCTGCAGGGAGACGAGTGCCGAAAGGACGAGGAAGCGAGTACAAGTGATACAAGAGATGCAAGGTGAAAAAACAACAAGAGCACCACAGCAAGGAGACGCTTTTATATGCCCGACACATCACCTCAATCTTTAGCATGCGGCAGAACATCCAAATAATTGACATAGGGCAGCAATAAAGCAAAACAGTATAACACAATAAAATATTAAATACGACTCGCTTCTGGCCTAATGGCAATTTTACAGTGGATGCACACACACACATACACACACACGCACACACACACACACAACATCACAGAGTTCACACATTTAGGATAATGGGTATCAAAGAATAGGAGGGTGATGTATACAGTAGATAACAAAGTTTGCTGGATGATAATTGTCCTACTATTTATTGCAGATAAAAGATATCATTAACATTATTTTGAGACCATGTTTTTCCATGAATGCAATGACAATATATGGCATAATAATGCGAACACACCGTATCAACTTTAATTTTTAATTGGAATGTCAAGAGCTTTTCAATCAACTATATTAAACAAACAACTTAATAAAATAAATAAACAAAAAAGTCAAAAACACCCCAACGAAAATAAAATGGACTCTGTTTCCTTTAGCAAAAATTGCCCTTAAATACAAATCACAATTGCTTTCATTCGTTTATTTTCTATGCCGCTGACTTGGTACAGCCTGGACTGGTCGCCAGCCATTCACAGGGCAGTGAGAAACACGATTGAAGAAATAAGTCATAGCAAAACAGGAAGGTGGTGCCCGTGTCCAGATGGTGTCTTTGGGAACACTCACATCAAAAGTATCCTTAAATATTCATTTATCCCTTTCATTCATCATTTACATGTATTTATATGCATTTGGAATTGTCCTCTGCATCTAAAACGTGTAATTGTAAAACTATAAAAACGGGTTTTGTTGGCTTTCCGGAACGGATTAATTGTATTTACATGATTTCTTATGGGAAAAATGGATTCGGTTAGTGTCCGTTTCAGTTAGAGTTGCACCCTCTGCAATGAATTAATGACGCTAACCAAGGTTCCGCTGGATGACATGGCACTCTTGTGGGGTACCATCGTATAGTCGTAAATTAGTGTGCCTGTTTCCCTGCTTGAGTTCACTGATATATCAATAAGGGATCCCGCAATATTCTGAGATAAGAGTTGGGGGAAGTAACATTTACGAGCAGGAAACACCGCATCCAGAGGACAATGAACTGGGACAGGACGCGTTGCATTGGAACTCATGTCAAATGAGAAAGCCAAAAGGAGACCTGCGTAAGCGCAGCCATGACACACCAAAATGTTCTTCTCGAGAAGGCTGCTGGAGATGGAGCATTTATACATCACGCCGTGAAATGAGTCTACGATGGTGAATCTGAAATTGACAGCCGCTTGGTGAGTCTTTATTTGACATAAACAAACACGTTGAGAAGAGTAGTGATTCTGGGTCTTCCAGGATCAGCCTCATGTTTGGCCTTTCAGAGACAAATCTGGAGCTTTTTGGCGAGTCACGTCAGTTCTGTTTACACTGCATACAGAGAAAAGCACACTGAACCTACTGTGAAACATGGAGGAGACTCTATTATGTTCATCCAACACACAGGGTGTCTGTGCAGGGTAGGATGAACTCTCAAGACTATCAAGGCATTCTGGAGGCACATGTCTTGCCCAGTGTCAGAAAGCTTGAGTTCAGTCGCAGGTCATGGGTCCTCCAACAGGCCAAAACACACACAGCCAAAAACACTCAAGCATGGCTGAGGCCAAACGTTGGACTACTCTGAAGTGGCTTTCTATGAGCTCTGATTTTAATCCAAATGAACGTCTGTGGAAAGAAACATGCATTCTGGAGGAGGCACCCATCAAAACTGACAAAGCTGGAGCAGTGACAAAGTCCACAAAGGAAAATATCCGCCGGGATCTGGAATTAGCACCGGGTGAAAACATTACCAACTGTGGGTGTAGGCAACCGCCTGATTAATTTGATGCCACTTGCAGTGTGATTAGGGCCCTATGAAATCCATTATATGTGTTGCCAAATTCCATTTGAACTCTTTAAAATTATGTTTATTACCTATTACACTTATTTTACCAGCATTAGAGTGTTGGTGAATAAAATGTCCTTGAATTAAATACAAAAATCACAATACATCATTTGTTTCCACAATTAGACAAGATGTGACAAACAGCGCTCTTATTTTGAAGGCCAGAAGTGTGTTGTGTGTGTTGAGAATGTCTGTTGATGGTTAAGACAAGGTGGGTGCAAGAATAAATGTACCTCTCGTCTTTTTTCACTCAGAACTTGCATGACGCCAGTGCACACCGTTAAACGCTGGTTTGCATTAACAAGCGGTAAAATACAACACTGTGGAAACACACTCATCCAGCCTGAGCGGCACACACACACAGCCGCACTAGCACGCTCCACGAAACTACGCTAACCCCCGCCAGCTTCCATTCACACATTATTTCTGTCAATTTCCACGAGGTTCTTCTGCTTTTAAAAGTTAATTCCGTTTTTATCGGCCAATTCCGCAATTCCGTCCGCGATTCCCTGAACACAGAAATCATAGGGTCCTCTATCATGAGTGGTCATCACTTTATCTTTATGCAGCTTTATCTACCTCTGCATGCACTTTAAAACACTGGTATGACTACTCAGCTGTGGGTGTGAAAGCCATACTATACCTGGATTATGCTCTTGTATATGCTACACCGGCTCGCTCCTCCCCGTACAAACCCTCCAGTGTAGCTTGACCTGCACTTCCACTTAGTTCCAGCTTCAGTAACGCTCCCCGTCTCTCTTTAATTGCTGTTGTTCAGTCGTGATGAAGGATAGCACACTGAGGCCCTGTCCACATGGAAACATTCCTGGGATTTTTATTTTGGCGGTTTGAAAAAAATTAGCGTCCACACTGTGCCAGATTAATAAATAGTTACAAACAGAAGGAAACGGATCACTGAGTGAAAATATACAAGGCGCACCTACATGTGGTGCTTTAAACAGACACACAGAGGGAACCACGTGATACACCAAACTATAGAAGAAGAAAGAACACATGCGCATAAATCCGTCTTCTTACTTTTTCATACCGTGGTATACCTTGAAATCGCTAACATGCCCCTAGCCTGGTTGGAATAAATGACTTGGAAGTTACGCAGCATTGTTAGAGATATATTGAAAAAAACGTCATGTAAATCGTCATGATGTATGCGTCCAGTGCATGCTTGACTTGCTTGTGTGCATAGCGGCTTGCATGACAAGCAGCACCAAGGGATATCCAAGTATTAAAAGGCGTGGAGCAGCTGACTAGGACCGGGTGGCTGTTTGAATTGGTGGTGGTGTAACGTCGTCACTTTGGGAGCAGCCAGGCTGCGCGCGGCGGGCTTGGATGCATGATGCCGTCAGCCATCTGGCTTTGGAAGGGACTCCTGAGGGAGACGCAGGCGAGTGCCAACCTTCAGAAAGCACTTCCAGCGTGTTTGAGAATTAGAATGACATGTTCATCAATACTGTGTGAGAGTGGCGGCTGCAGAGCTGATGCATTTGCAAATGCATGCATGCATACATGTTACAAGGCCACTGGGATAAAAGGTTGCCATTGAGGTTTTAATAGAGATTGGTGCAAGTTAATCTATAGAAAATTGCGTCATTGTCAAGGAAATGTTGTTGAATATCTGAAGGGTACATTCCAAGCAGCATTGCCGAAACAACTGCTCATTACATTCCGTCATGTGCTAAACATTTAGTGTTTTACTGCATCCTGAGTTGCAGGCGTACAAAATGAGCCCATGCGTATGCATAGTTATTACAGATGGTGGTAAAAAGTGCCCTTGTGCTGTCTCACACTATAATTGCTTTGTCACAGCTGAGCATATTAAGGAATGCTCCTCTGTGAGCACAACAACTGCACTTCACATCTATGTTACTTGGCAATACTGAAATTGAAATCTCAGTTTTGTGCATGTTTTGTTCCTGTTGTGATGCTGTTTTGGTGAATTATGGTGGCATAAATCCTAATGTGTTATAGGGATGGGTATCGACGCGCGATACATGGCACCAGTGCAAATGTGAACCGTAATAACCAGACTGAAACACAAAGTGCTTATTGGTGGGGCAAAAATTAGGTTCAGTGGAACCTTGGTTAGCATCCGCCCCAGGTAACGCATTTTTCGGTTAACATCGAAAATTTACGCTACAATTTCGCCTCGGGTTGCGTGCAGTCTTTGGTTAGCATACAATATAGCGGTCCAGCAGTGTTTAGATTTAAGTGCAGTTTGTGCACACCTGCAGGTAAGGACTGGAACAAATTAGGATTTGACCAATTGTACCTGTTGATTTGTCCTAAGCAAATGTCATGACTTTACTACTACCACATCGCTACTATCAGGAGAACCAGAGTATAGAGCAGGAGGAGCCACCTGCTGTGGCCCAGCAAGGTGCACTGTATTCGGGCACATGCTCTGAGCAGCCGGTGTGACGACACGGAGGTCTCTGCCAAACCTTTTGCACTTTTCAAACGCTGCCGCGCTGACGTTTCAGATGGCTGATAAGGTTTTGTGTGTGCTTAATTGTTTTTTTCCCCTCATTGTGGAGCAATTGGTACAACTAGCATGCGAAATCTCCTCCTCTGAAAGTGAATGTTTGTTTACATGAGCTCAGGGGAAGTTACAGGCCGTTAACGTCACAGGCAGGAGAAAAAAGGAACGCTCCATTTGCTCATCCGCAGGAGCGTTTTTAAATAATTATTGGTTGTCGGCGCTATTTTTTATGTTATCATATTTATTGGTATGATGTCATAATTCCCTCATATCATAATTATCGTGCACCCCTAATATTTTTAAATATTTTCAAAATGTAAAAAGGCTAAAAAAAATTGATAACAGTGTAACCTTGGTTAGCATCCACCTCGGTTAGTACGATTTTTGGTTAACACCGAAAATTTACACCACCTTTTTGCCTCACTTTGCGTGCATTCTCCGGTTGTCTTGTTGTGTTGTTAAAACGCTGCGTGAGTAGAACTGTGTTCTTTATGGGTTTTTTTTAATCACAAAATGTTTTCCTAGTTAGCATCTAGGGGTGTCACAAGATCTTGCAAGATTAAAACGTGCTTTCTCATGGGCACTGGGCCTTGGACAATAATAAATAAATCAAGTGAAGTGGATACTCAATATATTGCCGTGGGCACACGTGTCTGTTTTCCTCGTCTCTCGCCTCCAAACAGGCAGGAAGAGGGTTCACTCTGTGCATTGCTTTCAGCACCTTGGCACCTATGTTCCATAGAACAGCGGCATGAACGGAGTGAGTCCTTTTGTCAGCCATTCAGTCTCTTTGTCTCGGTGGGTGGGACAGTTTTTTTTAAAAACAGCCGTGGGCCACTAATGGCCTCCGGACGTACTTTGGACACCCCTGATTTAAAGTTTGCTCATTTCCTGTGTTGAAGTGTCCCCATCTTCTAATTAAAGAGAAAATAATGTGTAACAGTGGATAGATGAATCAGATGAATAAGGATCAAATAAAATGGATCGATAAAAAAGATAAAAAGGCTGAATAATAAAATAGAAAATAAACGAGATAGAATAAGTGAAGACATTAAAATAAAGACAAGCGAAAAAATGTTAAACATTTTAACTGATGCACACAATTTACGAGTGATGTACAATTACAACCTTTTTTTCACAGTTTCACCACCACAGTAGATGTAGTGCTATATTGACAACCACCTAGCGTAGCATTCATATTCACATGTATTATTATTGGTGCACCAATAAGGACGTCAGCTGACCGTGGATCCAGACCGAGTGGAAAGTGTATGTGTGCTTGGCTCGTGTCAGCTGGAAGCGTCGTTACTAACTCATCTAAAATAAAACAAGGGACGGGCTAATTAACGTATCCTTAGGTCACACATATGCGCCTAGACCCTCGTGTGTGGACTCATCTGCCCACTGCGCCATAAGATTGCTTTGTTGGGTTGCGGCTTTAATAACGTTTTAGGAAAAACAAAAAAAAACCCAAACTAGATAAGCCGATTGAGGTTTGGGAAATTTGCCTCTAAGCGTGTCTCACTGCGGGAGGGTTTGAACAATGTTTGATGACGACGATGCCGACAGGTTCCACAGTTATTGACAGGTGCGTATTTATTCATCCACATCACGACCATTGAAGTCTTTATGCTAATTAAAGCTGGAAAGACTAGTGAAATAGATGGCATCGTTGCATTCCCGATACTCAGCTCAACTGCTGCTTGGGCTACAGAGGAATAAAGAAAATGCAATTCATCTTGACTATTATGAGCATGCAATGCTGGGCGGGCCAAAGGGCAACTAGAAGAAAGGGAAGAGTTTTTCCCTCAAACAAACTCAGTGAAGTGGGAGTTGGGGTTGTAATTATACAATCCTTTCACTTCGAGGAGGAGAGAAGGACTTCTGTTGTTATTATTATTTATATGAGCCATCAAGATGGACTTAGAATTGCTTGGCATTGCAGTTTACTTGTGCATGAGATGTGGGCGATTTCATATACATATACATCCGTCCATCCATCCATTTTCTATACCGCTTCTTCCTCATTAAGGCATGCTGGAGCCTATCCCAGCTGACTTCGGGCGACAGGCGGGACCAGTTGGACTGGTCGCCAGCCAATCGCAGGGCACATATAGACAAACAACCATTCACTCACATTCATACCTATGGACAATTTAGAGTCACCAATTAACCTAACATGTTTGTTTCCATGTTTTTGGAATGTGGGAGGAAGCCGGAGTACCCGGAGAAAACCCACGCACACACGGGGAGAACATGCAAACTCCACACAGAAATGCCCAGGGGAGAATCGAACCCAGGTCTTCCCGATCTCCAAGCTGTTACTGTGTTGGCCAACGTGCTAACCACTAGACCACCCAAATCATATACATCCGATATGTATATGACTGTATATGACATCCAAGAAAATACAAGAACAGGATTAGGTGATGTGCGATACCACTGAATTTGTTTCCAATTCGTTGCTGAGTAAAATTCAGGCAGGTATTGGCAACACTGATCCGATACTGATACCGATACCGATACCTTGTGCAAATTCAGCTAATCATGCGTCTGGTAAATTGGAAAAAGTTGTTGGATTTCATATCATACAGTAGCATAAACAATACAAAACATTTAATTAATTTACAGAGTAAACAAATTATTAATATAACAATATTCATTTTAATTAATTCATAATTTATTGATAAATTTAAGTTATTTATTTATGTATTTATTTATGTTAACCCCTGAAGTAGATTGAGGTAACGGGAGGGGGTTTACAATATAGCCAAGCTAACACAACAAAACTAACAAGCTAACAAAATCATATCAAATATGTCAAAGGTAGGGGTGTCACAAGATTTTGGGAGATTCAAATGTGACAAGCCGTGGAAAAAACTGCCCCGACGGGGGCAATAATAAATCCATGAATTAATCACACAATAAATGAAAATCAAATGGATAATCAATATACTGCCCTGTGCATGCATGTCTGTTTTCCTCGTCGCTCGCTTCCAACCAGGCAGGAAGAGAAAATAAGTTGCAGGGTTAGCCACCATAGACTGCATTAAGAACTGCATTTGATTTATTATTTATTTAGCAATAATTCACTAATTTCTTTTCAAAACGTATGTTCCACTTCCATCATGTTCTATTGTATTGTTTCAAAATGACGGGTTGTACATAAATTTGTTTTTGACATTTTGACAGTTTGACATTTTATAGCGACCAGTCCAGGATGTAGCCCTCCTCTCGCCCGAAGTCAGCTGGGATAGGCTCCAGCATCCCCCCGTGACCCTGATGAGGATAAGCGGCAAAGAAAATAGATGGATGGACATTTTAGAGCTGGAATTCTAATACCGTGAAAGTGTGATATTTTTGCCCAAGGTAATCATACCGTCACAATCTCCTCGTGGGCCATGCCTCCTAATGAGCATGGCCAAGCGCTGAGTAGAAGTGACTGGGCTTGAGTGCTGCTTGCTCAGTGGATGATCCTTCATTTCCGTTCTAATCCACAGGCCCGCACCACGTGTCCCCATTGAAGGAGTCGCAGGGGATTGACCTATATACCTGCTGACTGTTACTGACCTGTCACAGCTGTAGCGTGGCATGGCGTGGCGTGGCACAGCCTGGCACGCTCCTGCGACATGTGCTCGCTCACGCTACACACCGCACACTCGGGAGTCTGCAGCGCTGTTCGTTCAGGCTGCACACCCACACCCGTTTAAAGTTTGATACACGCATATCACGATATGCTGGAAATATCACAGCATCGAACGGAAAATCTACGGCCGGTGTTTGCTCAAAGGCAACTTTGTCTGCAGCGACCTTGCTTGTCATTCTCCAGGTTGAGTCGGACATACTTCCTCACTCACCCTGAGTTAATGCCAAGCTCACCTGCCATGGAAGTGTACCCAAGTCCATGTGGTAGTTGGCACTGACCTTCTGCTCTCCTCAGCTTTAATTCATTATCATCTCCTTCGAGGCGTGGCTCATTAATTTCTTTCTGATATGTGCAGGATTTCTTTGCAGGATGTCTGGAGAGAAATACCACCTTTTTGCCTGACCTTGTTGGCAATATTCGCTCTCCAAATGTCACATTGTGAGGGCATCTCTTGTGCAACCTGCTGCTAACCCCACACATTTTCATGTTGCATTGCTTTGCTTGCCTGTTAAATGTCAAACTTGAACCAGCACTCATGCAGGCTACCCACCCTCCCAACATGTATTTCTTACCTTGGCTGACCTGGGCAAACGCGCAACAACGTCCAAACACAGAAATGATCCAAAACCAAAAGCACACAAACGCCGTAAAGCTCATGGAATCACATACACGCTGCAGGGTGCAAAAACAAGCGCAAAAGTAAAATGCTGCAAATGCTGAAAACACACAAGTTAGCCAGGCTACCAGGAAGTTAGCCTGGCTGTTCGCCATGTTAACAGGAAGTTAGCCATGCTAACAAGAATTCAGCTAGGCTAACAGGAAGTTAACCAGGCTAGCATGAAGTTAGAAGGGCTACCAGGACGTTAGCCAGGCTACCAGGAAGTTAAACAGGCTAGCATGATGTTAGCAGGGCTACCAGGACGTTAGCTAGGCTAGCAGGAAGTTAACCAGGCTAGCAGGAAGCCAGCTACGCTAGCAGAAAGTTAGCCAGGCTAGCAGGAAGTCAGCTAGGCTAACAGGAAGTTATTCATGTTACCAGGAAGTCAGCTGAAAGTTAGCCAGGCTCACATGGGTGTCACTACGCAATACGTACCCAGAACACAATCGGTGCCACGCACACTATGTCACTTCCTTCTTTAGCAAATTTTTATGACAGCGCTTCTGAGACGTCACGTGCTGTGGTAGTTATTATTTAGCCCATAGTCCCACCATAGTTTGTAAATGCTATATCGTCCTTAGCTACGCAAATGCATCTATTGACAACTGACATTTGTTGCTCACAGTTTGCTGTCTAGCTACTGGAATAGAGCCCCCCCAGGGGGTGGAGCTGGTCTTGCTGTGAGTTGACTGACAGTAGGGGAGAAACGCCGAGGCTGTGTATGGATGTAAAGTATGCGCTTACATAAGAAAATGTAGGCTAGTGTGTGTATGGATATAGTGTATATACTGTACTGTATATACACTATATGGATATAGCAGCAAAGTGGGCCAGGCAGGTGTGACTGGAAGCGCTAATTGTGCAGGAATACATGAAGCCCTCCCCAAGTGCAATATTTAGCAGGTTGCTCGAATCTGGCTCTGGCTCCTGCTAGTTTGTTGTTGTTCTCTGTGCTTTCATGTTATTGTGTGTGTGTGTGCGCGCGTGTGCACTCCCACAAGGCTCCACATCCCCTACTGGAATTCTGCACTCTCTGGCTCCCTCCATGGGTGACAAGTGTAAAAACTTGCCACACTCCCTCAGCAAGCAGGCTTTTGTGGATCTATTGTTAGCGCTCTCAAACAGTACAAACAATACGACGTATGAGTTATACAAGGTTGTTTTATGCAGTACAGACATCAGTATTGCAAGCTTCCTTGTTCTCTTTTAAGACACAGTAGTTTTCTGTCCGCTGCTAAAGTGCAGCTTGCGCTTTGTGTTTCATTACATTTTCTTGATGTGGTGTTTATTGCATTGGTTGAAATAGAGAGAAACAATAACCCGGGTTTGCTTTTAATTGGTTACTGTTTTATTGACTGTTTTGTGCTCAGGGTGTAACAGTACATGTACTGGAAACATTCAGTAGGGTGCAGAGGTGTGACGGACAGGAAGTGCGATATAGTAACGCATGGACTCATTAAACAAATACAGTGCAACCCAGCCTTTGGCTAGCCATAGTGCCAAGGAGAAGCCAGAGCTTGAAACCCACCCTCCGTCTTTAAAGTCTTCTGTTTGGGAACCCTTGGCCCTCCCGGTGAAATACCTTAACGGTAAAAGACAAGCGGATATGGCAGGGGTGTCCAAAGTGTGCCCTCGGGGCCCTTTGCAGCCCACAGCTGTTTTATTGGCCCGCGGCACATTCTAAAAATATAATTTAACAAGAAAACAACAACAAAAAAACAGCAAAAATTTTAAAAAACAGTAGTAATTTTACAAGAATAAAGTAAATCTATCAAAAGAAAAAAGTTGTAATCTAATCTTGTACTTCTACGAGAATGTCATAATATTAAGAGGGAAAAAAATGTCATTTTAGTAGCATAAAGCTGGAATATTAAAAGAAAAATAATTTTAAAAAATGTAATATTATGAGAAACAAACAAACCAACAAAGTTGTAGTTTTTTAGGTTGCTGAAAAAGTTAAAATGTTACAAGAATAGCACGTATGCTAAACATGCGTACGCCTCTTCTCACGCCTGTAGTGTCTCCAAGCGGCGTCCGTTGAGAGCTGGGATCAATCTGTGAGAACGGGATCGAACTCTCTGACCTTTTCCTGGTGGTAACCTGCAGTGTTCCAAAGCTCATTATTTTCCCAGCGAAAGGGCAGTTTTTCCGGCTGCACGGAGCACGGCCTGCTTGGGCGCTGTGGTCTCCCCACGCTAGCCACCACCTTCTGCTTTGTCAACTGAATTTCATCAAGCCCCAAACTGATTTTACATTTGCTATTGCATCACATTACCGCCGCAGAAATGCTGCTGTTGTTGCTTCTCTTTTTTTTATAATTCAAATGATAAAATGAGGCTTGGCCAGCATCTGCCTGCAGCGTTTAAGCTCATTTTCTGGATATACCTCCAGCATGGCGTATGAGAGGCCTCACAATACTACCAGACAATATGCACTTGCATATTACAACTTTAGAGGGAATTACAACACAGTGGTAGCTAATATTTTCATCATTCATTTGTTCCAAAAGGTCAGACAAAAACGGCAATGTATAAAACTGAGGCAATTTTGTTTCCCATAGAAAAACTCAGAGGGTAATTACTTCTACCGAGGAAGTAATTTCCGCATCCATCCATCCGTTCTCTTCCGCTTATCCCTTTAAAGCAGGGGTGTCCAAACTCCATCCAGCAAAATTTGTTTTGTGTTGCTTTTGGCAGCCATTTTATTTTTAGTCTCAGTCTTCGAAAATGACTCTTATTTTAGTCACATTTGACTCATTTACTCAAAACAGGCGTGCTACCTGCAATATAAGAATGTTGCTAATGTTCCTTTGGCAGTGCACAGACAGTGGTAACAGTAACTCAAGTTTTAGTCCAGATTTGGTCAATTTAGTCAATGAAAACTAAAAAGGTTTTAGTCTAGTTTTAGTAAAAAAAAATAAAATAAATATATATATATATATATATATATATATATATATATATATAATTTATTTCAGGCCGCACCTTTTTATCTGAATTAACTTGAAATGGTGAACATAATTAATTGTTTACTTATTTTTATAGTAATTCCAGGTCAAACATGTGTATTTTGTCGGGATGAGCGAGTACGCCACTATCTGATCGATATCTGTTCACCCGTCTAACTGATCCGCATCGATAACTATGCTAGGAGTGGGCGGGGCATAAACTGGGAGTGGGCGTGGTTTAACCGGAAATGGACAGGGTTTAAATCAGTATATTATTTTAATACTGAAATGGACGTGGATTGATCAGGGGTTGCTATATTTATTGTTCATTATTCACATGTGTACTGTGTATGTGTGGAAGTGATCTGGAAGACTTTATTACTTCATTATTTGTAATGATCTGTGTGAAGTTGGTGATTCATGCAAACATCCGTGGATGGCAACGAGGGGAATCATCTGTCAGCCTTGTTCACTGTAGCTTTCTCAAAAGCAGCACGTTCAGTGCTACAAGCAAAATGTGCCAACTTTATATCACCAGGCAAATTAGAAGCAAGCACACCAAAAAAAAAAAAACACAGCAGTGACTGACGCACGAGCTGTCTTGTGAAATGCACCGCATACGTTACGAAACAAGTTTAAGATTGCGACGTGCGTACTGCAACGTATTGAGAGAGGTGTAATTTTAGACCACGATTATGTATAAAATGTAGTATTGAAAGCCGTACGGGCAGAATGTTAGATGCAGCTGGGCAGGTGTACCTAATGTTGTGGCCAGTCAATGCATGTTACTGTGACCCTGTCTGTGTACTGCCAAAGGAAAATTAACAACATTCTTACATTGCAGGTAGCACGCCTGTTTTATGATGACTTCATGGAATAAGACAAAAGTACATGTCAAGGAAAAAATGCTACCCCGATGGAGTTGCATAAGTGACTGACGCTACACAAGCCTGCACAGCGCTGTCTTGTCAAACGCACCGCGTACTTTGCCAAACAAGTTTACCAGGCAACTTTAGATACAAACCGAAATAGAGGCGAGCTGGGGGAAACCCAATAAAGCGGCGGCAATGCCACACGAGCCGTTTTCAACTTGCCAATTGCGCCGTGTACGTGACTGTGGCCCCAGTCTGCACAGTGTGCCTCGGGAGGGGCGGTCGCTGTGTGTGACTGACCAATCACGGAGCGTGAAGACTGAATACGAAATGACGATTTTTTTTCATCAGCATTACGGATAATGAAGAGATCAGACGAGACGTTTCATGATCGTATACGGCAAAATTAATTAGTTTATAACGAGAATCCGGCTCATCCCTAGTATTTGGCATGGTGACATTTTGATCAAGTTTGACATGAGCACTGATAAATGGATACGTAATCATCCTACATATCTTTAATTCCAGTCGGATGTTGGCATCCTTTCCTTTGAATGGCTTGAATTAGAGTTTTGCTTTTTTTGTCCACTCACGATGGCGATGGTTTAAGTCTGCATATTCATTTCATACCAAATTGAAGGGGAAACTTTAACAATCACGACAAAGCAGTACCCGAAGTACAAAAATGCATACCAACGAGAAAGGTTTTCACCGCTGCGCCGTGCGGGGATTGAAACACCAATACAAACGAAATGTCCGAGATGAAACACTTTTAATGCACAAAATAATCAGCCAACTTACTTATCTGTTCATGTGATGCACGCAGAGCAATGAACAACTTCATGCACCGTCTCCTTTTTGCTGTGTTCCTCTCGCGCCGTGAGGCGTCCAGGCACACTCGTAATTGTCTGTGTTTGGCACTGATTGTTTTTCATTTTCATTCACGTACCACCGGCACAATTGGCGTACCCGGGGGGGTACGCGTATCCCACTTTGGGAAGGTTCTACAGTATTATTATTATGATTTCAGTGTACAGGCACCACAGGCTCCAAATATAATGGACAGATTAGCACGTAGTCTTGTCAGCTGCGTCTGAGTTCCAGTTTAAGTACACTCTCTACTGAGCACACAAGTTAAGCTCCTGCTATTTAATGAGGTTACCAATTCACTAACGAGATCATCTCACCAACAGGATCACAGTCTACTGCTGTCACACATACACACACACACACACACACCAGACAGTAAGCCCACGTACAACAAACACAAAAAGTCAAGTGGTTAGCACACAATGAGATTAGTTAGTTGAGCAAAGTGATTCATTTCTTCACGTAATCACCATATTTCACCAATGTGACACTCCTCACATTAATGCAAATATCTTTTCATAGGACAGCACTGAAGAAATGACACTTGGATACAATGTCAAGTAGTCAGTGTTTACTGTTCCCTAAAAATAACTCAGCACACAGTTATTTATTAGGGTGACCATATTTTATGACCAAAAACCAGGACACCTGGCCTGGCAATGAGATATCCAAATGATACTTCAAGTTCACTCAGAGATGCCTTATCATTCCGCACATTTAAAGTATGCCTCCTCTGTATGATAGAACATTTTTAATATTACAGAATACTATCTCAAATTCCAAAAGAAGAGCGTTCAAAAACCGGCACAAAAAGGATTCCAAAAACATAACGACGCAGGAACCTGAAGTCAAATGTTTATTACATTTTGGAATAGAAGCAATATTTGAAGTCGCGAGAACTTGGGAACTTTGTTGGTTTGACGAGCCCAATTTTACGAGATTTGAACTCCGCAAGTGCATCGATTTTCAAAGCCGCTTATCTTCATTAGGACCGTGGGGCAATCATTCATTCTCATGGACAATTTAGAGTTGCCAATTAATAAACATGCATGTTTTTGGAATGTGGGAGGAGAACATGCAAACCCCACACTGAGATGCTCAAGTGGAGATTCGAACCCAGATCTTCCCGATCTCTTGTCAGTGTGGCCAACAAGCTAACCACTCGGCCACCCTGCGGCCTTTTCTTGACTGGAGACTTACTTGAGACTTGCAAAACACAGACTTGCTCCCACCTGTGCAGCACTGTGTGCTAATGCCGCTCATTGTAACCCTCTGGGGTCCTTAAGGACTTGTTTGTTTTTGCAGATTCATTTTTGCTTGTTTTTTGCTTTTTTGCTCTTTGGTTATGTTATTCGTTATGCCATGATTTTCCTAAGATGTTTTTTTTCATGAAAAATCTTAAAATTCTATTTTAAAATTTGGTCAACCAGACGCCCAGCCCAAATTTCCCACCCTTTCAGGTCTCTAGAGGAAAAAAAAGTCTACATACAAAATTATTTTCCATATAATAAATGTTAGGGGGCCTGGGCTCTATGTCAAAGATCAGGCTTAACTACATGTAAGATTAGTAATAAAATTGTTTTTCATGCTTAGTTATTTTTTTGTAGCGAAATTCCAAATTTCCCACCCTTTTGGGTCCCTAGCGGACAAAAAAGTCTTCCATTATAAACACCATTTTTCACCCCATTGTAACTGGACCATACAAACATGCATTTTCTTGAAAAATAGTCCAATTTGTAATATTTGCTGTTAAGAACAGATTGGTCAATCTTCACATTGTAGGTGAAAAGTGTTTCCTAGCAGAAAAAAACCCCACTGACTTCCATTATAAGCAATTTTTTCACCCCATTGGTATTCGGCAATACTAACATGCATTTTCTAATTTCAGGGTTTAATTTTGTTTAAGATGAGTCCAATTTATCATATTTACTGTTCAGAATGAGATTGGACAATTTTCACCTTGTAGGTGATACGTGTTTTTTTTTTTTTTTTTTTTTGCAGGAGTGAGCGAGAAGCTTGCAGCCCCACTTTGTGCTCAATGATGATAGAAAGTGATTCATGCATGCTTTGCAGAATCTGCAGAAGTTTACTCCCTTTTGATGGATTTAGACATAAACGGCTGTGTGTTGAGTTATTTTGAGGGCACAGTAAATGTACACTCTTATACAAGCGGCACACTGACTACTTTACATTGTATCAAAGTGCCATTTATTCAGTGTTATCCCATGAAAAGATAGCATAGCATCATTCATTTCTGGGGCTGCATGAGTGCTGTCGGCACCGGGGAGCTGTGGTTCCTTGAGTGGAAACATCTTATGTCAAACGATTGCTGAAATGTGAGGTGTGTACTCACTTTTATGAGATTGTGTATGTTGGGGTAATGGTGGTGCCCTTGGCTTGGATAAGTTTGCTGTTAAAAAAAAAAAGTAGAGCGAGTAATTTGTTTGTTCTGTTCTGAGTGTTTAATGCTGGAAAGAACTCCTTCTATATAACAGCTTGATTTTCTGCAGCCAGTGTGGGAGGAGGTGGGAAGCTAAAGCACTCCATACAGTATAAATTATTTGCTACTCTCAGCTCCGGGCTTTGCTCATCTCTTCACATTACTCGGGATAGTGATATTATGATGATTCAGGAGCAAAAAGGAGATTTTGGCATCACAAGACGATGCATGTGTCAAATATTTTTAATGAAATGGACGCTACTTTAATACTCTGGAAACAAAGCGGGTTGGAAGTAAGGTGCGGTTTCTTGGAAGATGACCACACGGCATTACGACAGTACAGCAGGGACTATACAGTATTATACTGTATGTAGGTAACCAAGAACCTTCACATCTGCAGTGCATTTGTTGTAATACACATGAAAAGGAGGAATTTCTGACAAGATTATGTCATCATATGCATGCCCCATCTTTATGTGGGTCACAAAGCAGCACAGAGTCGCTGACAAATGCAGCATTTTCTTACTTTTAATGTGTGAAAGTACCGGCGCAGATGGCTGGTTCTAAGAGTGCCGCACCTGTTTATATATAGCTTCTCAGTAGAGCACTTGAGAGAGAGGAAAACAAAAGCAAGTCTGTCTGTTTGGCATGCCGGTGGCTCCATCCACACACTGTGGTCTGAGATGAGACAACACATTTCAGGCCAAGAAAGGGTTATCTTTAGGCTTGTCACCATAATCAATAAATCAATTAACCGCACGATAAATAAAAAGGAACTGGATCAATTTGCCGACCTGGGTATATGGACATGTGCATGCATGTTTGTTTTCCTCCTCTCTCTCTACCAAACAGGCTGGATGACAAGAGAGTTCACTCTGTGCATCTGCCTCAACACCAGGGCGTGTTGGTTCTATCGCAGAATGAACAGAGTGAGTGAATCCTCCTGTCGGCCATTAAGGGGCTATCCACACGGAAAGTATTTTATGATTTCAGCCTGTCATCCACACGGAAGCTGCATTCTGCGTGCCCTGAAACAGTATTTTTTGAAAACGGTTTCTTGAGTGGGAAAATCTGAAAACGCCGTCTTGTTGTTTCCATTGTAGACAGCCAACCCGCTGTTTTACAAAAACAATGACGTCACCGACCACATGACCAGAAGTGACCTTTGACGACAAGCCAACAACATAATGTCTGAATATCTGGACTGGCATGACTCGCCCCAGTCGACATTCTCCTGATATTTTGTCATCTTATTCTCCAAAATGACTCGTAGAAGCAATTCCACTTTGTCGTAAGTCTAGATTAGCATTGGACAGCGGAAGACAACGGAGTTATGCGCCTGCGTTCTTTCTTCTACTATAGTTTGGTGTGTCACGTGGTTCCGTCTGTGTGTTTTGTGTAGTACATCCTTTTCACGCAGTGATCCTGGATGCAACTATTTGCTAATCCGGCACAGTGTGGATGCAAAAAAAAAAATCCCCAGAACATAAGGGTCATCAACCCTCCTTATAATCACGTGCATATTAATAATGAAAATGCTTTATCGATAATGAAAATGCTTGTTTGGTTTTGTGTTGTTATGCAAGTCTTGACACACTGCCTCTGCAGACCGGAGGCAAAGATGATGGTTTTAGAAACAGAAACATGGTGCTGCCGCCTCTCATTTCATCTTTCATAACCTGAAATGTAAGCGTCTCCTTTCATCGAGCAGCCTCATCCATGTGCCGCATTGACCTGATATCTAATCCGTGCGTTGTTAAAATCGCTGTCAGTGAAGTTTTTCTTCCTCCGTGTCAGTATTTGTATTTACATCCCAATATAGCGCTCAGAGCAAATAACTATGAAGGACAAATGGTTCCCTTGCAGAAGGCAGATGCTGTGCGCTCCATAAAAGGTCTAATGGCTCTCACACCCCTCCGGTCTATAATGACAGATGTTTTCATTTGTATTCACGCAGCACTTTTTCCTCTGTGTTTGAAAGTGCTTCATTTTGTCAAATGATTAAGTCTTCTCAAACAGATCAAAGGCCAAATTCAATACAGAAAGTTTGGCGAGTTCATCATCAGTCTTTCTGACAATATTCCTAATTGATGTTGTCTCTTGTGTTTTTAGAATAAAGAATGGCTGTGCTTGAACTGCCAGACACAGAGGGCTCTATCAGGAAGTTTGGGAGATATTCCAGGCCCTGGCGCACAGCCCGTGGCTTCCACCAGGTCACCTGCAACATCCAATCAGCAGAAAGGGACTGATCAGCGGTCAGGGCCAAGGCCCACGGGCCCTCAGCAGCAACAGAAACCACTGGGTCCCCAAGTAAGTGGCCCCGCCTCTCCTATGAAACAGGCTGAAATTTCCTCCCAAGCCAAGGGGATAAACAAAGCTTCCCCTCCAAGTAAGGGTTCTTCCCAGCCTGTTCCTCAAGCCAAGGGTTCAGTTTCTCAAAGCAAGGGTGCAACACCACCCCCAGTCCAGAGTAAGAGCCAATCTCAGAATAAAGGTGCTGCTCAAAGTAAGGGCCCCGCTAACCAAACTAAAGGGCAGAACCAGGCTAAAGGGCAGACTCCGACAAAGGGATCTGCTCAGCCCACGGCTCAGGTTAAGGGTCCTTTATCTAGTGCCAAGGTTTCACCTAGCCCTAAAGCAGCACCCAATAACGCCAAGACCTCTCCCACCTCTTCAAAAACAGCACCCACCCAGTCTAAACCCACAGGTACGTCACAGGTACGCAAACAGACGCAGAGCCAGGAGAAGACAAAAGTCACGTCTAAAGCTCCAAAGGAGGAAGTCAAGGCCTCACCAAAGAAGGACCTGTCAGAGACTGTCACTTCCACAAAAGACACCAAGATAGCAGACCATGTGCAGAGGTCAAGACACCGAGAAGTGAGCTGCCTGAAACTTCGCCTTCACTCCTTACCCGCAATTCATCGTTTTTCAATATTTTTTTCTTCTGTTTTGTTACTTGAATCCATCTTCATCACCATCATCACCTTCAATTCCACTCTCACTGATATTGCTGTTGTTGTCATTAATCAATAACCAATCGATGAATCATTTCTCCAGATGTGTATACTATATACATTATATTATATATTATAGTAGATCTCCACTGTTCGCAGGGATTACATCCGTGACCACCCGTGAATAGCAAATAACAGTGATTAAGTAATTAAAGGAAAAATTAAAGGAAAAGTGCAATTTTTTGGGGAATGTTGCCAACTATCCACAATCCTTATCTGAGCCATGAACACTCGTCTTTCTCTTTTCTGTGCGTTCTAAAGATATAAAAGCAGGTAAAAAGAGGCAGGTAATTAATGCACGTAATGGGACACACCTACAGTAATCCGCCTAGAAAAGCCGCTATTACAAGGTTTTATGGTTTTATATCCATGCTGTGAGCATGTAGTAACAAGCACATTCATGATAACATGGAATACTTACAGTATTTTAAGCATTTGAAGCATTAGCAGAACTTCTTCCTGGGTGCATTGATTTCACATAGCAACAATGAAAGGAACGCTACACCTAGTGTTCACTTTTCCAAACTCAAAAACAAAAACACAGCAGCGGTGGTGGCAGCTCCAATATGTAGCGTTACCTTTCCCTAGTGGCCTGAGGCATGTAAATGGAGCGTTGCTGGCGCTTTTTGGAGGTTTTTTCAGAAGGCTTTATAGGCGGAATAGGTGCGTCCCATTACATGCATTCTTAGCTGCCTCTTTTTAGCTGTTTTTATATCTTTAGAACGCACAAAAAAAGAGAAAGGCGTGTGTTCATGTCTAACATAAGGATTGTGGATGCTGAGCAAAATTCCAAAATAAGTGTACTCTTCCTTTCAATGTTCATTTATCCCTTTCATTCCTCATTTATATGCTTTTAGAGTTGTTTTCTGCTGTCATAACTATAACTGTAAAACTATAAAAACATGTTTTGTGTGATCACTATGGGTATAACGGTGCATGTATTCATAATCTGTTTTTTTCGGTACAAAACATTCAACACGGCACATAGATGTGCTGAGTTTTTGTTTTTGGACCCTTAACCAAACCATGAACTTAACCCGAAGTACGTGCTAAACTATGACTACAGCGGTACTGTTACAGAGCTGCTGGAAATTTGAATTTCTCTTTGAGATGAATAAAGTATTTATCTATCGAGTGATCACGTTTTTGGTTCATTTGAGTTATTTTTAGTGATTATCATTGTATATTTCTTTGCTTTGCTCATCTTACTCAGCATATGCATTCATTTAATTATCGTCATCAATATAAAGACCCTTATGTTTGTCTGGAATTGTATTATCTTTGTCTCTGTCTCCATTTTTGTCTGGAATTTATTCAGTATTTTGTTTTTTTTACCGTGTGATAAATGTGCTAATACTTGCAGCATTCTAAGCATGGTCTTTGTTCTCCAACATCTGGAAGAATCCATAAGAAAGAGAATGCGTCAAGATACATACATCAAGCATGTTTGTTCAGAAGTCTGGTTTTATGAGCACTGTGTTTGAAGTTATCATTTGTCTGAATGAAAAGCAGGAAGGCAAAATCAACCACAATTGACATATTCTTCCTATATTCTCTTACAAATTATAGAAACAGTTTCTGTGTTTAAAAATGTATGTTTTGTTTAAATCATTTGGGTTGATTTTATCTTGAACTGTCGCTATATCTGCTTGTTTGGGGTTGTTCTAGTCCATGCACTACTCTCTAATATGTTAGTATTAGAGACACCATCTGTATTTGGCACAGTGCATTCATTTTATTCCCTATTATCAAGAACTGCTCAAAACTTACTGCTGAGGAGTTTGATGAAATAATGGGATAAAAGCTGTGCAACAGAGCTTGTAATAGACTGCATTGCCAGTTAATTTGCGTAAAAAGTCATGTATTTCATTGCCTCTGACCACTTTGTTTCTTTGCTTTAGGATTACATCAAGTCAAGTACCCAGAGTTTAAGCGACACGGGATACTCCTCGGATGGCATATCCGGCTCTCAAGGGGAGATTAGTGGTCAAATTCATGAAGATGCCCTCAAGCTCAACGAGAGGGGTGTGTCCATTTCCTCAGAAATCACCAAGTTGGAGACGTCAATGAAGCCTCTGCTGGAGTCAAAGGCGGCATCAGACCAGAAGCACAGGCCTCATTCACTGTCTGTTGGACAGGGACGGGACATTAGTCCCGATGATGATGCAGCAAGAGATGAATCGGAGGATGAGCTCAGCTGCAAGCTTCGTCATGATTATGTGGAAGACAGCAGTGAAAGTGGCCTCTCACCGTTGCCAGTAAGACAAAAGAAGTCCCATAAAGATTTAACTGATGAAGAGTTTATGAGGAGGCAAATTATGGAGATGAGTGCTGATGAAGATGAGTTGGAGGAATATGGAGACCAGAAAGCTAAAAGAGGACATAAAACTAGTGGGGATTTGAACAAAGAGAGAAGACGACTTCCGCACCATTCTAGTAGTTTTGAGGATAATGGCAAGGAATCAGAAGGGGCGTATAAGGCAAAAGAAGAGGAAGATGTCATGATGGCAGGGGGCCTTCGTCGCTTTAAGACAATTGAGTTGAACAATACCAACAGTTATAACCGAGACATGGAACTCAACGCAGAGCATGACCTACGGGAACCGGAGCTGGAGATGGAGAGTCTGACTGGTTCTCCAGAGGAGCGGTCAAAAGGAGAATACTCATCCACTTTACCCGCCACCACTCCCAGCTACACCTCTGGAACATCCCCCACATCGGTGTCATCCATGGAGGATGACAGTGACAGCAGCCCTAGTCGAAGAGCAAGACTAGAGGAAGCAAAGCAGCAGCGAAAGGCCAGACATCGCTCACACGGGCCACTGCTGCCCACAATTGAGGACTCATCAGAGGAGGATGAGCTTAGAGAGGAGGAAGAACTACTGAGAGAACAGGAGCAAATGAGAGACCTTGAGCAACAGAGGATCCGAAGTACTGCACGAAAAACAAAGAGGGATAAGGAGGAACTGCGAGCACAGAGACGCAGGGAAAGATCCAAAACTCCCCCCAGTAATCTCTCTCCCATAGAGGATGCATCACCAACTGAAGAACTAAGACAGGCGGCAGAGATGGAAGAGCTCCACAGGTCATCATGTTCCGAATACTCACCCTCGATTGACTCTGAAGCAGAGGGCTTTGAGATAATAGCTGGAAAGCTCTACAAATCAGGGAATGAATATAACCTCCCGACTTTTACATCGCTCTACTCCCCCACAGAGAAGACACCAGCCATGTCATCAGCTGATAAAACACTCAAAAGTGCAGAGGAAGTCTATGAGGAGATGATGAAGAAAGCCCAGCTCCTTCAGAGACAAGGGAAAAACAATCAGCAGAAAAATTCTTTGACTGACAATAAAAACCTTGAAACAGGATCTGCCTTAACCCCTGGCTCAAGCCCAACCCAAGGTGGTGCACCTATGTCCTTCTCCACAACTGGCAACGACCCACGGATTCCAGGAATTCATGCAGCACATCTTTCAAAGGAAACTCAAAACAGGATGATGTCACAGAGTGCCAAAATTGAAGGGGTTGTTGGAGGAGTGGCCACAACCAAAACACAAGGCAGTCACACTGCGACAACTCGAAATGCAACTAATGCAGGCTCCCAAAGGGCATCACAGGCATCACCCGACCCTGCAGGATCTTCGCTAACATACAAAGTTTTCTCCCTTTTCAAAGGCCCCAGCCCTCCAGTCTCGCCCACCACTTCTCCCGCACAAAGCCCGACACATACGCCTACCGTGCGACCCACAGGAAGTAGTGGCAGGCAGTTGCCAACACTCCCTGGTGGACCATCATCAGCTGTAACTCCCCGTGGAGCTCAGGCACCTCAGAGGGCTGCCTCACCGCGTCTTGCACGACAGCAGTCTTCTCAGGATTCACCAGTGATGGTGATAACTCTTGGCTCTGTAACACCTAGCCCTGCCAAGCCTATAACTGTAAATTCATCCACTTCCCCATTATCATCACCGACACAGGCTAGCTATAAAACTTTGTATAGCTCCCAGCCTCTGCCCACAAGTTCCCCATCATCATCACCAAAACATTCTTCACAGATGTCTCAAAATGCTGAAAGATCAAATAGTAGCACCCAAAGTCGTGGATCACTGTCAATGGAAAATATATCTCTTTGTAAAATCTCAACTATTCCAGGCACTTCAAAGGTTATGGGCCAGAGCCAAACCCATCCAACTAATATTGTAGACCTCAGAGCCCCAATGAGATCTGCCCCAATTATAATGACAGACCAAGGGATGGATCTAACATCTTTAGCCTCTGACACAAGGCGCTATTCTTTGGGGTCAGAACAGCCATCTGTTCGGCATACAGCAGTGCAACCTCTCATAATGAACTTGAATGCACAAGAGCAACCACATGTGTCCGTATCAACACCGACAACAGTCAGTGTCACAGTTGCAGGTACTATGTTCATGTCCCAACCAAAACACCCCATCGTCTATGGAGATCCTTTGCAAAACCGTGTGGATTTGGGGCAAGGGGTTGGATCAGCAGTGTGTTTATCCCAGAGTAAGCCACCAGTTGCAGACCCATCTATTCCTAAAATTGATGCTTGCCTGGAGAACCTTGGTATACAACAGCAGCAGCTGCAATTACAACAACAAAAGCTCCTGCAGCAGCAGCAACTTCTCGAGCAGCAGCTCCAGCAGCATCAACAACAATCTTCTTTTGCTCGTTACAATTTAGCCAATCAAGTTCCGCCGCTTTTAATGAAGAAAGATCTTGCAGTTAGCCAGACAACCAGTTCCCAGCCTGTAGTGACTGCTAGAGTAGCTCCACTGGCCTCACAGCCTGTTTCTAATGCCCCCCAGGAAATATATGGTGGAGTTGCTTTAGAGCTACAAAACAAGCCAACAGTAATGAATCTGTCCACAGGTAAAGCCCATGTCATGATGGTTCAACTTGATGAGAGTAAAACATCACAGGCGGGCACGGTTACTCAGTTAGTAAAGAAAGAAGACCCGCCTCTCCCTCCCCAAGTTTTGGATCTGACCGGCCAGATCAAGCCAGAAAACCAAGTAGCTTGTTGCGATGTTGTGTACAATTTGCCTTTTGCTGGTTCATGTGCAGGGCCATTCAGTCAAAAGCCCACAACGGTATCGCCAGATAAAAACCCCATCACTGAAACTGCAAAAGCACCACCACCACCACCTCCCAGTCCTCGACATTACAATGTCAATCAACAGCAACAATCTCAAGCTACACAGGGTGTAACAGAGGAGCATAAACCATATCAAACAACTATAGTTCCATCAGGAAGAATCCAGCCGTCCATGTCTGATACCAATCTGCCTGCCATGACCGATGGCAGTCAGTACCAGGTGAACATGAAGGGGGGTATGGCAGTAGATCTAAGTACCATGAATCAGGCTTATGATGGTGCATATCTCGGCATGGCAGCTCAGTATGGATCTTACACAGACTTGCGTCATCAAGGTGACATCACAGGCCCCGCATTGCCCATTCGCCGTTATGGCTCCATGTCAAATATCAATTCTGATTATGGCTATGGTTCCAAGGAGTTATCAGGACCGCAGGACTCTAATGTGGCTCAATACAGTGCAACCACTGCAAGGGAGATTAGTCAGATGTGTGCTGCTCTTAACACAGCAGACCAGTTTGGAACCCGGTACGGAAATAACCCTGAATTGCTACATTATGGGGTTGGGAGAAGTGGACCTATAGGTAGGCTAAATCTCCATCAGAGTTTAGCATCAATACGAGCAAACCTTCTGTATGGCCCAGATGGAAGGGCACTGCCAAATGGCCAAACTCTAACAAACCTAATAAATGCCAGACAAGCAAGCATACGCGCCTTGTATCCTGCTGCTTTGAGAGGGGGTGATGGCATGATATACTCTACCATAAACACTCCTATAGCCTCTACCTTGCCTATTACTACACAACCAGGCTCTGTTCTTCCCCCAATGCCAAGAGGCATTTACAGGCCATACCCTACAGGTGTAACAGCTGTACCGTTATCAAGTCTTACCAGGTTGCCTCAAGTGAGTCCCAGAATGCCTCTGGCCACACAAGGAACATATTCATACCCTCCTCCAAACCAGTATTCTACTTCAGCCACACCATCTGGCAGTATACCCAGTGTAAGCCCTTCACAACAAGAAACACCCATGTATCTTGGAAAGCCTTCAACAACGGCCGCAGTCATTCTACCAACCCAAGCCAACGCAGCACAAAATGTATCAGGACCCGGCATTCAAACTACAACAGTCCAACAGACAGATCAGTCTCAACTTAGCTCACGGATGGCATCCATCTCTCAAGTCCAAGGACAGCCTCCAACTGTCAAGTCAGCGCAAGCCCAGATGCAGCCACAACAGCTACCTGCTCAAACGGAACCTTTATCATTGACACAAACTCAACAGCAAGCTCAAGCCGTTAGTCAAGAACAATCGTCAGTTTTGCCGCAGGGCACAGTCACACCGAGTGTTACTGATGCTCAGAAAGGTAAAGAGGATGAGAGGCTCAGTCAGCAGCAAGAGCACATGCTGCAGCTAGAGCGAGAGCGTGTCGAATTGGAAAAACTGAGGCAACTGCGCCTTCACGAGGAGCTGGAGCGAGATCGTATGGAGCTTCAGCGACACAGAGAAAAAGAACAACTACTTGTTCAGCGTGAGATCCAAGAACTGCAAACAATCAAGCAGCAGGTCCTGCAACAGCAGCAAGCAGAGCGTGAGACTCAACTTATCATGCAAAGAGAGCAACTGGCCCAGCAAAGAATGCAACTTGAACAAATTCAGTCTCTGCAGCAGCAGCTTCAACTGCAGTTGCAAGAGCAGAAAAGACAAAAGACAGCAGCGGTGGAAGCCGCAGCAGCCGCTGCAGCAGCAGAAGCGGCAGCAGCATCAGCAGCAGCAGCTGCAGCAGCTACATCCGCACAGGGTGCCATACAGGGGGTGGTGGTGGGAGCAGGGCCTCCTCAAGGTTTCATTATTTGTGATCAAAGTGGCAGGGTTATTCAACAAGATGGACAAACTGTTCAGTTTTGGCAGGACGGACAGGTGGTCCAAGCTATGGTGGCAGCTCGACCTATTCACAGTTCAGTGTCTGAAATGTCTTTGAGAAGCAGTGACAAACAGGCCGAGTCCAAGATTATGAAAAAACAAAATTCTATGCCCCGTCTCAGAGACAGCACAGAGGATGATTCTGGGAAAAAGATAGCAGACAGTTGTGTACAAACAGACGACGAAGACGGAGAGGACCGCTTCATAAACAGGCGCAGGAGAACAAGACGCATTGCAGACTGCAGTGTGCAAACTGATGAAGAGGACCAGGCAGACTGGGATCAGCAGCCAGTAAGGCGCAGGCGCTCACGCATATCAAAGCACTCAGAATCCAGTGGTGAGAACAAATCAGATGGGTCATCGAAAGCAGTGTCTGCAAGTATAGCGATTCAAACCTCAAATGACTCATCATGCCAGACAGAATCTGACCAACTAGGTCGGGTTTCACCAGCAATACATATCACGATGGCAGAAACCTCAAAGGTTGACCTATTACATTACATAGCAGCCCCTGAGAGGACCCATAAAGGAGAAAGTTTGGCATGCCAGACAGAACCAGAGTCTCAGTCTCAGGGTGTGGTCGCCCCTCAGCTTAGTGTCCCTACAACCATTAGTCCATACTCCACAAGTCTGCATATAGTTGGTGCAAATACATCTGACCCAACCTCTCCCAGACTTCAAGGAGTTGCTAAATTCGAGAGAAGGAAACCTGACCCTCTGGAAATTGGCTATCAGCAGCAACAAAATGAGTCTCGCCAGCCCCCCAAATCTCCTCAGGTTTTATACTCCCCAGTGTCGCCCTTGTCTCCTCATCGTATGTTGGAAACGACCTTCGCCTCACAAGAGAAGCTTAACAAAGCCCATGTGACACCGCAACAGAAGGCCTTCACCGCTGAATCACCACAACGCCACCAGTCTCTACCAAGACCCATCAAAAGTGTGCAGCGCTCCATGTCTGATCCCAAGCCTCTAAGCCCAACGTCGGAGGACCCCGCCAGGAACAGATTCTCTCCATACCATCAGCAAGCTATGTCCAACAGTCAGGTATGACACATTTTATTTCTACATAATTTGCCACACAAATTCATATGACGTTAGAAGGATTGGGGAAAATGAATACACTAAATTAACACATCTCAGAAGATGCAGTGGCTCATATTTACTGTAATTTGTGGTTAGTGATACATTTTACAGAATGTCAAATGCAGGAATGCAATATGCTACGCAATGTAATCTATGCTCTGCGTGATCATAGATGATCACCGGATCTAACATAACAGCACAGAATGTCCCCGTGAGAGTTAGCTTGCCATGCCAGAAATGCTTTTCCCGTCATCCTTTTCTCTGCTACTGCTCCCTTGGTATCTCCACCCCCTTTCCCTCTCTCTCTCTCTCTCTCTCTCTCTCTCTAACTCTCTCTCTCTCTCTCGCTCTCTCTCTGTCTCTCTCTCTCTCTCTCTCTCTCTCTCTCTCTCTCTGGCTGTCAAATGCTTAAGAGTTGCCAGGAGGACACAATATGGAGAGATCATTCTTATGCTTACCATTTTCACTTGATCAGCCTTTAAAAGTACGGTAATTGAGTGATGCTTTGAAGATAGGCCAGAATGATCTGAGATACAAACATAAATGTGATTTATATCATCATGGATCTACCCAGTACAACTCATTTGTAAGTAATAAACTAGACTTTTTACTTTACAGACTTTGTTTATAATGCTTTACTCACGTTTTTGCATGTCACCCTTAATGTTTTGAAAAAAATTGTCAGAAACTTTGCTCAGATTTTTAAGTTAACACAGCGTATATATACAAAATTCATCTGCATTTTCTCCTTACCAAAATGCAATGGATCTCTTGTGCAAATTTTTATGGATTTTCATGATAGAAATCATACAATTTGCAAAATGATATGTGCATGTCACTGCTTTCACTTGATGATAAGGTACAATATAATGTCCTTTTGGAACAATTATAATAAAATCATAACACGTTCATTAAAATCCGAATAAAATGACCCTGTAATGCATGTAGGTCAATTAAAATTAAAGTGCTTCATTTGACTGTATATATAGTATCAATTCACACAGTTCTTAATTTAGAGTGTGCAGACCCTCCACGCACGCTGAGGTACATTAATGAGCCTAATTTACATAAACACATTCTGTTTATAGCTCATTCTGCTGATGTGTCTCTGCCTCTCTTAGCAGATGGCCTCCCTGCAGCAGCAGCAGCAGAATGCTGTGATGAGGAAGGTAAAGAGGACGCTTCCCAGCCCCCCTCCAGAGGAGGCTCCACTCCCCATAGTTACGCCAGCACAAATGTACAGCTCTCCTGGCATGCCTCAGAGGGTTTTACCAAGACCTGTGCAAGGAGTCACCAAGGCAGGCTTGTTGAGTGAACTAAAAGCTGTGGAACAAGAGTCGTCAAAGCTTCGTAAGCAGCAAGCCGAGCTGGAGGAGGAAGAGAAAGAGATTGATGCTAAATTACGCTACTTGGAACTCGGCATTACTCAGCGTAAGGAGACCATGGTGAAGGAGCGGGAGAGGAGAGAGTTGGCTTACTTGCGTTGTATGGGTGACGCTCGGGACTACATGTCAGACAGCGAGCTCAATAACCTCAGAATGGGAACTGCAACCGCAACCTTTGATGCTAATGGCTTGTTGACAAGGCCCAGCACAGCACCACTTAGTCAGTTTACTAATGACCTTAATGCAACCTCCCAGTATTCCTCAACTTCATCATATATGCCTTATCCTTACCCTCAAAATCAACCATCATCACAACAGCCAAGCTCCTCTTACCATCAGATTGGTTTCCAGCCACCTCAGTACCCTTCATCCTCAGCTCCCCAGCCAGGAACTTTCCAGCCCCATCCTCCTCCAGGCCCAGGCTACCAGAACCAGGGAACCTATTCTTCCCGTATGTATGGCCAGCCGTCATACCAAACAGACCTTGGCATGCACCAGCATGGACACCAGGGTTTCCATCCTCCTAGTCAGCCTATGCCAGGCCAGAGCCATCCCTATCCCAGCCATAGTTCCTATCAACCCGGACTCGCTTACCAGCCCCAGGCAGAGATCCTCACAGTACACCAAAGACCAAGGCAAACCTCTTTGGCTGACCTGGAGCAGAAACTCCCTACCAACTATGAGGTCATCAGCAACCCAGCGGTCTCTGTTGCCACATCTGTTCCAGATGCTACCTATGGTTCCGCGTACAGCAATGCGTATGGACAATATCGCCCTGCTGAGCCTGGCCTCACTCACTCTGGTGACAGCCCAACATCTGCTTATGTTTCAGATGAGCTCTACACCTCTAATTTGGAGCAGAACATACCTAGGAATTATGTAATGATCGACGACATCAGTGAGTTGACCAAAGACAACGCAAGTCAACCCACGGACGCTCTAGGTCATCCAGTAGGAGGGAGATATCGCAACGAGAATGGCCCTGGACGTGGCAGCACCTATGGTAGACCTGAAGATGAGCCGGTGGATGCTTATGGAAGACCAAGTGGCACAATGGGTTACCAGAACACAGTAGACAGCCGTACTAGTGCCACAGCAAGTGGAGGATCTTATTACTATGATGACCACAAACACACATCACGGAGCAGCTCCGGAAGCCACAAAGTCTCACCTAAAAATCTTGCCCCTGCCGTAGTCTCCTCCAAACGCAGTAAGCACCGAAAGCAGGGAATGGAGCAGAAGATATCCAAATTTTCTCCTATTGAGGAAGCCCGAGATGTGGAGGCAGACCTGGCATCCTACACGATGACAACCTCTACAGGCGGCAGCTGTACTGTGGTGTCTAGATCCAAAAAGCAGGATGAGGTGGCATACGGAATGAAAAGGAACACGTACGACCAGCAGAAGTATTACAGCACCAGTCGAGAGGGCCTTGAGGAAGAAGATCGTATGTACAGCTCTGGTAGGTCCAGGTCTACCGGATATGGCATGGACAAGATCACATCCAGAGACGCCTCGGGGCACAGAAGTAAATCTTATGAGAGAGATGCCATGGAGCGCTCTCAGAGAAGCAGTCGCAGTGGAAGAACGCCCATACGCAATCAGAATTCAGAGGAAGAGAGTCCCATCAGTCCTGTTGGGAAACCCGTAGGCATCGGACGTTCTGGCATCCCAAATGCCCACGATGTTAGGAACCAGTATGGCTCCAGTCATTCCCTTCCAGATGTGCAAGATCACCACAAGAAGGACCTTCCCAGGAGTCACGTCTATAAACCTGATGACCCTTACCTGGTAGATGACATGCACTGTGCTGTGTCTGACAGTGAAGGTAACTGGTGCTGAATGCTTTGTGCTGTCTTACGTCTTTAAAAGTGCTGAAATGAGACTGCATGCCATGAAGAATCTGGAGAACGCCTTTGTTGTCCTTTTAGTTGTCTTTTTTCATTTCTGGAGTGTTTTTTACATTTCTGTTCTGCATGCTTTTTGTGTGAAGGGGTTCTTGTCTTTTTTTCACTGGCTTCCTAAAATGTGCATGGATTCGGGAAGCAATGAGTGTTTTATCGCATGGCTTCATGGTTTCATGGCTTCTGTCGCTACTGTGCACATGAAAACTGTTGACTGATGATGTCTGTTTTGGTTTTTTAAAAAAGCCTATCATTTGGGCCAAGAGGAGACTGACTGGTTTGAAAAGCCCCGGGAGGCCCGTTCAGATCGTTCAAGACATCATAGAGGTGGCAGTCAGTCATCTACAGGTAGACGCACAAAGCACACCTACCATGACTATGATGAACCACCGGAGGAATACGGCCCCCAGGACGACAACTATCAGCGCCATTCCTCCTCGGCATCATCACGGGACCACCGATATCATGGCAGCAACTCTAGGCACAGCTCTTCTAGACACTCCTCAGAAGATCCCAGGTCGTCTCGTACATCTAGAACACACCCCAAAGACCCATCAGGACGATCTGATGGCAGGTGCACTTCCTCTGCCCAGAGGAGGAGTGGCCCAGACACTCGTTCTGCTCAAGGAAGCCCCCGCAACTCAGGAGACTTCTCCCGTGATCCCGCCACTGGCCATCACCATGGCACTGGGGGACGGAGCCAGAGACAACCCGGAGATCGCACAAGAAGGCAGGATCCCTCCACTGCAGGCCCCAAGATGCAGCAGCAGGGCCATGCCGGGCAACCACGTTCAAGCGCTCAAGGCCAGACGGGGAGACATCCGGGCTCTGAAGCTCTCGATGCTACACAGCAGTCCCAGCAGCAGCAGCTAAGTTCACATCAACAACAGCAGCAATCACAACAGCACAGTCAACCCCCTCCTACTAGCCAGCCAACAACCACTGCAGGAGCCGGACCACCACAGCAGCAGCCCAAATCCAGCCAAGCACCGACACAGGGACGCCAGCCAGGAGGAGGCTCTGCATCGGGGCAGTCAGCAGCTACAGCGGTTAGTTACAAGACAAATAACTCCACAGCACAATACTTCTACTTTAGAGAGAAGATGCTGCTAAAATGACAAACATTCCAAGTCAATAAAAGGGGTGTTAGTCTTTTTCTGATTAACAATGCAACATGACTTACAGTATTTCACAAAAGTGAGTATATCTCTTAGCATTTCTGTAATAAAAGTGTTGCTGATATTTGAGGGGTGTACTCACTTATTGTAAAAACTAGGCATGGGCCGATGTAGAAACATGGTAACATGTGGGAAACGTACTTAAATAATGTTATGTGCTTACACATTACTGTGGTTGGATAGCTGCAAAGCCATATGAAATACACACTAAATCCACACGCTACGGCTACACCATGCAAACTCTAACAGGGCACACATCTTGTCACACCAGCACCTGTTGATGCTAACGAGGCAGCTAATGTCCCTGCTAGCCATGCCGCGGCTTTTAAGTTGTCGATTGGCAACACAGCTCATGCCCGTGGTTTCAGCACATGGAAGTCCAGTTCCAAATACAGGGAATAACACAGGACATGACAAAATATTTCCACAAAGTGGCTGCGCTGGACCTCCACTTTCTCTCTTACTGCAGGAAGGTATGATGGACTAGTTTAGCGCTGTTGAAACCATGACTTTTTCGCACTGTGGTATACCTTGAAAACGGCCTAGTAAAAACTAAACAAACAGTGGTTTCATAGAGTAAACTAAGTGGGAACTGCAGTACTTTGCAGTAGAAGTTTATACGGGTACATTGATTCAATATTCATGCTTCTTGCAGGTAAAAATGGACGCTACACCTTCAACGACTTCCACAGGAATGAAGCCGACAATGGCGGTCCCGACAATACCTCAGACTACCAAAACAGCTCCACCCCCTCTAACAGGCATTGGTGAGTTTCAGTACTGTGAACAACATAATGAAGACAAAACGTGTACATTGTACATATACAGTTATATGATGCTTTTTATTTCGCTGTCTGCAGGCTCTAAAGCCGCCCCTGTTGGGATCGGCAGCAAAGCCGGCGGCATCGGAAGCGCTGCAGCTGGACAGCCGCCTGCTGAAGGGGAAAACGTCCTCACCAAAATCCTGCAAGGAGGTGCAGCGGAACAGGCCGGGAAACTGGGAGACGGTACAGTGGCTGATAAATATAATATACTGCTTTTCTGATTTTCTATCTGTGATGTTGAGCAAATTGAGTGAGTATTGCAGTTTGTTTGGCTGATTTTATCTTCTCATATTTGCCTCGTTCCTGCAGCTTTGTCTGGCCTTGGGAAGAAATTCACTTCATTCTTTTGAATTGAAGAGAGGAGGGTGAGTGTGTTCCTGACTTACATAAAACAAATGGGTGGATTTTACGATGTGATGCAGCAGAACAGTCAGAAACATGAACTGCCTTGGTAATGCTGATGATTTTATTTGTTTCAAACTGAAGAACATCACATGTTTAAACTTCACACAATCAAAACTGATTGAAAAGAAGTCGGAAGAAGCAGATCTTAATTCATCCTACCCTCGGAAATTACTGATAGTTTTTCAACATCTCACCAGATTAAAACGTGACAGGATTTCTTGTTCAGAAAAAAAAATGTCTCGTGGGCACTAGGCCTGGGACGATAATAAATACATTCATCAATCACACAATAAATGAAAATGAAGTGGATAATCATTATTTTGCCAAGTGCATGCACGTCTGTTTTCCTCATTCTCGCCTCCAAACAGGCAGGAAGAGGATTCACTTTTTGCATTGCTTTCGGCATCTTGGCACATTTGTTCCATAGAACAATGGCATGAACGGGGTGAGCCCTTTTGTCAGTCATATAGTCTCTGTCTCGGTGGGTGGAGGCGGGGCTGCTAGCATACACACAGAGTGCAGACGAGTAGAAAATACATAAATAGATATTGTCATATATTTTTATATTTTTTATTGTACTTTTTTTAAAAGTAATCTCGCCTCGTCTCGTTCTCATAGACCCAATCTCGTGTAGCATCTCGTCTCGTGAACGGAGTGTCTCGTGACATTCCTAGTTTTTTACTTCCTGTGTTTAAGTGTAACCATTTTTTAAGAGGGGGAGAAAAGAATAGAGAATGTGTAGAAACATGTAGTGATCAAAGGGGTGAAAAAATGAATATAAAATTGTTTATAAAATAAAACAATTAAAATAAATTAGAAATAAAGAAATAACTGATAACTAAATTAATATGCCAGATAATTAATTAAGATAAATAAAAAAGATAAATGAATAAAGAAACAACTAACATACTGTATGTATCTTTTATTTTAGGGTCTGCAGAGTCACAACACAACAAAATTAACGTCTTTGCACTGGAAAAACCTATGAAACGCCATTTACTACATTTCCCCATCACAGAGGACGTGGAGGGAGAAATCCTGAGAGCATCAGTGAGTTGTCTTGTTTTTACTCTTCTTTGTCTCTGGAGATGTACACACTGTCACCTGCTCCTACGAGCATTGTCAGGATCTATGGCAATCATCCACTTGCATCCTGAAAAAAAACAAACGCAGCCATGCAGTAAATTGGTCCTTTATTTTCCAACACGAAGCCTCAAAGTTGTGGAATCACTTTAAGGCCTTCTGTGAATAATTCATGCTTTGCCACTTGTATATTTGACATGAACTCAACTGCACATACTTCAATAGATGCACTTAAGGATGTAACCATAGGAACATTTCATATCACGGTTATCATTATCACAGTACTGTTGAATGTGCTCCAAAAAGTTTAAAGAGTGCTGACAGACACACTGAAGTCTAACAGAGTTTTATTTAAAAAAACACAAACAAACAACACACATAATATACTTTCCTTGGCCAAGCCCAACATTGCAAACACTCTTCTGCGTGCTTGCTGCTTATTGGGCTCAAAAGGGCACGTGATCGTGCAATGCATGATGAATGCCGCGGGTACCATTTCTGAGAGCAAGAGCTTTTGTTTACGTCAATTCAAATCAATTTATTTCTGTAGCGCCAAATCACAACAGCAGTTATCTCATGGCACTTTACACATGAAGGTCACATTCATCAAACAGAGGACCAACTGAAACCCCACACGAGCAAGCACTTGGCGACGGAGGCAAGGAAAAACTCCCTCTGGGGAAGAAACCTTGAACAGAACCCAGGCTCTGTGGGGCGGCCGTCTGCCTCGACCGGTTGGGTTAAAAAGAGGGATAGCAGGTTGATCAAGCAGGAGTCTTAGACTTAGTACAAGGAACATAGAGAAGTGTCTCTGATACATATCAGCGAATCACGGGTCAGTTTTAACTACATGCTTTAGCAAACAGGTAGGTTTTGAGTTGACTTTTAAATGAAGAGAGGGTGTCTGCCCCCCAGTTTGAGTTGGGGAGATGATTCCACAACAGATGTCACGTACCGGAAACACTTCCTGCTTTTACTAATTTTTATGATGTCATTTTTTTAAATGTATGAACATAAATGGTCAATAACCGTACTTCATATATGTCATACATTGGGGGTTACTTTATTAGTGACTCTTATTAAAAGACTTGTTTAGCAAGAGGATGTTTATATACCTGCTTTTACAAAGATAATGGTCTGTTTTGAGTTACAGTTAACAATATCCAGTGGTGCCTTGGTTAAGGTCCTTAATCCGTTCCAGAAAGTCCAACTCAAACCAAAACAGACTCTAACTAGAGCAAATTTTCCCATTGAAAATAATATAAATCCCATGAATCCATTCCAGACATCCAAAAATGTTAACACAAAACACATGGTCCAAGATGGTGGGGTAAACAAACTGTATGGTATTTTGTACGCTAAACAAGCGGGCAGAAGGAAACCAAGTTAGCAAAATTTTTGTATGTTAACCAAAAAAACACACTAACCGGGGCGGACCTTAATCGAGGTGCCACTGTGTTGTTGCTTTGCATGAGAGAGTAAAAAAAAACACACACACGACCGTAGCAGATGGTGCTGGTGTACCTAATGCTGTGGCCGTGCGTGGCGTACTTTCACACAGTCTACACATTTTTGTCAACTCAGGGGCAAGTGATGACTCATAGTAGTTTGATTGTATGTTGGGACTGATCTATGGTACCTTTGCTTTACCCCAAATGACTGAACAGAGGTGGAATCAAAGGATGCCTTGTCAGCAGTGAATTCCCAGACGTGTATGCGATTGAAGCGGAGATGAATGGGGCGGGGGGACCTGAAAATGAAGTGGATGCCTTATAAGGACACAAATCCCAGCATCAACGGTAAGTGAAAGTCATTCGAACTCAGCCAAATGTAGTTCTCTTATTACCTCTGCTGAGTAGTTGTGTTGTTTGTGTGTTAACAGGATTATGCAAAAACTACTTTTCCACAAAACTTAATGGGAAAAGAGGAAGAAGCCATTAAAAGTTAGTGTGGGGAAAAGCTGCATATTCAGGACTTTATTAGTTGACATGTTTTTTTTTCTTATTTTTCAGCGTATAATTCATGCATAATATTGGCAATTTTGGCACATGCAGGAGGTGTATAAGGCTATATTAGGGCCAATAGTTTTTAGTTGGAAAAAAATACAATTTGAATCTGAAAATTTTATTTTTGATGATAAATTTGAAAAAATACATCAGCATCCATCCATCCATCTTCCTCCACTTATCCAAGGTCGGGTCCCTTAAGTAGAGAAGCCCAGACTTCCCTCACCCCAGCTACTTCATCCAGCTCCTCCCGGCGGATCCCGAGGCGTTCCTAGCCTACCAGTGGGACATGCCCTGAACACCTCCCCAGGGAGGCGTCCAGGAAGCATCCTGACCCGATGCCCGAGCCACCTCATAAACATTTCAAAACGCACCTGCATTGTTTTGTGACTCGGTAAAATAAAAAACTTTGTCCAGTCGGATTTTTTTATTGTACCTTTCTTAAATTAATGTTAAAAATACTTTTCGATCTCGTGGACCCAATCTCATGCATCGTCTCGTCTCGAGAGTCGGATGTCCTGTGACACGCGTATTAATAAATGATTGCTGTTTCATCGTTGAATATGGCCTATTATTAGCAAAAAATGCATATTTAAGCAAATGTTACGTATTCGTGGCCTAAATTTTCAAGTATAAAATGGCTGAATGAATGAAAAGACAAATATAAGGCATTGAAAATATGTCATATGTAGTGTAATATCTGTGGCTGGGAATTGGTAAGTGGGAAGTGGCATGTGTGACGTCAGCCGGCTAGAGTAGACAGTTGTGTTTAGCTGAGTGTTAGCTGTGTGAAGAGAGCAGTGACTGGCGTGAGTTGTGGCCGACGGACGCTTCTGTGTTCATGTTCACTGCACATGTGTTCCGTGCTTGTTAATAAAGCCAGTGAAGTGCATCGTGAGTCCACAAACCTTAACCCCAAACAGCGGGATTAGTAGAGTAGTAGTAGTAGAGTAGTATTCTACACTGGTCACTCGGTGTCAGTAGTGTTACATTGATGAGACAACAACCATCACAGGAAGTATGCTGTCAATCCTTACGTGTGAGTCTGTTATGTCTTATTTATGTCTAAGATATCTTACCTTCCGTTACTATGTCTGCCATATTGGATAATACAAGCGTAAAGGTGACTATAGGGGTGTTATGTCTGGAGGGCTTTAATAATACAAAAAACATATTTAAAAGGCAGTACACAGGTATGGTATGCTCTAACTACGAAAATATTCCATTTACAAAGAAGAAAATCTTACTTTGCGCAAATTCACTTATCACAGTCGGGTCTGGAACCAATTAACCGTGATAAATGATCATATACAGTAACCCCTTGTTTATCAAATTATTAATTGGTTCCAGACAGATAAGTGATTCCTTATTGATAAATGGAATATTTTCATAGTTACGTCATACAAAACCTGTTTACGACCTTCAAAAAATGGTTTTTAACATTATTAGAACCCTCTAGACATGAAATAACACCCCTATAGTCACCTTTACACTCCTATTACCCAATATATTAGCCATAATAACAGAAAACAAGACATATAAGGCATAAATAAGACATAATATAGACTCACACATGTTCGTATTGGGAGAGTTGTTCCTGTGGTGGCTATTGTCTCATCAATGTAACATTACTGACACCTAGTGGTCAGTGTGGTAATACTACTATCAAGCTACTTATCACAACCTCTTTCAGTGCATCTTCTGAATGCCTTATGTTTGAATTTTACTTCATTCAAACATTTTTATGCTTGAAAATGCTTCATTTAGGCAAAAAATACATAAAATGTGTTTAAATATGCATTTTTTTACTAATACGTTATATTAAACCAAAAAAAAGCATAATTTATGAATTCATATATTTATAGAGTGAAGCCATGTGAAGTGGCGAGGGATTACTGTACATAATTTGTACAAAATAATTACCAGAGTGAATCATAATTACATTTGACCAGGATGCTTTTTTGTGCACTTATTTTTATTGTGAATATGCTGAGGTATTTTTCAGAATTCAACATCAAAACTTACATTTTCAAAACCATGTACAAAACCATAGAGGTGGGTACCGTAAAAGCTCCCATTAACACCTCAATTAACCGCACAGGCTCCTACAGTATAGTCACCGGTGGTCTGCAAAAGCACACAACCAAACCCAGCATGAAGAGCTTCAGCTGTGGGCAACCTCCAATACTAATCGGTGGCCACTCAATCGGAGCATCCTTGCTTTAAAATGTTCTGTTCTGGAGTGTTTGGACATGGGTGCACATTTGCCCCCTCCCTGTCGGCTGGCGTAGCAATGAGACCCAAACCGAGAGCACGGGAGGTGAGCGCTAAGATGCTTTACCTTGTGACTCCACTCACTTCCAATAATCTGGGCCCGGCAAAGGCGGTTATAATTAGCCTGAGAAGGCTAATTGTGGCTGGGATTTTATGTCACACACGCAAAGACGCACGAGGACAAGAGCACACGCAGGCTCGCAGATTGATGACTCATGGTACGCAGGCCTCATTACATGCTACACTGAACTAATGAACTAATGCTGCTCAATGGCACACAGCCACTAAGGAGCAAAGTGAATTAGAATTCACTTGATTTTGGCTGCTGGGATGATCGTTGCCTTCGTTCGGCTGTCAGCCTGTCTCTCTCTCCGTCAATTTGTGCGTCTGCAGCCAGTTTGAAGACTCATTAGGAGAATGTGAGGATAAACCCGACTCAGTGGCTCTTTGAGCAGCAGGCCAAGCAGCTCATCCTCCCACTGGATTACGGCAGACACCATCAGGCCTGCCATTGGCTGGAAGACATGTCATTTACACTCATTGATTGACTTCATGAGGGATGGTTAGGTCCGTGTCAGAGGGTCAGCTACCATCCCCAAAAAGACATCTTTCACCTCAAGGAAAAATGCCCTTTTGCTTTGAATTTTGCCCATCATCCACAATCCTTATGTGAGACATGAAGACACATGTCTTTCTCTTTTCTGTGCGTTGTAAAGATATAAAAAAAGAGGCAGCTAATTAATGCACGTGATGGGACACGGCGATTCCGCCTAGAAAGGCCGCTTTTAGAACACCTCTGAAAAGCTCCAACAGGGTTTTATGGTTTTATATCCATGCTGCGAGCATGTAGTAACAGCTACATTCATGATAACAAAGACAGACGTGTGTGTTCATGTCTCACTTAAGGATTGTGGCTAATGGGCAAAATAAAAAAAGAGTGCACTTTTCCTTGAAGGGTGATTTGTTGTCATTGATTTAGCTTTTATAGGAGAGTACGAACATACAAATCTTCATGTTCTCTCTGTCTGCCTTTCAGGAGGACAGTAATGAGGAGGCTTGTGCTCCTCCTCCTCATGGAGAGCCTCCTGGGATCATAAAGAGTGTTGAAGGCCCACTGATGGAGTTGTTTGGATGTTTTTTTATATAGTAAAGGAAAGCCTGAGAGCGCCCTCTACTGGATGTCCTTCACGGCTGAGGATTACACATCTGGCAAGGCTGTTTGCTCCCACATTGATGCTGATTCTTCAAGGTTTTCATAGGTTTTTCCACCCCCAAAGACTTCACTTCAACCCTGAGTGCTGGCTTCCTCTGATCTCTACATTCCAGTTTCGGGAACGTAAACCCTGTCTTTGAATGTCTTCTTACTTCTCCTTTTTTTTCTTTTCAGTGTGTCTACAGAATGCATTGTGTAAATGTGTACATGCACGCACAAGTATAGGAAAAAAGGAAAAAGAAGCCCATACGTGTACTTCCTCCACCATTCAGAAGCTTTTTTCTTTGTTTTGGTTTAGTTTTGAAGGAAAGGAAGTGACTGCCAGCGTGCCCATGATGCAGTGTGAGAGTCACACACAGATGAAGAGGTCATCACAAAGCCATCCTTATTGTCTGTGTGCAGCTTTCATGTCTCATCTTTTTACTTTCCTTTCATTTTTGCCTCATCAGAAGAGCCTTATTCACGCTTTTGATTTTGTTTTGCTTTTACTTCTATACCTCGTATGTCATTTCTTTTTACATGGCTGTATACTACTGTATGTACATAATCTTTCCAAATGTACATTTGTCATATGTGCATTTATGGAATATTTTTACCTTTGTCCTTTTCTTTGCTAAAACTTTATATTTATTGTTTTTTTTTTAATTATTATTTTGTCGATTCTCCTGCATCGGATCATTTTTTAATTTAAGGACAAAAAAGAGCAATAGCATGCAGATAATGGTATATAGCACAATGGTATAAATGTTGCGTACATTAGCACCGGGGAAATGATCAAACGCTTGTTGTTGTACAGTTTGTCAAGCGGTTTACAACCTTCGTACCAGATGTCCACATGTGCATGTTAGCTGCATAAAAGCATGCTGAGTGCAACAAACACACACACACACACACACACATACACTTGGCATCCCTTTTCTGCTGTATGGTTATTGATTGATCAACAAGCTGGGCCCACTGCCTTTTCTTGAGGTTCCAATCTTCTATGCAATGACTCATTTGGGAAGTGATTAAGCCTAAAACAAAATGGACTCAAATAGGTCAAAAGATGTATGAATTTGACAACTAGAGTTGTTTTGTTTTTGCATGTTTTCAGACATGGGTGTCCAAAGTCTGGCCCGGGGGGCCATATGCATGTCAAAGCTCATTTTTACATTTTTTAGGACAAGCAAACACAAACTGCATCACAAAAGAGGATTAGGGGTCGTTGCGATGTATGTTGTTTTTCCTTTAAATATCAGTCTTTCCCATATCCTCATATAAATCCATTTGGACCGCCACAAATACATTAAAATATACTGTATATACATAAATATATATATATATATATATATATATATACTCCTTATCAAAATCTTAAGACCATTTTGCACATTTGGATCTTAATGAGGTTTTAAGTAGAGCTACAATACGCAAAAGCAAGAAGGGGGAGTGAGACAAAAAACATTTTGAACTTGTAATTTAAACACACAAAAAAAATTTAAATAGGTTGTTTGTCACCTGATCACAAGTTTAAGACCACAGGCTACAGTATAAAAGCCAAAATCTGCGCAAAATTTTCATTTTCTGTCAGGCATTCACACTGTCGTGCCCTCCTGATGGCTAAAGCGAAGAAGCTTTCTCTTTTTGAACGTGGTCGGATTGTAAGAAAGTCGTTTTACTTTTTTTTTTTAAAGATCCTGAGCATTATGGAACAAAAAAGTCAAATGGTAGACCCAAAAAAAATCACACCTGCGCTGAGCCGGAGGATCAGATTGGCTGTCCATCAAGACACATGGCGGTCTTCGACCCACATTAAGGCCCTTACTGGTGCCGACTGCAGCGCAATAACCATCAGACGGCATCTGCAGGAAAAGGGTTTAAAAAACGAATTCAAAGACCTCGTCTCCTTCAACGCCACAAAACTGCCCGTTTAGACTTTGCCAGGGAGCATCAAACATGGGACATTCAAAGGTGGAAAAAAGTTTTATTCTCTGATGAGGAAAAATGAGTCCTACTGAGAACATTTTGAGAGTTATTGTTTGAGCGATGGTCTGCTTTTTGTCTCACTCCCCCGTCTAGGTTTGCATATTGTAGCCCTACTTAAAACCTCATTAAGATCCAAATGTGCAAAATGCAAATTCTAGCAGTTTTTCAACTGGTCTTAAGATTTGAATAAGGAGTGTGTATATATGTATATATATACAGTATATATATATATATACACACTGTATGCAGTATATTTTTATGTATTTGATAACTTTTTTATATCTACTTTTTTAAAATTTACATTTAAGTGTAGTTTGTGCACACCTGGAGGTAAGAAGGACTGGAAATAGTTTGGATTTGACCAACTGTACCTGTTGATGTGTCCTAATCAAATATGACATCACTACTACCACATCACTACTATCAGGAGAACCAGAGTATAGAGGGGAGGGAGCCACCTGCTGTGGCCCAGCAAAGTGTACCGTATTCGGACACATGCTCCAAGCAGCCGGTGTGCCGCTACGGAGGTCTCTGGCAAACCTTTTGCAAATGCCGCAGTGCTGGCTTTTCAGGTGGCTGATAAGGTTGTTTGTGTGCTCATTGTTTTTTTTCCCCTCATCGCGCTGCATTTGGTACAACTAGCACGCAAAATGTCTCCCTCGAAAAGTGAATGTTTGTTTACAAGTGAGCTCAGGTGAAGTTACGACAGGCCGTTAACGTCACAGGTGATTTGCTCAGCCTCACAGTAAAGGTAATCTTGCCTCATTGGAGCATTTTTTTTTTTAAATTATTGGTTATCGGAGCTATTTTGAATATCAGCCCGATAATTATTGTGCACCCCTAGTATAAATATAGTCCAACTATAAAATGAAATACAATCCCCATCACAACGTTGCATGTACTTTGTTTTTCAGTGTTTCCCACACATTCATTTATTTGTGGCGGGCTGCCATGACCAAATTTGGAACGCCACAAATCTTTTTTTTTTATATATATAAACTGTAACGCAACCCGCATTACAAAAGAGAATTAGGTGTTGCTGCTATGTCTGTCCTAAAAATATCAATGTGGCGGCACACCACAAATAGATTTGGCGCTCCGTGTTGGCCCTCGCTCATAAACACATTATAACGGGACCGTCTATGAATGTAGCTTGTCCTTCCAACTCCACACCGTAGATGACATTGTAACTCCACTTCTTACCACACCTCCTACGCACCTGCACTGCCAGAGAATAAGAAGATGTAGCAGGAAGGATCCGTGTTGCCAACTTAGCCACTTTGTCACTAAATTTATTCATTTTTTTAAAACAACAACAACAACAAATCTAGTGACATTTTATGGTCTTATTGGGCACTTTTGGAGGCGCTAACACACAGGTGTGAAACTCATGGCCTGGGGGCTAGATCTGACCCGACACATCATTTGATGTGGCCCACGAAAGCCTGTAAATAATGTGCACCCAAAAAAACACTTCAACTTTCTCGCTAAATTGTTGAAATGAAATGCAAGTATCGCTCCTCTCAGCGAGCAGCGGGTCTTGCTGTGCCCCTCAGAAGTATTTCTAGTACTTCACTAAAAATGTTCACATGATTGGTAAAGCAAATGAGTTACTGCATTTAACGTGCTATTTTTGACAGCCCGAAAAAAATCTGTATGTGGCCCTCCGTGGACAAAGTTTTGACACCCCATGTTTTAAGAACTGTGCTCCCCCTGCACAGAGACTTGTTGCCAAAGGGTGAACTGTGTCTACGTTGTGTTTTGTTTTTGATTTTAAAATGTCCACCGTCACGTCGCTTGCTAGCATGGGTTTGCTTGGCTGCTTTCCTTGGCTGTTTGTTACTTCCTTGAGCGTTTTGCCTGACCTGGGCTTGCAGTGAGCGTCTTATATGCTGCGATGTGGGCAGCACTTTTGTGTCAATGTACATATTTACATATTCGGGTGTCACGCCATCCCTGCGTGGGCGGTGAATGGGGAATGCTTCTTTTCACCGGGCAGGGGAAAAGGTGCATGATTAGATGACAGCATGGCAGCAGGAGGAGACAGAAGAGCAAAAGTTCAGCCAGTCACTCACAAATCAGGTCTTTTGGTTTCTTTTGTGTGTGCGTGTTTTTTTTTAAGTTGAAAGCACAAAGCGTGGCTGGTGGTGGTGGCGGACACGCGGAGGTTAAGTAACAGTGCCTCCCAGATCTGCCGAAAGTGAGGCTCGTGACACTCAGCCATCCACATTGTTACTGTAAATACACGATCATTCCACTGTACAGCTTTTCAGTTTGGAGTACGCACCCCCCCATGCCGTACATGCTGCCAACCTTTTCTTTTTGTGTATAAAAGAACATTTATGAACACGGTAATAAGGATGATGATATTTGCTTACGCATAGTCTTTATGTGGCTGACATGTACTGACTGTTTACAACAGTGGAACAAAAAAACTCCAGTCTGTGTAGAGATTCTATTATTGTGTTTCAATTTAAAAAAAAACAAAAAAAACAACCTCCGTGGCAACAATTGCCTTTATTGTCCAACAATTGGGAGGTTTCGGTGGTTATGATCTAGAATGTGATTATTGGAAGAAGCAGGGCATAAAAAAAAGAAACAAAACACCTGGAAAATGTCATTCACTGTTGTAAGTGCAATGGGAAAAACGTCAGTCGTGTATCCATTGTGAAACCTTGTGTTCTATTCAGTGTATTCCTGTAAGATGATAATTGCTTTGTACATTTTGGTGCATCATGTCCAGTAATGTGATTCAATGAAAATATTGACCCTGCAATTTCCAAACAGAAAAACAATAAAACATTAAAGGAATATAATGTTGTCATGTACTTACGTCTCTGTGTCCACTTCTTCCGTAAACATGATGCAATATGATGTTTCCTTAGTCCTAGTCTTGAAGGAAAAGTGCACTTTTTTCGGAATGTTGCCCATCATCCACGATCCTGACATGAAGACACATCTTTCTCTTTTCTGTGCCTTCTAAAAATATAAAAACAGATTAATAAAGAGACACAGGTAATTAATGCACGTAATGGGACGCGCCTATTCCGCCTAGAGAGGCCTATTAAAACACCTCCAAAAAGCTCCAACAAGGTTTTATGGTTTTATATCCATGGTCTGATACAGTATTTTGCTCATTTGAAGCATTAGCGGAACTTCCTTCCTGGGTGCATTGATTTCACATAGCAAGATAGAAAGGAACGCTACACCCATCGTTTACTTTTCCAAACTCAAAAACAGAAACACAGCAGCAGTGGCGGCAGCTCCAATATGTAGCGTTACCTTTTACTAGTGGCCTGAGACGTTGTGAGCGAGTGTGTGGTGAAGATAGTCGCTAGCCAGCTAGTCGCTAGCCGGTGTGGTGTGGCGAGGTGTCACTACCCCAATAACGTAGTTCTTGGGAGTAACAATATTAATAACAATAACAACAATGTCGTTGTAGCTTGGTTAATATGCTGGTCACATTATGTAAATGGAGCGTTGTTGGCGCTTTTTCGAGATGTTTTCAGAAGGCTTAATAGGCTTAATAAGTGTGTCCCATTACGTGCCTTCTTTTTATCTGTTTTTTATCTGTCTTTAGAACGCACAGAAAAGGGAAAGACGTGTGTTCATGTCTCATAAGGATTGTGGACGATGAGTAATGTTTTTTCAAAAGTGCACTTTTTCTTTAAAGGGTGTAGAGATGTATGCTGCCCTCTTGTGGTGTCCCTCACACTGGCCTCAGGCCTGTGCAGACATTTAGTAGTCCAAAGGTGTCTCAAGAGAAGAAATAGGCCTGGGGAGAGAAAATGTCTCCTTGACTCGATTCCTTGTTGTTGTTTTTTTTAAAGAGTAGGCTTTGACTAAATAACATCCTCTTCTAGTAGGAATTTTTACCTCCTGCAAAAGCATTTTATTCATCACGGTGATGTCCAATCCTCTCTCTGCTATGATGCTGAGAGTCTGCTGCCCTTTAAATATCAACACCTGCTCCTCAACACCACCCGGGTAGCAGCTGGCTTCAGGAAGTTATCAAAGGCTGCCATCACCATCATCAGCATCACTGCTGCGAAACCACTAGCTTTTTGTTCCCATGCACTAAAATAGGGATGTTAGACTCGGGGAGCAAATTTTGAGTCCCCCTACTTGACATTAACGTTTAGTTAATGCGGCCCCCGCACTGTTTTAAATTAATATTATATATCTTGAATCTCACTAGAGATGATCAGACACAAGCAGGAGCCAACACTGATCTGGCAGTGAGTTTGTCACAAAGGGAAACAAACAGGTGGTTCAGTAACAGAACATTAACTACAATCACAGTGCAAACACACAAACGAGGTAAGTAAACGCACATCGGGCAACTACTACATAGAACAACTAAATGAACTCTAACTTTTTACAAAACAAGTGGCGTCAGGCAGTAGTCCTCAACCTTTTTTGACCCACGGAGCGGCTTGTGTTCCCACAAATCTGCCGCGGACCGGGGGGGTTTCGTACATTATAGCGATCTAATTTATCTTATTTAATATGTGTTGTGTCAAACAAAGACATGAACAACATCACATTAAAAGCACAAAATGAATGCTGACCCACCATCCACCAGTTCAAGTTCCAGCCAAGTTTTTCCAGAGAGATGATTACATGGCTGTTTGACGTGTGTGGTAAAAGGCAGTGTGCTAGCATGAATTAACTTGAGACAAATGTGCACATTAGCACTCAATAAGTCATCAAAACTTACCTTCATGCATTCCCACATAGTATCAGCATTTGACACCAAATATGAGGTGAAAGAAAAATGGTAAAAATACAGTAGTAGTCTATCTGTGCAGCATGAGATAAAGTTAGCACACGCACAATGGACATGCGTCAAGTGAGACGGATGTAACAGTAACCACTTTTCAAAATAAAACATTGTAAAAAATGAAATAATGGAAATTATTTTTTCTTTACCAAATGACCCACAGCCCGGTACCGGGCGAAAGGCATGCCGGGAGGCCAGAAACATGGCCAACAACATAAATGATGCCTGCTCTCAGCATGCTTTGCGGCACCTTTTTGTGACTTGTAAATATATTACTGTATATAACCTGTATATAACCTTTTATTTCATTAATTACGTTAAAAATGGTACCGTCATTAACACATGTGCGGCGTGTGAAGCCACGCCTTTCTATTGTGACAGAAGCGAAGTGTGGAGTCTCACCAGAATCCACCACTCTTTAATAACTTTATTCTGACCTGAACACATCAACAGCAGTGCCATTCCAACACCATACAGTATACCGCACGTATCCCCAACTCACAAACACCTCTTTAGCCCTCCTCAGAACCACACTTGCTCACTCCTTCCTCCTTCCTCGCTTCAAATTTCCTGTAGTTTGCAAAAACGGTGGTACTCGCAAAGCAAAACTATTTTGGAGGTCTTACTTTGTGTGAAATGTTTGAGAATCGTTGCCTTTGGCGCTTCTAAATTTGTGTAGTTTTCTACTTTGCGAAGGTTAAGTATGCCTCATAATGAGTGGGCTCCGTTTTGAAGTAGATGTCATCTTCACATTCTGCTGCTAATGGAAGGTCACAGAGACTGCCCCAGATACATCAACCCCCCTCCCATATAAAAAAACTGGTCAAATGAGAAGAAAGGAAGTTGAAAGGATGGAAACGATGGAGTAGCGCACAGCGATGTTGCTATCAGTTGATGTGAGCCATCAGTCTTTGATGGAAGACACATAAAAGAGTTCATCCAAATGATATGGAAAATGGCCACTTTTGGAGAGCTTTTCTTACACCAGCGCTTGTCTGGAGAGGCCTCCTCACTTGACCTGCATGTCCTTGCATTAATGACATGCTGCCACAACCACCAGCGCTCATTTGTTTCCTGAAAGACATGATGGAAGCCCCCACGCCTCCACGATTTAACCCAAGATTTCCATCAGCTGTGACTCATCCAATAGTGATGGGAAGTGTGGCATTAATTATATACATGGAAGTTAGGATTAGTCATCCCTATTTTGTACACACACACGCACACACACACACACACAGACAGTTTCCATAAGGTTAAAGCAATTTAAATAATATACCCTGCAATGCCTCAGCTTTAAAGCTGATTGCCATCATCATGTTGATATCCTTTTTATTCATTTTGGCAAATGCTTAAAATTGTCATCAAAGTTCATCACAGTTTTCTACTGCATTAATCAGGATTAATCGCCTCCTTGTCATGCCAGTAACGTCGGAAGCCATCAGGACCATCAAGGGAGAATAAAGCTTTCTTCCACCTTTCAATGTCCCGTGTTTGGTGCTCTCCTGCAAATTCCCAATGATGTTTTTTTTTCTTAAAATCCTTTTCTGGCAGATGGCGCCTGATGGTTATTGGACTGCACTCGGCACCGGTAGCAACCTTCATTTGGGTCGAGGATGGTCCCGTGTCTTGACAGACAGCCAATGGGATCCTCGGGCTCATTTTTTTGGGTCTACCGCTTGACTTTTTTGTTCCATGAGCCTCAGGATGTTTGAAGAAGTGTGAAATGACTGTCTTACTGCGTCCAACCTCAGCAGCAATGGTGCGCTGCGAGAGGCCTTGCTTATGCAGCTCAACAATCCCAAAGAGAGAAAGCTTTTTTGCCTTTAACATCGAGAGATCATGACAGTGTGAATACCTGACACTAAATCACATTCAATCCACATTTTTGCCAACATTTTGCCTTTTAAAGGCTGTGCTCTTAAACTTTTGAACAGCCTATTTCACTTTAATGCTCCTTTGCAATAAATTGCGTTTTTGTCTCACTCACATTTCTTCTTTTTGCATTTTGAAGCTCTACTTAGAACCTCCTTAAGATCCAACAGTGCAAAATGAACATTCTTCACATTTTCCAACTACTCTTAACACTTTAATCAGGAGTGTATTCATCTTATATGTATAATTTTGAGCCATTGTAGTTGACAGAAAATTCCAAATGAACTCAGTATTGTGCACTGTACACTCTACATTTTACACAATTAAAAAAACTTTGGAACGCGCTGACTGAAACTGGACGAAGGGTTGAAATAAATCACTGTTCCTCCATGCATTCACCCTCTTCTTCTATTGTTATGACTTACTGAATGTCCTTAGACTCATATATTTCTGGCGCTGTGGAAATCATTCATACCAACTGACCGGAGGGCCACTTGGATGAGTTTGAGTATCGAGTCAGACCACCAGAGGGGAGCAGAGAGCACACGTGCTCACAATCCAGACTGTGGAACCCAAAGGAGTGACCACAGACTGATTATTCTAGTGGCTTTCTCAGCCCGACTCATTGATTTAATACACAACATTTGAATTATCAGTGACAGACACTTTTAAAGAGTGTCCTCACAGCACAACCTGATGTCATTTCATAGCTCACACACGTTAGTAAAGTAGGCCGACAATCTGTATGACCTGTGACGCCCTGCTGGGAGCGCTGATGACACGAGGGTGCTGCCACTTACGTTCTGCATAAACCCAACCAAGTGTAACGCGAGCGTGCATGAGAGATCGTGTGTGCGTGTGTGTGTGTGTGTGTGTGTGTGTGTGTGTGTGCGTGCGGCTGACGACTCAGAATTGCTGATGCTTCTCCTTTGGGCCCTGTCAAGCGCACTTAGCGTCAGCGTTTAGGAGGAGACATGGGAGAAAGTCTCCGTAATTTGGGAGGAGAGCAGCAGGGAGCCAGGGGGACCTTTTTGTTGCAACACTTGTGAAGGACACACGAGTTCCTCAGTTGGAAGCGATCCCCCCCTCCGGCAGATGGCATTTACAATGTTGTGTCCTATTTCAATAAATAAATGCCTCACCTCAAATAATCCCCTTTTTCCCCTTAGTGGGTAGTAAATAAATGTTACTATGACATCTGATGCTGGCGAGATGTTTAGTCTCGATCAGCTTCCTCACTTCCGATACGCCACAGGTGTCAAACTCAGCTTCGACCCACCATATCATTTCATGTGGCCCGCAATAGCCTGGAAATAATGCACATCAAAAAGGCACTTCTTTCTTTTGTTATTTTAATATTATATTTTAAAAATTGTATATATATTTGAATTGTATTATTTTTAATTGGATCTTTTAATTTTGTTATATTATGTTTTTTTTATTATTTTATTTATTATTTTCAATATAATTGTAAAAAGTACTTATTTTTTACTTATTTAAATATATTCATATGATATTTAGAAGAAAATGTAAAAATGAAAAATATACTTGACACAAAAAATGCATTTGTTGTCAATTTTGACAAAAAGCTATTATTTTCTGTTGTAAAATCCAATTTTAAATTATTCTAAATTATTTATTAATTAATAATTAATATAAAAGTAATGATGTGTTATTAATTAAATTATTATTAGACTTATACAATGGTTGTATACAGTGTTCCCTCAAAAAGTGAAAGTGCAGTCCTCCTCCTTTGAACCAAGACTCATTTACAAGCTCGCACGCAAGCCAGCGATGACACAGGAGACACGGCAGTGCAGGACAAAGGAGGTTGATTGACAATGGTCTACAGCCAATCAGGACACAGAAAATAATGGGCTGTGCAGAGCAGAGGGAAGACAGAGAGAGACACTCAACTTCCTACAATGCAATTCTTCTTAAAGGGCCAGCTCGGCCTGTAACAGCGTTCATACGCTGGAATAAAAAAAAAGAAGCACTAAAAAAAAATCTGCGAAACAGCAAACCAGCGAAAGGTGAATGCCAAAAGAGCGAGGGGCCACTGTACTTAAATTTGCGCTGGCCACCATTACTGTTTTCAATGTAAGCTGTTTGGTAAAACAGTAAAAATGACAATAATCAAATGTGTCATAATATCATGATTATACATGACCATGGTTCCACAATTGAGGGAACCCTTGCCTGCTATGCGGCCCATGGTGAAAATGAGTTTGACGCCCCCGCAACACGCCATGTGGCACCTCTGATACTTGTTCCACTCCAATCCGCTGGGTGGCGGTACTGCACATAGCGACAACTGCCCAACAACTACAGGACCATAAATTAATAAACAATGGCCGCCATTTTCCACCATAGATTGTTTTAAACCCAAAATGAAACTTTCAGCAATTGGGATAGACACCAAAAAACCCCAAACGGATTCTTCCTCGACAAAGTTTTGTGGAAAATAGGTAGTTTTTATGAAATCTTGTGCTTTGAAAGCCTGCGCTTAAACAACCAAGACTTACACAGGAACAAACTTATCACTTCTACCTTTGTGGAGGTAAAATTTCGGATTTTTCCTGCAAGCAATGATGGAAATAATGTTTTTTTTTTTATCAATCAAGCTTTCCTTTGAGGAATAATGTGGACTAGCTCGAGCGAGAAAGAAACGAGAACATTCTAATGTATACCCCGGAGTTTAGACTGACAGGCGGCTTGTAACTCCCTCCTCCTTCACCAGGATTAGCTGCTTCTATGCTTTAATAATGTGTGGAGAGATTGCCACGAGCCATCTTTAAACGGCATGTTGGGGGTGGTGCATGTATACCGCACAGCATGCGAGGAAGTGGTCCCTAGGAGACAAGGTTTAGGGAAAACACTTGACGGAAATCAATGCAATCTGAAAACATTTGCGAGTTTAAAGTTATCTTCGCGTATTTCAATCAAGGTTATGTGGAAGTGAACCCCTTTACACACACCTCCCAACCCCCCCCCCATGCATGCAGCTGCCACTTGCAGTAGTGGTGATGATGATGATGCTGCTGCTGGCGTGCAGGAGAGAACCAATGACAGCGCAGGATGCTGAGGGAGGCTGCTCGGCTGAATGGAGGCGACGGGATGCCGTCTGTGTAGCAGCACAGGAGAGGAATTAACATCGATGGAGGTGAGTGTGATTTTTTTCAAATCTACCTGATTGTGTTGAATGACACTTGGACGGTCCTTTTTTTGGTGGTGGTGGGGTGGGGGCGTCATATTTGCGTGGTCGGTTGTCGCTCGGAAGAGCCGGTGAGATCTCACTTGATAGCGGGTGACTGACGTCCTATACGCTGTGTCTAAACGGTACAGCAGTGTTTCAAAAGAAGGGTTGTATTTAGCGTCCCTACGCTTGACATGCATGTCGGTGTTGCGTTCAGGGGCTCGACGGACGCGCACCACGCCGGGGCCATCAAACATGGAGGCCGGATGAGCTGTCAGTGCAGGGTCCTTATGCTGCATCACATGTAATTCAGTGTGTTGCAACATGACCGTGTTGAAATAGGAAAAGGATGTCAGACATGAAGACACGTCCCATTCTCTGTTGTCCCTCATCACCTTTCCCCCCTTGACTGGGAAGCATTCGGGGCGTTGAGGCTCCAGTAGTAGAATACATGATGAGGAGGCTGCATGTTGCACCATGCACACGCAAAGACACTGGTGCTCCTTTTCATGTGAAATCACTCCATTATCAGCCCATATTGGGGGCTATTTTTAGCAAAATGTCCTTCCTTCTTTGTCTGCCTGAGACTCTGACCTCAAAAGAAGAGCGCTGCCGTCTCATTTCGACCGGTTGTCCCCCCAACCCTCCATTCCCTTTCCTCTCCTCTCCGTCACTGCTGGGTTTTTTTGGACACGGTGGACGTGGCAAAATGTCAGGATGGACCCGCCTTTATCAAAAAGTCCCAGACACTCAGCGGTGTGTTGAAATCTTTGTAGCGTATCATCTGTGTCCTCCTGGCGCCAGTGGTCACGACTTGTTCCTTCATGTGCTCCTAACTTGGCTCACTGAGAGCTGCTCTGTTATATCAATGATTTTGATATACATTATATTGATATACATTATCATTGATACTGTATATCATCAATAGCTGGGAGTAGTAGCTAGACAACTTATAGAACACATAAGTTAAAAAATAGTTCCAGATTTAGCTTCTGTTTGAACCAAGACTGTCATATTATGATTATATTGTTTAATCAGCTACTTAAGAGACTCCAGATTAATAAGAAATAGGGCTGCACAACAAAAATTGATACAAAAATTGCGATATCTGTACACACCAGCCTGCAAACAATTTTTAGTTGCTATACTCAAGCGCCCTTAAAGGAAAAGTGCACATTTTTGGAATGTTGCCCATCATCCACAATCCTTATGTGAGACATGAACACAAGTCTTTCTCTTTTCTGTGCGTTTAAAGATATAAAAACAGATAAAAAAGAGGCAGGTTATTAATGCACGTAATGGGAGACGCCTATTCCGCCTAGAAAGGCCGCTATAAAAACATCTCCAAAAAGCTCCAACAAGGTTTTATGGTTTGATATCCATGCTGTGAGCATGTAGTAACAGCTACATTCATGATAACATGGAATACTTACAGTATTTGGCTCATTTGAAGCATTAGCGGAACTTCCTTCCTGGGTGCATTGATTTCACATAGCAAGATAGAAAGGAACACTACACCTAGTGTTAACTTTTCCAAACTCAAAAACACAACAGCAGTGGCGTACCTTTTGCCAGTTGCCTTTTGCTAGTGGCCTGAGGCATTGTGAGCGAGTGTGTGGTGAAGCTAGTCACTAGCCGGCTAGTAGCTAGCTGGTGTGGTGTGGCGAGGTTTCAGTACCCCTGTAACGTAGTTCTTGGGCAGAACAATGTTAATAAAAATAATAATAACAGTGTCGCTGTAGTTTGGTTAATATGCAGGTCTCATTATGTAAATGGGGACATTTATTTTTTCCTTTGTAATATTATGAGAAACAAAAAAAAAACAATGAATAAAGTTGCAATTTTTGGAAAATTTGATTGGGGAAAAGGTTAGATTACAAGAATAAAGTGAAAATATTGTGGCAATTAAGTCACAATTAGAAGCAGCGTTTGAAAAGTGCAAAAAGTGTGCCAGCCGGCTGCTCGGAGTATGTGCCCGAATACAGTGCACCTTGCTGGGCCACACCAGGTGGCTCTCTCCGCTCTATACTCTTGTTCTCCTGATAGTAGTGATGTGGTAGTACTGATGTCATGATATTTGATGTGGACAAATCAACAGGTACAGTTGGTCAAATCCTAATTTGATTGACTCCTTCTTATCTCCAGGTGTGCACAAATGACACTTAAATCTAAATTTAAAAATTAGATACATAAAAGTTATTGGTATCAGTCTGGAGAAGCAGAAAGTTATCGGTATCAGCTTGAAAAAAAGATATTGTGCATCTTTAGTCTTATATTTTTTTCCTAGCATGAACCATACTTGGAAGCATGCTACATCTGCATTAAACTGCTCGATGTGATACTGGCAAGTAAATAGGAGTTCAGAACATTCTGCTGTTAATGGCGTTTATGCAAACGTGAATTAGCCATAAGCAGTTAATTTCACGACACTCCAAGAAAACGCACACCGTGAGCCTCATTTAATGGCATTTGTACTTCACTCAAAGTGTTTTTTCTTTCTCTTTTGCTAATTTGTCTTTGCGGACCTGCTGTGGAAAGCTGACCATTGAAGATAAGAGCTGGCTCAAGTGTGGTAAATTAGAATTTCATTTAGCGCTGCGTCTCAAAGGGACTGCAGTAAAATGGATAGAAGAAATACGAGCGTTTTTCAACAGATTCATTTTTAGCGTCCTTTCTGATCTCCTGTTCCAGCCCACACTGATTGCACTTCGTCCAAGATGTGATCTCATCAGTCTTTAAAAAAAAAAAAAAAGCCCAAAACACAAGGATGCATGAATCTGCACCAACACATCATCTGCCCCCTCACCTTTGGGAAAGGTTCTGTTACATGCAACGACCAAGGTGCTTCGTCTCTGTTAGCCCTGATGTGGTCGCCATGGCAACTGAGCCGCAAGTGTCACCGCCACAGATGTTGGATGGTCAAGTCCATTTTTTTGTTTCTCGCAGACGGTCGCGTATCGATCGCCACCAGGCCAACATGCTCTCCCGAATCCAAAAATCTGACAGGTAAATGAGCTGCTAGCCTAAATCTATGATAGAGTGCATACAGTATATACCGTATATATGAAACATACATCAAGGTGGCATAAAGAGTCATTATGAAAGCATGAAATATTAATTTCCTTTCTTGTTAGCCAGCATGATTGATTACATCTTGAATACAGCATCTCACAAAAGTGGGCCTGGCTACTTTAGAGTAGTCAGTGTACAGCTTGCACAGCAGTATAGAATTAGTATCAACTGAAAATGGTCCGCTGTGGAAGTACTTCCCCACACGAGAAGTTCCTTCTTCTCACGATGACATCATTTCATCCACACGGGGTCACTTTCCGCGAGAATCCGCGCTGAACAGCAGATTCCGTTTTTATTGGCCAATTCTGCGATTTCACCCGCGATTCTGAAATGGTAGGGCCCTATAAAAGGGGAATGCATCTTACCACTCAGTTGTTTATCCACAATTCATATCGTAAAAGTGGTACATGTGGTTCTTGTGTGCCCTTTGGAGTCGTCGTCAGCCGTCAGCCACAGCATTGCTTGCACCTGCTGGGATTTCATCATTGCCCAATCAGGAGGGGACCACACGTCAGCTGACTGAAGTCATGTGACAGGTCCTGGTTGACGTTCGACGTGACATGGGTTACACGAGTATCACCGGATTTGGTCCTGGGCGCGTAAACAGGGTTTAAACAACGCCAGGTAAATAGGGTTGCGTAAACAAACCAAGCGGCACAAATACAACCGTTTGGTACACACGTCATATTGCACGCCAACCAGGCAGGCAAACATTTTGGCAGCATATGTGGATGTTAACCGAAAAACGCGTTAAGTAGGGCAGACGTTAACTGAAGTACCACTGCATCTGCTCACTTGTGTTGCCAGCTGCAGTGTTTAGACAATAAAGACTGTGTGTTCGCTCATTTTCAGTGGGTAGTGTACCAGTATTGCTATGCAAGCTGTACACTGACTACTCTAACGTGTATCCAAGTTTCATTTCTACAGTATTGTCCCTATAATTCTATAGTACCGTATGTCCTGTGGTGGAGCAGGTGTGCCTGTTGAAGTGTCCTGTGAGTGTATTTCCAGCTACTTATGGAGCCCTGAATAAGTGATGAGTGTTACTTTGGGCCACATACCACTAGTCTGATTGTGTTAGCAGGCTTTCATTATTGGATTTTATTGCACCGGCTTGTAGATATTGTATTACTCCTATAGCCTGCTGTGTGTGTGTGTGTGTGTGTGTGTGTGTGTGTGTGTGTGTGTGTGTGAGTGTGTGATATCTTGGTAGGCTTTCTCCTTGATTAGGTGCTTTTTAATTTATTTATTTTTTTAGTAAAGACAGGATTTAAACATCAGTGTGGGCCAAGAGTGGACGATTAACATCAGAGTCACATCCGTGGGCTGATCAATAAGGTTTGATTCGCCAGTAAACACGTGTGCTCTCTCGACAAGCAGCCAAATGATTGAACTACAGCACACTTTGCAGATGGATGATTGATTGGCAAGGTAAAACAAAGACGGAGCAAACATCTCATGCATTTATTAATTGCTGCGTGTGGGTTTATGATCACAGCAGACTGATGTGTGATAAAAGATATTACGGCATCCACTGCGTTAGTTTGTTAATTATCTCGGGTACTGAAGGCTTGTAAAGCTCTTCTGTCCGTTTCCGCAGCTTTAAGTGGGGTTTGATGAATGTCAGGGAGAGCGTGATGCTGAGAAGTCCTGTCAGCCACTTGAACATACAGCACACACACCGGCCACTTCATTAGGTACCCCTGATTATTGGGCCTATTTTTTTTCCCTATTACTGTAAATGGCGTTTGCGGCGCCCCCTATGGGTTGTGTTTAAAATGCTTTGGAAGACAGGCTCGGATACATGTAATCCACATATCAACTTTTATAATCTTATGACTAGGGGTGTCCAAAGTAACGCTGTTTTTTTTTTTTATTGGCCCACAGCACATTCTAAAAATATAATTTAACAAGAAAACTAAAAAAAAAACACAAATGTAAACTCAGCAGTAATTTTACAAGAATAAAGTAAAAATTAAGAAAAAAAAAGTTGTAATCTAATGAGAAAAAGTTGTAATTTTATAATAATCAATATAATATAGCTAGTCAAATATATATAAAATAATAACATCATTTCAGTAGCATACAGTTGACATATTCAAGAAAAAAGATGTGATTTTTCTTATAAGTGGTAATATTCAGAGAAACAAACAAAAAAAAAGAATAAAGTTGTAATTTTTGGAGATCAAAAGGTTGCGGAAAAAGTTCTAATGCTATGAGAATAAAGTCAAAATATTATGGGAGTAAAGTCCCAATCACGGGAAGACAAGTTACAAGAAGAAATTTGAAATAGTTGGAAAAGTCCAAAAAAAGGAAAGTAACAGCTGTAATTTTACAGGAATAAAGCCAAAATATGAAGAGAAAAAAGTTGTATTCTAACGAGAAAAAAGTAGCAATTTTATGAGAAAAAAACATAATATTATGAGGAAACATATTTTAGTAGCACAGAGTTGAAATAATAAAGAAAAAAGACATTATTTTTTTTAAGTCATAATCTTATGGGAAACAAACCAAACCAGAAATTGTAATTTTTATAAAATTAGGTTGGGGAAAAAGTTCTAATATTATGGGGATAGAGTTAAAATATTACAAAATAGCATTTACGAAAATTATATAAGAAGCAATTGTAAATACTTTGAAAATGTAAAAAAAAACAAAACAGCAAAGATGGGAAAAAAGAGAAAAGAGTGAAGTTGATATTAATAATAAGCTTTTTCACCTATATGACGAAGCTGAGATGAAATATATACAGGCATGGAAACAATGATTACACCACCCTTGTTTCTTTAGTTTATTGATGCATTTTAATGCCCGGTACAACTACTGTAAAGGTACATTTGTTTGGACAAATATAATGATGATAAGAAATATAGTTCATAAGAGTTTATTTTAAGAGCTGATATCTAGCAACTTCCATGGTTTTCTTCATAATAGCCAAAATCACACCAGCGGCATGAACGGAGTGAGCCCTCTTGTCAGTCGTACAGTCTCTTTGTCTCGGTGGGTGGAGATGGGGCCGCTAGAATACACACAGAGTGCACAAGAGTGTAACAAAGCAGAAATTACATTAGTATATTGCAATATATTGTCATATATTTTTTCTTTGTACTTTTCTTCAAAGTAATGTTAAAATCTTGTCTCATCTCGTTCCCGTAGACCCAATCTCATCTCGTCTTGTAAACTGAGTGTTTCATGACACCCCTAAGATCCACTGGAGCAAAATATTAAATAGCAAAATATTTAAAGCCGGCCTCAGACAGCAAACTAGAGTGCATTATTACATATATAAAGGCAAAATATCATCGTACCTAATTATGTTTCTGTGTCTTTCTACAGCAAACAGAACTTGAGCAAATGTGTTTTAGGCTGCCACACCATCAAAAGAACTTCCTCTGTTTCAGGTTTTTCTTTCTGTGCCTTTCATCTGACAAATCCAAAATGTTGTGCTTCCTCTCTCAGGTCTCTCCCAGTCATTCCCTGCGGGTTTGAAGCGCTCCAGCTCCAGCGGCAGCAAATAAAAGTCACCCATGTGCAGTTCAGCGAGCCTGTGCAGTATCGTTGCAGCGTGCCCCCGTTAAGGACCCCTCTGGTGGCCACGCGGCCGACTCACGGGACATGTACGGCAGTGCCAGAGCTGTTGGTCACTTAGAGAGCAGCCCCGCACGCTCCCCGCGCCTGCCTCGGTCTCCCAGACTGGGCCATCGGAGGGCCAACAGCGGGGGCGGGGGCAGCGCGGGGGGCAAGACGCTCTCCATGGAGAACATCCAGTCTCTCAACGCTGCCTACGCCACTTCGGGGCCCATGTACCTGAGCGACCACGAGGGAGTGGGCTCCACGGCTACCTACCCCAAAGGCACCACCACTCTGGGTCGGGCCACCAGCCGGGCCATGTACGGGGGCCGCGTCACAGCCATGGGTAGCAGTCCCAACATCGCTTCGGTGGGGCTGCACCATGCTGACCTTCTGTCGTACAGTGACCTGGGCTCCATCTCCATGCTGCACTCCCACCACCACCAGGGGGTGCCCTCCGCCCTGCTGAGGCAGGCGGTGAGGAGCAGTGGTGGGGAACTGCTGGAGATGCAGGCCCAGCTCAGGGAGATGCAGAGGGAGAATGAGATGCTGCGCAGGGAGCTGGACCTGAAGGACAGTAAGCTGGGCTCCTCCACCAACAGCATCAAGAGCTTCTGGAGCCCCGAGCTGAAGAAGGAGCGCATCATGAGGAAGGAGGAGGCGGCACGCACATCTATCCTTAAAGAGCAGATGAGGGTCACCCATGAGGAGAACCAGGTGAGACTGGTCCTCTCACCTATCACCATTTACGCCACGAATGTCTTTTTTAATCATCGTCTGTTTCTGTGCCATGTTTCTAAGACCTTTCTGGAAGGAGTTACGTCTTATTTCTTTTTCAATAAGCCTGCACAGACAACATGCTTTAATCATTTGCATGTCCCTCGCAATCAACGCAAACCACAAGCACATTCAAAAAACATCACATTCTTACAGTATATTAACATGTTTTTATCTTCAGTGTGGGGGTGTCAACATGGCCTAGTTAAATCATCTTCTGACAGGAGTGGGCACCAAATTCTCTCTTCTTTCTGTCTTTAACTTCATCTAATCGTCTGTCCGCCTCCATTAAGTGGCCTTTCAAAAAAACAATCTCTTGAAAGAAGTGCATAAAATGCCCAAAAATGTCTTTTCATGAGGTGACTCCCTCATAAGCTGCAAAGTCACTAATGGAGGTTCCAAGCCTCCAGTCATGCTAATATTGGAGGTTGTCAGCTTCATCTCATTATGCAAATTGGTAATAAAAATGTAGCCAGAAGAAGCAACAGACGACCTCAGGGCTTTTCTGATAAATTGTTCTGGGCGCCACATTTTCAGAAAGCTAAGGACGCCAACTTCTACCTTCACTTTGATTCTTATTTTCTATGTAATGTCAATACAAGGCTCACATTTTCTCCCCAAAAACAGTTTCATTAATAAAGTCATTAATTACAACAGAAGCAATGCAATTATGTCAATTATGTCAAAGATCCTCTATATGACACTAATGCTTTGCTATTTCTAAGAATTGGCTGCAAAAACAATAATCAGAGATCCTCGGTGTGACAGGAGTGCTCTGATATTTTTAAGGACCCAGTGCAAAAATGCTTGTCGAAGATTCTCTATGCAGTAAGACAGGAGCGCTGTGATGTGTATAAAAAAACATCTTCTATATAACAAGAGTGTGCTGCTGTTTTTAAGGACCTACTGCAAAAACACTCATCAAAATACCTCCATACAACATGACAGTCGTGATCTGATCTTATTAAGGATCTACTGCAAACAAGCTAGTCAAAGATTCTCTGTGTGACAGACCGCTTTGCTGTTTTTAAGGACCTCCTGCAAACAAGCTAGTCAAAGATCCTCTGTGTGACAGACCACTTTGCTGTTTTCAAGGTCCTCCTGCAAAAAAGCTAGTCAAAATGACAGACTGCTGTGCTGTTTTTAAGAACCTACTACAAAAAAGCTAGCCAAAGATCCTGTTTGTGAACATCCACTCTGCTGTTTTTAAGGACCTCCAGCAAAAAAGCTAGTCAAAGATCTTCAGTGTGACAGGAGATCTCGGCTGTTTTCAAGGACCTCCTGCAAAAAAGCTAGTCAAAGTGACAGACCATTTTGTTGTTTTTAAGAACCTACTGCAGAACAGCTAGCCAAAGATCCTGTTTGTGAACATCCACACTGCTGTTTTTAAGGACCTCTTGCAAAAAAGCTAGTCAAAGATCGTCCACGCGACAGGAGAGTTTGGCTGTTGTTAATGACCTACTGAAAACAAAACGCAAGTCAAAGATTCTTTGTGTGACAGACTGCTCTGCTGTTACTGAAAAAAGAGCAGTCAAAGATCCTCAATATGACAAAGTATTTTAGTGTGATTTGAAGTGACCTCTTGAACCAGTCTGGGTATTATATATATATACTTGTATATATGGTATTCACAAGCTGGAGTAGGCCCCGCGGGCCCCCAGTCGAGTATCCATGTCCAGAATAGATCCTACAGTGTCCTTCTGGTGCCAGGGTGCAGCACGATACAGCCTGTTGAATTTTGCATGGACTCATTGTTATTTTAAATCCACTCTGTCTATTTTTATGATAGCTGCCACTGTGGCTTCCCTTGAGCTGAAAGAGGATGTACATTGGCATCTTAAACGTGGAGCTTTCACTTCTTCTCACATGTGCATGCTTCCACCTGCTGGCAATCCCTGGACGGACACCAAAGGCGGGGACTGATTCTTCTAATATATGCACATCTACCTTTTGTTCAGCACTATTAACCAGTGTGTGCATCCTTGTTCATATTCATAGCTTGGGTGCATACTGCACATTTTGGCTTTCCTGATGGATTCTTGTCCTCTGCTTTGTCCGTCAGTGTTATGTCCAACGCTGCACTCAATTATGCTTGATAGACTTCATTAAAGAGGGATGGAGGAGGCGGCGGATAGGCCTTGTTGCCATAATTGCTCTTTTCTCTTTTGATTTTCTGGGCTCATGAGGTGCACACGCGTGTTCAAGGCTTGTCTAGGGGCCGAATGGCTCATTAAAGCTGACGGTTGTTCCATGCGGTCTAGATTGATAGTTTCAGCAATGCTATAATACGTCAAGATAACTGTTGTGAAAACAGAAGCGAGAGGTGTCCCAAGACTTTTGCACCGTTGCGTGCCCACAGCTTGTGTTAGCTTGCGAAAATATCGTCCGTCATTCATCTGCTTAATAAGACAAGGGACTAAGGGGCTTGTGTTTGCCACATCCAAACACAACTGTTGTGTGAGATGCCGCTGCCACGCCGTTCTGTTTGGCTTCAGTACAATTCACTTCCCGTCCTGCTGAAGCTGGACAAAATCTGCTGGCGGCAAATCTGTGAGCTGGAGCGAGCCACATCTGACTGAGTCATGACCAGCACTGACGCGCACACACCCAGTCAGCCCTTTTCAACACAAGCCCCAAAATGGAGGCCGAGCTACACACGTTATACTAATGTGTATGATATGTGTCACATGCTGAGAAATTCATGTGACTACGTTTCATATTTTGGTTGTACAGCTGCACAACAGTGCGTGTATTTGTCATTTGACTTTTCGCTATGGTATAGAGCAGGGGTGCTGACGCTTTTTCAGCCTGCGAGCTACTTTTGAAAGGACCACGTCCCAAATATCTACCGCCTACTATTAACGTAGAAAATATATATCTTTACTATATTTAAAAATTATAGTATTTACTGTATGTGCATTGTACATGTATACCAGGGGTGTACACACTTTTTTGCATGCAAATTTCAAGTCGATATGATCTACTGTATCTCCTACTATAAAACATATAACATATATATAAAATATGAGGTATGAGATATGAGGGAATTATGACGTCATCCAGATAAATCCGCTAACTTTAAAAATAGCTCCTATAACCTATAACTCTCCATTGTGGTGAGATTACTTGTACTGTTCCTTTTTTCTCCTGCCTATCTTCCCCTTCCCCTGAGCTCACTTTCAAGAGGAAGACATTTTGTGTGCTAGTTGTACCAATTGCTCCGTGATGAGGGAAAAAAAACCCATCAAGCGCACTAAAAACCGTATCAGCCACCTGAAACGCCAGCACCGCGGTGTTTGAAAAGTGCAAAAGGTTTGCCAGAGATCTCCACGGCGTCACACGGACAGCTCGCAGCGTGTGCCCGAATACAGTGCACCTTGCTGGGCCACAGCAGGTGGCTCCTCACGCTCTATACTCCGATTCTCCTGACCGCCGTAGTATCACAGCGGCTGCTCCGGTAATACTGTATGTCAGTCAAAATAGCTACATAGCATTCATGAGACATACACTTCATGTATTACATCCAGTTAGCATTTGCTATCAAACATTACAGATATACAAGAAATGAAAATGATTCTGCAAAAGAAGTCAAGGGAACATATTAAAAAGCTTTCAGCAATTGGCACATTTTGCAGTTCAATGTGAAATAATAGTTTAACAGACGGACGTGTAGAAAACACACATTTCTATAGTGGATTTCAGGACGTGAAGCAAACAAAGTCAAACTATTTCCTTTTTTTTCTACATAACTAGCTGCTACAAGTGAACAGGTGACCTTTGTTATAGAAATAGACATCTTACCACTCACTCAGTTTATCCGTAATCAGAATGATAAAGATGAAAGTTGCATGTCCGTGTGTAGTTTGAGGCGTGTCCGCCACTTAATCTTTACCGCGGGGGAGCAACAGCAAATCAGGAGGGGAGCTTAATGTCAGCTGACTGATGCCATATGACAACTATAAAGTGATGTTTATGCGATCCACCCAAACTACCTTGGCAATCTACCGGTAGCTCGCAATGGACATAATAGGCACCCCTGGTATAGAGACATACTGAGTTCCCACAGTACACAATATAGTCACGTGTCTACTTGGTAGACATAAGAGTGCAGCCCAGCATTTGAGACGTTAGCCACAGCTTTAATGCCAGAGTTTTTTGATCCGGCACGTATTAGAGATCCCAACAGTTATTTGCTTTTGTAGACAATGCACCCGGCAACCACAGTAGTTGCAAGTCCAAGGGATGTATGGGGTCCCCTGAGACCGGCTGCCGAGGATGAGAAGGTAGCTGACTGGCGGGTGCATTTTCTACACAAGCAAATACCTGCCAGGGTCTCTAATTAGCACCGGATTAAAACAACATTGGCATTAACTGCTGTGGCAACGCAACAAAATGGCAGTACCTGTATTTGAAGTAGTAGTATTTGGAGTGGTCAGCCTCAAGCTGCTTTATCTTCTGTACCTCTGCATGCACTTTAAAATGTTGGTTGGTGTGAAACTCATGTTGTTGCTGTTTTGTGCAATAAAACGGAATTTCCCATTTCACTTTCTCCAACTCCAAATCATTATTAATTAAGTTGTTCACAATTAACGGCCCATTGTTTGCGGTTTAGGTAAATCAATGCCCCCGGCTATAATTAGAGTGTTTACTGTATTTAATAATTCCATAATGCCTGCATGCGTAGCCTCTTGATGCATCTATGAAAACATAAATGTAGTCAAAATAAATATACTGTACATGTAATGAACATGTTCAGTGAGCTGTCATCGCTTGAGGAGACTTGAAACATTTGGGACAAGACAGTGACTCCAGTTTAAGCTGGGGGAGCAGCTTGCTTTCCGGGATGCAGTATACCACTCATGGTGACCACGACATCAGATGAGTCATGTGTGACTCACAGGAAGTGGTATACTGTACTCCTGCTATTGATGGGCGGGGCGCTGTCTTCTTGAACCATAGTGCAATTATGCAAATGGCGTCATTGACTGCTACAGTGTGCACTTTAGCTCCAAGACGGGAGGTTTTCGATCAGGGCAGCAATGATCTAACGTGGGCAGGGAAGATGAGATGGAGAGGATGCTGAGATATGAGACAGGCGGTGGTGGAAATAGGATGCTCAGTGTTCAGTTAAAAAATCCTAACTCATAGGGTTATATTTGAGATTGCTGCTCATTGTTGTGTTGTTGCGAGGTGTTATTCTAACTTGTGCCTACACAACATTCTGTGTGTGAAAAGGGAGAAGATGAGAGGTGGATGCCTTCTGTTACTGACTCACACCATTGAGCGTGACCACCATTGAGGTAGAAGGCAGCAGCTTGTCATGAGTGAAGAAACAGTGCCCTCTTGTGGTCGTAATCAGAACCGGCTTTATTCACCATATACACTTAAGATCAAAATGTTAAGAGCAGTTGAAAAATGTCAAGAATGTACATTTTGCATTGTCGGAAGTAGGTTGTAAGCAGAGCTTCAAAATGCACAAAGAAGAAATTAGAGTAAGACAAATGTTTTTTTTGAGTAAGCAATTTATTGCAAACAAGCATTAAAGTGAAATTGGGTTGTTTAAGACTTGCTTCAAAAACTCCCAAAACGCCCCTAAAATAAATAATAATAATAATAATAATGGATTAGATTTTTATAGTGCTTTTGAAGGCACCCAAAGTGCTTCACAATGAAGTGAAGCCATTATTCATTCACTCCTCAGTGACACACTGGTGGTGGTCATCTACATCTGTATCCACAGCTGCCCTGGGGTAGTCTGGTGGAAACGTGGCTGCCAATTCACGCCTACGACGTCCCCGACCACCACCAAACATTCATTCACATTCATACACCACTGTGGGCAGCACTGGAGGCAAGGTGGGTGAAGTGTCCTGTGTCTTGTGTCAGGGACACAACGGCAGTGACTGGGTGGAGGGAGCGAGGATCGAACCACCAACCTTCCAGTTTCTGGACGACCTGCTCTACCTCCATATCAGCCCGCTAATTATTGTGAAAATACTAAAAATGTTGGTATTGACAGTAAAAAGGATTAAAAATGAGATAAAACATGACTTAAATGAATTACGTATTACCATGTAGGACAGCCATTTTCTCTTCATCTCTTTCCAGAAAGGTCAATAAGTGCTATTTTGTCTGAATGAATCACGTGAAGAATAATGTGGATGAATCAAGCGGTTTCTTTCCGAAAAGAATATGCTGGCTTTATGTTGCTCATCCGTCTCTGTTGCGTCATGCTCTGACACTGACACTGTTTTACCATACATTTGTTTTTTGTTTTTTCTGTTCATTCTGCCCATGCTCTGCAGCTGCTGGATGCCAGGAGAACAAAGGTTTGTCGCTATGTTTGCACCAAGTGTGGCGTGCACAACATAGAGTCACCTTCAGTGTGATGTGTACTTGCAGAAACCTGGCCATCCCTTTGCACTTCTTCTCCTTTCATTGCTGAAACCCTGAGAAGACATTTCAATGGTTCATTTGATGGCCACCAGTACTATTTCAGCCATGCTGCCCCCAAAATGTTCCTATAGAGCAGGGCTATTCAACTAAATTGTTCTAACCTAGTGTAGTCATAAATAAAGTCATAAAGTCATCAGTTAAAACAGAATCAATATGTTTACACTAGTCAAGTATCCTCTACACAACTATGGTGCATTCAAGGACCGTCAAACAAAGTGGAATGGGTCGCCGCTCTCGAAACACAATAACAACATAAATATGCAAACACTGTGTGATTTCAAACTGTATATTATTTTTTCAAATAAAATAACGGCCCATATTTCCAAAATTGAAAATGCACATTTACATAAAATTTGATGTAGTTATTTAGAAATAATTTTTAAGTATCCTTTTTGTAAGCATTGCGCCTGAAAGTTTGCGGGTTTTTGGGAACCCCTGCTCTATATGATAAGAGTGTGTATTAACAAGTTCAACGTACAGGCAAACACTTTCTAAGGCTCAACAAGATACAGGACTGACACATTCAACATCTTAATGGCAGTCGACAACTAACAAACGTTGTTGGTCTTCTTCTGTAATGGCAGGTTTCAAATACCACAATGCTACAGATTAATGCACTACATTAATAGATGACACCCCGCTGCCTTAAAAATACTCTTCAGAATAAAAGCACAGCATTATTTTCAGGGTTTTTTCTTCCGAGCAAAGACCCGTGACCCATTCAAAACGGGTCCAGTCGCGACCCACCAGTTGAGAATCACTGCGTGAAGCATTTTTTAAGGCTCTACTGATACTAATTGATCTTATTTATTATGTATTGTGAAAAACTAAAACAGGAACAGCATCAAATTCCAGTAGGAACGTGGACAATATATATATATAGATTATATATAGATTATATATATATATATATACTGTATATATATACGATAACAGGCAGTGTGCTAGCTTGAATTAACTTGATGTGTTATATGCACATTAGTGCTCAATAAGGTCATCAAATCTTACCTTTATGCATTCCCACATAGTAGCAGCATTTGGGAGCAAATATGAGGTAAAAGAAAAAGGGTAAAAATACAGTATAGTAGTATTATAGTATCTGTGCAGCGTGGGACAAAGTTACATGGTGCATTCAAGGACCACCCAACAAAGTGGAACGGGTCGCCGCTCTCTGAAACACAGTGAAACCAAACTACATAAACTTGCAAAAATTGTGGGATTTCTAACTGTATATTATTTTTTGATTAAAATAATGGCCCATATTTACAAAAAATTTAATGCATTTATATAAAATTTGATGTAGTTATTTACAAATGTACTTTTTTAAGTGCATTTTTTTTATCATTGCGCCTGAACGTTTCCTCTGCTCTATATGATAAGAGCGTGTATTAATAAATTTCACGTATAGGCAAACACTTTCTAAGGCTCAGCAAGAGACAGGATGACACATTCAACATCTTAATGACTACTAACAAACGTTGTTGGTCTTCTTCTGTAACAGCGGGTTTCCAATAACAGAGCATGACAGATTAATATGCTGAATTAATAGATGACACAATAGATGAGATTAGATGAGATAAAGAAATACTCTTCAAAATAAAAGCGTAAGATTATTTGGGGGGGAGAGTTTGTCCAGCGAAGAGCCATAACCAATTAAAAACAGGTACAGTCGCAACCCACCTGTTAAGCATCACGGGTCTGTATGATAAGAGTGTGCTGCATGTTTTAAGAATCTACTGCAAAAACACTAATCAAAGATCCTCTATATGACAGGTCCGTACTGCTGTTTTTGTTGACCTACTACAAAAATACTTGTCAAAGATTCTCTACATTACATTTTTAGGGACAGACTTTAATAAAAACAGTCAAAGATTCTCTATACGGCAGGAGAACTGTTTTAATGACTACAAATCTGCTAGTCAAAGATCTTCTATAAGAGAGGAGTACTGCAAAAACATCAAAGATCCTCTATGTCAGTGGTTCTAAAAACTTTTTACAGTGGCGTACCCCTTCTGACATTTGACCTGAAGCCATGTACCCCCTACTGCTGTACACACTTTAAAAAAACGTTTTATCTTCATTAACTTGAAATATTGAACATAATTAATTGGTTAATAATTTTTTTTAGTAATTCTGGGTAAAAATTTGTTTTTTTTATGGTGACATTTTGATGAAGTTTGACATGAGCACTGCTACATGGATAAGTAATCATCCTACATATCTTTTATTCCAGTCTGATGTTGGCATACACACATACATACAACAAACCATAAAGTCTAATTTTCACGAGAATCCCCACTCACAGTGACAGGTTTACACGGCTGAGTCGTGCAGGGATTGGAACACCAACATAAATGAAATCTTCAAGATGAAACACTCTTAATGCACAAAATAATCGCCGTGAGGCATTCAGGCGCACTCGTAATTGTGAGTGTTAGGCACTCATTAATTTTCATTCTCGTACCCCCTATTACAATTGGAGTATCCACTTTGGGAACCTAGGCTCTATGTCAAAGGAGCGCTCTGCTGTGTTTAAGGACCCATGGCAAAAAAACAAAACCACTAGTCAAAGAACTTTGTATGACAAAAGTGCTGTGGTATTTTTAGGAAGCTGGACAATGTTAGATGTGACCAAAACTGGAGAGGCATTCTGACCAGTTGAATAGCCCTGCTATGAAAGCTGTTAGTGTAAAAAATCAATCACTCCGAATGTGTCCTCCCTTTGTGGCACCACTACCCTGAAAGACACGACAAAGCAAAAATCCATACTTAAATGACATACTAGGCATATACTGTACTTCTATCTAACAGCTGCTGGTGTTGACTTAAAGCTGATTATTCAACTCACATATTCTCCCCTTGCTTTGGTAGCATTTTTCATGACGTTATAATATCTTGTAAGGAAGGTAAGACTTTTCATCTTACGTTCTCCACCGTGTGCAACATTTCCAAAGTGTGCCTCACCTTTTGTTGTGCTACCCTCAAACAAACACGTTGTACTCTTTGTGTACTTATTCCCAACACATGAGCCTGTGTGTGTCTGAACCTCATCAGCATCTCCAGATGACCATCCAGGCTCTGCAAGACGAGCTGCGCACGCAACGAGACCTCAACCACCTTCTGCAGCAGGAGAGCGGCAACCGCTCCGGCGCGGAGCACTTCACCACCATCGAGCTCACCGAGGAGAACTTCCGTCGTCTGCAGGCCGAGCACGACAGGCAGGCCAAGGAGCTCTTCCTGTTGAGGAAAACCCTGGAGGAGATGGAGCTGAGGATCGAGACCCAGAAGCAGACGCTGGGAGCCAGAGACGAGTCCATTAAGAAGCTGCTGGAGATGCTGCAGAGCAAAGGGCTGCCGTCGGGACCCGGCAGGGTGTCTGAAGAGGAAGAGCAGGAGAGGAACAGGCGCATTGCTGAAGCGGAGGCCCAGCTCGGACACTTAGAGGTCATTCTAGACCAGAAGGAGAAGGAAAACATTCATCTACGAGAGGTATGTTATTGCTGTAGTTAATATTATGTCACACTAGAATACACTGGATCTCAAGGGTGTAAAAGACAGCTGGAACACTACACCTAGCGTTAACTTTTCCAAACTCAATAACAAAAACACAGCAGCAGTGGCGGCAGCTCCTTACGTTACTTTCCGCTAGTGGCCTGAGGCATTCTGAGCAAGTGTGTGATGAAGCTAGTCGCTAGCTAGTAGCTAGTCGGTGTAGCGAGGTGTCACTACACAAGAAATGTAGTCCTTGGGCGTAACAATGTTAATAACAATAATAATAACAATGTCACTGTAGCTTGGCTAACATGCAGGTCACATTATCGAAATGGAGCGTTGTTTTTGGAGTTTTTTTCAGAAGGCTTTATAGGCGGAGTAGGTGCGTCCCATTACATGCATTCTTAACTGCCTCTTTTTATCTGTTTTTATATCGCACAGAAAAGACAAAGACATGTGTTCATGTCTCACATAAGGATTGTGGATGATGGGCAACATTTTCCTTTAAAAGGGAACAAGGAAGCTTGCAATACATTCCAGCTGCTGTGTACACTAACCCAACAGTGTTTAACTCATAAGTCGTATTGTTCAACGGTTTGAGAGCACTAATAAAAGAACCACAAGCCTGCTTGCTAAGGGAGTGTGGCAAGTTTTTACACTTCTCACCCATGGAGGGAGCCACACACATACACACACACTCTCTCTCTCACACACACACACACAAGGGAATCATTTCCAAAAAAAAGTGCACTTATCCTTTAACCCTAACCCTAATTGCTTATCTGTTAACCCCCACCCCTTATCCTGATGCTGTGTGAAATAGAAGTGTCTAGTCTATGTCATCTATGGACCTTGACAGCACATTTTTGCATGTTTGTTTGTTTAATTAGGAGCTGCACCGAAGAAATCAGCTGCATCAGGATCCAAGCAAAACCAAGGCCCTGCAAACCATTATAGAGATGAAAGTAAGACAATTTTATGATTATATTATGATAGAATGTTCCTGTTGCTGGTGATCATTCAATAATGAGCAAGAAATGTGTGCATCTTCTCACTGTAGATGAAGGGTCGGGAACCTTTTTGGCTAAGAGAGCCATGAAAGCCACTTATTTTAAAATGTATTTTTGTGAGAGCCACATCATATTTTGCAACACTGAATACAACTAGATGTGTGCATTTTTAAGCAAGACCAACAATTTTAGAATACAATCAGTCGTTGATTTGATTATTTTTGATAGCACAATGCAACTTCTGGTGCCGCATGGTTTTACATCGTACTCCGTATCGGTCTTTCTTTTTGCCATCTTCTTCATCAAAAGGGTTTGCTGTGCAGAATTAGCTAGTTGACTGTTTAAAGGAGGGAAGTTTACTTCTTGACCTCTGAATGACCCGAGTAGGCTACCACATTATCCAATAATAATCAAGTTTTGGTGTTTGACCTGGAAAATATGGGATGGACAGCTGGCATTGGCTCTGGCCGCCTGCATGGCGCTAGAACATGGATGGATGGATTAAAATGCAAGTTTTATATTTTGAGCGTTATTTTTAATACTGTGATTTCTATAATGTTTTACTTTAAAATGTCAGGGAAAAAAAAAAAGGAAAGAAATTTGATGGTGTTAAGAAATGTCTGAGAGCCAGATGCAGTCACATCTGACTCCCGAGCCATAGGTTCCCTACCCCTGCTATAGAGTGTGCTGACAGGAGAATTTAGTAGGAAATTGTGCAACTCACTTAGAGATGTGCTGGCACCTCCTAGTGGAGGCCTGCCTTAGACTTGCACCACACACATTACCTAATTGTTTGATGTTTTTATTTTCTTCTTCTTATTGTATAATTATTGTGCAGTGCATTATTTTTTGCACACAATCCTGCTCAATTTTATGTGAATTATTTTATTGTATTATTTTTTGGTACATCTGTAAGGATACACCCATGAGGAGTAGGTTGATGCAGTTACATAACAGTTTTAACAGTCAATTAGACACCACCCACTGTAAACTTTATGTCACTGCTGCTCCAAATTAACATCAAATTTGCTATTTTTAGAGCTGAAATATATTATTAAATCAATGAAAAATGTACTGTACTAAAATAATAATAACAAAAAATAGTACATTATTATTTCTTGATCAAGCTGTCAAATTGCAGTTGCTCTTACTTACTATATTTGACTTACATTCATGAACAGACTATGTTTTGTAAGCAGGCTATTAGATCCCATACAAATCATTATTTTTTTACTATTTTGCTGTTTCAGTTTGTTACGGTATTTGCAAAATAAATGACATTTTTAGTTTTACAGCAGGTATATTATAAATAATAGGGGTGTAACGATTCGATTGGTCTCACGATTCATGGTTGCCGATACGATTCAAGGACGATGTTGGTTCATTTAGAACGGCACGATCTGAAACGATTCAGTAACTGTAAATACATTCAGTAACTTTTTAGCCAAAAATTCAATCCGGTGTGACTGTGAAATAAATATCTGGATACTGGACAGTGCAGGTGAAGTTTCCTAGATTCCCGTTGTTTTTTGTAAGGGAATCGGGTCTAAAATATGAATAATGTTGACATACCTAAGAATAAATTATCAGTAAATAAAAAATTATTAAAAATGCAGTACAAAATCAGGATGAATAGAGGGTGGTATAGCTTGCCATGATTAATTATTTACTTTAAATAGTGCAATCTACACCTGCACTTTGCACCCAAAGGTGAGGGACATTATGCAAATTCCTGAATGTGGTATGGTATCTTCAATTAGGTGTTGAAACTTTCTCACTTGAGCAGAGCAGCCACTTGTAAGAACGGTGCAGAAACTAGCAAGTAATGCTGTCTTCTTGTACCTTTTGAGTGCTAAGTGGGTCGGGTTGGGTCCTCCACCTTGATGACGCGCTTAACAGAGACACTGAACAGGATACCGTGGTGTGGTGGGTTTATTATAATAAGCTTGGATAATGATGAGACCAGACCAGGAGAGCAAACAGATACTTTGCATGTGAAGTGATGGCAGATGGCGTGCAGCAGTGTAAGAAAACGTGTTAATGCAAAAGAAATGCAAGTGCAAATGTGTGACACAACAAATAAACGGTCAACAAAAATTACGGCTTCCCAGCCTTTCCTCTCTCCTCCTTCCTCCCCGGCACAAGCAAGTGCGCGCCTTTTATTGCTTCCGCGTACGTAGGCGTACACACCCACCTGTGCCCACGTGACCAAGCCCCTCTACACCTGTGAAGACTAAATACAGTGCTCTCCACCAAACGTACAACCCGTCTGCTTCAAGCAAGAATACACAAATGACAGAAGTTTCGCAGCGCACATACAGTATGTGTTTTGACCTGGATACACCGCGCTGGATGATGACGTCCTAAGCGTCACTGCTGCTCGGCCATGAACTACCGTCTAGAGGCGTACAAAACATCCTTACTTTGCATATTGTTCCCATAAAAGTCACCTAAAAGGAGTTTCAAAAAAGTACAGATGAGGTAAATATGAATACTGAATGAAGTGAATCAACTGACCAAAAGAAAAAGAAGCCAATCAACTGTGCAGTATTTCACAGGTCAACTACAACTCCCATGATCCCAAACACCTGGAAGACGATGATGTCACAGACAGGCAGACTTTCAAGTAACGATTAATGTCTTTATCATTGTAAGTGGTAAAAATAACACACATCCATATAAACTTAAATCCAATGCTTTTTTTCCTAGTATTGATTCAATCGATTGATTACCTTTTAACAGATGTTAGATATGTATATGTCGTCAGGAATGGAAACTTGCTGAACACAGATCGATGTAGTTGAATCACAGAAGTATAAATCAATGCATCGATGTAGTAAATGAATTGTTACACCCCTAATAAATAATATAATATATGTTTCATCATATTATAAAATATGTTTTTTAGTCATTATGACAGGTGGCCTAGTAAATTTGTAAAGCAGTGTTGAGTATAAATGTCAATGAAATTGGTATCGTGTTCATGTGTCAACACAGACTGACGCCCATGTGTGTTTTCATGGAAGTCTTTTGTTGTTATTGTCATCCTCTGCTGAGTCAACACACTATCAGACAGATTTCACTATCACTGTGTGACACTGTGTGTGTGTGTGTGTGCATGTGTGTGTGTGTGTGTGTGTGTGTGCGTGTGTGCCAGCTCCCCCCCAAGCAGCTGTGTCAACATGGAGATTCAATAACACCTTTTCACATTTCAGCTCATTGCAGTGTGCAATCATAACACGCAATCATCATTTGTGCACACGAGCAAGCTGTAATATGGATAATTGTTGCTTTTGGTGATGAAAATCACAGCTGAATAAGACTGAAATGTGCAAATATTGAGAATGATTCCTAGAAATTAGCGATGCCCATTACGTCGATTGCGAGCTATCTGTTGGTCACCAAGTTAGATTGGGTGGATCGCATAAATGTTACTTTGTAGATGTCATATGACGTCAGTCAGCTGAGACTGAGCTCCCCTCCTGATTCGCTGGTGCTCCCCCGTGGCAAAGATAAAGTGGTGAAGAGATGTCTCAAACTACACACGGAGATGCAACTTTCATCTTAATTATTGTGAATAATGAAGTGAGAGGTAAGATGCCTATATCTATAACAAAAGTTATGTGTTCACTTGTAGCAGCTTGTTATGGAGAAAAATAGTTTGAAGGCTGTGCTTCGCATCCTGGACTTCACTATAGAAATGTGTGTTTTCTACACCTCTCTTTGTTAAACTGTTGAAAATTGGAAAATGTGTCCATTGCTGAAAGCTTTTTAATATGTTGCCTTGACTTCGGCAGCATAATCATTTTCATTTCTTGTATATGTGTAATGTTTGATAGCAAATGCTGACTGGATGAAATACATGAAGTGTACGTATAATGAACGCTACGTAGCTATTATGAGTGACATGTTACTAGGTTATGTACACAACTATTGAGTAATTATGTGTAATTATCTTCATTGCCATATTGAATTGTGAATTATCGAATGATATACTGTACATACAGTATATATATGTGAGATCATGTCGGCTTGTAACTTGCATGCTGAAAAAGTGTGCGCACCCCTGATGTGTATGTACAACGTACATAAATATTTACTAAATATATATATATCTTTGTATATTTATAGTAGGAGGTACATTTTTTGGACTTGGTAATGTTAAAGGTCGCTCTTAGGCTGAAAACGTGAGCACCCCTGGTATAAATCATCACCAGAGAGATGCATATGCAGACAAACATGCATATAGTGCATTCATATAGAGCACACATGTGGTACATGCATGCATTATGAATTGTATCCTGGTGTAGAAAAAAGTGAAATGTACTGAGAGCAAAAAGCTCCTCTCTCATTTGAAGACTGCATCTGACTGTGGAGAAATTTGGGCCAATCCGGCGAGCGAATCTCTGTAGACCCCAGCAGCCTCACTGCAGATGCCTGACATCACTTCCTCAAAATAAACCATGACATCATCGCCGAGCAGACACGGCCCAACCAAACCCCGCCCCATTTCCCCATCTCCTCCGCTGTTCGTCACGTGGCGCACGAGCTCATGGGATCCTTGTCAATTAGGGGAAGACCCGCCTCCTCTTGCCGTGTGCAGGAAGACCCCCGCATCTCTCCCCTACCCTCTCTCCCGCTTCCTCTCCTGTGCCGTGTTGTTGCTGATGGAAGCGCCAATAATCCACCCTCCCTCCCGTCCCCCTCACGCCCTCTCCTCCTCGCTGCGCGGAGAGCGTGCACAGTGTAGAGCTTGCCTGCTGCTGCTGCCATGGAAACAGGTGTGGTTGTTTATGACAGCGACAGGCCAGTATGCAAGCAGATAGAGCGGAAGAGCGACAGGGAAAACATTTAGTGGATGCAGCAGCCATGACATGTGGACAGGATAAAATCTCCCTCTTTTCAAGGTATGACGTCTTATGTTATTTTGCTGCGATATGTGCTGATGGATGTTCATGCTAAGTGGGACGTAGTCTTGTCATCGCTCCACTGAGGATTCATTACCCCGCGGTGGTCTATGAATGACCCCACTAACAAGTTCAGAAGTTCAGAACCACGAGGAGGAAGAAAAAGACAAGAAAGGAGAAGAAGGTTGCGTGAGAGGAGCAACGGAGCATGGCTAATGTTAAAGACATTGTATTATTTATTTAAAACGCAGTGAAGCAAAAGCTGCGCTCGCAGTCGCAGCCCTGAGACTGGGTGCTGCATGGCTCTGACTCTGCAGCTTCTTACTTTTCTGCCTTTTTCCCCTGCACGTTTCTCTCCGGTCCATGCCGTGCTGGATTTTCTAATGGTGATTAGTCCTCTGAGCTGCATCAGCCTAGCAAGCTTCTGACTTCACTGACAGATGCAGACGTTTCTGTTTGCCTCTCGTTGTCATTAGCTACCTCTCTTTTTTGGTGTCTTTCTGCCTGTCTGGACTTGAGTTCACTTTATGTGTTGTGCAAACAACTTGCGAGCATGCCGGTCCGGATTCTGAGGTGTGTGTCGTCTGCATGTTTGTGTGCAGGACACCAAAATTGCCTCGCTGGAGCGCAACATTCGAGACCTGGAGGATGAGATCCAAATGTTGAAGGCAAACGGCTTGCTGAACACAGAGGACCGCGAGGAGGAGATCAAGCAAATGGAGGTCTACAAGAACCACTCCAAGTTTATGAAGACCAAGGTAGGCTGACACTGAGCCATGCAGAGAGGAGAATACTGAACGAGGCTGCCGTGTTTAGCATTTAGCATCATCAGCAAAGTCTCTTGTTGGCAGTTATCACAGAAATGCTTGTCCGCTGTTTTTTGGGTTTTTTTTGTTTTTCTTAGTGGAGTGGATGTTCAGGAATATAAACCAGTGGAGGGGGAGTGACCAGGGGAGTGACAATACGCCATAATCATCATAATCATTTGGGGTACAGTAAGGGGGAAGGATAGACCCATGCGACCGGATATCCGGTTTGACAAGCGAGAGATGCGGTTGCATGGGTATCAGCCTCCTGGATGGATAAGAATCAGCCATAAATCCTCAGATGAATGGATTGTAGAGACATGCACCGGGTATCGCAAGACTAGCAACCGCTTGACAGTCCGTCTCTTAAACAACTCGAGAGCTTGGGCTGCCGGATTGTCATGCATGCTCCGTAGTTTAGCATGACTGAAGACCAGAATGGATGTAAATAGTAGCAATGCGTACATTATGATATAACTAATTTATCATTAATTTATCATATATTATGTATTGTGTAAAACTAAGACAGGAACAACATCACTTTGTTTTCCAGAGAACAATTATACACATTAGCACTCAATAAGGTCATCAAATCTTACCTTTATGCATTCCCACATCATATCAGCATTTGGGAGTAAATATGGGGTGAAAGAAAAAGGGTAAAAAAAATACAGTATAGTTGTCTATGTGCAGCATGGGACAAAGTTGCATGGTGTGTTCAAGAACCGTCCACCAAAATAGGACAATGTAAGATTAAAAGATTAATTTCTACATCAACAAATGTAAACATTGAATCAAATCGTACCATTTGTACTATGTATGAAATCGTATCTGTTTTTATATATTATACGGTTTTTCCATCTCATCTTAACACGTTAACTGTACCTAGATGCATATGGAAAGGTCTACCACAAAGACATGAACACACGTCTTTCTCTTTTCTGTGCATTCTAAAGATATAAAAGCAGATACAAAGAGACAGGTAAGAATGGACGTAATGGGACGCACTTATTCCGCCGATAAAGCCTTATGAAAAAACCTCCAAAAAGCACCAACAACGCCCCATTTACATAATGTGACCTGCATATTAACCAAGCTACAGCGACATTGTTGTTATTATTGTTATTAACATTGTTACACTAAAGAACTACCTTACTGGTGACACCTTGCCACACCACACACTCGCTCACAATGCCTCAGGCCACTAGCGAAAGGTAACGCTACATATTGGCGCTGCCGCCACTGCTGCTGTGTTTTTGTTTGTGAGTTTGGAAAAGTAAACGCTAGGTGTAGCGTTCCTTTCTATGTTGCTATGTGAAATCAATGCACCCAGGAAGGAAGTTCCGCTAATGCTTCAAATGAGCAAAATACTGTAAGTATTACATTTTATCAAGAGTGTACCTGTTACTACATGCTCACAGCATAAATATAAAGCCATAAAACCTTGTTGGAGCTTTTTGGAGGTGTTTTAATAGTGACCTTTCTAGGCGCAATAGGTGTGTCCCTTTACGTGCATTAAATACCTTCGTCTTTTTACCTGTTTTTATGTCTTTAGAATGCACAGGGAAGAGAAAGACGTGTGTTCATGTCTTACATAAGGATTGTGGATGACAGGCAAACTCCCCCCAAAAAGTTAATTTTTCCTTGAAACAGTGTGAATTAGGAATGCACAATAAATCCCCAAAAAAATTGCAATCTCACACCATCTAATTCGTAAATGACAACTTTTTAAAGACTTTTAAAAACAAATGCTGCCATTTTACTCAAGGACTCACTCTGACAGGTCCTTCGCACACTCCTCCTTGCCGACCAAGGCGAGTTGCATTTTCTGTCCTGGCCGGTGAGATGCGCTGGCTATCATTCATCAGCAGTCGCATTCATTAATGGACTTTCTTGTCTTGCCTTGACTTGCTTTGGCTTGTCTTTATTTAATTTCTATCCTGTCCTTGGAAAGACCTTTGGAAATCTCTTTAAAACAGAAGAAGACAATGAAAAGTCTAATAATAATGATAATAATAACAGAAAATTGTGTGATTTCTTTAAAAATGTAAGCACATGGCCCTAAACATGAACTTGTGTGTGTGTGTGTGTGTGTGTGTGTGTGTGTGTGTGTGTGCATGGGAATCTCTCACGATCTCAATTCAATGCAAGATGCAAAATTGTGAAGGCCATGAGTCCCATACATACTAATGTGTTTACCAAGTAGACGCGTGACTACAGTATATTTGCGAGGCAGTTACACCTACTGCCCCTCACTTAATGTGTGGTGCACCACCCAAAAAGTCCAATTCCGAACACAATTCTGTTACACCCATGAAAACCAGGCTACAAAAAATGCCATGATTAATTACTTGAGTATATCACTCACTGCTGGTTCTCTCTCACTTGTAAGAGCGATGCTGTCAGCATATGAAGCCTCTGCAATCTGCCATCATGCTAACTCGTGCATGTGTCCCTCTGAGGACTCATCTGTCTCTCCTGAGCATTGACTTTCTGTTTACTCAATGATCCTCGTGTTCGTCGACCAGGCGCAGGCCTGTCCACAGTTTTGTTTTGCTATTTTTAGACCTCTTTGCATGCATCATAAATAGGAATGATGTATAATATATGATGAATGCAGGAGGGATGGGGTGGGGGGGTCCCAAATGCATTTTTAATGAGAATGTGCATTGATGAAAAAGCTGTACTCACTAGCATTGTGATTTTTTTATGTGTGTGTGTGTGCAGATTGATCAGCTCAAGCAGGAGTTGTCCAAGAAGGAGTCAGAGCTGCTGGCTCTGCAGACAAAACTAGAGACCCTCAACAACCAGAACTCGGACTGCAAACAGCACATCGAGGTGCTCAAAGAGTCTCTCACTGCCAAAGAGCAACGTGCGGCCATTCTGCAAACTGAGGTAACTATGAAGCCAAAATAGAGCAACACCACCATGCAAACATATCCACTTTACAATACAGCCAAATCATTATCGTAAGCCTGCGTTGGGCCTGAAGATTATAATATAATATATGTGTAATATAAGCACTATTCTTTTTTTGGAACTTGAACTTGGAGCCTTGATTCCCCACAAAATGTATGGTAAAAATATTTGGTAATGACTTTAGTCCATTCAGTCTTAATACAGTAAATGATAGTGATGTATGGATCGATACTGAAACATCGTGACTTACGATACCGGCTCGTCATGCTCTGAAATCGAATCTCAAATCAAATTATTGATGCTTTTGATACTTCAGTCATTTGAGGTAATGTTTGTCCGATCCGAAACGGAGCCATGTGTGAATTGATAAGAAAGTTTTCATTCTTATAGTTTTTCTTAATAATTAATCATGTTTATTTTTTTATTATTTTACTTTATTTCTTTTCTTTTTGTATTGCTTAAAATACCATTTTCACATATTTTATATGATTTTGCCCTCTGTTTTAGCTTGACTATATTGTAATTCACCTTGCTACCTCGCTATACTTCAGGGTTTAAAATAAATAAATACATTACTTAAATTAATTATTACATTTTTTTAATTAATACATTTATTTAAATTAATAACTTTGTTTTACAACTACAGTACATTAAATGTCTTGTATTATTTATGCTATGATATGAAATGCACTACTTTTTAAAATGTACCAAACACATGAGGTGAATTTACAAAGTATCGGATTGGTCTCTCCGACACCAACCTGAATTTTACTCGGATCGCAAATGAATCAGCGGTATCACACATCACGAGTAAATGTGACAATTAATGCCTCTATCAAGTGAACTGCAGAGTCTCCTGCAGTGACCACGGGTGTGGACTACAAATGCAAATAACTACTGGGGTCTCTAATTGAGTAAGTCCGGTCAAAAAACATTGGATTTGTCGTAAATTTCGGATTATAGAGCACACCGGTACTTTAGCCGCACCCGCTAAATTTAAAGAGAAAAACAAAATTGTACACATTTAAGCCACAGGTGTCCACGTTGTAACATGTGATATTTACACAGAAAGACACACTACAATATCAACCTTGGAAATCCCCTGTGCACTTGCTTTTCCCAGCGTCACTGTTAGACATGCGATGAGATGATCAGACTTCTTCAGCTGCTGCGGTCCAAGCAGAAACTGTAATAATTCTACACTTCATAAAGCTTACTTAAGATTTGTCCCATCAAAACATGCTCGCTGCATAAGACGTCAAAACAACCTGATATTAGCTTCTGTTGCGGGAATGCACTCACTTATGCATCTACTTAATGCACTACAAGCATCATGGGAAGTGTAGTTCTTTTAGACATAAATTAGCTGGATCACTCTTTAAGCCGCAGGGTTGAAAGCGTGTGAAAAAAGTAGCGGCTTATAGTCGGCATATAGAAATTACGGTACAAAACCTCCAGATGTACAATCGTTTTTTTATCAATCGATCAGTCAATCTTTATTTATATAGCGCCTTACGTCAGCTGCAGCTGAGCCAAAGTGCTGGCCAACAGTGCAAGACAAACAGAGCCACATATAAAAAAACAAGATGGCAGTAGCTGCATTTGAAGTATCGTGACAATCCTGCCGCTTTATCTAACGCTGCATGTGCTTTGGCGTGAGAGATGATGGCACTGGTTTGCCTTATATTGTGGCTGTAGTAGGAAGTTTGAATGAGTAAAACAAGCCACTTTCTAAACTAGAAATTAGACTTTTTGGCATATTTTCCTTGATGCAAGATGCCTGTACATTCTTCAAAGTTATTCTTTGCTTCTGCCATGCTTTCAGGTGGATGCGCTCCGTCTGCGTCTGGAGGAGAAAGAGTCCTTCCTCAACAAGAAAACCAAGCAGCTGCAGGACCTGACGGAAGAGAAAGGCACTCTCGCCGGGGAAATCAGGGACATGAAGGACATGCTGGAGGTCAAAGAAAGGAAGATCAATGTCCTGCAGAAGAAGGTAACCATTGTCAAATATCATGGACTTTTCACCAAATTATGGCTGGATGATGAGTAGATTTGCGTAGGTTTCATTTGCAGTTCATTTTCCATGCAGTTTGTGTCCCAGACTAAACCAGTTACCATCAGCAAATACAACTCAGAGTGAGAACTCTCACGTTTGAGCGTTGTTGTCATGGGGAAAATGTCCATAGGAAAAAATCCTTGATTTTTCTGTCTCGCTGCCTACAGTGTGTGTGTGTGTGTGTGTGTGTGTGTGTGTGCGCGAGTGCTATAAATACTCCCAGTGATACTCTTGCTGTCATCCTGACCTGCTCATGCATCCTCTGTTTCCTCCACTTTAAAAAGTAGTTCCTCTTGCTGTAGTTATTTGATGATTTTAGGACACAAATTTTCTTGAAAATTGAAAAGTATATTTATGTTTCTTTCCAAACCACAGTAGATCCCCATGGGGGATTACGTCCAAGACCACATGCGAGTAATGGCGACGCCCATAAAAATGTCAATTTTTGGCAATGCTGTGTCAAGGGGTCACTATACGGCTCACTCCAGGGTGTACCCTTGCCAGAAGTCAGCTGGGATAGGCCCCAGCATACCCACGACCCTAGTGAGGATAAGCAGTATAGAAGACGGATGGATGGATCTACAAAGTGACAAAGTGACGTTTATGCGCTCGACCTTTGTGATCAACCGGTAGCTTGTGATCTGCTTTATATCATATTGGTACAGATTTACTGTGAATGAGTTGTTTTTTCTGCCAAAAAAAATGCCTATTTTTGGAGGATAAAAAGCACAAATAGTTTTTTTGTTTAACAAAAAGTCTACAAATTTGCAGAGATGTCAATGCTGAATCAGGAGTATTCAAGGATCCACTGTATTTGTTTCTGATCCACCACCATCCACCTGGTCTACTCCTCCGCAGATTGAGAACTTGCAGGAGCAACTGAGGGACAAAGACAAGCAGCTCAGCAATCTGAAGGACCGCGTCAAGTCCCTACAGACCGACTCCACCAACACCGACACTGCCCTGGCCACCCTGGAGGAGGCGCTGTCAGAGAAGGTAGAGCTTTCTACGTAACTGGCTGCCACTGTGCCTTTCATTCTAAGTGCTTCCTCTGCATCCTGTTAGGAGAGAATCATCGAACGTCTGAAGGACCAAAGGGAGCGAGAAGACAGAGAACGTCTGGAGGAAGTGGACGCCTACAAGAAGGAGAACAAGGACCTCAAGGAGAAAGTCAACAGCCTGCAGATAGAATTAACAGAAAAAGAGGTTGGTGCATTTTACATCTTGTGTCTTTACTCTGTCCTAACCCTTGTCCTTCTCCCATGTGTGCACCTTCAGTCCAGCCTCATCGATCTCAAGGAGCACGCATCTTCTTTGGCGTCTTCTGGCCTCAAAAAGGACTCGAAGCTCAAGTCCCTGGAGATCGCCATTGAGCAGAAAAAAGAGGAGTGCAGTAAGTTGGAGACGCAGTTGCAGAAGGTAAGTGTCATAATATGCACTTTGTTCACCTTTTGGCATCTACAACAGGTCTTCTCACAATGAACAATTAAGTCTCCATGTTCACCAGCGAAAGTAACAAAATGTTTATTGTCCAAAACTGATTGGAATGTTTTTGATCAGTGGTTCCCAAACTTTTTACAGTGGCGTACCCCTGAAGCCTTGTACCCCCTACTCCTGCACACTTCAAAATCATAAACCTGTTTACCTTCATTCACTTGAAATATTCAACATAATTAATTGGTTCATTCATTTTATAGTAATTCGGGGTGAATAGGTGTATTTTTCATGGTGATGTTTTGATAAAGTTTAACATGAGCACTGATAAATAAATACGTAATCATCCTACATATCTTTTATTCCTGTCTGATGTTGGCATCCTTCCGTTTGAATGGCTTGAATCTGAGCTTCATTTTGTTGTCCACTCATCACTCAAGACATCATTAATATTATGACAACATGACAACAAAATGGTTGTGTGAGGCTTGAAAATGTTAGTAATTACGCCATGAAAATACGCCATGAACGTGCCCACTTCCCTGTGGGACAAAAAGGAGCTCCCAACTAACCGCATTACATGTTTGTTTGTAAAAACAAAATTTCACTGTTCTAAAAAGTCACATTTGGAGTCCCAAGACCAGAAACTAGGCGAATAACTCTAGCTAGCTGCCGCCACTGATCAAACACGCTGGCATGGATTGGCTTAGTCTGTGTCAAGCTGTCAAATTGAAGCCATTGAGGTTTTACAGAATAGTGTTGATTCTCACGGCAATACGGGACAGTCAGCTCAATACAGGTGTTGGCAACCCTACGTGACACAGCACAAATGAAGGGTTTCCTGATTGTCTTCTCTGATTGGCTTTGAAAGGTATTTATCGGCATATACCGATCAGGTTTTTTTTAAAAATGGGCCGATACTAATCGGTGGCCAATTGATTGGAGCATCCCTAGTTCCCAGTAAAAAAAAAAGTGCTGTTAAAATGTCTAAATTCCAACATCAAGGCTAGTGCACTATTGTGAGACCTATTTCAAATGTAAAATGAAAAGAAGTTTATGACGTGATGGTATCTGTGACCAATGGTGCTCCTGTGAAGGACTGTGCTGTACATCCTCTCCACCCCGTTTGGTCCTCTGCATTTGTCTGTGCTGTGTTAAGATGTAACCATGAGTAACAAAGTCCTTCTGTTGTCTCCTGCCTCACACTGACTCCTAACACGTCCTCTCCCACCCCGTCCCCCCTACCCTGATCCCTCCTCTGACCTGCTCCCTCCTGTTGCAACGTAGCAAGCTGAGCAGCTTTTCAGTCACATGAACAATCCTGTAAGTTCCTCTCTTTTGAGCCACAACACGGAACGCATGAGGGCGTTGGAATATGACACATGGCCCCCGCCCGCCCGTCAGCACATGAGGCTCTGCTTCTGCCCCTACCCCCTCCACTCCTCCCTTCTGTCCCTACCCCGATGCATGTTGATCACTGCACTGTACTGGTCTACAAGGAGCTTCACATTGGGCAGCCTTCTGCAAGTGTTTGTGCTTGTCACGTCTGTGCTGAATTTGGTTTATATTCTATCATTATAATTCCTGTTTATATGAGCCATACATTGGGTGTGTGTATGTGATGCTGACAACAGGAGGTGTGACTGCCCAACAGTGAAGTATACAAGAACACATTTATTAATGTTATTTTGTGTATTTATTTTGGTTAATCTCTACGTACCGTATTGACCCAAATACACTCCTGATCACAATGTTAAGAGCAGTTGAAAAATGTCAAGAATGTACATTTTGCACTGTTGGATCTTAAGGAGGTTCTAAGTAGAGCTTTAAAATGCAAAAACAAGAAACGCGAGTGAGAGAAAAAGGAATTTATCGCAAAGACGCATTAAAGTGAAATAGGCTGTTCACCAGCTGAGCAAAAGTTTAAGACCATAGCTTAAAAAGCAACCAAAACCTCCCTAAAATAGAAATAAAATGTAAAAAAATAAAAAAAAGGAGTGAGTAATGAGTAGCTGTGCCATTGTTGTTAATCAGCTGAAAAATGGGTTTGGGCCTTTTTGTTATGCTGTTTTAGCTGAGTGGTGTGTATGAAAGGTGTGTATGGAAGTTGACCGTCACTACGTCACTTCAAGAAATAAGGCTGAGCTGTAAGCTAGTTTATCACAGCTGGCGCCGTTAACTATAAATGTCATTTTTGCCACTCTAACGTTGGCTTTCAGCAAATGGAAGAATGTAGAACATAATTACAAACAATATACAATACAATGTATTTAAGCAAAGTTGATGAATCATGTCAGGGACCCTTTAAACCGCTATTGGTTACAAATGCTAGCCAGCGGTGGTCTTCTCATATTTTTTTGGTCTTGCATTGAAGATATGATGCGCAGACGTGTGTAAATTTGTTGGGTTTGCATGACACGGTGGACCTTGTTGCATGTTGTCTCAGTGTTGTCACGCTTCTCAACTGTCTTCCGTGTGGTTAGCTGAAGCCTCAAGTGTGGTCGGACTTCACCACAGTGGTTTGGCGGAGGCTGTATTCTTGCACAACCTGTGTCCACGTGTGGCTGCTGCCGTGTGCTGTAACGTCGTTGGCAGTCATGCGGCATTGACGTTGTTTGCATTTGTGTGCTTGTTAATACACAAACACAGCCCAGTGTTCATACCGTGTGTGTGTGTGTGTGTGTGTGTGTGTGTGTGTGTGTGTGTGTGTGTGTGTGTGCAAAGTCAATCTAATTGGACCGTTACATTGAGCTAATTTATCGCTCTGTTCGTCTATGTAGATTGTCAGTCATCCAGGTCATGGTAATCCACAGAAGGTTGAATGGAGGCAACTGGACTCTTCTTGTTGGTTGAAGACGTTTCACCTTCAAACCAAAAAGCTTCTTCACTTCTACATTTTAGGTGTGGAGTTCCCCTCTTTATATGTGTCTGGTGGGTGTGTCCTGTGGGGATGTGGGGCCACTATGGGTGGTTGTTACAGCCCATGAACGACCCTCTTGCATAACGATGGGTGGTTCACCTGGCTGGTGGCAAAACAACTCCTTAGTGGCCATTGTTCCCTTACAACGTGACAATCTTCATCAAATGTGAAAGTCCCTGTCTGAACAAAGGAGGAGGTTTACACCATCCCCTGTCGACACACCCACCAGAGACATATAAAGAGGGAACTCCCCACCGAAAATCCTTTTGGATGAAAGGTGAAACGTCTTCAACTAACAAGAAGAGTCCAGTTGGCGCCATGCAGCCTTCTGCGTATCTCTCTGTTCAAGTAAATGAGCCAGCACCACAAATGACATCCTTGTCTTATTTACTCTACGTCTCTCATTCAGGCAGACAGATTGGAAGAAAGCAAGTGGACTAGATCATATGACCAATGTAGTGGCGCTTGGCATCACACTAACTCCATCTGTGCGTGTGTTTTGTGTGTGCGGGTGCAGAAGGCCCACGAGGTGGAGCATCAGTCGGGCCCCAGAGGGAACCCGGAGTACGTAGACCGAGTGAAGCTGCTGGAGAAGGAGGTGAGCTACTACAAGGACGAGGCCAGCAAGGCTCAGACGGAGGTGGAGAGGCTCCTGGACATCCTGCGGGAGGTGGAGACAGAGAAGAACGACAAAGACAAGAAGATCGCCGAGTTGGAAAGGTAAGATACTCAGGTCATTTTTACACGTGTACTACTTTATTGTCTGAGTGCTGCCAACTTTCATTGACGTGCACTCAGTAGCCACAACATTAGGTTCACATGCACAGTCTACAAAAGGCTTATGATGCCTTTAACAATATATGTTTATTGTGGTGTACTTTGCATTAGTGGGTAATGGCTTAGTTCATTTTCAGTTACATTACTCAGCATCACATGATAACATACACCTTCTCCATGTTTCCGCAAATGCCTATTCACTTCCCGTTTTAAACACATATACTGTATATATAGGAGGCAAAAAGGACAAGTAGAGATTGTAGACATCTTATTCAATAATAAAGAATAAATAAATAATACATAAATACAATTGACAGACATCGGACAGTAATAACAAATAAAACATAATAACTGCAGGATATATGATAAATGGGGGTGTCACGAGACACCCAACTCACGAGACAAGACGATGCATGAGATTGGGTCCAGGAGATGAGATTTTAACATTCATTTTTAAGAAAAGTACAAAGGAAAAATGTGATTGAACAATCTAACTTATTTTATTTAACTGAGTCACAGCTGACTTCATTATTATTATTTAAATAAATATATATTTTATTATTTAAATATATTTTTTAATATATTTATATTTTTTAATATAATTTTTTTTCCAAATGATGTATTTATAGGTAAAAATGTGCCTTTAATGTCAAGTCCCCAAAGTGAGCATTATTGTCTTTATAAAGGGAGATTTTTGATGCAACTAGGCGTGCTGTTCCTCACCAAGTGGGCAGTGTGTATATGGCCTATCATTGGAGGTTAAATCGTTTGGGGGATGTTGTGCACTTCATATTTCTTTACTGTATGTACTTTTGTCACTTGCACACTCACATATAAGCTCTTATACACTCCTGATCAAAATGTTAGACCACTTAAAAAATGTCAAGAATATACATTTTGCACTGTTGGATTTTAAGGAAGTTCTAAGTAACCACCATAAAAAAGAATTAAAATGTATGTATGTACAGTATGTACTTTATTTATCCCACAGCGGGGAAATTTACTTGTTACAGCAGCAAGACAAGTAAAGAGAACAGTGTAAAGAAAGCATAGTGTCTACAACATGGTTCAGGTGGTGCAGGTGTTGTAGAGCCTGACAGCGGTCGGTATGAAGGACCTGCGGAACCTCTCCCTCTAACACCGTGGGTGTAACAGTCTGCTGCTGAAGGAGCTGCTCAGGGAGACAACAGTGTCATGTAGCGGGTGAGAGGTGTTGTTCATGATGGATGTCAGCTTAGCCAACATCCTTACTAGCCAAAAAAGGTGTGAGTAATGAGTAGCTGTGCCATTCTTGAGGTGAAAAATGGGTTTGGGCATGCTTGATGCCAGTGTTTCCAGGAGGCTAGTGGGAATGTTGCGGTGGTGAAGATGGCTTCACGGAGGGCATCCACTGCCTGGAACTGATGTCCATTTTTGTAAACTTCCCTTGCCATCCATCCCCAAATATTCTCCATTGGATTTAGATGAGGGGAACACACAGGATGGTCCAAATAAGTGAGTTTATTCCTCTGGAAGAAGTCCTTTGTGAAGTACAGCATTGTCCTGTTGAAAAAGCCAGTCATTACCACACAGACGAGGGCCTTCGGTCTGCAACATCTCCGGGTGCCATTTGATGCCTCTCCAAAACCTGAAGCTCTATTGTTCCATCGAAGGATCATGATGGCTCCTCCTCCACTGTGCCGTGTGGAAAACATCCCAGGTGGGACCTCCTTGTCATGCCAGTAATGTTGGAAGCCATCAGGACCGTCAAGGGAGAATAAAACTTTCTTCACCTGTCAGTGTCTCGTGTTTGATGCTCTCCTGCAAATTCCAAACGCCCAATTTTGTGGCCTTTGAAGAGCTTTTTTCTTCTTAAAAGCCTTTGGCAGATGGTGTCTGATGGTTATTGGACTGCACTTGGCACCAGCAACAACCTTCATTTGGGCCGAGGATGGTCCCTTCGCTTGACGGACAGCCAATGGAATCCCCAGCTAATTTTTTTGTGTCGACCACTTGACTTTTTTGTTCCATGAGCTTCTGGATGTTTGAAGAAGTTTGAAATGACTGCGTCCGACCACAGCAGCAATGGCGCGCTGCGAGAGGCCTGGCTTATGCAGCTCAACAATCCCAAAGAGAGAAAGCTTTTTTGCCTTTGCCATGAAGAGATCATGACACATTTTTTCCCACATTTTTCCTTTTAAAGGCTGTGCTCTTAAACGTTTGATCAGATGATGAACAACCTATTTCACTTTAATGCTTCTTTGCTATAAATTGCTTATCTCACTCACTCCCATTTCGTGTTTTTACATTTTGAAGCTATACTTAGGACCTCCTTAAGATCCAACAGTGCAAAGTGTACATTAAAAAAATGAAATGATGTATAGCAGAGTTGTGCATCAGGTGGGTGATTTATCGGACGGCAAAGGAGTCAGTGCTTCCCCCCTAGGCAGGTGTCCCAGGTGTCTTCATGTAGTTGTTGCATTCATTTGTTAGTGAGCGGATTAATAAAGTTTTCTTCTTTACCATCCTTACCCACTTTCTCTGCCCTGCTCCTTTTTCTACCTCCACACCGACCTCTCCCTTTTTTCATCTTCCACCATCCGATTATTCCATCTCGCACCTCAGCCCCCCTCCTCCCTCTGCCCCTCGCCCCACCCCTCGTCCCGGTGGCAGAGCCCCCCTTGACCCGCTCCCCTCTGTGTCCGCCGCCCCCCAGCAGATAGGGGGCATGGTGTGGGACTTCCTGGGAAAGTGAGTGCTCTGCCCTGGCACTGGAGCTCTGCGGTTGCGGTCTGTGATTGGTGGATGTTTGTGTCAGAGTTGATGCTGGCGGTCACCTGACGCAAACATCCCTGCATTCATGTTTGACTTTTTTTTCTTGAATGTGTTTGCTTTGCAGCCTTAACTATATTTCTGAAGAAATATAGTGTTAGTGTTTAGTCTAATAAATTGGCCAAGAGAGTGTACTGCATGTTTACTTTGTTTTATTGACCATTTCATGAACTCTGAACATCGTGATACATTTTTAAACATTTTAGCAACGTTCTCTCCATAGAGCTGACTCCAGCACGCTTCCCCTTTTCATATCCTTCTCCCCCAGTCTCAAATCCCACCTTGATAACGTCACCCACTTTCTTCACCATGTGCTGCCCACCTCCCTGACCCCCTCATCATCACCCTGCCTAGCTTGCCCTAGCAGACATTAAGGGAAATGCTCAGCCCGGTGGCCTGCATGAATATCCAGGTCCACATGCTCAGTGAGTGGGGTGCTCTTGTAGGTATGGTCCAAACTCAAACGTCAGGTCACTTGTGTCCGACCAACCCCGCATCCCTAACCGGTTCTCTTCCCCCCAGCTCTCTCCGTCTGGCTCGCTTGTTGACTTCCCTTTCTCTGCTCCCAAACTCTTTTCCTGTTCTTTGACCCGGCTGATCTTTGCCTGTCTGACTGCATGTCTGCCTCCCTCAGGCCTGGCAGCAGATGCACACGGTTCAGAGTTTTCAGGGAAAGTGCATCCTGCATTCACTGGGCGCTGTCACTGGCGCCCATTCAGTCTTCAGTGATGTCAACTTAAGCCCCTTTTCCACCAAGTAGTACAGTTCAGTTCACTTGTTTTGTCCTTTCCCTTGTCAAAGGTTACCAGTCGTAAAGGTACTAATGAATTTCAGTTGAATTTCACTAATATACTGTATTTTGTATTCATTGTTATGACCCAGGGGAACACAACATATTTAAGGAGGAAACAGGAGGCGGGAAAATCAAGTTTATTGATAACTAAAAGAAAATAAATGAAAGACCCCTCCCATACCCAAAGAAAAAGTCCTGATGCGTCAGCCCAAACAAACAAAAGGACAGTGAGGTGAACAAGCCAACCCTCTACAGGACTGTCGTCCTGTCACCTCACCGCTACCCCTAAATCAAGAAAAAAGACACCACTAAAACCCCTAAACAAACCAAAACCGAAAACAGGACATCCGGTCAGACCATGAAAAACAAGAACTAAAAACTAACGGAAGAAAAAGAACCCCAGGATACTCCTCAGGAGCATGACGAGGTGGAAAGGAGCCTGTAGCAGGAGCAGCACAGACAGTTGTGTCATGTAATGATTCAAATTCATCACTAGGGGTATAACTTTTTCACTTCCGATACAATACCAGTGTTGCAGCCTTGAATATCGTCCGATACCCATATTGAGCCGATATCAACACGAATCATACTGTACATACTTAAGACTTATTTTGTAGTGTGGAATGTTAGAAAAGCTTTGATCAAGGGATCTTATTCAAACAGAGAACAACAGCTTACAAAAGTACCCAATATCGGTGATTTCAAATGCAGCCCGATATAATCCGATATTGTTTTTTTTCCTGACATCGGCCTGATATCAGTATGGGATCGGGACGTCCCTACTGGTGACTACTAGTCACAATAAACAAGTCCCAATAAGTCGGTGCTAGTCATTAAAGCCAAAAACAAGGTACATATTGAACCACAATGATGCTGTACTGCTACACCCCGAGAAGCCAATTAAAAGTCAGTTTTCCACAATATGTCACCTCCAACAATGTCCAAAAAAGGACAGCCGGACAACGGTGCCTTTTCTCAAACAAAGCTTGTCAAGGGCCAAGAAGGGAAAAAATAAAATAACGTGTCAAATGTCTTCCATTGCTGTCACACAATTTATCTGACCCACACAGCCCGCAGGAGATTAGGGTTTAAATCTCCCAATGTGTACAGTCGTCCGTCGTTTATAGCGGCTAATTGGTTCCAGACTTCACCGCAATAAATGAATTTCCACGATATAGGATTCAATGTTAATAAATTGAATATTTCTGTCGTTAGAGCAGAGAAAATGCAGTTTTTAACATTATTAGAGCTCCGTGGACATGAAGTAACACCCCTATAGTCACCTTCACACTCCTATTATTCTCTGTTTACAACACTTTGCGCAACTCTTATGCTGCAGGGACTTGAGAAGCTGGCGAGCTAACCAGTTAGCCTCAAACTTATTTCTTCTTAGCTTAAGAAGTTAAAAACGTACCACTTCCACATGGGATGGGAGGAGAGCTTTTTTTCACTCTGTCACGTGGGATATGCCATGGCTGTGACTTCATGACTTCTTGCAGTGTTAAGGTAATGTTTTGTAAGCTGTTTTGTGTCATTACTGCCGCCTAGTGACCACAATACTACACATCACTTGTATTTACGTATGTTCTAATAATAGACCATAGTCTTCCACAAAACAGCCATCATTTATTCATTAATTTATGGAAAACCATGATATAGAGAGGGAGTGATAATGGAAGTGCGATATTGCGAGGTATGACTGTAGTTGAAACTGATACTGTTTGGTGGAAACATGACTTGAGTGTGTTTTCTCTTTTATGTGCTGATGTTCTGGTTTTAATGTCTTCTTGTCTTTTGTTGTTTTTTGATTTCATTGCTGGTTTCCAACGTGTTCCCCACTTGTCCTGTCGTCCCTTCTTCTCTTCTACCACCCACCCCACCCCGACCCCCACCCCCCGTGTACAGTCTGGCTCCCAGGTAGGTAACACCCTTGCCCCCCTCCTCCACTGCTCTAACTTCATGTAAGTGTCTTCCCATTATTAACATATTAACATGAGGCCATCACTTTGTGTGCTTTGCTGTGCTTTCATGATTGGCACCATAACTGTTTTCCAAATGTGCCTAATCCATACCTCTGCTTACAAGCACTCCTGCAACACCTCCTTACCTCTTATCAAACACCTGAAGAGTGGCAGATGAATGGCTAACTTGTGGTGTTTGGCTTGAGCTGCTCCTAAGGATGTGTGCTTCCACAGGCAAGGAGGCAAAGAGCAGACCAAGAAGGGCTCCAACATCAAACTAGGACCCCAAGGGGACAAGAAAGGCTTGGGACAGGACGGCCGTAAGGACAGCTCCTTGGAGGGCGGCCACCACTCCAAGGTGTGTTTCAACATATCTCACCTGGTCCACCCTCGCAGGAACTCATAATTAGAGGCCGACCAATGTGGGGTGTTAGGGACCAATGCCGTACTGATATTGGGGGCTGAAAAAAGCTGATATCCAATATATCGGGCGATATCCGATATAATGGCCAATAACAGATATATCGGATGCGTCTGTGTAGGCTCTCAGTCGTACAGGAGTTGTCCATCGAGGAAAAGGCTTCTTGAGACGTCATCTGTACTTCTGTGAAGAATGTGTCGGACGTTTCGCTCCTCATCCGAAGAGCTTCGTCAGCGAACTAATAAGTGCTGGTAGCCTAGGCCTTCGGATGAGGAGCGAAACGTCCGACACATTCTTCACAGAAGTACAGATGACGTCTCAAGAAGCCTTTTCCTAGATATATCGGATGATATATCATATCTAAAAAAAACAAAACAAAAACAAAAGACAACTAAATACATTACTTGGAACATTTTCGACATGATTTGAAAGAAGACATGAACTTGTGAATGTATGAGCCCGTGGAAATCTTGCATGGAAGTATGAAGTCAAGTGTGTATACCCTGTATCTTTATGTCACTTTAGACGCTGTCTTATATTAGTTGATGGTAGACATGTGGATTAACCGTTGCATCTATCTTTATCTGACAGAGATGCAACTTGCACGACGTTAAAACGCTGTAATAGGCACTCTAAAACTTGCGTGAAAAAACTAGAATGTTGGCCTTGATGAGCCCTGACAGCGTGTTTCTGCAAGGATGTTATTCTCATGGGGTTGTTTTACAAAGTCACAGCTTACCATAGTGTAAAAAAAGCACTTTATTTTGTTGTCTTCTGTGCTGCAGTCGAGTGAATGTGACAGGAAGAGCTGCACCTAACTGGTGTGTGTGTGTTTGTGTGTGAGGGGGAGGGGCCAGCACAGAGACAAACAGGAACGGAGGAACAGAATCAATTTATCGGTCACATGTTCACAGATGTTGATCGGTGATGCGCCATAATCGTTTGGGCTCTACTTGTAATGTCTGTCAACCAGCTAGAGGACCTGATGAACACCCTGGAGAGGACGAGGCAGGAGCTGGATTCCACCAAGCAGCGTCTGTCGTCCACGCAGCAGTCCCTGCAGGAGCGGGACAGTCACCTGACCAACATGAGGCAAGAGCGCAGGAAACAGCTGGAGGAGATTCTAGAGATGAAGTGAGTGGTTTTATTCATGGATGGAGAAACGTTAGCACAGATGTGGTGTTTGTTGTTTGCACACTGGCTTATAACCGGACAATTGTGGGGGGGTTGCTATCATTTGTGGTGGTTAGGGCAAGTGTAATTTAAATTGTAATTGTAATTTAAAAATGAAATAAATCCTGTAAATGAAGGCACATTACATTTTTTTCTTATTTTAATGTACTGTATGCTATTTGGACAAAATATATTATACAGTATGTGTTTCTATTTATCTCATTTATTTATACTGCCTTATTTTTTTATTATTATATTATAAATTATTTTACATTATCAACATTTGATTATTATTTTTTGATTATTTAAAATTATTATATTAATTATAATAGTTGTTTAATATTGCTGGAATTACTTGTCTTATATATTATATAGTAATAAATAAAAACATATTTAAAAATATATGTAAAAGCAATATTATACAGCATGTGTTTACATTTATTTATACTGCCTTATTTTTGTAATTATTATATTTTATATTATTTTATACTGTCAACATTTTAGTATAAAGAAAGTATAAAGAGGAGTATAAAGAAAATATAATTAAAAATATAATGAATAAAATTACTACATTATTATTATCTCATTTAGTTATATTTTTTGTAGTTATTAAGTCTTATATGATTTTTATATTATCAACATTTGTTGTTGTTTTTTACTTATTAGAAAATATTATTTAAATTAGTAAGTTTTAAAAATGATAATAATTGATTGGTGCACAACCTCAAGTGAATCCATGCTAGCACAGTCTTGTAGCACACACATCAAACAGCCACAGACATTTGTGGGGACACGAGCCAGTCTCGTCTCTGCAGTGAAAAGTCACACACAACTCGTCACGTTTTAGTCATCAAAGAGCCATGTTTGTCCCATCACCGTCTCATTTTTGTCATGAAAAAAAGGTTTGTCAAGGAAAAAGTGTCGTCATTGTTGATGGAAACACCACTGCAGACATCCTCAAAGTTTTATAGTCATTAGACAAATGCTCAATGACTTCTGGAATGTTAGTTGCTAAGTCTTGCCCATGCCCCCTGCAAAAACATTTCGCTTGCAAATTTGACACACACCCTAATGAGCATAAGCGCTTTAGAAAATGAACAAATACATGATTATTATGAACTTTTTCAGACAACAAGCTCTGCTGGCGGCCATTAGTGAGAAAGATGCGAATATTGCACTGCTGGAACTGTCTGCCTCCAACAAAAAGAAGACCCAAGAAGAGGTGATGGCCCTCAAGAGGGAGCGAGACAAACTGATGCACCAACTGAAACAGCACGTCAGTACTACAACACAGTTCCCTCCAATGATGAAATGCTATTCACACGTGACATACCTTGAATGATTCATGCTGTGCTCGTGTCCGACAGACTCAAAGCAGAATGAAGCTGATAGCTGACAACTATGAAGATGAACAATACCATCCACATGGTCCACACCACGCCCAGCCCCAGGCCCCTCACCCCCAGCCACAGCCTCAGACCCAGTACCCCCACCCAGCCCACGCCCAGCAGGTCCCGTACGCACACGCCCCTCACATGCAGCACACGCAGCACCCGCAGTCCGCCCCGCAGCACCCTCACCCGCAGCAGCCGCAACTTCAGTACCCTCACAGTCAACATCCGCAGCACCCGCAGCAGCACCCTCAACCGCCTCCCCAGCATCTGCAGCATCAACAGCATCCGCGCCCCCCACAGCCCCAACATCCGCACCAACAGCACCTCCAGCATCCGCCGCAGCACCCCCACGGGCATCCCCCGCCACAGCACCCGCATCCCCAGCACCCCCAGCATCCCCAGCACCCACATGGTCCTCCCCAACAGGGGCCCCACCCTCAACATCCGCATCCCCAGCACCCTCAGCACCCCCAACATCCTCAGCATCCGCAGCACCCTCAGCATCCCCAGGGCCCCCACCACGGCCAGCATCCACGACACCCGTCGCCCCATCATCGTGGAGGGCCGGGCCGAGGACCCCCACACGCTGGTCACCGCCCTTCCCCGGACCAGGTTGGATGTCTCTCTGTCATTTGTGTTATTAGGTGCATACACCCCGACCGGCCACAACACACGAGGTACATCTAACCAGCGCTTTTATAAATATAAATATAAATATAAATATAAATATAAATATAAATATAAATAGCTGGATATACTTTAAAGTGGTCATGAGGCTATGTTATAGAAATGAAAGTAGTCAACATTTTCCTGTCAAGTTTCTCATGCACTCCAGATCATTCAAGTTAAAAACTTTATGTTGTTATATATGAAATGAGTTACTTGTGTAGGGTGGCTTGAATCACCTTAAAGCCTGTTTTATGCGTTCCGCATCCACGAGGTCCGTGCGGACAAATGAAGTCATTTTCATACCCACGCCCCCTCGAGCGGCCCTTTTCATGTGGAAAATTCCCGCTCCGCACACCTCCAAATTTTTCTAACTACGCGGATGGAGACACGCGGTAAAACATGGCAGACGAGCAGGAGATCCTCGCAGCTGAAGTACAGAAATACGTTGTTTGTTTATTATTTTCTTTTCTCCGTGTTCAGCATGCCTTTTGTAAGCACATTCTCCTGCCGGGGTACAAGTTCCTGTGGTGGCAAGAATGACGAGCTGCGATTGCAGCACTCCTACTCAAAGGACGAGTGGACCACCTTCTCTTCCTTTTCTGTCGCAGCAGCAAATAAATACACCACAATTCCTCTTCTTCAAGAAGTAGACGCACAAGTGTCGCCATGTTGGAAGTCAAGTAAACAATGGCAAACTTCTTCCGCTCTAGTTTAGTATATCATGCTAGATGCGTGTTTCCGATGCACTGCCCCCTGCAGTTTGGGAGCAGACGCCGCACGGAGTATAAAGTCACACACGGTCCCTCGAGCGGATTTCCACGCGGCTCGTTCGAGCGGAACGTATAACCCAGCCTTTAGAGACTCGGATAAGCGAAAGAAGAAGGCTGTATGGATGGATGGATGTTATGTATCATGACTTTTCACATTAAGACATAACAGCCCCTGTCCAATTATCGCCTGCGTGCAATGAATGCCCTGTCTTCACTGTAGTTTAGTTCTATAATTACAGCATTTGTGTGTTATATAGGGGTGTCACAAGATCTCGTGAGTTTAAAACATGACAAGATTTCTTGTTCAGAAAAAAACGTATCTCATGGGTACCAGGCCTGGGATGATAATTTATTATTATATTATTATTAATTAATAACACAATAAGTGAAGATGAAGTGGATAATCAATAAATGTGCCATGTGCTTACTACGGTTGGGAATCTCTGGCCACCTCACGATTCGATGCGATTGCGATTCAGAGGCCTGCGATGCGATGATAAAACGATTATCGATGCATCTCGACGCATCTTTTTTGTGATCAGTAGTTTTTCTATATATAATCTCTTTTTACTCACTGCGTACGACTAAAACAAAGCACATGAAACAGTTGAATTTCCCGGCGCTATTTGACATTTCTAAATCGATCGTGTTATTGACATTTATGAATGGATTAATAACTGTCATTGTCCGCATCGTGATGCGTCTAAGAATCAATCATTTCCCACCCACCCCTAGTGCATACGTGCCTCCAAACAGGCAGGAAGAGGATTCACTCTGTGCATTGCTTTTGTTTGTTCCATAGAACACCGGCATGAACGGAGTGAGCCCCTTTGTCAGTCATACAGTCGCTTTGTCTCGGTGGGTGGAGGCAGAGTGTAGGAGAGTGTAGCCTTGTGAGGAACAATGCAAGGTAGCATAGTAGAAATGAAATGAGTAGATTGCAATATATTGTCATATATTTTTAAAATATTTTTCTTTGTACTTTTCTTCAAAGTGATGTTAAAATCTTGTTTTTTTTTTTCGATCTTGTAGACCCAATCTGGTGAAATGATTGTCTGGAGACGCCCCTCATATTATTTCATGCCAGATATGCAGTACATTATTAACGGCTTGTCTTTTTCTCCCCATGCTTCACACCCAACAACAGGATGACGAGGAAGGCATATGGGCGTAAACGTTGCTATGACAACCAAAGTTCCAACATTGCTTGGAGGGGTGAGATGAACTTACTAGAATTTGCTGTGTGTTTTTCTGTGGCTGATCGTTGTTGTTTTCTTGTTGACCAGATGATTGATTCAGTCTCTACTGGGGGAGCACAGCCAAACATTTGTCACCTGCACTCGCCAAGGGAAACTTTCTTGTTTTTCTTTCTTTGGTGATGACTTTTTTTGTGGAGGGGAAGAGGAGAGTGTGCAAAGTCAGGCTGGGAGACTGACTGAAGAGCAGGTACAGTCAGGAGCTGAATATGGTTGTTCTTTGTGCACACAAATCTTTTGTTTGATCTAAAATGAATAATTGATACATGTTATAGCATAGAAGTTTGTTATAGTGGTTTTAGTAGTTGTTGAGGAGCTACACGTGCACCTCTCACATTCCAGAAACCATTTTTATTGCAGTATATCATCGCAAGGGACAAGACTATCGAAAGTAAACTTGGAAACACTTTTGAGTTGTCAGTGAACAGCTCGTACAGTCATCACTCGTTTATCATGGTTAATTGGTTCCAGACTCGACCACGAGAAGTGAATTTCTGCCAAGTAGGATTCAGTATTAATACAGAATATATACTGAATATTTTGGTAGTTAGAGCATAGAAAACCTGTTTATGACTTTCTAAATATGGGTCCTGACATTATTAGAGCCCTGTAGACGTGAAATAACACCCCTGTAGTCACTTTTACACTCCTGTTATTCTTTTACGTCACATTGCTTGGGCTACAGGATCACTGCAGGGACATAACAGATGTCCACCGCTAGCATAGCAAGCTAGCGAGCTAAATAGTTAGCCTGTCCAATTTACTTATTCTAAACTGTATTGTATAAGTATTTTAAGGACAAAAAAAACCCCAAAACTTACCACTTCCACACGGAATGAGAGGAGAGCCTTTTTTTACTCGATCTCAGCCTTGGTTTGTCCGTCTCAGCTATGGCGTGTTTGTCTCAGCCACGGCACGTCCGTCTCAGCTATGCCGTGTTTGTCTCAGCCATGGCATGTCGGCTGGGCTCTTCTGGCTCAGTAGCCAGTCTCCATGCAGTGTGAAAGGTAATGTCATCTAACGTCATGTCTCATCACATTACTGATGCCTCGTGACCACAATATTACATATAACTTGTATTTCTATATTTAAGGACTAATAATAGGCCATAGTCAACCACCAAACATCCATCGTTTATTAATTTGTTTTTTTTTTTTTTTATGTGATCTAGTGAGGGAGCGATATTTGAACTGCGACATAGTGAGGATGACTGTATAGCAGTATAGATGTATAGCAGTATAGATTTACTAGCCACTGAAAATGAGTCACCCCACAGCCACAATAGCTACGTAGATAGCTGGCAACACATGTGAGTAGCAAGCCAGTTGTCTTGGTCTGGGGCTGCATGAGTGCTGCCTGCACTACTGGAGCTGCAGTTCATTAGGGAACAACATTGTGAAAGAGAACGTGGCCCGCATGGCAGTTTTCCAACACGATAAAGAGCCTTGCCTTTGGATGCTAAAAGGGTACCAAATCTTCAGCGTGACTTTCATGCTCTTCTCTAGGTGACCTTGGAGCAGAAGACCTTCTGACCTACAAGAGCAGAAAGACAGGATTGGAGAAGATAAAGAAAGACCTTCCCTCTTCTTCTCACATGTTTCTGCCTCAAAGGTCACCTCACCTTCCACCTGCTGAGCAGATCACATGACTGTCACCCACCTCTTCCTATCTCCACGTTCTCCCCCGTCCTGGTGGATGCTTCAAGGTCACATCCTCCTTGTGTTCTGGTTGCCTCCACCGTGTCTTGATCTTCACTGCCCTGCTGACATCTGGCCCTGCTTCCTGACGACTGTGAGCCCTAAGGAGTATCTCTGAGATAACACACACACACACACTGACCTCTTTCTTACCTTTTTACTGGTCCCACCTTCTTAGAGTTGTGACCCCAGCTTCTTTTCACCTTCACCTCACCTCATTTCAATCAGACGTAGTGAAAAACAATCTATGCAGCCGTGCGTTGTGGCATGAATCCATTCGTTAGTAACCAATCAGAGCGGGTAAGGAACGTACCAATCAGAGACTATGCACCTCCTCTTCTTTAGTTTTTTTAACCCACGGTGCTCCTGCTGGTGCTCCATCCTTCAGTGGTGTCAGCTTGTGGCGGGGCTACGGAAACATCTGTTTGCACATGCAAAGCCACAAGGGGGCGCTTGGAGAACACTTCGCATAACCAGGTGGAGGTGACCTTCAGTACATGTTTCCACCAGTAGGCGGTGACACCTCCCCTAAATATGCTAGTGGTGACCTGTTAAAAAATAAACATGTACACATTTCTATGATAGATATATTATACATAGAGAGAGAAATCTATAGTGCGTCTATATGTGGTGAGATTTCAAACTGACAAGATCAAATGTGGTTTTTTGTCCTTTATGCTTATTTTTATAAGTGGGTGGAGGGCACATTGTAACATTCAGCAAAACAAAAAAAAAGCGTTAAAGGCTATCTGAGGCTGCGTTCACATTGTGTGATTCGGTTCAAAGGTGCGTTTGCTCCACGAGCACAAGTGTGAACGCCATCATCCAAACCCTGATGTGCACCAAACAGGCACTTGCTAGTGGACACCTGAGCGCAAATGTCAACACGACACCGAGCAAAGACACAAACGTGTTAAAATGGCAGCAAAAAACATGCACTGACCAAAGAAATACACTTTACAGGAATAAAAGCAAAAATATTACCAAAAAAAGTTGTAATTCTGCAAGAAAATAATGTGTGAGTAATGTTGCAACACAGAACAAAAAAATGTATATGTGACGTCACAAGAACAACGATTGCTAATAAAGGTTTGATTCCACAAGAAAAGTTGCGATATCACAACAAAAAAAGTCATCATTTGACAAAATTAAAGTCATGATATTGCAAGAAAAAGAATAAAGGCTAAATATTACAAGGCTACAGGTGTTAAATTACAACAAATGGGTTGTTTACAAAATAATAAGGTTGTAAAAAAGTTTTAATTACGTAAATACAAGACCAAAAATAAATAAATAAAGTCATACAAGGGAAAAAAGTCATAATTTTACATGAATAAAATAATATTACAAAAATAATATTATAAAAATATGATAAAACTCAGAATTTTAGAACAATAAAGACAAAATGTGACAAGACTACAGGTGTTATATTAAAACAAATAAGTTGTTTGTTTACAAAAATAACATTGTAATATTACAAAAAAGGTTGTAAAAAAGTTAAAATTAAATACAAGACCAAAAATAAATAAAGTCATACTATTACAAGAAAAAAAAGGCATAATTGTACATGAATAAAGGCAAAATATGACAAGACTACAGGTGAGATATTGGAAACAAGGTTTTAATTAAATACAAGACAGACAAAAATAAAGTCATTCTTTTACAGGAAAAAAGTCATTATTTTATGAGTAAAATAATATTACAAGAAAAAAATCTGAATTTTGCAAGGCTAATGGCTCCATATTATGAGACTGAATATGTAATATTGCAACAAGTAATTATTTTATAAAAATAACATAATATGACAAAATGATAAGTTATGATAAGTAGTATCACAACAAAAAAGTATTGCAAGAGAAAGAAGTGGTAACGTGGGATGAATGGAGGCTTGGATAAGTAAAAAATGAATAATCGAAGAAAAAAGTTAAATATTATCGGACTAAAGAATGAAGTTTTTCATTTCAATAATAAAAAGACACTTTTAGAAGAAGTAAATGTATTTAAATAATAGGTATGGAAGTTTCAGAAGAAATACATATATATAAATAATATAAAATATATATGAAAAATGGGTATGGAAAAGGTACGTGTCTCTCTATGTGACATCTTGAATTAAAAAGTCTATTTTAAAGCTTTTGCTGTTGGTCCGTTGTGGTGAAGGGGGAGCTGAACCAAAAGTCAAAGCTGTCAATGTAACGGTGGATCTACGTTCCTACCCTCACCTATGGTCATGAGCTTTGGCTAGTGAGCCAAAGGACGAGATGGTGGGTACAAGCCTCCGAAATGACTTTCTGCCGAAGGGTGGCTGGGTTCTCCCTTAGAGATAAGGTGAGAAGCACTGTCTGACCGGTAGGAGGCCTCAGGGAAGACCCAGGACACGTTGGAGAGACTATGTCTCTCAACTCACCTGGGAACGCCTTGTAGCTGGAGAAAGGGAAGTCTGGGCTTCCCTGCTTAGGCTGCTGCCCCCGTGACCCGCCTTGGATAAGCAGAAGAAGATGGATGGATGGATGGATAGTTTTGCTCCGGACCAAAGTGCCGAACCACAAGTGTGAACGCAGCCTTAAATTGACAATTTGGGAACGTTTCGGAATCATTTTCAGGTCTATCTGTAAGTGTGTGGGGTGGGGGTCCCTGAGGAGAGACTCACTGTCCCACACCAAGAAAACCTCTTGACCCATTAGAGCAGGGGTGTCCAAAGTGCGGCCCACAGCACATTCTAAAAATACAATTACAGAAAAAAAAGAGCAAAAAAAGTGCTTTTGGTAAATGTTGGTGCTAATAAGACAAAGCTTAGGGCTCATTCATGAATGCACGTGTGCTCCTCAACTCAATACTTCAGCTTGTCCTCTAACAAGGAGCGCAGCGGCGAAATTCCCATATTTTTATGAGCAGAGTTTAAAATAGTGATGTGTGATACCACTGATTTAGACTGAAGTATCCAAAGTATGGACATTTTCATTTGAGAATTGTTTACAGCGCATGACGAGCCGGTATCGGAAGTATTGATATTCAGTGTTTAAAAGGTCTTGGAACGCGTGTTGGATTGGCTTGAGCCTCGTGTAATAATAATAATAATAATAATAAAAAAAATAAAAAATACCCAAATGGCCTTTGATGTTTTATTGTGAGTATCTGGACACCCCTGAACTAACTAACACAAAAAGAAAGAAGAGCATCAGCGTCAGATCGATGCGTGAGGATGATGTTGATTTTTTCCGTGTGTGTATTTTCTGGTGTTGTGCTTTTGGTAAAAAAACAAACAAAAAGAGTGTTGACATTGAAACATCGTATGACTGAATGAGACTGTTAGCAAATCCTATTGATTGGCCAAGTCTTGCTTGTTGTACGTACTGTATATATAACGTACATATTTCATCTATATATCAATGTATGTGTCCAATCTTCCATCAGTGACCAACAAGCTCCTGGTTGTGTTTACGATTCTATAAGCAGAAGAAGAAATACGAAGAAGAAACGCATCGGCTCCTCTTTCTCTTCACCTTAAAGGAGTTCGAAGCCTCCCTCCTTTTTTCAGGTCCTTATCCGGTGAATACTTGAAGTAGGGGCTTCTCCTACCGTGAAAAATCAAAATGTCCTTTTCCATTCGTGCTGATGACGACGATGTGCCAACGGGGTGATGAAGGAAGGAAGGAAGGATGTCAAGATGATCTTCCTCCATGTGAAACATGCTCAACATAATCACTGTGAGCCACGCCACTAACGTCATTTGCTTTTCTACAAGTACATGCATATGTTCATTTTGATATTCGGTTAGCTTTATTTTTGCTATGCTTTGGTGTTGAGGCAGACGCGAGTTTGTGTACGTAAATAAATGTGAGCAGTAAAGCCACCATCAACGTCCGAGCATGCTGAATGATGTTGGATTGTTTGTCACATCATTTCCCAATCAGGGGCGCGCGTGGTTTCCCGCCACGTGACGTCACCGTCTGACTCTCATTTATACGCCGGCCCCACCCCCCACTTAGTAGACATCCTGTGCAGTTTTGTCAGAGTGCAGCATGTTTACTGGGGTTACTGGTCTAAGTGTGACGAGTGTGTGCGTGTGCGTGTGCGTGTGTTGCTTGTAATGCGTAAGAGGAACGAGGAATATAAAAGAAAGCGAGTGGGGGGGGGGGGGGAGTTATGACAGAAGCATGGATACTCTGTGATGTTTCCTGTTTTTTTTTTTTTTTTACAAAAAAAAAAGAAAGCCAGGAGGCTGTCCTCTGTGCCCCAGTTTGATATTGTATGTGATGTAAGACATGTAATATTAATATTAATATCAGTGTTGGCCAGCTTGTTTATATCCATCACAATAAAAGTGACTTTCTTTCTGTCTATTCTTGCTTATCTTTACACTTTACACACTACTTTTATATTTCTTTATACAATAATACAATATTTTCCGTGGCATCATTTTTAATTATTAGGGCGTTGTACAATTGTTATAAATTATGTTGGAATATATTTAAATATATATATATATATATATATATTTTTATTTATTTATTTATTTATTTATTTATTTATTAGGACATTGTACAATTATATATTACATTATAATGTATTTTTATATATTTGCTATAATTCTGTTGTTTTTATTTGAAAGTATTTTTCTGTTTCTTAATAAATGACATGAATTTATAATGTATTTTCATATTACATTTATCATTTAGTTTTTATTTAATAGTATTTTTTTTTTTTTTTTGGCCGGCAGTGGCTCAGGTTGCAGAAACCAAAAGGTTGGCCGTTGGAGGCTCGCTCCCTCCACCCAGTCACTGTTGTTGTGTCCCTGGACAATCACTTCACCCACCTTGCCCCCAGTGCTGCCCACACTGGCGTATGAGTGGGTATGAATGTTTGGTGGTGGTCGGAGAGGCCGTGGGCACAAATTGGCAGCCACAGTTCCGTCAGTCTACCCCAGGGCGGCTTTGTCTACAGACGTAGATTACCACCACCAGTGTGTCACTGAGGAGTGAATGAATGATGGCTTCACTTCATTGTGAAGCACTTTGGGTGCCTTGAAAAGTACTATAAAATCAAATCTGTTATTGGTACATTGTACAATTATAATATACTATGTTACATATTTTTATATAGTTGCTATATTTCTAATTTTGTTTTCATTTAATAGTAGTTTTCCATTTCTTAACACATTGTACAACTACATATTTTATCATGTATTTTAGATTCATAATTGTTTTTTTATTTAATAGCATTTTTCTATTTATGAGGACATTGTGCAATGAGTATATATTATAATTTATTTTTATATATCTATATTTATAATTTTGTTGTTTTATTTAATAGCATTTTTGTATTTCTTAATACATTGTACAATTACATGATTTTATAATGTATTTTTATGATTTTGTTTTTATTAGTATTTTTACATACATTGTCCATTACATATTATTTTACAATGTAATAAAATTAGTATTTTTTAAATAGTATTTTTCTCTTTATTAATACATGTAACGATTCAATGTCGATTTATATAGTTGTATTAAATAATTCAAATATGTTTTAGGTATATTTTATGACTAATAAACTAATTTAATAATAAATGTATTTTTTAATGTATTATTTATTTATAATCTATTTTCCATACGTAGGATTAGGATTAGGATTAGAATTGGATGTTATTGTCATTCTACATGCAGGAGTACAGGGTAACAGAAAGTGATTTATTTCGCATTTAGTCCAGCGTGTGGCAGTCAGCACCACATGTTCTAATGCTCATTGCTGCCACCTACGGAACTGGAAGGGAACAGCATCACCTGACCAAGCAAATCACAGGAACAGGAAAAAATGTTGAAGAGGAATGCTGCCAGAACCTCCAAAAAGTGTAGAAGCCAAAGAAAGAGGTGCTCTTTGGAAGAGGGGCAGGAAATCACAAAAAAATGCAAAAATCCAAGGCACTCGACAGGAACAGGTTTCAACTCTTTGGGCCTTGGTGGAGGTCTACTGAGTTTGAAGTTGGCGTCATTTGAGGAAGCCGTCCAGCCAGCGGTGTCCCCTGTCCGAGAGCCAGTAGCTCGCCGTGGCCGCCACAGCTCCCATGAACAACGCCGTGTAGACCACATCTCCTTTGGCTGCCAGCGTGGCCAAAGCACACAGCACAACCCCGAAGAACATCTGCTGCAGCACCTCCACCTCCTCATGCTTCATGTCTTCAAACACACCTTTCTCCTGCACACCTGCACAAGAGCAAATGCATTTTGTTTGTGCCTCACTTGGCGGATGGTGCTTCTTCTTCACGCACATGCTGTCTTCCAGGATGAAACCTCCAACACACGAGCACATCTCATCCAGACCAGGACAGGCTAGAACCTGATCACTGCATTCCTCAATATCTGAGCAACACATCCCGTTATAGATGTCTACCTTCATACCTTAGGTGGCGCTATGCAGCCCTTCATCCCTTTTGGATGCCACAGTCTCATAATGTTTGTTAGTTAAGGTACTTAGCTTGTCTTTCATCTTCATGAGTAAACACCTATAATATCATTTTTATAATGCATGTCATTATTAGAATATACATTCAATAAAATGTGAAAACATTCAACTCTCCCTTAATTGAGTCAACTTTGAAATGTAATACTAAATATTCACATTGGAACTATTTACTCATCATCTATTTGAAGACCAATGCATGTACAACATAGAGTATAGGGATTTTTTATTAAATTTGTATTCATGTAACGCCATTTTTATTGATTTCATGGAATTTTTTATTGATTTTATGTCATTAATAATGACATTTTTATTTATCTACTGATTTTCAAATTTGTTTCACAGCATTTTTAAAGAAAGGCTGTTTAATTTTTTCATGGCATTTTGAATGCCATCTTTATTTACTTAATTTTTTTATTTATTCCATGGGATTTTGTTGATTTCATGGCATTTCGTTTTTGTATTTATTTCATGGAATTGTTATATTTTATGACATTTTTAATAGCCTTTTTATTTTATTTCATCATTTAATCTGGCATTTTTATTTATTTCATGTAATAGTTACTGTTTTTTTTTTTTTTACTTATTTCATGGAATTATTTTTTTTTATTTTATGGCATTTTTAATGTCATTTTTATTTATTTCATAGAAATTGTATTTATTTCATGGCATTTCAATTGCCTTTTTTTGTGGAATTTTTAATTGAATCTTTATTTACTTAATTACTAATAATTAATAAACATCAGGAAATAAAAGGCCATTAAATAACAAAATAATACAAATACCACTAAGTCATAAAAATGCAATGTAATGAACAAAACACGTATGAAATAAGAATGAAATATATAAATCGATCATGAAATAAATGTTTCCTAATAAACATTTAATATCGTGTCAATTAATTTGAATTGATTTGCTTATTTGTGACTTGGTTCCGCGCGTAAAGGATCCTGGAGTATTCAAGTAGTAGAAATAAGTAGGCCTATAATAAAAACTATATTCAAGTCGTAGAAATAAGTATAATAAAAAGGACAGCAGCCTCAAGTGAGCCTGAGTCTACTTTACGCCGTCCACGCAACACAAAGGTGCGAATACAGTACCAGTACCTACACAGGAGTTCGACTTTGTGACAGTACCTACACCGGAGTTCCATCCTGCTGTGCATTGCTCGCGCTGCTTGTTTGCTGCACACCGACTGCTGAGCACAGGAAGTACCAACACAGCAGACAACAGCATCCAAGGAGGCATCCTACAGCACATCTGGAACATTCCTAATAATACATCAAGCTCGATTTGGTTCACGAAAATGTAGAATGAAGTTAAGATTGACTGCAAAATGCTAATCGAAGATCCTCTATAACACGTTCATGTGCACGTTAGGAGAACATGTAGCTGGTAAAAGTTATGCTTACCTCTGCGAGTATAAAACAAGTCAAGAATTTATCCTAAAATGTGGCAGTTCCAGTGAAGTTGTCGGCGTACATACGTCAAAATCGAACAGCATCGTTAGAATACACACCAGGCGGGCGGAGTGCACAGACATGCTCGTGTACCGCCCTTCCGGCATAAGCTGTACATTCTGTACAAGCCCAAAGAAGAAGTGTACCGCTAGTTGGGAAAAAAGCGTTGATCCCGCCATCTTTCCGAGTCAGACAATCACAACGTGCAGTTCATTATTTTTAAAAACAAGTAGTTGATAATATTGAACTTCAGGGCAATTTTTCAAACTTTAAAAGAGGTTGGCTGTAAACTATGATTTAAATAAAGCACTGTTAATAAAGATAAATATTTCAGTTATTTCTCCATCATTGTTCCTTTTTGCTCAAACTGTTTTTTTTTTTTTTTTTTAAATGTTTCTGTAACGTGCTGGGTGTCAATAAAAAATTAGCCATGGGCCACACTTTGGACACCCCTGTCTTAAAAACATTCGGCTATTGTAATGCAAGAATAAATAAATAAATGTTTATTTCCCCCATGATTTACCATATGACTGTAATACTTAAACAGCAATGCTATCGTGAGCATACATATATACACATATACTGTACATTTCAGTCATATTCTGTATTATTATGGTTATTTTCATGATGTCTTTGCATACAGTTGAGCGTGATGCAATTCCAGAATATTTACAATTTTTGCATCTTTAGTCTTTAATCCACACCCGTCCGAGGCTCCCCATTTCCAGCCGTCTGTTTTCCTCCCCCAGCAAGCTCACACAGAAGAGGTTTCATCTGGGAGGGAAGCTGGAGCAGATCAAGCCCCTGAAACAGTTCTGGGAAGCTACCACGGAGCTGCACCACGCTGGGGTCAAAGGTGACCAGGAGAAAGCGCTGTCCAACTCGGCCGTGCTGTTTGTCCCCCTGGATGAGGCACAGTGAGGCCGTGAAGACGTCCGAGTACGGGGAGTGCATCCGAGGCACATCCCCGTCTCCTCCTCCTCCTGCCTTTGCCTTCAGAGCCTCCTGGTGCTGACGGCTCCACTCGTGTGCAAGCTCCAAGGCTTTGTGAGTCAAGATGAGCACCATGCGGCCTCCCAGGCTCTTCAAGTGCAGCAGCTGGGAGTGAAGCCACGGCACGGGCCCCAGGCTGCACTGCTCCTTCCTGCTCCACTGGTCCACACACACGCTAAAGTCCTGCTTCATGAGCAGACAGCCCAGGCTGCAAACTGCCTCGGAAACACCATCGTGAACATCTGGAGGGCTCAGGAGAACTATGTGAGGACTTATCCGAACTTTAAAATTCGAGGGTAAGCCTGCAAATCCTCCACGGAGAGATCCGCTCAACCATTCTACAAGGAAAAAAGAATAGCAATCACACACAGTGGCAAGCTTTGCAGTAATATGCTACACACAAGGGTTGGGAAAGATAAGCCGATGCCACCGGATATCCGGTTTGACAAGCGAGAGATGCGACTGCATGGGTATCAGCCTCTTGGATGGATAAGAATCAGCCATAAATCCTCAGATGAATGCATTGTAGAGACATGCACCGGGTATCAGAAGACTAGCAACAGCTTGACAGTCCGTCTCTTAAACAATGCAAGAGCCTGGGCTGCTGGCGAAAAGATTGTTGTGCATGCTCCGTAACTTAGCATTACCGAAGACCAGAATGGATGTAAATAGCATTAGCAGCGTGCTAGCTAGTCACCGGGAAAGATTATCAACACATCAGCAAAACATCCATACATTATAGCCATCTAATTGATCTTATTGATTATGTATTGTGTAAAACTAAGACAGGAACTACATCAAATTAAAAGCACTAAATGAATACAGTGCCACCATCCACTAGTACCAGCCTGGAGTTTGTTTTTCAGAGAACAAATCTACACATTAGCAATCGATAAGGTTATCAAATCTTACCTTTATGCATTCCCACATAGTATCAGCATTTGGGAGCAAATATGGGGTGAAAGAAAAAGGGTAAAAACACGGTACAGTAGTCTATCTGTGTAGCGTGGGACAAAGTTACATGGTGCGTTCAAGGACCAGCCAACAAAGTGCGACAAAACGCCACTCTCGACGAACAACTTGAACATGCAAAAACTGGGGGATTTCTAACAGTATATTATTTTTTGAATGTTTACATAAAATTTGACGTCGTTTTTTAAAATCATTGCGCCTGAACGTTTCCTGGTGGCAGCCCGGTGGTTGGGGACCCCTGCCTGACAGCCTGCCTTTATCATTTAAGATCCCAATTTGATAATGTAAAATCCATATCTACATCAACAAATGGAACCGTTCAATCATATCGAATCAAATCGTATCGTTTGCACACTGTATCGAATCGTATGGAATTGTTCTGTTTTTATCATATATTGTTTTTGAATGCTTTGGTAACCCGTGTATCTAGACGCGACTACCATCCATACTACAAATAACAGAGCATTTGTGGCGCCCCCCCCCAAGGGCTGTGCTGAAAATGCTTTGGATGACATGCTAGCAAACATGCAATCCAGACACCCTCAAAGTTGAAATGTTGAATGATGCATGTTCAGTGAGGACATGCCAGGGGGTACTTCCTGCAAGTACATGTGGAAGTATGCTGGTATTGTATGGAATGATCCAGTAAGAAGCACTTGACATTTGAGGCAAATGAATGAGTGCCTTTGTGGGGAGACTTTAAAGAAAGCCTGCCAAGTGAACAAAGGGCATCTTGTCATTGCCGGGCCACACATTCCACATCCAGCTGTGTCGGATGGTGTTGCAGACGTGGTGTAGCTTCAGCCTACCCTTCACAAAGTCATGGAGCAGACAAAACATCAGCGCCGCCAAGGAAGCCAGCAGGAAAGCAGCCACAACCAGCAAACTCCAGCGCCACCTGGCTGCTGCAATGACAACAGCAATACAACAGCCATCTTAAAAGAAGACCAGCTCCGCCTTTCCAGTGGAGACTTGTTTAAACTTACAGCCGCAATAGCAGAAAGGACCGAGGTGGAGGCCTTCACTCCCTACTTTCATCTGCGCATAAACACACACCAAGTGTTTTGAACATTGCTTGATCCAGGAAGAAAGCGTTACAATGGTTTTTTTACCATCACACATGGTGACAGCTGCAGGTCCATGTCTTCAAACACCCCCGTTTGCACCTGCACAGACACCATGGACAAATGTTGCAATATTGATGATTGTATGTTGCAATACATTTGAAAATGATTTTCCAGGTCCATCATGCATATCAATTAATATTATTTTTATGTTATTATTACTGTAGTATTTATTTCCATCAATATGCATCGATATCAGGGGTAACTAATGCTGCTATTAGCTACTACAGCATATTATGATTATTATTTTGATGATTTTTATTAACAGTTGTAGTAGTATTATTTTTTATATATATTATTCTGATATGCAGTGCCTGGGAAAATATTATTAATGTTACTACTATTACCATTTTTCTAATTACTATACATATATGATTATTTTTAGCAGTAATAATAATATTAATCATCAATTACAATGATGTAATCAATGTATAGCATGCATTACACCTCATATTATGACACAGTATTCCACGCAAAAAATATAAAGAGCACCCTGAAGTGCACGAAAATGGAAAATAAATATTACATCTAAGAAATAAAAGAAAAAAGTGCAGGCAGTTTGAGTTCCTGCATTATTTTCTGAAAGACTATGAACGAGCTTTACTATCTAAAATTAGCCTTAACACTATTTTGTCTTCTTTTTTCTCATCTTAGACATTATCTGTTCACCCGTCTTGGATGACATATCCAAATAAAACTGTAGATGCAGAGGAAAAAAATGGAATCATCTAATAGTGAGTCTGATACGGCCGAGGCTCATTTAATGAAGACCCCTGTTCCCGCCATTAGGAATACATTTGTAATAAAGTCCTTTAATGACCTTGCACTGGTGTATTTTTCTTACCCAGTGTCCATTCGTGTTTTGCGTCCATGTTGTATTGTCCAGCAGTTGCCTAAAGCCTTCAATCTCAATGCAACTGAGCCTTGACGTCCGGCGACAGGGCCACACTTCCCCCTCCAGCCTGCAGGGAGCAGACAAGTTCCACTGCAGCAGGTGGCCTTGGTTGTTCATGTGAGCGTGACGCACAGAGGCGGACAGGTTGCGCCTCATGTTGGTGTGGAGGAACCCTGATGGCGATACCACAGCGACATCAGTGCGTTCTATCTCATCTTCATTTCAACAAACCTCAACGCTTTTCAACACATCTACTCTGGGACGAGCCGGAAATCTACTAACATTTTGGGATGAAACAGGGGTGTCCAAACATTTTCCTCAGAGAGCCACATAGTGAAAAATGAAAGGATGATAATTAGTAAAGTAACACGTGCAGATATGCTAGGAAGCTATACAGATTTGCCTTGTCAGATTCTCTCGTTTTTTCACATTTTTGCTGTTTTTTTTAATTTTCCAAATATTTTAACTTTCTTTTTAAATAATCTTCATACATTCCTGTTATTGCTGATTTTTTTTTTTTTTTTTGTAATTCCAACTATTTCAACTTTCTTGTTGTAATTATGACTTTATTCCCATAATATTTGGACTTTATTCTTGGAGCTTTTTCCACAACCTAAATTACAACTTTATTCATTTTCTGATTTTATTTTTCCTCATATTACAATATTTTTCTCATAAAATTACAAATATATTCTCTTATTTTCACTTTATTCTCGTAAAAGTACAGCTGTTTTCCCCCATTCCCATTGTTTTTTTTTAATTTTCCAACTATTTCAAACTTCTTCTCATAAATTTTCTACTCGCAATTATGATTTTAGTCCCGTAATATTTTGACTTTATTCTCGTAACGTCAGAACTTCTTCCACTACCTAATTTTCCATAAATGACAACTTTATTAGTTGTTTTGTTTGTTTTTCATATTACTATTTAAAAAAACAAAACAAAACGTTTTTCCATAATAGTTCAATTTCAGCGTTATGCTACTAAAACAATGTTATTTTTCCTCATATTACTATAATTTCTCATAAAATACCAACTTTCTTGTTAGATTACAACTTTATTCATATTTTCACTTTATTCTTGTAAAATTGTGGTTGATTTTTCAATTTTTGCTGTTTTTTTTTTATGTTTCCTGTTAAATTTTATGTTTAGAATGTGCCATGAGCCAATTAAAAAAAAAACAGTGGGCTGCAAATGACCCCTGGGCCACACTTTGGACACCCCTGAGATAAAAGCTGCTTCTAAGCAAAGGTTGGGTTTTTTGGTAGCAAAGATGGAGAGAACAAGTGTGATGATAACCAGAGAAGATGAAATGAATAGAAAGCAGTGAGAGTCCTGGCAGCTCAGTACAACACAGCTAAAGCTATGACGAGTCGTTTGGTCACCTCTTAGTAAAGACTCCAAGTCAACTCCATCATAGTGTATATTGTTTCACTTACTTTTACACTTGGAAGCCTGCCTCTGCACTTCCTTACACTCGGACAAGGCGGAGTACTTTGGCTTTAGTTTTATGACATATTCTTTTGACACTTGTATACAGTTACAAATCTTAAACTGTTGTTCATATTTGGTTTTGTGATGGTGACAGTTTGACTCTGGAACTGATTATTTCTCTTAGCATTCATTCCCAGGGGAAATATTGAAAAAAGGTGTACGGTAAGTAGAGTATTCTTACCTTCGTTTTTGAAGGGGCAGCTTCGAAAGCGTCTTGGCCTCCGCTCGTCGTCATCATTCCAAACCTGCCAAGACATGACAGTTGCATTACACGCATACCGTAAACGCCTTTAATCATTTGACTGCACAGTCTCCTGCTGTCACCAGGTGCTACAAGCAAATAACCTGCTGGGGTATGTAATGAGAAAAACACTGGTGTGAACAAAACGGCACAAAATGGCAGCACAGGCATTTAAAGTATCAGCCCATGTATCGATACAGCATGCCAAGAAGTTGTATAAAACTGCCAGCATCTGAGCTTTGTGTTCCAGGTGACAAGCTGCATTTTTTTTTTTCTCCTCACATTACACTTTTCTTTCCATTTTTGCTTTTTTCCCCCAAATATATCAACTTGGCAGCTCAGTGGCCTAGTGTTTAGCATGTCGGCCACACAGTCTGGAGATGTGGTGGATCTGGGTTCTTATGTCCAGCTGGCATCTCTGTGTGGAGTTTGCATGTTCTCCCCGTGTGTGTGTGTGTGTGGGGGGGTTTTCTCCATGTATTCTGGTTTCCTCCCACATTCCAAAAACGTGCATATTAGGTTTGTTGGTGACTCTAAATTGTCCATAGGTAAGAATGTGAGTGTGAATGGTTGGTTGTCTATATGTGCCCTGCCATTGGCTGGCGACCAGGCCAGGGTGTACCCCGCCTCTAGTCCCAAAGTCAGCTGGGATAGGCTCCAGCATACCCCTGCAACTCTAATGAGGACAAGTTGCATAGATCTTTTTGTTTCTCAAAATTAAAAATAAGTTTTTCTTTGATATTTTAACATTACGCTTCAAAAATGACTTTTTTTTTGTAAAATTACTTTATTCTTGTAAAATTACAACTTTTTCCTCTTAACATTAGGACTTCTCCCAATATTTTGACCTGTAAAGGACTCCTCTTTTTCTTATTTTTTTGTTTAATTGTATTTTTAGAATGTGCTGACAGACATTAAAACAACACTCCTGGGCCGCAGATGGACCCCGGGCTGCACTTTGGACATCCCTGCATTAAAGGCTGCATTTTGCCCATCATCTACAATCCATATGTGAGACATGAACACACGTCTTTCTCTTTTCTGTGTGTTCTAAAGATATAAAAACAGGTAAAAAGAGGCAGCTAAGAATGCACGTAATGAGACACCTACGTACTCAGTCTATAAAACCTTCTGAAAAAACCTCCAAAAAGCGCCAACAACGCTCCTTTTATATAAAGTGACCTGCATACTGTATTAACCAAGCTACAGCGACATTGTTATTATTATTATTGTTATTAACATTGTTACGGCCAAGAACTACGTTACTGGCGTAGTGACACCTCGCCACACCACACCGGCTAGCGACTAGCTTCAACCACACACTTGCTCAGAATGTCTCAGGCCACTAGCGAAAGGTAACGCTACATATTGGAGTTCAGCCACTGCTGCTGTGTTTTTGTTTCTGAGTTTGGAAAAGTTAACGCTAGGTGTAGCGTTCCTTTCTACGTTGCTATGTGAAATCAATGCACACAGGAAGGAGTATACTATTACTACAAGGTACTGTTACTACATGCTCACAGCATGGATATAAAACCATAAAACCTTGTTGGAGCTTTTTGGAGGTGTTTTAATAGCGGCCTTTCAAGGTGGAATAGGTGTGTCTCATTACGTGCATTAATTACCTGTCTCTTTTTAACAGTTTTTTTTTATCTTTAGAACGCACAGAAAAGAGGGAGACATGCGCATTCATGTCTCATATAAGGATTGTGAATGACAGGCAATATTGCAAAAAAGTGCATTTCCTTTAAAATGCATGTAGTGTGTGTGAAAGTACCTGGAGACACAAGCAGGGTGCGACGGAGTGCAATGGGATGGTTTTCCTCTTCCAACTCTAAGGTGACACAAATCATCACGGTTTGAATCAGCATTGCATTTATGTATTGATGCTCCACCCTTACTAGCACGTATACAGCTTGAAAGAGTGGTTTTATATAGCGTAGTGTTGTTTGTATGTTGATGTGAATTAGTGCTGCAATAACGCTCCTAAGACAGCATTCTACCACACCCACCTGGCATCTTCCATTGGTCTCATACTGAATGCACATTAAAGGGAACGTCATGTTCCCTTCAGCATACTTCAGCTCTACTTGATTCATTTCTCGGTTAATTACGCTGCTGACGGCGGGCACTGAAAAGACAAGTTCACAGTTTCTCATGAGCAAGATGCCAACAAGCAATTTAAGGCTGCTTGTGGTTCGGTACTCTGGTCCGGGCCAAAAATGAAAAAAAAAAACATACTTGGTGCGCACTTTGGTGCTCTTTGCTTAGCACTTCACCCTGAGCAGACAAAAGCCAATACAGCACAGAAGATCATTTGCATAAAGTAAGGACTTGATTGGGCAGCTTTTGGGAATTATTACATAACATGCCTCAAATACTCCACATCAAAATGCTTATTTTTATATTCTGCTAAATTTACTTGTGTACATTTCACCAAAAGCTTCTAAAGTATACTTTTAGTGCCTTTGTCTCTCTCACACACACGCAGGCACGCACATGCAGGTAGAGAATAGAGCAGGAGGCTAGCACATAACACATTTCCCCTTGCAGAGTTGTCATTTCTGAAACTCTATAATTTCATTGTAAAATTGCATCTTCATTCATGGAACATTACATCATTAGCCTCAGAATATTTTCCCTTTTTTCATTATAATTTTTTTTTTTTCCTTTTAACATGTCATTATTTTTGTTACAACTTTTCCTTTTCACATCAGAAAAAATAACTTTTTCTTGTAATGTGACAATGTTATTTTTTTGAAAATTGTTGTATTATTGTTGTAATATAAACACCTTTAGTCTCATATTTTGCCTTTCTATGACTTTTTTCTTGCACTTTATATTCTTGTTAAATTATGACTTTATTCTTCTACTATTTTTACCTTGTTCATGTAAAATTATGACATTTTTTATTTTACTATTATGACTTTATTCTTGTTAAATTATGACTTTTGTCTTGCACTATTATGACTTTATTCTCATTAAATTATAACTTGTTTATTTTTTGCTTATTTTTATCCATGTTCATGTAAAATTATGTCCTTTTTTTCTTGTACCACTATGACTTTATTCTCGTTAAATTATGACCTTTTTTCTTGCACTATTATGACTTTATTCTTGCTAAATTATTACCTTTTTACACGCAATATTGTGACTTTACTCTTGTAAAATTATGACTTTTTCTTGCACTGTATTGACCTTGTTCAGGTAAAATTATGATTTTTTTTGTTGTAATTATAAGTTGGAAAATTAAAACTTTTTTCTTGGAATATTATGATGTTATTTTTGTAAAATAATAATGATAAATTATATTATTATATATCGTTATAATACGAAATCCAATTTTTGTTATAATAGGACACCTTTATCTGATTTTTCCTTGTAAAATTCTATTTTTATAAATTTTTTGCCAGAAAAAATGTATACAAATAACCTTTTTGTTGAAATATAACACGTTTGGTCTTGTCATTAGTGCATGTTTCTTGCTAGAATTTTAACCCTGGGCAAAGATGGCAAAGATGTGCTCTTCACTCACCATAACACTCTTCGATGTGTTGCTGCGGGTTTCGAGAGCACACTACGGACGCACAAGAGAAGCAGACAATGAAATATCACAACCTTGCTATAAGTTCAACCTGTGCTTTGCTGTTTTACCTTCATTCAGAGAAGGAGCCTCTACGACTACTTTGATTGGATGCAGTGATTTTGAAGAATAGACCTGCACGAGGCTGCTGAAGAACACCCCAGCTGGCTTCCAGATCACCAAGGATACCTGCACACGCTCACACCATCAGTGACAACACAGTCCATTCAGAAACGTACAAGTAGTCATCGTTTACCTTTGCCACATTCTGCACAAGAGCCGTGTGGTCGACTGTGAAGTCCACCCGCTTGCACGCCGGGAAGGTTGGTGGCGTTTTGTAACACAAGGTCACAAACGCTGTCACTGCACACAAAGCACAACATTCAGCTTCGCTCAGTAGTGGGAAAAACCATCCCTAGAGGAGACCCATCCATGTGTAGATGAATGTCATCCCTACGCTAATGTGAGAAAAAGAAATGTTAAAATGTCTACAATTTCTAATTCAAATCAATTGATGATAAAATATAACATTTAATTTAATTTATGGTGAACAATCGAGAAAAAAATGATAAAACCCAAACCCACTTGGATTAAATTAGATGAGTATATATCAAATTGAATTACAACCAAAAAAGTAATAAAATAATGGTAAAACTAAAATAACAATACAAAAAGCACAGCCTAACTAAAATACATACAAGTAATTTAAAATTTAATCACAATCCAGTTTTATTAACCAAGTTAATAAAACAAAAAATGTTCTTAATTTAAAAAAGAAATAAAATGAAAATATCAGGTAAAAATAAAAGTAGAAAAAAACAAAAATAGATAAATTAATTAAATTACATTAAACTAAATGCAATTAAATCAAATTAAAACAAAGAGGTAATTAAATGGTAAAAATGAAACAACATAGCAAAAGAGGCCAATTAAAATGAAACAACCCATTTAAGATTAAATTACAACCAAGTGTTAATAAACGTCTAGACAAATGAAATAGAAATACGGGTAAATGTGCAATATACTACTGTTTTTTTGAACACATACACTAAACTGTTTTATATAATCCATGTAAAACACTTCTCTGTCCTATATTACGTGCTGTGCTGCTAGAATATTTAATATCAAGAAGCAACGTGCTCAAGCAATCAATAAAGTTCCATCTCTTATATTTCAGTGAAACAAAACAGTCATAAAATAACAGTGAAAATTAAACCAAACCCCATGAAAATGACAGCATAACATTAAGAACGAAAACGGTAAAAAAATAAACCAAAATAAATAAATGAAGCGTCCCACCTGATGAAGGGCTGGCCTCCTGCTTGTGGAGATGTTCATCCACGTCTTCTCCCTCCTGGACATGGAGTTCAGCGTCTATCAGCAGGCATAACCTGCATGATGCATCGTCCTGGCAGCACAGATCCACTTTAGCTGTCAGCTTGTGCACATCCACAGCATCGCTCTCTGGGATGTTCAGCGGCGTCTCATCCATCATCGAACACTTAGACAGACCCTGAAAGCAAACACTGGTTAAGACGGTGCAAATATTATCTACAGTTTCAGAAATACAAACCTCACATTTCACCAACCATTTCATTATATCTCCTCACGGGGAAATGCAATAGGAGTGAAACTTGGATATACTTTAGAGTAGTCAGTGTACATCTTATACAGCAACATAGATGTAATGAAACGTTAACAGAGTCAAAATAGCTGGCATTTGTCATTGCGTCATGGTTCACATCAGTCTGCAACAAAATGCACAACCTAACACTGCTTAGCTTTTGTGTAAACAATTTTAATGATTTTTAACATGAAACATAAAAAACTGCAAGCAGGTAATAGTAACAGTTTGAAGAGTGTCAATTATTAATACACTCCTGATCAAAATGTTAACAGCAGTTGAAAAATTGTCGTATGTACATTTTGGACTCTTGGATCTTAAAGAGGTTCTAGGTAGAGCTTCAAAACGCAAAAAAAAAAAAAGAAATGGGAGTAAGACAAAAAAAAGCAATTTACTGCAAAGAAGCATTCAAATGAAACAGGCTGTTCATCAGTGGATCAAAAGTTGAAGAGCCTTTAAAAGGCAAAATGTTGACACGGTGGGATTGTTGAGCTGAATAAGCAAAGCCAGTGGCGGCACTACAGGGTGGCCACCCCTGGTCACTCTCCGGCCACCCTACTGGCCATCTAGACATATCAGGTGTCAACTTAATGCCACCCTTATGTGAGTAATGGTCTCACTTTGGCCAGCCCAATGAAAAATTTCGGCCTCTGCCACAGAGTACGGCCTCTCGCGGTGCATCACTGCTGCTGAAGTTGGACGGTCAGTTCAAACTTCTTCAAACATCTTGAGGCTCATGGAACAAAAAAGTCAAGTGGTAGACTCAAAACAATGAGCTGTCCGTCAAGACACAGGACCTTCCTCGGCCAAAAGGAAGGCCCTCGTTTGTGTGGTAATGACTGGCTTTTTCAACAGGACAATGCTGCACTTCACAAAAAGCACTTCTTCCAGAGGAATAAGCTTACTCCTTTTGGACCATCCTGTGTGTTCCCCTCATCTAAATCCAATGGAGAACATTTTGGGATGGATTTACAAAAATGCACATCAGTTCCAGACAGTGGATGCCCTCCGTGAAGCCATCTTCCCCACCTGGAACAACATTCCCACTAGACTCCTGGAAACACTGGCATCAACATGCCCAAACCCATTTTTCAGCTCATTAACAAGAATGGCACAGCCACTCATTACTCACTCCTTTTTTATATATTTTATTTCTATTTTAAGAGGTTTTTTTGAGTTATGGTCTTAAACTTTTGATTAGATGATGAGCAGCCTATTTCACTTTAATGCTTCTTTGGAATAAATTGCTTTTTTGTGTCACTCCCATTTCTTCTTTTTGCATTTTAAAGCTCTACTTTACTCTCCCTTAAGATTCAACAGTACAAAATGTACATTCTGACATTTTTCAACTGCTCTTAACATTTTGATCAGAAGTGTAGTTCAGCGTTAATAGTTCCAGCTTGTAGTCCAGTTTAGGCTGATTCAGCCTTCATGTTTTTTGCCAGAAAAATCATCTTGTCCACACAGTCTACAGAAAGGGCAGACCCGTTGGCAGACCCAATGTCCCCCGCTGTAGCAAACACGCTCTCGCTCGCGACAGAGGTAGCTGCTGGTATGGCGAGGTATTTTTTTGCCAACTGAGCAAGATGAGGGAAAGCGGGCTCATTGCTCTTCCACCACAGAAGTGGGTCGGAATCAAGCGAAATGCAGCTGACCATTTTGTAAGCGGTCACCTCTTCTTTCACCATGAGCTGCAAAGTCGGCTCGTTTCCCACCTGTGCCTTGAAGAGCTCACCAAACAGTTCCGTCATTGCGGATTTTTTGAGGGGAGGAGATGCTTCAAGGTTGTCTTCTCTTTTCACTGGAGTTGCACTGACGGCTGTTGTCCCGGTGGCCTCGGCACTCTGCAGAATAAAACACGTATTTCACGCACAAGACGGTTCCAAATTCATCACGAAAAGCTATTTCACACACACAAAAAGATGAAAATACCTCTTCTTTCTTGATGGTAATCTCTGTGATCAGGCTGCTGAAGGTCCCATCACGACAGGCCTCATCCACATGAGGAAGGCCCTTAAACCTGGGGTCCAGGGCTGTGCATTTGTGCAGGTAGTCTTGGCAAGCCGTGTATCTGTCCTCCAGGTTCTCTCTGATGGCAGCCTTGATTTGACTCACAGTTGGACCGTCTTCGATGTTGGGTTCCATAGAGTTGAGCAGTGTACTTTTGAGCGGAAGGATCATCGAGGCTGAAGGTGCAGATTCTGTGCTCATCAGTGTTGTGATGGCTTTTAGAGGTTTAAGCACCTCAATTACTTCCTCTGCTGTTCTCACCTCCTGGTCCGTCAATAAGGTGACATCTTTTTTTTTCTTGAGGCTCCTGTCTGTCAGTGCCGCGTATGCCGCCGTGTGCTGCTCCAGGTACCGCTCAAGCATGTCGTAACTTGAGTTCCAGCGAGTGGCAACGTCATGAATAAGGTCATGTTTTGGAGCGTTTAGCATTTCCTGTTTACTTTCCAGCAGGTGTGTGGCTGTTGGGCTACGATGAAAGAAAGACACAATCTTCCTCACCTTATCTAGCACTCTAGACACTTGGTTGAGTCCCGTTACTTTGTGTGCAGCAATGTTAATTGTGTGCGCAAAACATCCAATTCGGGGGCCCAGTCCCGCTTCACTGACTGCATCGACCATGTTTCCTGCATTGTCTGTTGTTACTGGAATTGTTGCTCCTGACCTCTCCAGGTTCCACACTAACACTATCCTCTTGATTTCTTCTGCAACATGTGTGCTGGTTTGTTCATACATGGCCCGGGTTTGCAGAACATGGCTTGCTAGAGTCCAGTCTGGGGTGATGTAATGGGCAGTCACCGTGACGTAGCTCACAGCAGCCCTGCATGTCCATCCATCAGCTGTGAGCGCCACAGCAGATGCCCTTGACAAGTCGTCCATCACAGCACATTTTGTTTTTTCATAGAGGGATGGTATTATTTTCTGGCGGAAGTGGGCTGGAGAAGGAACTTGGTACCGGGGTTCAATGACTCCCAGCATGTGTTTAAAGCCCGTGTTCTCAACAACTGAAAAGGGCCTTAAATCCGCCGCTATAAACACACCGATGGCATTTGTTATGGCATTGACTCGCTCTAAAGAGAAGCGCTGTTGACTTTTCTTCGTTAGCACCAGGCTACTTGTTTTCCTAGTACCGATGTTCACATAGCCGTGGTGCCGTCTCAAATGACTAAACAAGTTGGACGTACTTCCAAAAGCATACCCGATCTCTGCGAAACAATGGCGGCATACTGCTTTCGTCTTGTCCACTTCTCTCTGTCCGTTGACGTATTCCACCGCGAAGGCGAAGTGTTCCCAAACTGCGGACTTTAAGGACGGATGAGGCTTTTCAAGTTCCTTAGCAGTATTGCTAGCCATGCTCCTGCTAGCCACAGGCTTCGTTGCATGGGTATTGTTTGTTTCGTTTACCGAGTAAATGAGTGGCGTTACACTTCCTGTACCTCACTCAGTGTGTACCGCGTAAATCGGTAAGCCTCTGTACTGAAGAGAAGGTTCCGTACCGAAGAAATCCGATAAGTGATACATTTACAGCCCTAGTTGACAGCTATTTAGACAATAATGGTTCTGTGTTGACCATACCTGTCAACGTTCGCATTTGAAAGTACCCCCACACCCATCCCTCCTCAGTCACTGCCCACTGCATCATTGTCCTGCACACTGAAGTTCAAACAATAAAGAGGATTTTTTTTTTTTAAATACGGAAAGTTAAACCAGTGTTTCCCAACCTTTTCTGTCTCGTGTACTCCCAGAGTTTTTGCTATACCATTAGTACCCCCTCACTCAACTATTATGGGTCACATGTTATTATCTCCCTGGGGAAACTAGTTGTAGCGCACGTGTTCCACGTTATGCTGCCTGCAACATCATTCAGCATGACCGGTTTGGTGGTGGGTCAGTGATGGTCTGGGGAGGCATATCCCTGGAAGGACGTACAAACCTCTACAGGTTAGATAATGGCACCCTGACTGCTATTAGGTATCGGGATGAAATCCTTGGACCCATTGTCAGATCCTACGCTGGTGCAGTGGGACCTGGGTTCCTCCTGGTCCATGACAATGCCCGACCTCATGTGGCTAGTGTATGCAGGTAGTTCCTGGAGGATGAAGGAATTGATACCATTGACTGGCCCCCACGTTCACCTGACCTAAACCCAATAGAACACCTCTGGGACATTATGTTTAGGTCCATCCGGCGCCTCCAAGTTGCTCCTCAGACTGTCCAGAAGCTCATGGATGCCCTGGTCCAGATCTGGGAGGAGATCCCCCAGGACAGCATCCGTAGTCTCATTAGGAGCATGCCCCGACGTTGTCAGGCATGCATACAAGCACGTGGGGGCCACACAAACTACTGAGAATCATTTTGAGTTGCTACAATGACATTTTGGCAAAATGGACCAGTCTGCTGCATCATTTTTTCACTTTCATTTTTGGGGTGTCTTTGATTTCCCCCCTCTATAGGGTGATCATTTTCATTTCTATCAAATTATGTGGCATCATTTTGTTACTAATACATCACCCACTTATTATCAGGAAAGATATTCAAGATCATTTTCCCCCAGTTTAGATCTGATGTGTTTTCGAAGTGTTCCTCTAATTTTTTTGAGCAGTATATTTCTGTGTTTAAAAAAGTGTAATTTGGAGGTGAAGAGGGACAGCACCTTTAAAACATGGGCAAACTATTAAAACAGCAAGGCACCGGGAAAAAAGGGCAAAATACGGGAATTTCTCAAGAGAAAGGGAAAGGGTTGAAAGATACAGTATGCATATTTTCAATCAGACAAAATGAACCTACTCGAACTATAGTCGTCCTGGCCACTTTGCGCTTCAAATTTTCCCTAATAAAAACCCAGGCTAATGTTGCGGCCAGCTAAAACTCAACTATGAAGCTGGGACATCACTTCCTGTCTGCCCGCCACTCTGCTCCCCATAGCACTGGAACACATTTACAGTAATACACACGAGCATGAGTCTTATTTTCTGTAATTAGTAGGGGTCTCACAAGACAGTTGGTTCACGAGACAAGACGATGCAGGAGATGCTCTTCCTGCCTGTTTGGAGGCGAGAGGCGAGAGACGAGGAAAACAGACACGCATGCACATGGCAATATATTGATCAGCTGCTTTATTTTCATTTATTGTGTGATCCGTTCATTTATTTATTGTGCTTAGTGCCCACAGGACACTTTTTTCTGCATGAGAAATCTTAGCACTTGTTAACCTTGCAAGATCTTGTGAAACCCCTAGTAATTATGTCCACTTTATTGGGTAATAGAAGTGTAAAGGGGACTATAGGGGTGTTATTTCATGTCTAGAGGGCTCTAGTAATGTTAAAAAGTGTATTAGGAAGGTCATAAACAGGTTTTATATGCTCTAACTACAGACATATTCCATTTATAAATAAGGAAACCCACTTTGTGGAAATTCACGTATCAAGGTCGGGTGTGAAACCAATGAACCGCCATAAAGGAGGGATTGCTGTACTGTATATCCAAGTTTACTTTCTGAGATGTCATAAAAACGGTTGCTGAAATGTGAGGGATGTAATCATGTTTATGAGATGCTGTCCAGGACAACAACAACCCTGATGGGTACAAAAGTCTTACCTGTGAGCAGGTGACTTGTGGGAAAGCATATCCCTCCAAACTGCAGGCTGACTTATGCAAAGCCAGCAAAACAAGCCATAAGGACCATGGAAAAATAAACATTTTTCCCGAGAGTGAAGCTTTTCGTAGGAATCTGTCATCTGGTGTGTGTGTGGGGTGTGTCTTGCTGAACAAGTGCTGCATTACTTCCATGGCATGACTAGATCTTGGAGATTAACTTGATTAACTAACTCATCGCTGACGTAAGATCAAAACCACCAGCACTCGCTTTCACTTCAATCTGGGGGGGCGGCACACAAAAAACAAAACATCTGTTAAACCTCCTGCGAATAAGAAAAGTGTATACTGTATGAACAGGGGTGAAAGAAGTACCAGGCGACTTACTGTGTTGGAGTTCAGGTAATCCAGTATGAAGATTCAGTCAAGTGCCGGGGTGGATCTGTCATGTGAAAATGAGCGAGGTGAAAGGCAACCTCAGTTTTCTCTCTTGCCAGTTATTAACCATGAGGGGTAGTTCAAAGTCCATGCTGGTGAGACTCCGCCTTTAGACTCCACTCCAACAACACAACATGTCATTGCAACCACTGGCTTGTCTCCATGAAGTCTTGACAAACTAGTTAGTTTGGTACCTCTTTGCTACTCTGATGTAGACGACAAGCCCACATGGAACATGACTAACCTGAACCGGTTGGAGCACTGATCTGAATGCTGCTGCCACGCCCCTAATAAACCCATGAGTACATATGGACTGGCCAATTAGTTTACTAAGGAATAAGAGCACACGTTCAATAAACACAGATACGGTATTGGTGAAAATAAAACTATATGACTCTCATCAAGCTGGGATCATTCTGATACCGATACCACCCTGGTACAGTATCCATAATAGCAATATTTTGACCTTGCTTTATGTTACAGTAATCCCTCACAATATCACAGTTCCATTATCACTCCCTCACTATATCACGGCTCTTCAGGAATGAATGAATGATGGTTGTTTCGTGGTTGACTAGAGCCTATTATTAGTCAGAAATATGCATATTTAAGCACATTTGATGTATTCTTGGCCTCAAAGCATTTTCAAGCATGAAGGAAAATACAAGGCCTGGGTACACGTACTATGCAGTACAGCAAGTTATTGTTCAGTATCCTCGGCACTGATTGGCTCATCTTCACGCAGCATCCACCCACATGTCGTTGGTACACAGCAGAAAGTATCTTTGCTCTTCTGATTTCTGACAACTTTTATGTCAACTCCACAATGGCTTCTAATATTTTATTTAGTTTATTATTGTTATTATTTATAACTATAATACATTATTATAATGGTTAAAATGCTAATATTGACTATATGAAATGGTTTGAAAAAACTAAACAAGCCAAAATATAATTTATATTGGAAATCTATATTTCAGGTTGAAGTAGTTTAAAAGACTGACTGGTTTAAATAAGAAAAAAAAAATTTTTGAAAAGCAATTTTTTGTCATTAGGTTTAATCTGACACTGTAGAAAAAAAATGAAAGGTGTGAAGTTCAATGTCGGTACGGTGTCGGGGTGTGACGACACACTCAGTTAATAAGATGAGACGATACACAAGACTGGATCTACAAGATGAGACAAGACAAGGTTTGAGCTTTACTTTTAAGAAAAGTCCAAATAAAAAAAAAAGTCAATATATTGCAATCTATTCATTTGCAATCATTTCTTGCAGTCTGTGTGTATGCTAGCGGCCCCGCCTCCACCCACCGAGACAAAGAGAATGTATGACTGACAAAAGGGCTCACGCCGTTCATGCCATTGTTCTATGGAAACAAACATGTCAAGGTGCTGGAAGCAATGCACAGAGTGAACCGCTTCTCTGCCTGTTTGGAGGCGAGAGACGAGGAAAGCAGACACGCATGCACATGGCATATTGATTATCAACTTCATTTTCATTTTCTGTGTGATTAATTCATTTATTTATTATCATCCCAGGCCTAGTGCACACGAGACATTTTTATCTTTGTCACACAGATAAAGTTATCTTTTGGATGATGGACAGCTGTGTGGAAAAAAGAAAGAAATAAAGCTGATTGGTTTGCTTGCTTAGTCAGCATTTATTGTTTATGTCATGATGAATGTACACCATCTCCAATCAAATGTATGAAAATGTATATTCATCAAAGATCGCTGACAGTGAAATCACTGAGCGGTGCTTGTAGTGCTGAGTCAGCAGACGTGAGCCAGCAGGGCATTGTGGCGGGTGAGTACATGCTGTAGTCCACAGCAGAGGATCTACGCACGGGAAAGACAACATGATGCTAGCCGTGTAACCCATGGCAACATTTAGGGGAGAAATAAAACACCTACCTGGAAACACTTATTTCCTGCCCTGTCAGCTTAAGTTTGGTGATGGGACCTTGGTGCATTTCTTCATAAGCTACTGGCTTTACAGCTGAAAAACAACAGCACACACTCAATGAACAAAAGACTTCATCAACTATGGCAGGGCAGCTCAACTGGCAGCCAGTAGGCCCAGTCCGACTGCACGTAGACTACTTAAAAACAGCACAGCCCTCCTGTCATATAGATTTTTTTAATACAGTGTTTTAGCCATAGGTCTTTAAAAACAGCAGCGTGCTCGTGACACATAGAAGATCTTTGATTAGCGTTTTTGCAGTAGGTCCTTAAAAACAGCAGAATGCTGCTGAAGTCTAGAAGATCTTTGATTGGTGTATTTACAGTAGGTCCTTAAAAAAACTCTAGATCTTTGATTAGCATTTTTGCAGTAAGTCCTTAAAACAGCAGCACGCTCCTGAAGTATAGAGGATCTTTGACTAGCGTTTTTGCAGTAGGCCCCCGAAAAACAGCGGCCGGGTCTTTGATGAGTGTTTTTGAAGTCCATCCTTAAAAAGAGCAGATAGGTCCTGGTCATATAGGGGATCTCTGACAAGTGTTTTTGGCAGTCAGTCCTTAAAAACAGCAGATTGCCTGTGACGTACAGAAGATATTTGATTTGCATTTTGCAGAGGGTCCTTAAAAACAGCAGAGCGCTTCTGATATGTAGAGGATCTTTGACTAGCATTTTTAGCGGTAGGTCCTTCAAAACAGCAGAGCAAGGTTTTTGAGTAACTTTTTTTGCAATAGGTTCTTTTAAAAACAGCAGAGTGCTCCTGTCATATAGGGGATCTTTGACAAGCGTTTTGGCAGTTAAGCGCTGCTGACATATAAAAGATTTTTGACAAGTGTTTTTGCAGTCGGTCCTTAAAAACAGCAACATGGCATAAAATCTTTGCTGAGTGTTTTTGCGTGTTTGTTTGCTGCAGATATACAGTAATGTCCCAGTACTTGTGTATGTGTAGACAGAAGTTTAACAAAAATGACCCACCTAAAATTCCTTCAGCGTTGCCAGATGAATGCTGCCTTAAAGTCGGCCAGAGGAATTCATGTCCATTCTTCCCATGAAGCAAGACGAGCAGGCGTGTTTCTCCAGCTGTAATGTCAACCTCTTTGTCCCGTTTGCTCACCACCACGCTGCAGAAATACACCTCTGCTTTTAGTCAGGAACAAACATCAAACATCTGCATGCACTGTTGGCAAATAGACGAGTCGTCTCCTTAGACAAAGTTAACAAAAAACGATGGGTCACATGATAGGCATATGCCGATAAGTCCTGACTTTTCTCCTTTATACGGCACCCCTGGCTAATAGCACTCATCATAAATACATTGAAGAATGTACAATTAATCCATGTGATCGGAATCGGTATCGGCCTCTTTCGCCGATCAATGATCGGTATCAGAATCGGCAGCATAAAACCCTGATCAGAGCATCCCTAGAATAAAGTCATAATACTGCAAGGAGAACATTTGGGAAATATTTTGAAATTTAAAAAAAGTAAAAAAAAAAAAAAAAAGAGAAAGCAAAGAATGAAGTTGATATCAATAATATCTTTTTCCACACCACAATGCTGAGATGCACTTTGCATCCTTTAATTTTTCACTATGTGGCCTCACTGATTTAGAATTAGGGAATTAGCATAACATGCATGTTTGTGGAATGAGGGAGAATGTGTCTAAGAAAACCCACTCAAGTTTGGAAAGCGGCTCTCCTGTCACTGTGACTGTCAGGTAGACGTGCTAGCTACTAGTCCGCTAGTCCATTAGCCCAGCATGTTGTTCTGCACTCCACACCACCACCATCTCAATGCAAAATCACCTTCCAGCAGTGAAGACCTCCTGTCCCGTGTGCCGGGTCATTTTCTGTCCGTTTTTAATGGAGACGCCACCCGTGTCAATAAAGACGATAACGTCGTCAGTATTGAAGCGGACAGCGATCCTGCTGAAGCCATGTTCTTTGTACAGCTCGCCATTCACAGACACATCTAGTGCAGAAGAGATGTGGGACAAGTCAGCCACAACAACATCTAACAGGGGCGGAACAGTACAGTACAGTATTCCAAATCACATTTGTCACTACCAAGTTTCCACCTGGTGCATATTAAGTGAGGGACAGAAAGTAAAATCGGGAAACAAATACAGTGCAGGTGAGCCTCACTTGCTGGTGAGAGTCATGGTTAGCGATAGTGCCAAGGAGAAGCCAGAGCTGCAAAACTCAACATTTGGGAACACCTGGCCTTGTCGGTGAAATACGTAAACAAAGACAAGTGGATAAGACAAAAGCATAGTGCCGCCATTGTTTAGTAGGGATGGTTTTTCGTCAAGTGTTGCAATTTAGCACCTTCTTCAGGAGTACTTGAATGCACCGTAGTTGTGTGGTGTGACTGGCTATCATGCATCATCTTCCGTTAAACATTCATTGGGGAGTACTAGAGATCCACAATATCTTTTTTTCCAAACCGATACCGATACTGATAACTTTGTGCTTCTCAAGACCGATATGGTACCAATAACTGAGAACTTTTTACAATCTACTTTTTTAAATTTAGATTTAAGTGTCGTTTGTGCACACCTGGAGGTAAGAAGGACCGGAACAAATTAGGATTTGACCAACCGTACCTGTTGATGTGTCCTAATCAAATATCATGACATTACTTCTACCACATCACTACTATCAGGAGAACCAGAGTATAGAGCGGAGGGAGCCACCTGCTGTGACCCAGCAAGGTGCACTGTATTTGGATACACGCTCCAAGCAGCCGGTGTTCCACCACGGAGCTCTCTGGTGAACCTTTAGCACTTTTGCAGTTTTGCACGATGTGGTGTTTTTTCCCTCATCGCGGAGCATTTGGTACAACGTCCTTCCTGAATGTTTGTTTACGACTGAGCACAAGGGAAGTTACGGCAGACCGTTAACGTCACAGCCAGGAGAAAAACAGAGCGCTTGATTTGCTCACCCGCACAATCTCACCTCGATGTAGCGTTTTTTTTAAATGATCAGTTATCGGAGCTATTTTTAATGTTATCGGTTTTATCTGTATGATGTCATAAATCTCTGATATCGGCACCCCTTGTGAGTACGCATACATTTTATACTTGAAACGCGTTTAATAAGTGAGGCATCTTAAGGGCTGTTTTGCATTTCGTTCCCTTGCTGTACCCCAGCTGTGAACTTAAAAGCACGGTAGAGCAACACTGATAAATCCAGTCCGACTAACACGTGCTACAGTGTTAACCATGACTCACTTGTGTTGGGCAGGTGAAGGAGTCGAAGTATGGTTTGTCCAGTGACATCAAAACACAGTGGAAGAGAATGGTTCTCAGCTTGGAGCAGAAACCGGATGCCAGGTGGCGCTAACGGGAGACAAAGAGACACAAGGAGCTGTGCAAACGTTACATTAAACCACTCAGTTGCATCAATCCTACAGGTTTTCTTTTTTACCACTTATTGTGGGTGGGGCCATGGGAGAAAAGGAGGTGTGTTCATAATCCATTGCAATGAACGGTCCATGTGGTCCCATGGGGCCTGGAAACAGTCAATAACATAACATTAGGTACACCTGTACACTCTGTACTGTATGGAAAAAGCAGTGCACTTGCACACCACTGCAAACAACAACCATAATAATAAACATATTCTTATATATTCTATTCTAAACATATTCTAGTGTCAATGCAAACTTTGTGAAAGCAACTCTTCTTTTTGATATCATCGGAATGTGCAGGTCTGCCAAACGGGTTGTTCTGTCATGTCATACCTGCTACACCTGGGAGCCCTGATAAACAACAAAACAAAAAACAAGGCAAAATAACCATCATCCTGAAAGGCTGATAAAGGTGCTGAAACATGAAAAAAAGTCTTGTCCTGTAGTTCAATAACTGTTTGAATGAGGCTGTTTGACTTGTGTTTTGTGTCATACCTTGTAAATCTGGAATCACTGTCACAGAATCAAAAAAAGGTCATTAAATTAAATTCAATGAACGTGTGACACCACATGTACAGTAGTTACACTCAACTACGATCAAGTAAATGAAAACATGAAACAAGCAAATAAATAAAACATAAAAAATATATGTATATAAAGTATTGTAATGTAGTCCAATAATTATTATTTAAATTCTTATATTTTAATCACCACATCTTTATGATTTATGTCTTACCTGGGGAATAGGGAACTGGAAAAAACCCTGTCACAAAAAAATGTATATAAAAATGTATTCAATCAAAATGATTATTTTTATAAATGCAGAATTTGGATTTAGATTGGAAGTTAGATTGTTAAAATCCACTTCCTGAGGGAATAAACGTAACAGAGAAAAACATACCTCCTAAACCTGGGTGTCCTGTCACAAAAACAAAAAAATAATCATCATATTTCAATTAATATTCATGTTGAAAGGTTGACAAAGGTGCTGAAACACACACATACATAATCTTTGAACTAGTGTTGAATTAGTTGCTATTTAAGTCATACCTGAGTAACCCGGGTGTCCTGTCACAAAAACAAAAAAAGTCAACGATCTCGTGTGAAAAAACACCATAGACTCAACTACTAGCAGCTAAAAAATAAAACATAAACATATTAATTAATGCTGTAATATGGTAGCTAGAGGTTCGATACCATATACCGATATTGTCAAGCGCTACATTACTGATACTGATATTGGCAGCAGATCTTCCCTCAAACTGATGTCAGTTCACATCTTGTGCAGTGAATGAACACATGATGCTGCTTTTAACGTGATACCACTGGATGCATTTCACCAACAAACACTGCTTGTGTAAAATAAGACAAATACTGCAATACGCAACGTACAGTAAGTTACAGAAAAAGTGCCATATTTATTTCAAACGAAAGTCATTAAAAATTAAGACCAATTACAGGATGACACCTTAATTCACCAGCGCTTTCATTGCAAAGTCAAGCTCTTTTTCGGAGACCCTTATTTTGTTAGATACCGGGTTTTATTGTGAAGAGCGGAAGTATTGTGTTTAGTCTCTTTGTTTGGTCTCTTGACGACTGTGTAGTGACAAGTGAGACGACCCTTGCGAATAAAAAGTGTTTCCCGAGTTTCACGCTGCCGTCCTTTGGTTGTGTTGAGCTTACACAACGTCAGCGAACATTTTATAATCTTATTAAGACTCTTCGCTTACACATTTTTACAATCCAAGTGCCAAATTTGGGAATCATTTCAGGCTTCGGGCATGCTAACCGAGCTAGCAAGCTTGTCGCTGTGTGGAGCACGTCATCACACGCACGCCGATATCGTTATGATGTGCGGCTCGATACTAACATATCGATACTTCCGATACCAGCTCTTCATGTTCTCAAATCGATTCTCATATCAAAAGATCTTTAGTTTGAATGATTTGAGGTAATGTTTGTCTGTTGAAAGGATGACGTGTGAATTGTCAATAAAGTTTTCATTTTTATAGTAGTTCTTAATCGTTCATCATTTATTTGAATGCCTCATTATACTTCAGGGTTTAAAATCAATTCATGAATTAATTATTTAAATTCATCATTAAATCATGAATTTATTTCAATTATGAATTTAAATTAATAATTAATTTATTTAATGAATAAATTAATTATTGTCTTGTATTCTTTATGCTATGGCATGAAATACACTACTTCTTAAACTTTACCAGACACGAGGTGAATTTGTCAAAAGTTTTGGTATCGGTAAGGTATCACCCATACCAGTCTAAATTTTACTTCGGATCGGAATTTTACTTTGGAAACAAAATCAGTGGTATCGCACATCACTAGCCGATACCAACATGAAGGATATCTCATTTTTACTCCAATATCAGCATCAATGTTGACATGAAAAAAGTGTTTTTAATGAATTGTACCTTGCAATGAAACATATCAATAAAATATTGAACACATATCCGTGTATATTATAGTGCAGTCCATTAACAAATATTTCACTCATGATAGTTTCATTGCTAAATTTGTATTGATGACATACCTGAGTAACCATGTATTATCCCTGTGTCACAAAAAGAAAAGCACAATTAAATTAATTAAAGCCACAATGTGCTGTCTTTGAAATGTTGCCAATAATCCATCATCTCACAATATGTGAGACATGAACACACATGCCTCTCTCTTTTCTGTGCGTTCTAAAGATATAACAACAGGTAAAAAGAGGCAGGTAATTAATGCATGTAATGGGACACACCTATTCCACCTGAAAAGGCCGCTATTAAAACAGCTCCACTAAGCTCCAACAAGGTTTTATGGTTTTATATCCATGCTGTGAGCATGCAGTAACACGTACAATGACAATGATGGAGCGTTGTTGGCGCTTTTTGAAGACTATTTCAGAAGACTTTATAGGAGGAATAAGTAAGTCCCATACGGGCAGTAATGAGCTGTTTCTTTTTACCTTTTCTTATATCTTTCGAACGCACAGAAAAGAGAAAGATGTGTGTTCATGTTTCACATAAGGATGGTGGATGATGGGCAAAATTCCCCCCAAAAGTGCACTTTTCCTTTAATGTCAAATGTTGAGCAAGTGTCATGTGTCATACCTGGTGAAGCTTTCATGCCTGCAACAAAAAGAAGCGTCTTTCAGTGAGATGTGTGTGGTTAGATTGATGATTTGATATGTAAGGAATGATGTTTATGCATGTCTTACCTGTGGTGCCTGTAACTGGAAAAAAGGGAAAAAAAAGAGAATAAATCCAGGTTGTAAAATGGTATTACATGCTATACAATGCAAATATTATACAGGAGGAAAATGGAGCACACATGAAGAAAAAGAAAATGTATAATAGGTGCCCACGGTCGAGAAAAGAAGCTCACTTAAACCGGGGATGTCCAAAGTGCATATTCTATAGTATTGTAATCATCTCAAAATAAAAGTTAACATGACACGCATTAGAACTTTACAGAGAAATGTCGGTTAGCGTGCACGCCGGCGAGCGCGTTTTTCGGTTAACGTTGAAAATTTACGCCAAAATGTGTTGATTTGGTTAGAGTACATTTCGGTTCGAGGCGGGCCATCTGGATGGGATTAATGACACTAGCAAAGGTTACACTGTGTAACTTCATAGCATATCTGCATTGGCTTGGCCATTTTATAACAAGAAACATATCAAATGATCCATAGATTTTTCTGTATTTGGCCCTCAGCGGTAAAGGTTTGGGCACCGCGAGTTACAGCAATAAAAAGTTACAGCAATAAAACACACAGAAACTTACCTCATCTCAATCAAGTTGCACAGTCCAGAGAAGAAATGGATCTACTAAATGCTGAATGATACTCATCATGCAATACTCACTACGTCTTTGAATGTACTGCCTTCCCGACCCTCCCACTACCCCAGCTGAGGCTAACCCAAAACGGACCCCCCCTCGGGGTCCCCCTTGGGGAGGCGGGGCGTTCTCGCTGGGCTTATGGAGCACTTCTGTGGTCTCCTCTGTTGGCTTGGTGACCACCATGGATGTGAGAGGGGTCACAAAGCCGTACTTGAGCGACAGCCTCAAAGCCTCCGACTTCACTTCCTCCTTCTCGGATCCGCTCAACTGCAGCCTGTTGATTATGAAATTATGAAACATTATATCATAGCAGTAATTTACTCACGTTATTGTAATTGAGTGGTGTTTTTATGTACCGGTACTTGGACTTTTTAAAGTAGTTTCTTTGTCTTTTTTTGTAGTATGTTTTGTTTGAAGTGTTGTTCTTCGCTACATTTCAAATCATGTTCGTTACTGAAAAAATATAATAATTCCAAACACAAGGCCTATGCATGCAGACATGGCATTTTTCAGGTTGATGTATTAATAATAGTGGAGATCCCTTAGAAAATATGTGGCACATTCTAAAAATTTAACTGAACAAAAAAACACCTGAAAAAATCATAATAAAGTCAAAAATATCAAGAGAGAAAGTTGTAATATTATGAGGAAAAATAACACAATTTTGGTAGCAAAAAGCTGAAATATAAAAAAAACAACATTTTTTTAAAGTGGTAATATTATGAAGAACAAAACAATGAATAAAATTGTCATTTTTGGAAAATTAGGTTGCCGAAAAAAAGTTACAAGAATAAAGTAAAAATACCATGGGAATAAAGTCATAATTACAAGAAGAACATTGAAAGAAAGTTGAAATAGTTGGAAAATGTAAAAAACAACAGCAGAAAAAAACAGCTGTAATGTTTTCATGAGAATAAAGTCAAAAATAATAAGAGAAAAAGGTTATATTCTAACGAGATTAAAAGTCGCAATTTTATAAGAATAAACTTGTCATACAAGGATATATAATGCCATTTTAATAGCACAGAGTTGAAATATTAAAGTACACTTAATAATTTCTTGTGTCCGAACTGTAGGTTGATCATTAAAATTCAGCCAAAGGTTTGAACTTCTTTGAGAGTCTTTAAACAAGAGAGAAAGGTGATAAAATGTCAATGCCTCTCTGAGAAAAGTGTATAAAGTGTACGGGGAGGAGGTTTTACAGTCTTAAAACATATATAGTCATTGTGAGAAGTTGGCTACTTTGCGGATTTCACTTATTGCGGGCTATTTTGGGAACCTATCCTCCGGGATAAACGAGGGAACACTGTATTATGAGCAGGAATCAAAATAAAATAAAACTAAAAGGCATTTTTGGAAAATTGTATGCTGGAAAAAGTTCTAATATTATGGGAACAAAGTCATAATATTACAAAAAGAAAATTTACCAAGATTATTTAAGAAGAAATTAGAAATATTTGTAAAAAAGAGTGAAGTTGATATGAATAATATGCTCTATGACGAAGCTGAGATGAAATCTATACAGTCAGGGGAAAAAAATGATTAGACAACCCTTGTTTCTTCAGTTTACTGATCCATTTTAAATGCCTGGTACAACTAAAGGTACATTTGTTTGGACAAATATAACGACAATAACAAATATAGCTCGTAAGAGTTTCATTTAAGAGCTGATATGTAGCAACTTCCATGGTTTTCTTGATAATAACCAAAATCACTTACATGAATAGCCGTAGCATTGTACTGGCAACAAATTAAACTCTTATAAGCTATTTTTGTTGTCATTGTTATATTTGCCCAAACAAAGGTACCTTTATTTGTATCAGGCATTAAAATGAGCAAGAAACTGAAGAAACAAGGGTGGTCTAATCATTTTTTCCATAACTTTATAACTTGTAAGCAAAATATGAAAGTGGCCAAGTTGCATCCTTTCATTTTCCACTATGTGACCCTCACTAGTAAAAGGTTGGACACCCCTGGACTGTGGGATGCATTCAATTTGTGTTTTAAGTACATTAAAGTTCCCTGATGTCAAAGAATTGAATAAATGTTTATTTGTAGTTTGAGCATTCCGGTAAAATAAAAAAACAAGTGTAAACTGACTCTTTGTCCAGGAGTTGTTTGACAGTCAGGTAGGCCCAAATCCTCTGAATGTTGCTGTCATCCGTGGACTCGGTGGTTCCGTTGGTGTTAGTAAAGACAACACTTGCATTCCTCTGCAAACGTTAGCACAAGCCAGCGTTGGAATGTCACAGCTGATGATGTGCAGTGCGAGACCCATACTTACAGAAATGGCCACAACTTGAGGACTGAAGGTTTCGATGTTGTTGTCAGTGATCTGACCGGCCACCACGATCTCAGAACCGTTGTAGTACTGGCTGAACGTAGTCTGGGTCAGATTGGCGCTGCCCTCGTACGTCATTGTCACATTGGTCAACAGGGGATTGGCCACCTCGTCATAGAATCCCTTTTGAGATAAAAAGTACAAGCTGGCAACCGTGCACTGCACTCAGCAAAACTGTGGCAGCAGTACCACTGGTGCCACGCTACACCGCCCCCATCTAGTGGTACTAACCAACACCAGTGTTTTTGTTTCCAAAATACAATTATTGTACAGAAGGTATTGTGGAGAACATGCAAACTCCACACAGAAATGCCCAGCGCAGATTCGAACCCAGATCTTCCCAATCTGCAGACTGTGTGGCCTGTGTGCTAACCACTCATCCACCGTGCAGCCCTACTGCATGAACATTTAGACAAGATTTTTTTTTTTACAAATACTGAATCATAGGACATGAAAACCAAGGTTTGACTGTATTGATGTAGAGCAGTGATTCTTAACCAGTGATAGTGGTGCTCATACACTCATCTAATGGTACTCAGGAACCCAGGAAAAATGTTTTCATTTATAAAATCATGTTAGAGAAATATAAATACATAAAATAAAATTGGAAATAGCATTGGTTCTGAAAATGTGGTTCCAATACCATTGGTGGTACGTCGGCGTCATCTAGTGGTACTAAAGAACACCAATGATTTAAAATGATACTGTATGTATATACTGTATATATATACTTGTATATATATATGATATATGTATATACTGTAAAATAAAATAGTCAATAGTTGGAGTTTAGAGGTATTGATGTAAAGGATTGGCTTTCAAACTGAAGGGGGACGTGGGCTCCATCTAGTGGTACTAAGGAACACATTTGAATATCCATCCATCTTCTATGCCACTTATCCAGCTGACTTCGGGGCGGGGTACACCCTCGACTGGTCGCCAGCCAATCGCAGGGCACTTACAGACAAACAACCATTCACACTCACATTCATACCTATGGACAATTCGCCAGTTAACCTAACATGCATGTTTTTGGAATGTGGGCGGAAAACGGAGTACTCGGAGAAAACCCACACACGCACGCATGGGGAGAACATGCAAACCCCACACAGAGATGCCCAACGGAGATTCGAATCCAGATCTTCCTGATCTCCTGATTGTGTAGCCAACATGCTAACCACTCGGCCACCGTGCGGCCCCCCCATTTAAAAATAAGTTTTAAAAAATGTATCACTTCAGTTTCATTCAAATCATGAAATAAATACATTATACTGGAAATAGACTAATGAAATGTGAGTATATGAGAAAAAGATACATCAACCATGGATACACATAAAAAGTATGAACCAAAGATTGGCTGAAATCGATATTTTCTTTTGCTGAAATGTTTACGTTTAAGTCAATTACCTGTGAGCACAAAGCACATGTTTGAAGCTAAACGAAGATGGGAAGCAAAAGGGTGGTACTTGCAAAGCGCAATATTTCCCAGGTGCTACTTGGTGTCAAAGGTTTGACAACCATTGACCTTGACCTTGACATGTCAACAAATGTGCTGAAAGTGACTATCAAGTGTTTGTGAAAGATCAAATCAAAACAAATTACCTTCAACTGCAAATCTGCATCAGAGTCCTCATAAATGCGCCGTGCAACACCATTGTTCTGCAAGGACATCTTCTCCAGGAACCCAAAGTTGACATCAAAACCGAAACCAAGGCAGTAGAGCGGGAATTTGTCTTGGATGGCCGCCCTCACGTTGGATTGTATCTCCTCCAGATTGGTCACACCTGCAGGAACACAGTCATGGCGGCTGGGTGAAAAACAACTTCCTCCTTCTTCCCAATGTGAAATGACAATGAAGCTCCTGAAAGCTCCCAAAAACCTAATCACAGTCTGTTCTGTCACGCTGCTTCACTTCCTAGTTCTTCCAATTTCAAATATTTCCCATAGGAAATGATCTACCATTTTAGCATCAAAAGTCACACATTTGGTTAATTGGAGATGACTGATAACAATCCAAATTATGAGATAAGAAAGTTATAATTATGAGATAAGTGAGTCCAACTCCTGAGATAAAAAGTTGAAATTACAACTTCAAAAGTCAAAATTATGAGCTAAAAAGACAAAATTATTTCATAATGATGTCATAATTATGATTTTGTAAACCTCGTAATTCTGGCGTTTTTTTTTTTTATGTCATAATAATGATTTACCGTGGGGGTATTTCTTTTCTTGAGTGTTGGAAAGGGGCTTCCATATACTGTATAATAAGGACGAGTTAAGGCCTATATAACAATAAAAGCAGGTTTGATGTGATGATGTGAAAGTGTGTGTACCTGAGGTCGGGTCTCCATCAGTGAGGAGTATGAGGATGGAAGCTGAGCCTTCCCTGGGCTGCTCATTCAGCAAACGGGATCCCTCCAGCAAGGCTGTGTTGATATTTGTGGCTAAAAGAGCAGGACAAAAACTGAAAGCTCACGCCTGTCATAATGTTCTAGTATTGAGGATAAGAAAACAACCGACATCCTCTATCTTGAATGTTCCGTGCAAACGTTTTGGCGCTTTCCACGTTGTCTGCCTTGGCCTGAACAAGTTCTCGTTTCCAGTAAAAAATGTGGCTGTCGAAAGTGATGAGTCCAAAGTAGTCCTCCTCCGCCAGGTCATTCAAGATGTGGATTAAAGCGATTCGGGTCTGGGAAGAAACAAATAGCACTCGTTACAATTTTAAAAGCTATTATTGAATTACTTACATATGTTCTGTATGTATTTTAAATTTGTTTCTTTTTTCCTTTCCTTTCATCACTGCTTAATCTATTGCTACATATTATCTACTTTTTTGTCTTTCTAACAGGAAATGCCAGTATTTAAACACAGGAAGTGAGCAGTAACAGCTAAGACATATAGAAGAAGAGAACTAAAAAAGGTCTGCTTCTTCCTACTCCTTTTCGGACATGTTGAATTAAACAAATATATTGATGTGATGTTCCTCAATGTAACTTGTTAAAGCAGCCCTATGCTGCTCATTTCAGAGGCTTTTAGAATAATAATGGCTCCCAGTGGGGCACTACAGTCGTCCCTCGTTTATGGCAGTTGATTGGTTCCCAACTCTGATAAATGAATTTCCGCAATATAGGATTCAATGTTAATACATGTAAATTGAATATTTTCGTAGTACAGCGTAAAAAAACCTGTTTATGACTTTGACTTTGAAATATGTTTTTTAAAATGATTAGAGTCCTGTGGACATGACATAACACCCCTATAGTCACCTTTACACTCCTATTATTCTTGGTTTACAACACATTGTTCAACTCTTATGCTGCAGGGACTAGCTAGCAAGCCTAGTGAGCGAACAAGTATTGTATTGTAAATGTATTTCTTCTAAACTTAAGAAACCAAAAACGTACCACTTCCACACGAGATGGGAGGAGAACTTTTTTGTCACTCTATCATGTGGGATGTGCCATTGCTGATGTCATGACTTCATGCAGTGTTAAGGTAATGTCATGTACGTTAATGTCTCATCGATGTTTTGTTTCATTACTGCCACCTAGTTACCACAATACTACATATCACTTGTATTTGCATACGTTTTGACTGATAATAGAACATAGTCTACCACCAAACAGCCATCATTTATTAGTTAATTTCTGAAAAAACACGATATAGCGATGGAGCGATAATCGAACCGCCATATTATGCGGGAGGACTGTATGTTGGTGGTAGACTATGGTCTATTATTAATCGAAACGTATGCAAATATAAGTGATATGTAGTATTGTGGTCACTCGGTTGCAGTGATGACACAAAACATTGGTGAGACATTAGCTTACATGGCATTAGCTTAAGACTGCATGAAGTCATGAAGTCAGTCATGGCATGTCCCACATGATAGAGTAAAAAAAAAAGTTCTCCCATAGGTTTTTGGCTTTTTAGGTTTTGAAGAATTACATTCAAGGCTAACTGGTTAGCTTACTAGCTTGCTAGCTAGCAGTCGTCTCAAGTCCCTGCAGCATAAGTATTGAGCAATGTCTTGTAAACAAAACAAAAAAAAGAGTGTAAAGGTAACTAAGGGGTTATTTCATGTCTACAGGGATCTACTTATGTTAAAAAGTGTATTCAGAAATTACAGGTTTGCTACGCTGTAACTATGAAAATATTCCATTTATTAACATTGAATCTTACACTGGAGAAATTCATTTAACGCGGTTGAGTTTAGAAGAAATTAACTGTAATAAACGAGGGACGACTGTATACCAAATTCTGAAAAGTTGCACAAGTAAGATAGGGCCCCTTTCATGTCCAAAACAAATAAACCATGACCATTACTGTTACCATGTAGGAAACAAGCCATTGCCAATTCAGCCATTGCACACTAAAGCAGCCCCCAGGGTACCTGTTCCATTTTGCGGCCATGCATGGATCCACTCTGATCGATGACAAAGACGACATTCTTTGGTATGCGGGAAAGACTTGAGGGAGCAAAGTGATGTACAAAATATCCACTGGAGCTCTAAAAAAACGTTGAAAAAACAATGATTTCAAATGGAACCCGAGTTACCGCCACCCCAGCATACTGACGACCGTTTTTTTACCTTGATGTCCCCCAGTGACCTGTGTCTGTTCACGTCATAGACAATGACCAGGTCTCCATTCATCCCATGTTCTCCACAACTGTCACATGTTTTCTGTTGGTCCACTTTCGGGTAGAAGTGGACCCACGCCTGCAAAATTTCAAATGTCAGCTTGCCAATAGTTGGACTTGAGAGGTGTTGGCATAGACCAAGAATGTCCAAAGTTTATGTCACACAGTTTGTTTTTTATTGGCCCTTGATACAAACTTCTATCTGTATTTAATTGCAATTAATTCCAAGTAAACGATGGACAACATGTCTAATTGCAATTAAACATTTGAATGGATTGATAGCCGTAGTAATTAACGAATTATTAATGATTAGCTATGACATTAATTTGGCGTTTTATGGTGTTTTTGCTTTTGGATGATTTCTTTGTTTGACGCGTTTGGACATTGGCGGCCTTTGCCCCTGTCAGCCACCGCAGTCCTGGGACTGACACAACAAGGGGCCGGAGATTGAACCCTGTGGAACTCCGGGTTCGGAACATCTCACCCGTGACCCTAATGAGGACAAGCACTATTGGAAATGAATGAATGGAGGTTTTGCTCGTTTCACCTGTTTGTCCGTGTGTCCTTTGGTGATGGCGCCAGCCAGAATGTTGATGCTTAGTCCTCCTTTAACATCCATGAAATTAATACCGGCTTTCTCGTGAATGTACACGTCCACCTGGAATTTGGGATAAAGAATGTCAAGTGAGAACAAGGCAGCAATGAAAGTGAAGGCCTCATCATAACAGTCAGTCGCACCTTGAAGTCTTTGACGGGCTGCATGGGGCGAGCGTGGATCTGCAGCTCGTACTTGCCAAGCCTGCGTTTGAGCAGCTCCTCGTACGTGAGTTCAAAGGTCACCTTTTTTAGCGCGGCCACCGTCACGGAGGTCTTGAACTCCTCGAGAGTCCTCCCCACTGAGCTGCGACAGGGATGGAACACAACGCAGCACTTCACCAAATGGAGCAGCATGGCACCCAGCTTACACGCCTGCTTTAGATTTTTTTACACTTTGTACACTCGAGATGGCCAATTTAAAAACAAACATTTGTGTTAGATGACCAAAAGTTACGTGAAGTAAATCAGTTACGACAGATGTTTAACCCTGTCTCGTGTGACAGTTAAAAATGAGCTTTATTGAAGTTAAGACTGATTGCTTTACTAAAAACACATAGCTGCTGTGTTTCATATAATATTATTTACCTTTACATGGAAATAACTGAGGCAAGAATATCTCTACCTGACAATGCCAGCACTCTCGCCACGGGACACGGCCTGAGTGTACTGTTTCTGCGCCGCTTCTTTAGCCTTCACCACGCCATCGTATACCTGGTCGTCCATAAACCTGAGGAAAAACAAGGAAGAAGGTCATTCTGGAATTATTCCATTTAATTTAATGCTACCTCAAATATTTACTGTGCAAAAGATACATTTCAAGGAGTATTTGCTTATTGTTATCATTTTTAGGCCCTCAGATGGGTCAATGATTGGCAGCAACATTCATTGCTACTGTAAAAATATTACATACCCCACCCCCAACAAATGATATTTTGGGTAATTTGAACCATTTAAAGGCCAGTATGTTTACATAATATTATATACATTTGCATTTACAATATCCATTTATTTCTATAAATATAAAAAAAACAAGTTACAATGTATACTAACACAAATACTAACACACACCATTTTGCAAAGAACAACATAAATACACACGTATCATTTCAGTAGCAAGGCACACTTGCAAAAAACAGGCGGGAAAGGATGATACATTTTGCTGCATGCTTTGAATGGGAAAAAATAGTGCCATCTGGTGGACAAATATAAAAACATATCAACTGAAAGCCAGTAGTCCAAAATGAAATGTTAACATAAAGGATTGCATTGGTTTATGTTATAAATGTGGGCTCAAAAGTGAAATTTCTCATGGGATATTTTTTGTCACAAGGAACAAATTGTTGTTTTTGTGTGGCGTCAACATTTTAGGAAAATTTAAGGATCAGAGATGATCATCAGAGAAAATACATAGAGTATGCTTTTCAAGACAATCCACACATTACATAATGTTCACCGTGCAGCTGTACCCACATTCTGAACTTGGTGATGAAGGCATTCTTGGGAATCCGCACCTGGAACTCCACCTCTTTCGACTCGTCTTTCCTGTTGACCACGCGGCTGGTGATGACGGTGGTGGCGTAGCGGCTGCTCACGGTGGAGTTGATGTGAAAGCTGTAGATCTCCCAGTCGCCCTGAACAAACAAGCAAAAGGTCTCTGTTGAAAATGGCTGTCTGCCACTCGGCCCGAGCAAAGACCAAATCGCCGTGAAAAAACAATGATCTGATTGGTCGAAGGCAGGGGTGTCACACTCAAGTTCATCGTGGCCCGCATCGCAGTCATGGCTGACCTCAGACGCCCCCTAACTCTGATATCTTTATTTTTTTTATTCTTTTATTTTTCATTTTGTAAACAGGCTAAAACCAAAATAAGCTAAGAAGTTATACGGTATACAGAATATATATATATATATGTGTGTGTGTGTGTGTGTATATTAGTGCTGTCAAATGTAAAATTTGCAAAATCAGATTAATCATGGGTTTCAAATTAATTAATCATGATTAATCAACATTTGAAATTACGTCTGAAATATGCCCATTTATACTGTTTTATTGAAAGAAAGATAAACGGATTATATATATTGCATGTATTAACAGCTCCAAATGAACTGAAAATTTCAATCGAGCTAAAAGATACCACACATCTTAAAAAAATCTATTTACGTAACACTAGTTTCTTTAATAGTAGCAGACCATTTGAAACACACTTTAACCGTGGTATTATGAGTGGTTGTGTTCAAAAACACCACATCATTTAAGATGAATTCGCTGGTTTTGAGTGTATTTTATGGAATTTACGGGCATACTTAAATGCAGCAAATTGTACTTCCGCATTTAGTTTCAAATAAGTGATAATATCTACTTATTGTTTTTCTTTGTCTTTCTGTTTATTTAGACAAATAAAGACGTTTTTATGATTTTCATTCATTTCATCTTTTTTATGCCCTTTTTTCAACTTTTGCTGTTTTTTTTTGTCTTTTTGCCGCAAATGGCCCCCAAGCCACACTTTGGACACCCATGATATAAATGTATAATTTCCTCATGATATTACACAATAATCATTGTATTTTATGATAATATATATCTGATTTATAACTTGCTAAGATCCAATAAATAACAAACGGCAGACACAAATGGCACTCGGGCCGCACTTTGGATGGTGTAGGCTGAAGCAATAAAGTCAGTATAAAGTCTGATGCTTTTAAAAAAATATATATTATTATTAAGATAATTACACTTCTTTGCTTTATTGCCTAATGTCAGGTAGCTTAGCATATATTGACGTACCTTGGATTTGTTTTAGCATTAGCATTAGCTTCAAAGTATAAAATGTATCTAAGTGCCCTCCCACCCCCGACTATAATTTGGACACGTGCCTGACATAATGTCTTTAAGTGAACACAGTAGGAATAGATTTTATATCCTTGCAATACAACGCTGCGTCTAGGACAAGGAGCGTACCTTGTTGGTTTGAGCGCTACCAAAAGCCAGAAGCAGCCCAAAGATGCTGACTCGCACCAGAGTTCTCTCCATGGTGACCCCCGTCTGAGTGTAACCGGGATGCCTGAAAAGTTGCCTTTTAAACTCAAACAGCATCAATGTGTACACAATGTGTGGTGAAAGGGCAAACGCTCCTTTCTCTCTTTACACAACCCTCACACACACACACACACACACACACACGCACACGCATGCACATATATGATAAGAAAATCAAAGCCAAAGGTACGGTAAATAATAAAGCTCAGGCAAACAACATTGGTGTAAAAACAGCACTATATCATGCTGACAGCCTTTTTCAGTACAGTGGTACCTCAATTTTCATTATTAATTCATTTCAAAAGTTCTGGCAAAAATGGAAACATACAAAAACCTCATAGGAAATAACTTGCAACTTCTTTGGTCCCGTGACGGATTATTTAGCAGTCACACTCAATTAAAAAATGCATGACAGTGACTCAGCAACATGAAGGTTGCTTTGTTTGGCCACAAATGACACAGTGCATGGCAAAGGGACTAGATTGTTATGTGCAACATTGGTGATAAACAAGACGTGCAATACTGTACGTTGTATGATAACCAAAACATGTGCAATATTGTATGTTGTATGATAATCAAGACATGTCAAATTGTACATTGTATGATAACCAAGGAGTGCCATATTGTACATTGTATGATAACCAAGATGTGCAATATTGTACGTTGTATGATAACCAAAACATGTACAATATTGTATGTTGTATGATAATCAAGACCTGCCAAATTGTACATTGTATGATAACCAAGGAGTGCCATATTGTACATTGTATGATAACCAAGATGTGCAATATTGTACGTTGTATGATAACCAAAACATGTACAATATTGTATGTTGTATGATAATCAAGACCTGCCAAATTGTACATTGTATGATAACCAAGGAGTGCCATATTGTACATTGTATGATAACCAAGATGTGCAATATTGTACGTTGTATGATAACCAAAACATGTGCAATATTGTATGTTATATGATAATCAAGACATGTCAAATTGTACATTGTATGATAACCAAGGAGTGCCATATTGTACATTGTATGATAACCAAGATGTGCAATATTGTACGTTGTATGATAACCAAGACGTGCAACTCGTACGTTGTATGATAACCAAGACGTGCCATATTGTATGTTGTATGATAACTAAGACATGGGCACTATTGTACGTTGTATGATAACCAAGACATGTTATGTTGTTCGTTGTATGATATAACTAAGACATAGGCAATATTGTACATTGTATGATAACCAAGACGTGCAATACTGCACGTTGTATGATTACCAAGACGTGATATTGTACGTTGTATGATAACCAAGACATGTCATATTGCTGGTTGTATGATAACCAAGGCATGGGAAATATTGTACGTTGTATGATAACCAAGACATGTAATATTGTACGTTGTATGATAACTAAGACATGGTCAATGCTGCACGTTGTATGATAACGAAGACATGTGCAATACAGCACTTTGTATGATAACCAAGACATGTCATATTGTTCATTGTATGATAACTAAGACATGGGCAATATTGTACATTGTATGATAACCAAGACATGTTCAGTATTGTACTTAGCATGTTTTTCAGTTTCAATTTTTGCCTTTGTTTACATGAGGAAGGGCCGATATGAGGGAATTATGTCATACCAATAAAGCCGATAACATTAACAATAGCTGTGATAACCAATCATTTAAAAAAAAACGCTCCAATGAGGTGAGATTACCCGTACTGTCAAGCGCTCATTTTTTTCTCCTGACTGCGGAGTTAACTGCCTGTCCCCTGAGCTCACTTGTAAGAAAACATTCACTTTCCGAGGAAGACATTTCGCCTGCTAGTTGTACCAAATGCTCAACGATGACGGGAAAAAGGTAATTTTTTTTTTTAATTCTTTTTTTTTGTTTTTATTTTCCAAATGCAAACGCATGTGGGCCGTGCACGCCCACGCGTTACTTGTTTGTCCCTAGTGTGCAATTAGTACAGTCATGAAAGGCCATCAGAAGGCCAAGCGTGTTCCCGTTCCTGTTTCTGCCTACTTGGCAGGGACTTTGCTAGCTCTGCAATGAAAGAAACAAGTGCATTATTACTAGCATTATGCTTTCAAGCCAAAACTGCATTTATTTTCTTTCTCTCCTCAAGTATATATATCTATACAGTATATATCTATACTGTACTATGGTGATGTTTGTCACCAGGATGGTGAGGCAGCAGGCCAAAGCATTGATAAAGTCCATTACAAGCGGTAACAATGATGAGCCCAGCACAACAAAGGAGATGTTTTACAGAGAAAAAAAAAGTTACATGTTAGGAGGTGAATTCCTCTGTGTGAATTATGTTATTCAAATAAAATATATCATAAACTATAATGTTGAAACAGTGTCAGTCAATACAAATACAGACATGAGTCACACTCCGAGACACTCAACCTCTTCCACCAGGGGTCACATTGAAGGATTGATACATTACATACTGTACATACATCCATACATACATTAAAGATGCTAAAAGCAATCCAGTGTAGGTCAGTGTATAGGGCCCTATGAAATTCCTTTTATTAATTCATTTATTACCCAATTTTATTTTCATTTTTTAAATTCCATTTTTTTTAACCTTTTACATTTATTTTACCAGTATAGAGTGTCTACTTTTATGACAGTAAAACAAAGGTATGTTAATTAAATGCATAAATCCTTACATTTATTGATGCAATGCATCATTGGCCAATTTTGCCCCGTGTTTCAGAAATTGATGTAGCCTGGCTAACTTTTCTAATGGGATATCAGTACCTGCAAACTGTAACGGCCGTGTTATGGGTGGCAAAGCAAATTGGTGTAATATCATATCCTAATTAATTTATTTTTATTTTACAATATGCCAAGAGCCAATAAAAAACAAGCTTCTGGGCTGCACCCCCAATTCTAATGAGGTTCTAACAAATCTCCCTCACTAGTTTGCTCCACATCATTAAGGAAAAACCTCCTTCCTCATGGACACAATACCACCTGACCCACTTATTGCTACATTAGCCCACCACTTTCTGGTGGGCTTCACTTCACTACACGTCTTCACATCAAATGCAGCCTGCAGCTTTGCCAACTATCTACAGGTGTAGGAGCTCAGAGTTTGATCATGTTGTTTTTCTTCAGCGACTAGGCTAATCTAGCATGATGCCGCTGTTTAAATGGGACTTTAATGTTAGCACTGTAGCTCACATAGCTATGCTAGTGTTGCTAACGTTTGTGTCCTCCTGTCCCGCTCCTTAATGTTATGTATTTGATATATGGCATCTATTACGTTGGACAAGTGGAGAAAAAGTGGATAAAGCACACAATAGCGCTTCTTGGAGAGACACCCAGTTGGAAACAAACACGGCTCACTAAAGTTACAGACACACAAAGTAGGGCTAACTAAAAGCACTTTGAAACTATCTAAATTCCAGCGTCAAGGCTGAAACACTTCCAATACACCACTGTGTATTGACTCTTAAAAATATATCTACAACTCAATTGTCTAACTTTTTTTTGGTTTAACCATCACCACCCAAACTGCGACGCTCAAAGGCAACACTACGTAAAGCTACACATAAGAAGAGGTAAGGGACGCTTACGTTTCTGACTCACGATCTTCCGCCCTCAGCGTCATCGTGGATGCGTGCCAGCCTGCGCCCCAAACTCAGCTTTGGCATCACACTGATGGCATCCATGATATTACCACTTTATTCGCGCGGGCAAATGGAGGAAAACGACACAAGTCTGCAGTCTTTTACATCGTTTATAGGGGTGTCACATGACACGAGACCACACACAAGATCGCGTCTACGAGAGGGGTAGGCAACCCGCGGCGTTTTAGCCTCCTTGCTGTGGCTCCTTTTGGTCATGACAAAAGGGGGAAAAAAAAAGGTTGTTTATGAATGTAATTAACTAGATTTTATTTTACTTTGGATTATTTTATATTACTTTGAAGTGAAACTTGCGTGACATCCACGTCTATGGTCCTCGCCTTTATCTGCAGGCGGCTTCTTGAGCGTGCAGTCCCTGCGGTAAGCTAACCATGAACACATCAACATGGATCACAAATGAGAGCCTACAGTCCTGTGTGAAGAGAGAAGTCACATGTTACTGCCCCAACATAAGAAAGATCAGCATGGAGTGTTAGAAACACAAACAGAACACTAGCATTTGTGTGGCTGTTTTTTCTTTCAGATTAAAAAAAACATTGAATACAGACCCCTCAATAAACGTTCCTAAATTTGTTAACTTTTTAAAAATTGCCAAGTTCCAAGTTGCCCCGCCTCTTGTCCGAAGTCAGCTGGGATAGGCTCCAGCACACCCCCCGCGACCCTAGTGAGGACAAGCGGATGATAAAATGGGCTACCTTTTATTTTAATATTATACAAATTAACACGGGAAGGACACAAAAAGGCCTCACAGACTGCACTTCTGTTTGTTGTATTCTGTTGAAAAAAAGACTAAAACTCGTGTTATGCTTGTGGCTCCAGTCTTGAATATCATTCTGTTGAGAGTAAAGGTTGCCGACCCCTGGTCTACAACAACGAGACAAGATGAGATTTTAAGGTTACTTTTAAGAAAAGTACAATGAAAAATATAAAAATAAATGACAATACAGTCAAACCTGTCTATAGTGGCCACTAAAGGGAAATGACAAAAGTGGCCGCTATAGGCAGGTTGGTGGCCATTTTGAATGTGTGCGCGCACATATTAACATGTCTGTGATTAGAAGCTTGTTGTCCTTGCAGATACATATAATTATACTGTTACATGTTGACCAGTAGAGGGCACTGTGGGACTGCGGATGAAAGTTGTAAGAACTACTAGGTTAATAAACCGCTGTTAATAAAGCGATTAAAGTGCATCGGACGTGAGTCTCTCCTTCCCCACAACAAGGGGCACTACAGTATTGACCAGTGCACATTGTCTCACACCAGGAAATAAACGGTGTCACTGTCTGCAACAAGCTCAAAAGAAGACGGCTTTTTTATGTCGAACAGCTGACCGTTTGTGTGGATCTTGTGAATGATTGTGACTGAGCTACGACTCAGTAGTTAAAGTCTACACACGACGGCTTCATTGCTTAAAAAAACGAAACTTTTTCGTGCATGAATCTTCTGCTTGAGTCTGCATTTTGGCCGCTATATGCGGTCAGATATTGACCAAGGGATACAAAATGGGTGGCCGCTGGCCGCGTTAGACGGGCGACTGCTATACACAGGGTCTATAAATTTCCAGCAGGGGATTTTTCAGTGGCCGCTATAGGCAGGTGGCCGTTCTATGCAGGTGGCCGCTAAGACAGGTTTGACTTGTATATTGCAATCTACGAATATAATTCCGACTACGTCACACTCTTCTGAACTCTGTGTGTATGCTAGCGGCCCCGCCTCCACCCACCGAGGCAAAGAGACAGTATGACTGGAAAAAAAAGGGCTCACTCCGTTCATGCTGTTTTTGTATGGCACAAACGCGCCAAGGTGCTGAAAGCAATGCACAGAGTGAACCCTCTTCCTGCCTGTTTGGAGGTGAGAGACGAGGAAAACAGACACGCATGCACATGGCAATATATTGATTATCCACTTCATTTTCATTTATTGTGTGATTAATTTGTTTATTTATTATCGTCCCTGGCCTAGTGCCCACAAGCCAGTTTTTTTGTGAACAAGAAATCTTTTTACTTTTAAATCTCGTGAGATCTTGTGACACCCCTAGTCTTTTATGGCCTGCATGAGGGTAATGTGGATTATTCTAATGGCATAATTCAAGGATACACATAGAGAATAACTTGCTTTGAACCCTAAATGCTCATCGTCAGAAACCGCAATACAAGGCACACACTGACAGGTGATTCTCACCTGAAGGTAAAGTTCATTCAAATCTCTTAAGAATATTCCTGGTCTGGAAGCAAACAAAGCTAAGAACCCCTGACCTTGGACGGAGAGAGAGAGAGCGTGCCCTCGGGACCACAAGTCTTCACAGTGTCGCCATGATGCCGACCGAGACACAAAGCTGCAGCACCAGCCTATGGATCATCTGCTGCTGACTGGATACAAACACAACCTACTGTATGTACACACTTCCTATATACAAGGCAACGTTAGCAACACAAATCATGTCTACTTAACTCATTCCAGCTGTGACTTCCAGGAAAAATGCTTTTTTTGCAATTTTGCCAATCATCCATAATGCTTCTGTGAGACATGAACACACGTCTTTCTCGTTTCTGTGCGTTCTAAAGATATAAAAACAGGCAGGTAATTAATGCACGTAATGGGACATTATGGGTGCGTCCCATTATGTGCATTCTTAACTGGCTCTTCTTACCTGTTTTTATATCTTTACAACGCACAGAAAAGAGAAAGACGTGTGTTCATGTCTCACATAAAGATTGTGGATGATGAGCAGAATTCCAAAAAAAAAGTGCACTTTTTTCTTAAATCATCATTTTGAAAAGTACCATTGCATTGCACATGAGCATGAGGTATGCAAATGACAGAATAAATACACTATATACAATATTTGCACATGGACTACAATGCCTTTTTTTTGGAAGACACGTTGCTACTTCAGATTAGAGAGTTCTTGCTTTGGGGTCCGCCTGTTGATGTGCTGCACTTGGGATGGGAGAGAGAACATCCGGGGCTGAAGGCGTACCAGGAAAGGCAGAGATTCCAGAAGGAAGGGTGAGGGGCGCCCGAGGAGATTGGCTGAGACAAACAGGAGCAGGCGAGAGGAGCTGACAGACGGTGCCAGGTCCCGTAGCAGCTCTGTTGCTCATGTTGCTGCTTTCAGGCCATGACAGGGCGGGGTGGCTGCTTTCCACACCTGGGGTCATCCATGAGGACACCTTGAAGGTCGGATAATGGATAAGATTAGAGGTTCTCAATATTGGTTTTCTTACTGATATCATTCAGCGCTTAATTACTAATACAAAAACATATTGTGGGCTTTTTAACAGTGGTACATGTACTTGTATGCTGTACATATTTTACCTGCTTGATGACGTATCTATAAATGATTACCAACTTGCGCTGAATGAGATGTGTTTTCTGTGGAAAAAACAGTCAATATTGGGTGGGTGGGTGGGGGGGTGGGGGGTGGGGGGGGGTTTAAATAAAATACAGTAATCCCTCGCCAATTCAAGCTTTGAATTTATATTAAAATATATTAATTAATAAATTGTTGAATACGCCCAATTATTAATTAAAAAAAGATGCATATTTAAGCAAATGTGGGTATTTTTGCCTAAATGGAGCATTTTCAAGCATAAAAATCGCTAAATGAAGTCAAATACAAATATAAGGCATTCAGGAGATGCATTCAAAGACATTGTGGTGATATGTAGTACTGTTCACTGGTCACTAGGTGTCACTAATGTTACTGTCATGTCTGGTGAGACACACAAGCACCAGACCTGATCAGAACAAGAGGCTTTTAATGATCTCCCAACAGGCACAATCATCTGTAACACAGGCTAGTGTTGCAGCCAAAATATATGTACGCCAAAATCAAATTCAACTCTGAACCCCCGACGTCACTTTCTGTCCGCCCACCACTTAGCTCCCCTAGCACGGGAACACACTTACAGCAACACACACAAGCATGTTTATGCCTATTTATGTCTTAAATGTCTTATTTTGTATTATGTCTACTACAATGGGTGATAGGGGTGTAAAGGTGACTATAGGGGTGTTATTTCATGTCTACAGGGCTCTAATAATGTTATAAAGCGTGTTTAGAAGGTGGTAAACAGGCTCTTTGTCTTATTTTATCTTATGTCTACTATATTGGGTAATGGGAGTGTAAAGGTGACTACAGGGGTGTTAATTGTCTAGATGGCTCTAATGTTAAAAAGTAGGGGCATAACGATTCATTCACTACCTCGATACATCAATATATATTCTTATGATTCAATTACATCAATCTGCGTTAAGCAAGTTTTTCATAACGGACGGCATATATCGATCTTACATCGTTTAAAAGGTAATCAGTCGATTGAATCGATACTAGCAAATAAAGCACTGGATTTAAGCACGGCAGGCTTAATATGGATGCGTGTGTGTGTTTTTTTTTTAGCAGACGATATGAATAACACGATAAAGAGTTTAAAAAGTCTGTGTCTGTGACATCATCGTCTTCCGGGTGGTGGTCACGGGAGTGGTAGTGGACCTGCGAAATACGGTTGAATCGCTTTTTCTTCTTTTGGTCAGTTAACTCACTTCGTTCAGTATTCATATTTAACTCATATGTCTTTATTTGAAACTCCTTTTAAGTGACATTTATGGAAACAATATGCAAAGTAAGGACGTTTTGTACGCCTCTAGACGGTAGTTTATGGTCCAGTAGCAGTGACGCTCAGTGACGTCATCATTTGTGCGCATTTGTGTATTCTTGCCAGTGGCTGCACTGTTCTTTCAAATGGCTGCTCTGACCAGGACGATTATCAGCACAAAAGAAAAAGCCCCTGCTTCCATTGGCCTGTACAGGTGAGAAAGTTTCAACACCTAATTGAAGATACCATACCGCATTCATTTGTTGAGGAATTTGCATAATGTCCCTCACCTTTGGGTGCAAAGTGCAGGTCTGTATTATTTAAAGTAAATAATTAATCATACCACCCTCCAATACCATCCTTGAATCGTATTGGCAACCACGAATCGATTAAAACGAATCGTTACACCCTTATTAAAAAGCATACTTAGATGGTCTAACTAGCTAAATATTCCATTTGTAAATAAGGAATCCCACTTGGCAGAAATTCACTTATGGGTCGGGTGTGGAACCAATTAAAAGTGTTAAACGAGAGATGACTGTAATTTTATAAATGTCAAAAGCTGAATCCACTGTTACTAAATATTGTTCCCTGCCAGTAAGAGTTAATGTTATTTTCATACTGCGTGATGGTGTCATGCACTTTGTCTCTTCTCACCTCTGAGGTACTTGCAACTTGCTGACGAGTTGGGGGGAGCATCTGTTCCAGAAGCTGCTGCCCACCGATGCGTATGGAGTTGGTGCGCGGCCTGTGAGTGACGATTAGCACCTCCTGGGCCCAGTGGTCCATCAGTCTTTGCAGATCTTCAGGCAGGTTGATATCAGCGGCACTCACAGATGAGGCGGCATAGCTTCCTGTCTTGTTGTTGCTGTTGTTGGCTTGAGCCTGCGCCAGTCCCATCACCGGCTGATGAGGTGGTGTGGCACCGGTGGGCGGCTGCTGCGATGGATTAACCACACCTGAACCGGCACCAAACCCTGGCATGAGTTGCAAACACACACACACACACAAGTCATAACTCCATCACGGCAAGATCGATTGTGAATTTACTCCCATACATAAATGAAGTACATACTGTTGCCTCGCTCTTTGCCAAGACACAGTCGCTTCAGCGTCGTCCCTATGGCACAAAACAGACTTCACAATTCTTGTCACGGTCTCCCATTAGACGACAATAGTGTGTGACAACGAGATGCGTTAAACGTCAAACACAAAGTCAAGCAACAAACTAAATAAGAAGCAGCCCCTCATAACAAGTGCATTAGCAAAATGCAGCGTGATGAAGACATGGAGGAAGAGCAGAGACGCAGACAGATAGATGCATCATGGATTGTGAATATAGATCAGACTATATTTATGAATATAGAGTTGATCAATGCGTTATGGATTATGAGGATACGTACTGTAGATCAATGCATTATGGATAATGAATATACAGTAGATCAATGCATTATGGATTATGAATATACAGTAGATCAATGCATTATGGATAATGAATATACATAGATCAATGCATTATGGATTATGACTATACAGTAGATCAATGCATTATGGATAATGAATATACAGTAGATCAATGCATTATGGATTATGAATATACAGTAGATCAATGCATTATGGATTATGAATATACAGTAGATCAATGAATTATGGATAATGAATATACAGTAGATCAATGCATTATGGATTATGAATATACAGTAGATCAATGCATTATGTATTATGAAGATACGAAGATCAATGCGTTATGGATTATGAATATACATAGATCAATGCGTTATGGATTATGAATACAGATTAATGCAGATACTCCTACACCATCTCATCAAAAAGTCTGTAAAGATAATGGAGAATATCAGCGCGGTGTCAAGGTCATGTGTGGCGTTACCGTAAATGCTCTAATCACAGCCAGGATGTTTATTTACCTGAACCACACATTGGAAGCAGGTGTTAATCAGAGAGAGACTCTTATATCTTAAATGTCAAAATTCAGTATATGTAACAATTTTTTTTTTTTTGTGACTTGAATAATAATTTGGAGCGCATGAGAAAATGGAAAGAAAAACGTAGCCCCGGGGGCCTTTAGTCGCCCACGGCTGTTTTTTTTGGTTTTGGTTTTGTTTTTGTTTTTTTTAAATCGGCCCACAGCACATTCTAAAAATATAATTTAATAAGAAAACTAAAACAAAAAACGTTTCTTTTTTAAGTCATAATATTATGAAAAACAAACACATCAAAATATAATGTTCATTTTGGGAAAATGTGGTTGGGGTAAAAGTTATAATATGGGAATAAAGTCATAATTTCAACATTTACAAAGATTATTTAAGAAAAAAAGCTGAAATATTTGGAAAATTTTAAAAACAGCAAAAATGGGAAAAAAGAGTGAAGATTACAATAATAATACTTTTTCACCGATATGACAAAGCTGAGATGAAATATATATAACTTTTTATAACTTCTACATGTGTTGCTTTACAATATATCGTCCATTTTTCACTATGTGGCCCTCACTGGAAAAAAGTTTGGACACCCCTTATTTAATCGGTACTATTACAGGAGACTGCAGTTAACTGAACAGAGGCATTAATTGGAGCGTTTATGGTATTTTCTTAGTCCAAATTTTAAAAAAGAATGAACTTTGGTAGTATTTATAAGCATTCACACACAATTAAGAGAGGAACTTCTTAATTCCAAAAAAGAAAAGATGTTTATTGTTGTAGTTTGTGACGTAAAAGGACACTGCCTCATATTGACAGCTGTTTCTAATAGTTTGACCTCCTCGTGTAACTTAATAAAAAATATTACAAACAGCAAACCAGTGCAGAACCTTTGATGCAGTTCTTGTATTTTAAATGTGCAGGTGTACGTAATGTTGTGGCCGGTGAGTGCGCATATCAGTGTTGGTCTTGCCAAATACTATTGTGTTCATCCAGACACGTCTTTTTTCTCATCTAACAGATGGCTGAACTTAAATTCTACCATCTAATTTCATCTCAGTTGTCAGCAGTTTGAATAAACACAACAAAATGTAGCGTGAGGAGCAAAGTGGCGAGAAAGAGTGAATGAAAAGGAAAAGTGGTTGTGTTTCACAACAAACAAAGCAGAGGCAGAGTTTAAAGGATAAGAGCCCTTTTTTTTATTTTGCCCATCATCCACAATCCTTATGTGAGACATGAACACACTGTCTCTCTTTTCTGTGCCTTCTAAAGATCTAAAAACAGATAAAAAAGAGACAGGTAATTAATGCACGTAATGGGACATTTCGTGCATTGTTAGTTTCCACTTTTTATCTGTTTTTATATCTTTAGAATGCACAGAAAAGAGAAAGACGTGTGTTCATGTCTCATAGGGATTGTGAATGATGGGCAAAATTCCCAAAAAAGTGCACTTTTCCTTGAAAAAGTGGAGAAAAGACAGACGAAGAAGCCAAAAGTGAAGCTATGCAGCAAGAGAAGAGATACAAACAGATAGATAAAGGCACAGGCCCACTGAGAAATCTAGCTCTGGGCTTGCTACTGGATTTATAGGTCACTCTCTCAGATGCTTGAGGGTGATTAGACCAGCCTGTAAAGGAATATAATATAAAAAAGGGAGTAAGAAGACCACAGTAAGAAGGGCACACGTGAAAGAATACTTTCTTGAAGGACAAGAGCAGTGCAAGGTGGGTGTATTGTCGGCTTACCTTGTCCTGGCGGCGCTTGTGCACCGGTGCCGTCTCCGTACATCCCAGCGTAAATGTTATCCGATGACAAGGAGCCCTTGAGGGAGCAGGGCTGCTGAGTCTGCACAGGTTCTGGGGTGGAGCTGGGTATGTGGCTGGTGGAGGAGCGGGCCCTGCCATGAGTGGCGATGTTTCCCCTGGCTGGAGATCCGTTTAAACTCACAGTCGTCTCTCCACTTCCTGGAGCAGCTGATGCAAATACGTGACACATCAGGACGGCAAACCTCTCAATCAACACAGAGCTGGTGTCTGTTGATGCTCACCGGTTCTGCTGGAGTCGCCGCTTTTATTTGTGACATGTCGAAATTGCTGCACCAGAGGGCTGAGCAGTTTGCCGGGTTTCAGCCTGTGCCTGCCAGACCTTTTTCTGCGGCCTGCAGGCGGTGCAGCGTGCGAGTACGTCAGCCCGGAGGGAGGGGCTTTGCCCAGACGGCGATACAGTAGCTCCACTTCTCCTCGCTGGTGGGCCTGCAGCTCCGAGATCTCCCTCAGGTGTCTGACGGAATAGAAGCGAGACAGCAAACTCATTCAAAATAAAAAAGGAAATTGTAAGTCCCTCCAATATTATGAAATATCTGACTCATATGTAACGGCAATAATTGTACAACACAGCAGCAACAGAACCAATGTTGTAATAAATTGTAAACAACAGTGCAGCAAGTGTAACACGCTTACTACCCCAATCCTAACTTGACCCCAAACATGCTTGATTCTAAGCATGAACGTGAAAAGACAAAAACCAGATGATGCTTACTTCTCCCTGAGTCTCTGTAATTCTCTCTTCATGTCTGAGTCCTCCATCTCCGAGTCATTATCGCTGCTGGCGTAGGCGGAGCCGGGCATGCCTCCATGCCTGCTTGGAGAATCGGAGCTCTGCACGCTGCTGCTGCGCCCTGAACGTCTGAGGAAGGCCACCGCCCTCTTCATCAGGTCGCTTCCTCTGCGCTCAGAGCGAGTGTGTTGACTCGGGGTGGCCGGGGCCACTTTGGCAGGGCTGCTCTCGGCCCCCGAGTCGGAAGAGAGGAAGCGGGCGTGGACCGTGATGTCCACAGGCACAGAGGCTGAGGTGATGGCGTGAGGAAAGGAGCTCTGGTTTGCCGCAGAGGGAGGCGTGTCCAGGTAGAAGTCGGGAGGGGCGGAGTAGCGGCTGCTACGTGTCCTCTGCGTGAGGTCATCCTCGGTGCTGATTACAGAGAAGCGACCGATGGTGGTGGAGGGAGTCATGGCCTCGGTGGGAACATTGTAACCTGCGGGATGCGCTGGTGAGGCAACGCTGCTCCAGCTCCTCTGCTTCACATCTCGCTTGTTGGCCACGTCAGGAGGAACTGAGATGATCTGGCAAACGAAGGAGAACAAGAAACTCAGTGGCAGCATTTGAACACTTGAACACAACACAAGAATATATTTCATACACACCTTAAATCGGCCTCTTGCCCCAGAGCAGGAGACGGAGTGAGAAACGTGCCTCTTTGAATGGGAAGCTGCAAATATCAATGATAAATGGAGACGTGCATCAACGGTGAAGCACCTTTTCTTTCATTATTAATGATGTCCGGCTCTTAAGACATACTTACCACACACAGCCGAGTCGCTTAGAGTGCTCAAACTATCCATTCTCTCTGGAATTTGAGGCTAGAGGAGACAAAAACACGTGATGACGTGCTGATGTGATGCGCATGTGTTAATGACGTAAACATTTTAACATAATTAATTTTAAATAAATTAGTTACCGCCATTAAGGCGCCATTTTTGACAGCCCTAATTAAAATGTGAATCAACCAACCAGTTGTTCTCCTGCTCTGAAGCGGCCCTCCTCCATTGGACCTGGTGTACTGTTTCCTGAGCCTCCAGTAGCACTGTCTGGACCAGGAGGAGATTGGATGTATTCTGTGCCAGATCCTGGTGTCTCCGCAGCGCTACCCGACGGATACATGGGAGCGTACTCCTGGTAGAGCAAGTTCCTAAGTTTCTCATCTAGAGTTTTTATGGTGCTGTCCACAAAGCCTCCCCGGGCCAGGCGTCCTTCACCGTCTGACTCGCCAGGTCCTCCGCCATGCTGCGTTGGCGCCGGGCTCTGGGGCAGTGAGGACACCTTGGCCCCTCCCACGCTAGAGAAAGGCTGGTGAAGCACCACAGGCTGCTGTGAGCGCTCGCTGCGTGCCGCTGCAGCGTACGAGAGAGACAGCGACTCTTTAGCCGAAGCGGGCTCCTGCAGCGGAAGAGGAGTGAGAGGTGACCCGCTGGGTGAGCTGCTCACATCCAGGGACAGGGGCATGACCAGAGGACAGCAGGGCACTTCGTCTGTCACGGAAACAGGACAGGAGATGTCTGCCACGTGCAAAGTAGAGTGACTGGGGGAGGCGGCGCCTACAGGGGATCCGTGCGGTTCGTCCATTTGAAAAGCGCTTTGTGGAGATGATGGAGGCAACGTCTGAGCTCTGGCAGGCTGGGCTTGATGGACACTGCTAATGGCTTCCATTGATGGTACTGACTGAAGGGCTGGGGGAGCAGACACAGGAGGAGACAGAGTGGCCAAGAGGAGCGGGTCCGTGTTGGACATAATCGGGGGACTACAGAATCCATACACGTCATGCATGAAGCCTCCACTACCACCAGACATTGTAGAGGAGGAGCCTTCTTCAGCTGAAAAAATAGAGAAAAATCCAAATAGGAATACATGTACCCTTACACCCCTACTATTCACATGCTTGTTCTCCATTTGTGCAGCAAAAGCTGAGGAGGAAAGGAGTCACCTCGTGATGTAGAAGGCCTGGCAGTGCCAGCAGGCTGTGTGTTGGCTGAACTTCCGGGAGACTGCGAAGCTGTGCCCTCAGACGTGTTCTCCTGGCTGGATAGAGGGGTCTCCTCCACAGGGCAGATTATGAACCATCTCTTTCCTGTATGAAGAACTGCAATATAAGATGGCACATCATTACCATTACCCAACATGAGAATCATGAAGGCCTTGTGAAGGGAAAAGGAGCTTCACCATTCTGCTGGTAGACAGGCTGGGATGCTCCTGACTGAGGACTCTGTAGAAAGAGAAGATGCCACTTTGAAATGGTTATACAGTAGCTTCAGTCACATGACAGGTGCGTGTATACACCTGGCCCTCGTGTTATGACGTTTAGTGGTTATATGCGCATTCCCATAGTAGGTGGAAGAATACATAATCGCTACACTGAAGAACAATGTCACTTGTTCTTTTTCATTCACTTTTCCCCCTTCATTATGTCTCCCAAGCATGAGGCTGACTCTTCTGATGGCAGTGTGCCAAAGAAAAGAAAAGTGAAGGGCAGTCAAAAATTGCGTGTTCACGATGGTACCTAATTTATCTCATCAATTATGTTGGCGTAATTAAAGCATATGCATCATGGCAAGCCATGCCTCCCTGTTATAACGACAGATGACAGCACAATGTAGTGTCCCAACAGTCATACAGGGTCTGCCACTCTTTAATCACTTTATTATATATAACCGCAAGAAGTGTGGTCTAAATAAACAGACAAAGAAAAACAGTAAGTGGGTATTCTTATCTCTCACTAACGTGACTCTAAATGTGGAAGTACAATTTGCTGCATTTATCTATGCTCGAAAATCCCTGAAAATACACCCAAAACATGTGAATTCATGACATGGTGTCTTTGGCCGCAACCCCTCATGTGTCAGGGTTCGTTGAAGCTGTCGGGAGGTTGACCCCCAGGGTGCAGAGAGAAGGCGGCGAAGTGCAAAAATAAAAGTAATTTTATTGCACAAGACAAGAAAAAACTAAAAGTGACAGAGGAAAAGCTCTGTGGGAAAAATAATATAAAATATAAACAGGTGACAGCACTGGAAAATCAACGAGGTTCAATGACAGTGACAACCACAATGAACCAGCGCCGCGCATACGACAGCAAGGGTCTTTTAACTGTCACTGATTAGTATTGACCGCAGCTGTGCGGCCACCAGGCGTGGAGCGGCAGTTCCTTCCGCCACCCCGGAAGCACCGCTTGCCAGAATAATGGCGCAGGATAGGAAGTACACGCTACTGTCCTGCGAAGCGTGACATCATGGCTCGTAATGACAGTCTTTAAGTGTGATTGAAATGTTGTGCTACTATTGAAGAGACTAGTGTTAGGTAAATACATGATCAGACGTGTGTGCTATCTTTTAGCTTGAGTTCAATTTTCAGTTCATTTGGAGCTGTTAAGCCATACAAATATAAATAAGCTTGTCCTGTCATTTATCTTTTTTCATTAAAATCCAGTAAAAGTGGTCATATTTAGGACGTAGTTGCAAATGATGATTATCCATCCATCTGCTATGCCGCTTGTCCTCATTATGGTCGCCGGAGTATGCTGGAGCCTATCCCAGCTGACTTTGGGCAAGAGGTGGGGGAAACACTGTACTGGTTGCCAGCCAATCACAGGCAAATGATGATTAATCATGATTAATTAATTTGAAAACTGTGATTAAACATTTTTAATCATTTGACAGCCCTAGAAATTACTATAGACTTGAAAAAAAATCAGTATTGGCTGCATGGCTGGTCCAAGCCAAGTAAACACCGCTACCATCATGATGGTACCTCTGAACATGTGAAAGGATCTGCTCCTATGAAAGTGACAGTGATAACTAAGCAGTGTAGTGAACTCATTCAGGCTGTCTCTCCCTCCTTTGCAACGCCCCTTCCAGTGTGCAAGACGAGCACAGGGATAAAAGTACCAAGACCGAGGAGCTCTTGTAACTCAAAGTAAAAATAAAAAAACAACATTACCTCTCCTACGTGTCCATCAGACGTCTGGCCTTGTTTTGGACTACAACTCAAAGTAGACAGCCTCTCTCCCTCCATGTCGTCATTTAACATGTCTTCCGCTTTATCCACAATGTCCTTCAGCTGGTCAATGAAGATCTCTTTTTCTAACGGAAGGATGAAGCCGTTCTCTACCTGCAGTCAAACAAAAGGTTTAGTAGCACGCAGCGGTGGAAAAGAAATGTCACTTGTGGACTTTACCATGTATGTGGCAATTTCCTCAGGAGCATCTCCATCCAGATCAAACTTAAATGTCACCATTTTGTGATTGTGAGTCTCCAGCTGGCATTCAACCATCTTGTCACCTGTGTTGCACACCTGTGAGGACAGAGCCACAAGTTTTAATCTAGAATGGGGCGGGGGGAAGGGACACCGCGACTCACATTGAGCATGCTCAGTTTGGGTTTGCTCGTCTTTTCTTGCCGAGAGCGTGTACGGGCAGACTTGCGATGGTGCTTCCTGTGTTTTCCTTCCCCCTTCCCTCCACCGGCCAAGCTGTCGTAGCCGTCACTTGCTTCCTTGCCAGATGCAACGTCAGAGTAGGGGCTAAGACAAGATCACAAATCTTACTGGTTATTAGCATTATTCTCTTTTTTCATACATTGTACAAAATTGCTTCAAACACACCTGTCATTGGCATAGCTGGGCAATGATACCGCTTTGTCCAGAAACACTTCCTGAAGACAGAAAAGGTGGCAAAACTATGAAAATTACCTATGGTCATGGTAACTATAATAGTTTTGTTTACTATATTTTCTGGACTATAAGTCACACTTATTTTTCATAGTTTGGCTGGTCCTGCAACTATATATGAAAATATACAATGTATATAATTTAACATGTACTGTTACAGTTAAAGCTGTTTTTAGCAACACCTAGTGGCCGCAATAATTCGTTGAGTTGAGCTTGTGATGCAGTTAGACATGCAAATGTAATGATACAGAGGATAAACGACACCTTTTGTTACAAAATACTTTACAAGTAATGTGCAACTGTAATTATATGACGCCTGTGTGGATTGAGAAATGTGGTATTTTAGAGAGCAGTGTTGTTTCATTAGGATGCTATGTCTAACGATTTCTAACTATGTCTAGCTTGGAAATTGTAGCTGCTATGTCAGCCACTAACAAACTATTTCCTATTTTCATTCATTTGTTAATACAAAAATGAAGTTTGGGTGTTAAAATACAGCTAATTTCAGCTTTAGTTTGTCTCCTTGTTGGTGTCAAAATGTCTCCCTCCCTCTGGAGTATGTCTTCTTCTCTTGTGAATTTACTGTTGTTAGGAGCAGCGCCATGACACTCCTATAAAAACGACTCCCTCTGATAATAGCTCCATTGTAAATACCAGTAGATGCGACTTATAGTCTGGAAAATACAGTATTTTGAACATGCTTAACGAGTTGCATCATGTTTACTCACAATTCAGCACGTCGAAAAGGCGTGCAACAAGCGCAATAAATAAAACATAAAAATTATAACATTGGTTTGTGATTGCGAGAGTGATCGAAAATGCTCACCACTAGACTTGGGTGGATCAATGCAAGTAACAATATTATCAATAGCAGGATAGTATCGACATCACATCGACACAGGTGCGATGGGATTGATCTTTTTCTGTTCTCTTCTGTGTTTATTTTCACAAAAACAAAGCCGTGTGGCTTTGTTGTGTCGCGCAAATGGATGTCATTTACATATTGTAATATTGTTTATAAATTCAGGGACTAAGTTCTTGGACACAGAAGGGCATTGGAGGCAGCTAGCCAAACTTTTCTTTAGTTATTTTGCACAGTTAAGTGTAATTCAAATTATTAAAAGAAAAATTTTATTATTTTGTTTCTACTGTCTTATTATTGTTGTACAACGCGCCATATTATTGTATTGTATGTCCTGTGTTTTATTTGGATTATCATCATGATGAACAAATTCAAACAACAAAATCACCAAATCCAATTTTTTTTTAACTTTGTATCGGATTGGTGTAATATTTATTACCCCCACTATTCAACACTAGAAGTCTACTATATACTACACTAAACTCTTAAGAATGCCCTGTCTAGTTCTGCCCATACCTCTGTGCAGGGATCCTGCTGTAAAGTGCAAGAACTTGATGACGTTTCTTTTTTCTGCCATGTTGTAGGCTGGCTTCCACATTCAGATGCCCCTGAGACGGCTGTCTGGATGCCAGAGGGCTGCAGCACTGGAGCCAGGACAGGAGCAGGAACAGGAGCAGGAGCAGGAACAATGGCAGCATGCTGAGTTGGCAGCATGGCCGATCCCGGTCCAGAGAGTTGGGTTTGTCCTATGGCGGAAGAATCGTCTGTGATTGTAGATGAGATTTTCGGTGATGCAGAAATTGCTGCATCAACTGGAACTGAAGTTGCTGATTGAGCCAGCACTTGGCCTGACGCTTGACTTTTGAGCTGGATTAAAGCTGGCGTTTGTGCCTGGGTTTGGGTTTCTATATCCACAGGAGCTGAGAGCGGTGCCGAGGCGTGAAATGGAGGTGCTACACTTAAGTCCGTGCCGGCTGCAGGAGTTTTTATTTCTGTTCCATTTCCCAAGTGAGGCATGTGATTAGTAGGTAGGACTGGTGGAACTGGAGCCGAAAGCTGAACATCTCCTAAATTCCCCTGTGAAGTCACAGTCTGCACCTGGAAAAACAGCATATTAGAGGAATCATGGTTTTACTTCTTTCATTGGCGAATTTTTACACTTGGACAATTCAACATGTCTGAAAAGGAGTAGGGAGAATCAGATTTGATTTAATCCTGCCCCGTTTTTGTGTCTCAGCAATTACTGATCATTTACATCCTGTGCTTAAATACCTTGTGCTTAAGTACCATCTTCTAACAGGCAGACAAAATGTGCAACAATAGGTAGATAGCTTATTCAGTGATGACAGAAAAGGGGGGAAAAAACAATACATCGAAACAAATTTTTTTGTACATAAGCACAAAAGCACAAAATGAAAATATATTTTTTTTATTTTATATTAAAAAATTAAAATAAATTGATATTAAATAAATAAAACTGCAATAAATGAAAATAAATATATATTAATTATTTAATTTAAAAGTAAATACAAAAAAGTTATAAATGAATTCATTAAGATAAACTCCTCAAAAAAATACAGGGAACACTTAATCAATCACAATGTCAATCACACTTCTATGAAATCAAACTGTACACTTAGGAGGCAACACAGACTGACAATCAATTACACCTGCTGTTGTGCAAATGGAATAGACAACAGGTGGACAGCAAGACACCCCCAATGATAATAACAATAACAACAACAATAATAAGAGTAATACATTTGATTTCCATTGATAATTTGTGTTATTTTGTTGTCAGCACATTCAGCTATGTAAAGAACAAAGTATTTAATAAGAATTTCATTCATTCAGATCCAGGATGTGTTATTTTAGTGTTCCCTCAATTTTTTTGAGCAGTGTATAATACAACACACTGCAATTAATAAATAATTAATTCAAAAAATCAAATAATGAATTAAGATAAATACATACATTTATTTAAATTTACATTAAATTCATTTACATTTAAATATCAATGGTAATTGAAATTTTCATGTAAAATTTAAATTAAAATAATTAAAATTTTAAGCTTTAAATGTAAATGTTAAGTTTTACATTTAAATTTAGGGGTGTCCCGATACAATATTGATATCAGATATCAATCAAGGCTTTTCCAGCATTCCACAGTACAAAAGAAGTAATAAAAGTATGTATAATTTGTGCCGATATCGTATCTGACTGATATCGGTATCGGCCGATATGGGTATGGTATTGGACGTGAAAATCATTGTTACTTCCATTTAGCCAAATGCATGCATTGCACCTCGGATTAAGCACCACTTTTCCATGTTCATTCCTGTTTAGTTAGTTAGAACAAATATTCACCTGGACAGGCTGTTCAGCCAGTTGTTGGTCAGGGTGGGGGACAGGGTATGGGGTGGTTTGTACCTGGGAGAGAGGTAAGGCATGTGTGGAATGGAAGCTACAAGAGTTTAGCTCGGATGTAGATGGGCCACTGTGCTGCTGGGCTACTGCCAAAGACGTGCTCATGGCAAGATGTGGGATAGGGAACACTGGCTGAGGTGTGGACTGAGGGCTTTGGAGGGTGCTAATGGAGGCAGGATGAGGAGTCAGGATAATGGTGGGGTGGTGGGGCGAAGGCAAGTAGTAAGTGCTACTAGCTAAAGGAGCCGAGGAGAAAGGAGGGGGCTTGATGGCCCCTGCTTGAACACAATATGATGACGAGGGAAACTGGGAAAGAAAAAGGGAAAACGATACACAATGTTCAAAGTCTCCTCTTCAGTACAAACAATACATATAAAGTAGGAGTTGTGTGTTGAATTCACCGATGTAAGCCTTTGTTAACATGAACTTCCCACTACTCACCTGTGCAGGGGTGATGTGCAGGGGCAGTAGAGGAGCAGCTGCATTGGTGCCAGACTGTGGGAAACTGCTCGATAAGTCAGGAGGACTCAGGTGACTTGCAGGCTGGTCAGCAGGTAAGCGCTAAGGAAGACATACAATGTTTGGTGAAAGGGCCAGATCGAACAATCCGCTTGTTTGGTGCACACCAGGGTTGCATGATCGCGTTCACACTCAAACCAAAATAACCGTACTAGCAGAGCAAACGCACCAGAGGTCCTTTTAACACAAGCAAACATGACAAATGAGGAGGCACCCTAATTTCCTCAGCTGGAGTCAGTGTGGGCGAGGAAGGAAAGCTGCATATTTATTACTGGAAATTTTCAAACTAAAAATATATGAGCAAGAAAGAAGTCAGTAATTACGACAAACTCTAATTCATGTATGTGTTAAAAATTGCATGATTGATGCATGATTAGCTAGCCAAACACGTGTCTAATTACAAGCAGTGACGTGTGGCGAGGTTCGTGGCTGGTGAGGCACTTTGGAGTTGTTTTTTTTCCCCCATTTATTTAGGTTGTGTTCTTACCTTCTATCTGTATATGAAGTATATGCAGCCTTTCCTTCTCCAGGAAAAGTTCTGTTCTGATACTGTTGTAAAAGCCTGATCACCTCCTGGTGAGCTTGGGTATATAATCTTCCATTTGGCAGTCCAATTCATTCATTCATTCAGTATTTTATCTTACTTTTGACCTTCTGCTAGCTAGTGCTGCTGCTGTCATACATACTAAAAAAAAATAAATTATTTTTCCTCAATAGAAGGAAGGCAGTGACAAGCACCTTCCATCCAGCTCACACGGGACCCAGGATGAATATACAGTATGTATATGACACTTCTGCGTACAGTAATCCCTCGTTTATGGCAGTTAATTGCATCCAGACCCGACCACAATAAGTGAATTTCAGCAAAGTAGGATTCAATATTAATAAACAGAATATTTTCCTAGTTAGAGCATAGAAAACCTGTTTATGACTGACTTTCTAAATACAATTTTATCATCATTATTAGAGCCCTGTGGACATGAAATAACACACCTATGGTCACTTTTATACTCATATTACCCAATATAGTAGATATCATCAGAGAAAAGAAGCCATTTAAGACATTAATAAGACTTGTGTGTGTTTCAATAAATGTATTTTGGACATGTAGACAGGAAGTGACGTTGGGGATTAGCTGGAGTAGGACCACAAAAGTAGTCAGTGTTATTATTATGATAATGACTATTATTATGTTATTATTGTGCCTCCTGTGAGATAAATAATTATAAAATAATAAAAGCCTGTTGTTGGTAATCAAGTTTGGTGCGTTACTAGTGACACTTCTTGTATTTCTTTATATTTCTATTTTAGTTTTTTATGCTTCAAAATGCTTAATTTAGGCGAGAATGTGACAAACTTACGTATTCTTAGGCAAGAATACATAACATTTGCTTAAATATGCATTTTTTTGACTAATAATAGGCTGTAGTCAACCACAAAATAGCGATCATTTATTTATTCATTCAATTTTGAAAAAACGCGACAGAGTGAGGGAATGATGTTCAAACCGGAATGGAGCGGGGGGACGACTGTATTTTATTGTCCGATTAGCAAGAATAATGATGTCACACTTGCATTAAAGACACGGGCTGTAGAAAGTCATGGTGTATAATAAATGCTTCTGCAACATATTATTGGCGACAAACAAAAAGGTAGGCAGGGCTTGTGCACTAAGCCAAGCCTCATCTTAGGTTTCTGCCCTGTATTTGATCAGGAAATTTGCAAATTCTGCTAATTTTACTTAAGAAAATGTTAAAAACTATTGGAATCATACAGAAAAGACAATTGTAATTAGAGATGCACCTTTTTTTTTTTAAACCAACACCAATAACTTCTCAAGACCAATATGATACCAATAACCAATAAAGTTTCTATATCTACTTTTTAAATTTTGATTTAAGTGTAGTGTGTGCACAACTGGTGGTAAGAAGGACTGGAACAAATTCGGATTTGACCAACTGCACCTAGTCCTCATCAAACATCATGACATTACTACTACCACATCACAACTATCAGGAGAACCAGAGTATAGAGTGGAAGGAGCCACCTGCAAGGTGCACGACAGTATATTCAGGCACACGCTCCGAACAGCCGGTGTCAGAGGTCAGGAGATCCAAATTATAGAGCGGAGGGAGCCACCGGCTGTGGCCCTGCAAGGTGCACTGTATTCGGGCACATGCGCCGAGCAGCCGGTGTGATGCCACAGAGGTCTCTGGCAAACCTTTTGCACTTTTCAGCCGCGTTGGCGTTTCAGGTGGCTGATAAGGTTTTTTTGTGTGCTCGATGTTTTTTTTTCCCCTCATCGCGGAGCATTCGGTACAACGTCCTTCCTCTGACAGTGAATGTTTGTTTATAAGTGAGTTCAGGGGAAGTTACGACAGGCTGTTAACATCACAGGGAGGAGAAAAAAGGAGAGCTTGATTTGCTCACCCACACAGTACGGGTAATCTCGCTTCATTGGAGCATTTTTTTTAATGATCTGTTATCAGAGCTATTTTTAATCAGATTTGTGATGTCATAATTCTATCATATCGGCCCGATAATTATTGGTCCGATAATTATCGTGCACCCCTACTTCAAATACAGTTCAATGGACAAATACAAATTTTTATTTGATGTTATCATTATTTGTTTTTTTATTTTTCATCACGACAGCCTCCCCTGACCGCACATCACTTATCACTAGTGGCACCACAATACCTGGTCCTGGCTAGGCTGGGCTGTGAGCTGCGTCTGTAGGATGGGCATTGCAGCTGGGAAGCTCTGTGCTGTGGGTGTAGGTCTACTCTGGTGTGCAGGAGGGGCCAGCGTCGATGGAGCAGAAACTGTCTGTCAAAAACAAATGGGACAGCCCACATTTACTGGACAGCCATGACTCAGAAGGCAACAGTGTTTGTTTAGCTATTGCTACCAGAAACCAAGCTCAAGGTCAACACGCCCTGTGTGCCAAAGCAAGCAAGAGGAAGGATATTGTTGGCAGGAATCCATGGGGAGGAAGCTGACTGGAAAAGGTGAAAATGCAGCAGCATGAGTCTACTGTATGCACTGGGCCAGCGTATTCTTTTCTGTCTGTTGAAAGTGCTTCTGTTTTTCTACTGAGAAGCAGCTTGCGGGATCATAAAAAAACGCAGCCGGCCGCCGCAGTGGCAGTGTTTCCTCCTCTCCTTCTCTAACCTACCAGTGGCTCTGGTCTGCCTTTGCTCACTTGTGCTGATAACAGAAGCCTCCTGTCCAAACTGGGGTGAGAGATGATAGTGCCCCCTTCTGAGAGGGTAGGGGAGCTTGTTCTGCGGCTGACGATGTGATGGAGACAGTGGTTAAGCAGACTGAGATGTCCACTGTCACGCACATTCCTGCACAGATCAGCATTTGACGGGGGGGAGGGTAAAATCAGAGGTGGGGAGTGATGATCTGATGAAGCAGAAGGAGGAGTGAAGTCAGCCTTGGAGACAGGCGTCAGGAAAGAGTGAACATGCGTGTGTCCCAAAGATCCACTTCTCTTTGTCCTGTCCGCCTGGAGGAGAGACATACAAGCTCCGCAGTGGTGGCGAGGCTGCGGCCTGTGAGGTACGCCGAGTGTATGCTCTGAGGGGCGCTGCGGCTTCAGAGGTGAACTGCAGTGACTTGCTGAGTCACCATGAGAACATCGATGGGGGGACAAGAGAGCAGACGATAACGACGAGCGTTGGGAGGCGTTAGGAGAGAAGTTGTGTCTGGTATGAGAGCCTCTTGAGTGAGTCTTACACTGCAACATCTCCACCTGGGAAGCACTTCCACGCCTGGGACACACACTGATGAAGTCACAGCTAACAAAGGCATCACTGCTGTGACGCTGAGCCCACGTGGTTAACCAAAAAAACATACAAATGTGTTAAAAGGTTTTAAGGAGAAGACAAAAGGCAGCTCTTGCAAATGACTCACTGTTTGAGACTCATCTGGCCCCGGGTGCAACTGTGCAGCAGGTTGTTGGTAGGTCCCTGGATGCAGCTGACCTGTGCTTTGCTGGTAGGCTCCCTCAAGTAATTGTGTGGGTTCTTGCGGGTACTGCTCATGTGAGGCCTGTGCTGCGGTTTGTTGGTAGGGCCCTTGCTGCACTGGGGGCTCCGGCTGCACAGGAGGGCTGTAGACCACCTGAGCTGTACAGATAGGCTCAGGCAGGGATTGGTAGGAGCCACTTTGCTGTTTGCTGAGATCATCCAATTGCATGGTGGCGTTCACCCCACTGTCCGCTGTAAGAGAGTGCATAGAACATCCTAATTCATCACAGGAAGGGCAGAGAGCAGACAAGGACAGAGAAAGGAGGAGTAGTATTTCATTTTATAACCACGGGTGCTGACAGAGGTTATATCATGATGCCACATTCAGGTACGTCCTCACATGTGGTGGACGTGGTGACGGGGACGGTGCAAATCAAAGTCTGCTGCTCCGTCTCCTGGTCTTCATAGTCTGAGGCGGCTGTCGCTGTCACCTGTGGTCTACCAGCACCGGGCACCTGCAGGAGGTTCTGCGGCGTCTTCTTCGCAGACGCCTCGCCGTTTCCCGACGAGACTAGGCGCTCCCTCCTCCATTTGATGAGAGCCACGCGGTCCCGGATGGACTTGCCAACGATCTTGACATCGCAGTCCAAGAAGAAGCCAGACTCCACCTGGATGAGAGACAAGAGAGTTAGAAAGGAAATACAGTACACACTCACCAAGAGTAAAATGCTGTGGAATTCAGAAAAGGTTGGAAGAAGTTGTGTTAGGAGATATGAACGGTGTCCTATTATAATATTTAGCAAAAAATGTAGTCCCGCAATGGTGTATTGGAAGTGTGTTGTCCAAAATGTGGCTGTGATGCTGCAATGAAGACAGTTTGAAAGTGATTTTAGTACGTGTTTGTTTGTGTGTCGCTTTTATGCTATTGAGCTGTGTTTGTAGGGGTACAGTCAGCATGCAATAAAGATATTTTTATTCTCTGCTGATGGAATGAAGAAATTCATTTACTTACATGACATTCCCTTAACACTGCACAAGAATAATGTCAAAATATTACAAGAAAAAAGTTGTACTTGTAAAAAAAAAGTCGTAATTGTAAGAGGATAGTGTAATGTTATGAGGAATATAATATTTTTAATTGCATAAAGATGAAATATTAAAGAAAAAAGACATTTTAAAAAAAGTCGTAATATTATGAGAAACAAACAAATCAACGCAAAAAGTTGTAATTTGGGGAAAATTGCGGGAAAAGTTATAATTTTACATGAATAGTCAAAATATTATGGGAATAAAGTCATAATTACGAGAAGAAAATTTACAAGAAGAATGTTGAGATACTTGGAAAAATGAAACAAAAAACAACCACAGGAATGGAAAAAAACAGCTGTAATTTTTTTTGGAATAAAGTCAAAATACTAAGAGAAAAAAGTTGTATTGTAATGAGAAAAATCGTCAAAATTTTCTGAGAACAATGGTAATATTATGAGAAAAAATAATGTCATTTTAGTGGCATAGAGTTGAATTATTTAAGAAAAATTGTATTGTTTTTTTCCAAGTCGTAATATTATGAGAAACGAACAAAACAAAACAAAGTTGTAATTTTTGGAAAATTAGGTTGGGGAAAAAAGTTATAATATTATGGGAATGAAGTCATATTACAAAAAGAAAATTTACTCAATTTATTTAAGAAGAAAGTTGAAATATGAGGGGAAAAAAGAGCAAGGAGCGAAATTGATATTAATAATATGCTGTTGCACTTACGTGACAAAACTGAGATGAAATATATATAACTTCTTAGCATATCTACATGTGTTGCTTTACAAAACATCATCCTTTCAGTTTTCACTGTGGTCCTCACTGGAGGAAAAATGTTAGGACAACCCTGGTCTACATGAATCCAATACAAGCGCTTTATTAAATGTTATCATCGCATCCATGGACAACCAAGAAAGCGAGGAGATGACATGTTATGCTTTTAAGAAGATAATAATGATGACTTTTGTTGATTTAGCAACATGTCTGTAGGTGAATGTGAATTTCTCTTGGAGATAAAGTATCTATCTATCTATCTATCTATCTATCTATCTATCTATCTATCTATCTATCTATCTGTACGTGTGTATGCTGCATGACTGGAGACTGGATGAGGTGATTGGGTTGCATCATGAGGAAGCAACCTCAAAGCTAAAAGTTACAGAGTAATTGTAAGTGAAAAACATGATTTACCATCTCCTGCGCGACAACTTCTGGTACCTCGTTCACCAGCTCAAAGGTGAACTCAATTGCTCCGGTGTCCTTGTACTTCCCCTTCAGCTTTTTAGGATCCTCCACCCACAGCTTTAAAGCAATGGAGGATTTCTTGCCGTCATCTTCTTCATTGAGCTCCACCCTCACGCCTGTGTCCTCTGCAAAGAAGGCATGGTTCAGGAGGTCCTTGATGGAGTACCTGCAGGAAAGCACCATAACAATAGCTCACGCACAGCACACAAACACCAAGTGCGTCACATCCAAATACTGGCGTTGACGTCACAACACATGAGCAGCAGCAACACAACAACACAGCTGAGGTGGAAGGTCGAACGCATGCAAGGGGCGTCGCCCGCTCACCTTTCCTCCCATCTGTGACAGATGCACTCTCCAATGATCTCCTTCACTTCCGGGTCACTTACTTTGCTGTAGCTGGCAGGTTTTACACCCTGGTGACAATAAAAAGCACATGACCGCAGCAGTCGTATCCAAAAACTCATCAGTCACAAATAGTTTTCGATGTTTGTGGTTAAAATACAAGAGTGTGGAACAGACAGACAATTAACTGAAAATGATTAACTAAAGTCACATTTTTATTTCGAGTCCAGTTTAATTACTACATTTTCTTCAAGACATCAAATGATTAAATCTAGGCAGGTTTTGCTTTTTATTTGCCTTTTTTATGACAGACATAGACTATTTGGCCTTTTTGTGACAGAAGCAAACAAACACTAATAAGTATAGTCAAGTTTTTATTAAAAACAGACTGTTGTGTTTTCATGCAAGACTATTTATTAGATATTTTTACATTTAATTTATTTATTTATTATACTTTGCTTTTTATTGTTTTTATGTGACAGAAGCAGACTCACATTTTAAAAAAGAATAAGTAAACCTTTTGAAAAGTCCCTTCTATTTTGCCATGGCTTTTTTTGTAACAGGAGGACAGTCAACTTTTTATTAAAAACAGACTGTAAAAAATTGGGGGGGGGGAGTCCTTTCATGCTAGCCTATTTATTATTTATTTTTACATGTAATTAATTTACTTATTATATTTTGCTTTTTGCCATGACATCTTATGGGGGGGAAAAATGGAGCTTGAACAGCATCTTGGGAACGGATTATGTCTGACCTTACATCTTCCAGCCTACTAATGTTGGAATAATAATGAATAAAAAGGTTTCAAAGACGCTTAAAAGAAGGACCGGGAGTGGAAACTCACGCTGGTGACTTTGCGGTAGATTTGAGCGGCGTTCTGACACTCGGAGTAGGGATATTCTGATGTCGCCATCTCCAGCATGCACATGCCGAAAGCGTAGACATCCACGGCCTCATCATAGTGCTCCTCGTACATCTCGGGTGCCATGAACTCTGGTGTACCTGGACCATTAAAACAAGGTGACACGTCAATAAGAGTCTCAGGTGGACTTAGTATACACAGATAATTCTTAAAAGTGCACTTTGTTTTGGCATGTTGCCCATCATCCACAATCCTTATGTGCAACATGAACACGTCTTCCTCTTTTCTGTGCATTCTAAAGATATAAAAACAGATAAAAAGAGGCAAGCAATTAACACACGTAATAGTATACACCTATTCCGCCTAAAAAGGCCGCTATGAAAACACCTCCAGAAATCTCCAACAAGGTTTTATGTAGTAACAGGTACATTCACGATAACATGTCCTGTAATACTTACAGTATTTTGCTCATTTGAAGCATTAGTGTAACTTCATTATGGGTGCATTGATTTCACATAGCAACATAGAAAAAAATGCTACACCTGGCGCTCACTTTTCCAAACTCAAAGCTAAAAACATAGCAGCAGCGGCAGCAGCTCCAACATGTAGCGTTACCTTTCGCTGGGGGCCCGAGTGTGTTGTGAAGCTAGTCGATAGCCCTAGTAGTTCACCGGTGTGGTGTGGCGAGGTGTCACTATGCCATTAACGTAGTTCTTGGGTGTAACAATGTTAATAACAATAATAATAAGCTGTAGCTTAGTTAATATGCAGATCACATTATGTAAGTGGAGCGTTGTTGGCACTTTTTGAAGGTTTCTTCTGAAGGCTTTATAGGCGGAATAGGTGCTTCCATTACGTGCATTCTTAGCTCTCACTTTTAATGTGCTTTTATATATTTAAAAAGCACAGAAAAGAGACATGTGTGTTCATGTCTCACATATGGATGATGGGCTAAATTCTTGGACTTTTCCTTTAAAGGCAAAATAGAGTTTCTAACAATAAAATGTGTCCCTGGAGCCTGTTTATGAGCACCAAACAAACACGAGGAAAATCAGTCATCTCCCTCACTTGCTCCACTTTTGAGAGGAGGTACTGACTTCCAATACACTATTGTGGGATGACTTATGTCAATTGTTACAAAACGGGTGTAATATGGGACCTTTAACTGTTAGAGTGCCACAAAGCAATGTTAAGTTGCTGCTAACCAATAACACTTTTAGCAAAGGAAGCCCTCTTCAGAGTTGCCAAGCCCAGGTCTCCTATCTTGACAGAGCCTGTAGGCCCCGTGATGAAGATGTTGTCACACTTGAGGTCTCTGTGGATGATTGGCGGCGTCCTGGTGTGCAGGAAGTGAAGGCCCTTCAAGATCTGTCTGCACCAGCTCCGAAGAACTTTAGGCTTCATCACCTTGAAGCGCTTCAAATAACTGAGGGAGACATTGAATTACGTGAAACCATCAGGGTACGAACATGATGCTAAGATGTGCTTTCACTCACGTTTTCAGGGTCCCTGAGGTCATGAGCTCTGTCACCAGAACAATGCACTTCTTGCCTTTTAAGGGTGACTCCCAGAAGTCATAAAATCTCACAATGTTGGGATGCTGAAGAGCTTTCAACATCTCCGCCTCCTCCTTGAACCGCTGCCTCTCCACTTTGGACAGTTTACGCTCCTTTGGAACATTCATGAAGAGAAATTAAGGCTTGTGTAGGACTACAGGCAGATGATTCATCCTTAAATGAAATAGATGCAAAACAGAGCTTGAGAATTGTCTGTTATGCTGCCAGTGAACACGTAGACCGGACTCACAGCGTACACACATTGAAGAGGTTGCACAAAAATACTGTTTCCCACACAGTCATCCCTCATTTATGGCGGTTAATTGGTTCCACACCCGACCGCGGTAAGTCAATTTCCACAATAGAGTATAGGATTCAATGTTAATAAATTGAATATTTTGGTAGTCAGAGCATAGAAAACCTATTTCTAACTTTCTAAATATGTTTTTTAACATTATTAGAGCCCTGTAGATATGAGATAACACCCCTACAGTCACCTTTACACTCATATTATTCTTTGTTTACGTCACATTGCAAATCGTATGCTGCAGGGACTCGAGACAAAAGTGACATAATGAGCGACACCGAAAGAGAGAGAGAGACTGACAAAGTGTGTGACAAAGTAATTATGAGGCAGTTCAATTGTGATGCTGAAGAAGACGACTTTAGTGGTTTTAGTTCCAAGAAAGCGGATGAGGACGGCGATGAGTGACTTTTCTGGTAGGCTACTGTTTAACTAGTCATATTACACGCACTGTTCTGCACTGTTTAACTAGCCATATTACACTCACTGTTCTGTTTATTTCATCAAAAGATTAAAAAATCTTTGTGTGTAACATCTTTCTGTGTACTAAATATCCCAAGTTACCACATGGACACCTGCGGCTTATCGACAGGTGCGGCTGTGTGACAGACGCATATGTACAAATCAAAATTACGGTACTTTTTTTGTGTGTTTGACAAAATGCAATTAATAAAAATTTTAAGAAAAATACACTTTTTTAATTTAAAACATAGTTAAAATGTGTAAAAAAAAAAAAGCCCTCGTGACAGCTCATTCGCTTATATTTTTAATATATCAAGTAATTCAATGAAATCTGTCTTTGTTTTGCTTTTTCTGTGATGGAAGCAGACTCGCATTGAAAACAGTAAGCGTCAACGTACGTACTTATTAGTATTAGTATGGCTATTAGTAATGTTAAAATGTTGTCAGGACAGTTACTCTCTGATATGTACTTTTTAAATACATATCAAAATACCTGTAGAGCAAACTGTATTTGCGGGTGCAGGCCTGAGTCGGTGTGTGTGTGTGTGTGTGTGTGTGTACTGGATCAATATTTTGGCCCCTGCCTTCCCTGAGCTGTTGCATAAATAGGAATACCGCTGACGGTCAACATTTGTTCCACCAACAAACATAAAATGACGCCTTGGTTTTTCTTAATTGCCCCACATTTTAGCTCCATGATGACGGTGCTTTCAAAGAAATGTGACACTCAATGATACCTGTATTGTGTGTGTATTGATTATTAATTAAAGCTGCAGGGGTGGGTGGGGATCAGATTACAATAGCCCATCATGACCCGGGCATTGTGCAACCTCATGCATCTTGGATTACGTCTGCTCTGCACCACTCGTGACACTTCTTAAATGCTTGTTCTTGATGAGCCTCTTTAGTATGAATTCCAGGGAATTTAGTAGGACTTCATCAACACGATGAGGTACTATAATTAGTAAGGAAATGTGTTTATTTGTGAATGAAGAATAATAACTATATAAATGATATACCATAAAACCTAATTGCAACAGTACCCCTCACATTTCAACAACCATTTTTATTAAAGGAACTCAACAAGCAGCCATTATTGTCAAAATAGCTGACAGCACGAGTAGCAAAATAACTGTGATAAATGCATACAGCCAAGGATGATGGTGGTGGCATCACTGTTTGGGGCGGCACAAGTGCTGCCACCTCTGGCGAGCTGTGGTTCATTGAGGGGAAACATGAATTCCAACATGTACTACATGTACATTCTGATCGTCTTGCCAGCTATTTTGACAATAATGGTCGTGTGTTGACTCATTTTCAGTGCACAGAAAATCTATATTGCTGTACACTGACTACTTTAAAGTATATGCAAGTTTTATTTCTATGGTATCTTCCCATGAATATAGATCACAAAATGGTTTCTGAACTGTAAGGAGTGTATTCATATTTGTGAGATGGTCATTAAAGGAAAAATTTACCTTTTTTTTTAAAATTTTGCCCATCATCCACAATCCTTATGTGAGACATGAACACACGTCTTTCCCTTTTCTGTGCGTTCTAAAGATATAAAAACAGGTAAAAAGAGGCAGCTAATTAATTGCACGTAATGGGACGCACCTATTCCGCCTAGAGAGGCCGCTATTAAAACACCTCCAAAAAGCTGCAACAAGGTTTTATGGTTTTATATCCACGCTGTGAAGAATAGGTGCGTCCCATCACGTCCATTCTTAGCTGCCCCTTTTTTCTTTCTTTAGAACGCATAAAAAGGAGAAAGACGTATGTTCGTGTCTCACATAAGGATTGTGGATGATGGGCAACACTGCAAAAAAAGTGCAATTTTGGTTTAAAAATATAACATTGGTATTTTGCTCTGATGCAGTTTTTGCCATGAATAGACAGTCTCAAGTGCCATGTACTGTATGCATTAATGCTATACGATGTAATGTCCTGAAGACCCCCACCCCACCCCCGCTGCGGAGGGCTGCATCAGCAGGATTTGCTCTCCGGATGCATCCATGTTGCAGCCCTTCAGGGGCACATAAACCCACGTTTAGTATTTAGCGCAGTCTGATCAAGCTCAACAAACAAGATGTTGCTATTCTGCTAAATCATGTTGCTTGGTTTGTTTCACTGAGTGTACTACAGACAGCTCGGCCATTCAGCAGCCCCTTCACACCCCATTCATGCGAGCCTCCGCTGCAGGTGGCGACAACTGCACCTTTTTCTGCTGTCTCACGCTGTGACTTATACAACAACGACACATGGACTGACTACACAGACGCAAGGCTGGCAAAGATGCTCCAAAGGGCAAGGCCTGCTCTCAAGGGGCGGGAGGGTTGAATCATCACTAAGAAGCTGCTAGGATAAATGCATTTAGTAAACACACATACACACTGCAGAGATCTGGACATGTACCCCTCCCTCCCCTTTGGCACCACACTTAATATGGAGATTTTTTTTTCTTGACAGATGGTAGGAAATACTTGGAAAGATTTAACACCCTTCAGGACAATCGTAAATCCTTTCAATAAAAGCTAGATTTGAATGCATTACTGCAACATAAAATATATCAAAGTCATATTTTGTGGCCACAACATTACATATACCTGCACATGTTCATGCAAAAGCTGTATTTCAACAACAACCAATACAAGTAAAATATTAGAAATGATCAATTATCGTCATTCAATTGTTGGTTTTTTTTTACATTTTAGCTGTTCTACAATAATTGGTATTATACAGTATGTTGCCGTATAGGGCCATACAAATTAAAAAACTAGTACTAAAACTAATCCTTCCTAAAACTAATACTAACGGAGGCTAAATTAGATAACTACAGTATGTATATGATATAATAATGCAGTTGTCCCACGCAGTTAATTGGTTCCAGACTATAGAGAAACGGTAAGTAACTATCCGCCAAGTAGGATTCAATAGTAATAGATGGAATATTTTAATAGTTATGGCATAGAAAACTTTATGCCATTTACAATCTTCTAAATATGGTTTTTAACATTATTAGAGCCTTTAAGACATGAAATAACACCTCTATAGTCATCTTTACATGATCCAATATAGGAATCAGAGAAAATAAGACATATTAGACATAAAAAAGATAACATAGACTCACATGTGCCTTGTTTTTTTCTGGACAGCGTACTTCCTGTTGTGTCATCAATGTCTTGAAACGGCGGCTTTCAATACAGCAGACGCAATCAGAGTAAGTAAGCCATTCAAGATGTCAATAAAACTCCTGCTCGTGTGTGTCAGTAAATGTGTTCCCTAGCATCACGTCTGGCCCTCGTCTCACCGAACACTCACACCTAGTGGCCAATACTGAATACTACATTCACAATTACAATGCTTCTTCTGCCTTGTAATTGTGTTTTAGTTCATTTCGTCATTTTCGTGCTTGCAAATGCTTCATTTAGGCCAAGAGTAAGTACAATTTGCTTAAATATGTATATTTTTCCACTAATAATAGGCCGTATTTAAATTAATTAATTTTTGAAAAAACGTGATAGAGCGTGGGAGTGATGTTCACACCACAATGTAGCGAGGAACGACTGTATAATATATAATCATGAATAAATAATTGTTAAATCTATGAATATATATATATATATATATATATATGTCTAATCAGCATCTTGATTATGAACTATGAAAGTTCACCAGCACGGCTTTGTGGACATTATTTAAGAGAGCTAGGCCTTTTGTGTACGTACAAAAAGTTGATTATCATGGTATGCTACTCTGAGATTCAAATGAATTGGAAGGTGTGAGCGGATCACAATGTAAGCGAGCGACCAAGTGAGTGACATCATCACGTTACTTCATCGCAGGCGCGACATGTGAACATTCTACAAGAATCCTTTCCTTCCTAGCAGCAAATCAATAAATTCACATTGCTGGTCAGTGCGAGCCTAAAAGTCACAATGTTATTACCATTAGGGAGAATTTATTGTAAATTACCAGCTCATAAAATGGAGCTAAGGTGCTGACTCAGTCTCGATTTTATGGCAGACTGCACCCGCCCCGCTGTAATATGTTCCCTGTAAAAACACTACATGTGACTTCATGAAGAAGATGCTCTCATATGTGTGTCAGAATTAAATGCGGGCCGATTGTTAAAGCTTGAGCAGTGAAAGGGAACCTGAGGTATCCTGGTGTGAATACATGGGCTAATCTGTACATCACATGGATGGCATTTAAAGTGATCATTAGATTATAGCGTATACAGATTAGTCATGTGCCAAATTGTTGCAGCGAGGAAGCAGCTATGATACTCAAGGCAAAATCCTGAATAATTCATGTGTAGTTTGTCTTTGGGGAATTGCTCATGCATGGATGCAACAGAAAAGGGATAAATATCCACCCTTGTTTTGGGCTGATGGCTTTCATTGTGGACACCACATCAATATCAGATAGTAGATATTAACCATTTCGAAATTAGATATTAATATAGTAGATCCCCACCTGTTTGCAGTAGGGCATCCACTCCATCACATATTTGTGGATTTCATTACTTTTTTTAATGGCAACCTCAATAAAAAATGATTTGATGGCACTATCCGCAGGGGGGAACAATGGCAGCAGCTATCAATCCAGCAGAGGGCACTGTCGCACAAGTCAAGCCACACAACATTTTCCAGCAGGAAGATGCTTTGACAAGACGTGATGCATGTTTTGTAAGTATGGTAATCCCTTGTTTATCACGGTTAATTGGTTCCACACCCAACCGTGATAAGTGAATTTCCTGGAAGCAGGATTCCTTATTTATAGATGGAATAGCTTCATAGTTAGAGCATAGAAAACTGCTTTACAACTTTTTAAATACACTTTCAAACATTATTAGAGCCCATTAGACATAAAATAGCAACTTTATTGTCACTTTTACACTCCTATTACCCAATATAGTAGACGTAATAAGAGAAAATAAGACATTTAAGACACAGAAAACCTGTTTACGACCTTCTAAATTATTAGAGCCCTCTAGATGAAATAACACCCCTCGTCACCTTTACACTCCTATTAGCCAATAGAGTAGACATAATAAAAGACACAATAAAAGAAAATAAGCCATGTAAGACATAAATAAGACTTGTGCTTGTGTCTGTTGCCGCTAATGTGTTCCGGGGCTAGGGGAGCTAAGTAGGGAGCGGACAGGAAGTTGTGTTGGGGGTTCAGATTTACAGGTTAGGTTGTGTTAGGGATGATTGTGCCTGTCATGCGATAATTCAAACCTGCAATAAAAGCCTGCTCACCCCACTATTGAAGAAGCTGTGCCTTACGGGCACATGACACCCACCTGGAGTTCGCACCACGCCACTTCCACCCAGGTGTCGGTGTCCAGACCTTTGTAGACGGTCTTGAAGGAGCCTCTCCCCAGCTCGATGTCAAACTTGAGGAAGCGCCCCCCAGGTGAGGTGGACACAGCCTTCATCCCTGGCTCCTCTTCGTTCTCATCACTTCCTGCTTTGCCAGTGACGTCACAGGACACGCCCTCTTCCTTGACCTCGCTTCGGCGGGTGTCACCTTTCTCCTCCTGGCGGGATCCCGCGCTCCCAGGGCCGCTGTCCGTGACTTCCCCCTCCGGCGTGGAGTTGTCCTGGAGGCGGCTCGCATGCAGAGCGCGAGTTCGAGTCCGGCCGACAATGGAGCGCAGGTCAATGTTGAGCGCCGGGGTGCTGTGCACACACTCCGCCGTGTCCACGGCATGCTCGTCGGAGTCTGACACCCACAAACTCCGCCGAATGAACCTCTGGCGGACCAGCCCACGGTAGTCCGCGGAGGGGTAGGCGCTGGGGTCGCTGGCCCCTCGCAGGGCTGTGCTCTGGATGTTGATATTGTCATCCGCTCCGTTCTCGTAGATGGGCCTGAAGGCATTAGCGTTGATGTCAGAGTCCAAATCCGGTGCTGAGCAAAACGACGATCCAAGGAGTGGCGGAGCTTTGCTCGAATCCTCCGCCGCTTCCATCCCGGGTGCTCGTGTTAGTCGCTCGCCTTGAGAGCCGACATCGTGTGCGGGGGATGAGCAGCAGTCCTCCCGGGGAGAGTCGGCTGGCTTACCTGCAGCACTTTGCATGCAGTGACGCACTTCGGCAGCTCCCAATAGTCGGCCTTGGGGGTGTTTAGGATCCACAGCATCTCCTCCACAAATTGTTCGTGCAACTTCACCTCAGCGTGCACGTTGCTGCTGCAATGATACATTCAAGTGAGGCGTGTTGTCGCCATTGCACCTGCAATAAAGACAAACATGGTGTGCATACACGCATCACAGGAGCCAGCAAGTGCGCAGATATCATTAACAGTGACCCACCCGCAGATGCAAAAACAGGCGGCATCAGGGTGCTAAGAATTCCCTCCTGCACCCACTTTTCTCCCAGCAGTGACATCCTGGATCGCAGTGCAGGAGGAGGAGGAGAGGATAAGCTTATCAGATTATGCTCACTGCGGCACACTTCCACTTGCACGCCCCCTCCCCACCAAGCAAACGCTGCTCGGGACAGCCTGGGTGGTGTCTTCCCTTGATACGGGAAGGGATGGGTCTGTCGATACAGACAATTGTATCAGTATCGCATCGATACTAGCGGGATGAAGTTTATTTCCCACAAATATCTGTGTGCGTTTTCATGTTGTCCTGTTGCCTGTATAGTATATTGTTATAGTCTTTACATACTCAGGGAAGAACTCAGGGCTTTGGGGCCATGTTGCTTAGATTCATTGGGTAATCGCTTAGGCCAGGGGTGCCCAAACTTTTTCCACCAAGGGCCGCATGCTGAAAAATCAAAGGATGAGGGGGCCACCTTAAAAACATGTATAATAGTCATATTAAAAGTAATATTATTTATTTATGTTAGAAAATTTGTATTCATAATACTTTAATATTAAAATTCATCCATCCATCTTCTATGCCGCTTATCCTCACGAGGGTTGCGGGTATGCTGGAGCCTATCACAACTGACTTCGGGCAAGAGGCGGGGTACATCCTGAACTGGTCGCCAGCCAATCGCAGGGCACATATAGACAAACAATCTTTCCTATGGACAATTTGAAGTCGCCAATTAACCTAACATGCATGGTTTTGGAATGTGGGAGGAAAATGGCGTACCCGGAGAAAACCCACGCACGCAGGGGAGAACATGCAAACTCCACACAGAGATGCCCAACAGAGATTCGAACCTTCCCGATCTCCTGACTGTGTGGCCAACATGCTAACCACGAGGCCACCATGGGGCCCCTAATATTAAAATATTGAATAATGTTGTAATTATTTAACAAATATTTCAGCTTTCTACTCGTATACCTTATATCTCGTATGTTTATTCTCATAATATTTTGACTTTATTATTGTAAAATTACAGTATAACTTTTACCCAAACTAATGTTCCTAAAATTGTAACTTATTCTTTGTTTTGTTTGTTTCTGATAACATTGGAACTTTAAATTAGCATATTTTAATCTTTAAAGTTTCAACTTTATACTATTTTTATCTTAATATTATGATTGTATTCTCCTAATATTTGGTCTTTGTATCTTGTATCTTGTAAAAATTACAGTTTTTTCCCCATTTTTGCTGGGGTTTTTTTTCTATTTTTTTGTGTAATTGTATTTTAAAATGTTCTAAGGTCCGATAAAAATAAAAAACAGCCCTGGACACCCCTGCGTTAGGCCCGTAAGGGGCCAAATCAATATGAAACAAACAGGCTGTTAGTGGTCTGGTCTGCAGCAGATCAGAAAAGAGGCAAAAATGTGCATCGCTGTTCTCCAAAGTCAAAAGTTGATGTATGTGATTATCTTGTTTTGCCTAAAAGAGTGTTTTTTTACATTTTGAAATAAAAACAATTACTTGAATACCAAAGAAGTAAATGCAACACACCCCATCCAGGTTGTAAGCAGTGCCCTGAAGATGCTGTATTGCTGGACTGTCAGCCCTCAAGTTGGGAGCATGTCTGGTAAAGCCGGCCCCACCCCCACTCTCCGTGTCTCAATGGCGCATCATGGAAAACGTGATGGAAAGTGAATGGCAAGATTTACGCGCGGCATCTCCCCAACACACACACACACACACACACACACACACACACACACACACACACACACACACACACAAAGTGACACATTAGACCACAATGTTGACTATGAGGCATAATAATAATAACAGCATCTCTAAAGCTTCCACTTTAGTGGTCATCCATCACCATGGAAACCACTGGAATCACTGTGTGGGTGGCAACCTCTAAAACCAGCAATGTGTCAGTAAAAGTGCTCATCCCGTTCTCTGGGGCACACAAACACCGACTGGTATCCTTTCTTACCTTTCAATGCAAACTTAGTATTCGGCACAACGTGTGTAATATCAAATAACATATCGCGTATTTATTTTGTCTTTTCAATTGTTTTCATTTATGAATCTGTAGCAAGACTTGGTGGTATTGTCTTAAACCTTAAGCCGGGGGTGTCCAAACGTTTTCCATCGAGGGCCAAAAACAATCAAAGGAAGTGAGCGGCTGAAATGAGTTTTCTCCGTAGGGTGGCTGGGGTCTCCCTTAGCCATAAGGTGAGAAGCGCTGTCATCCGGGAGAAACTCGGAGTATAAGTGCTGCTCCTCCGCATTGAGAGGCGCAAAGATGAGGTGGCTCGGGCATCTGGTCAAGATGGAGGCCTCGGGGAAGACCCAGGACACGTAGGAGAGACGATATCTCTCAACTGGCCTGGGAACGCTTCGGGATCTGCCAGGAGGAGCTGGACGAAGTAGCCAGGAAGAGAGAGGTCTGGGTTTCCCCGCGACCCCACGTCGGATAAGCGGTAGTAGATGGATGGATGGCTAAAAAATGTTTATCTATATTTCCAGACAACACTATGTGTTATCATCAGTTATTAGTATCAACATTTTTAGATTTTTCTCTGTCATCAGTTATTAGTATCAACATTTTTAGATTTTTCTCTGCACATTGTGCCTTTTTACTCTATCTTTCCCGGATTTGCTGTTTCTTATCATTTCTCCAACGTGACATGGTCCAATAAAAAAGCCACATCAAAATGAAAAGCCCCCAGGCCATACTTTTTACACCCCTGCCTTAAGAGATCATTTGGTGCCATTCAGTTTTTTATTTTCAAAACATTTTGGCTGTGTCGAATGAATATATGTGAAATTTGCCAGAGGACATACAGTACAGTGTAGGCCTACTCATTTGAAAGACTTTCAAGACTGGCCATATCTGTTCCTTCGAGGAAAACTGCACTTTTTGGGGGGATTTTTGCCCATCATCCACAATCCTTATGTGAGACATGAACATGCATGTCTTTCTCTTTTCTGTGTGTTTAAAGATATAAAAACAGGTAAAAAGAGGCAGGTAATTAATGCACGTAATGGGACACACGTATCCTGCCTAGAAAGGCCGCTATTAAAACACCTCCAAAAAGCTCCAACAAGGTTTTATATCCATGCTGTGAGCATGTAGTAAGAGTCACATTCATGATTGCATGTAATACTTACAGTATTTTGGGAACTTCCTTCCTGGGTGCATTGATTTCACATAGCAACATAGAAAGGAACGCTACACTTAGCGTTAACTTTTCCAAACTCAAAAACAAAAACACAGCAGCATTGGCGGCAGCCCCAATATGTAGCGTTACCTTTCACTAGTGGCCTGAGGCATTGTGAGCAAGTGGGTGATGAAAGCTAGTCGCTAGCCGGCTGGTAGTTAGAAGGTGTGGTGTGGCGAGGTGGCCATTAATGTAGTTCTTGGGCATAACAATGTTAATAACGATAATAACAACAATGTCACTGTAGTTTAGTTAATTTGATTAAAAGATCTATCCTGGCCTTCAAAAGGTTAAAACCACAAAAATATAGTTAACAATTGATGTGTGAGTGAAGTTTAAGAGGCTCTTAAGGATTTAAACTTTAGACTCTTCCTGCAAACAACGACAACACATTCAAATATTTGACAGCGTCTGCAAGATTTTAGCAGCCAGGTTGCAATACCGCCTATAAACGCAGGGTGGCAGTAAAGTGTTGGTGTTAGAAAATAACTTCTTCTCTTCTGCTAATGACAATTCTCATTTATTTTAAAAAGAACTTGTCTGACAAAAACGAGACGATGGAACAAACTCAACTGTCTCAACAATTAGTTGTACTTGTTCTTACCTCAGCTTTCCAGCCTCAATGTTGTTGGTGAAGGGGCGGGAGTGCTAGCTTGGTTCCCCCCTGTTGTCGTCACGGCAGGGGTAGTTCAGTGGACCGTGCCCCCCGACACACACACGCACACACACTCGACGACCACCGAGACAGCAACACCATTCCTCCTGTAAGACACTTCCAACAATCAGAGATGGCGATGGACAGCTTAGAAATGAACGGCGATGCTGATCGGAACGGGGAGACGGAGGTAAGGCGGCACCGGCGTCCTTTAGACGGCAGTATGGTGAGGTAGAAGCCCGCTATACTTAAGCCGCTATATGGATAACCAACCAGGAAATGACACACTATACTGTTATTAGTCGTTGTTTTTAAATCTACACACACACACACACACATACACACATACACACATATATATATATATATATATATATATATATATATATATATATATATATACACACACACACACACACACTTCACTCAACCTTGCAGTTTCATTTGTACAACTACCGTACGGCACTAAGCAGTGCTCAGCAACTGGCGGCCGCGGCCCCAGATTTCTTAAAATTCATGTTATATAGAGGGTCTTTCACTTACTTTTTTTTTTTTTTTTACTTAGGTGTTACAGTAGGTGTTGTCACATACCTGCCAATATTTGCATATGAAAATAAGGGACATTTTTCAAAAATAAGACCTGATTCTGACCTCTTCTGGTGCAACTGTGTTATTTCACTGGTTACAGTGTTTTTATTTTGAAGGCCTGACTTTAGCAAATACAGGAAGTGTTACACCAATATTACCAAGCGTTGTTGATATGATTTTTGTTTTTCACAAAAGTTAAAATATGGGAAACTATGAAAAATGAAAATGGGAGGGTTGGTTGTTAGAGGATCTTTGACTCGTAGGGGCGCCACAAGATCTCGGGGGATTAAAACGTGACAAGATTTCTTGTTCAGAAATAGTAATAGTCTTGTGGGCACTAGGCCCGGGATGATAATAAATAAATTAATCAATCACACAATAAATGAAAATGAAGTGGATATAACCAATATATTGCCAAGTGCATGCAAATAGGTCTCTCGCCTGCAAATAGGCAGGAAGAGGACAGGATATGTGACTAGCATGTTTGTACAGTCGGTCCTTTAAAACGGCACTGTTTCTGTCATATAGACGATCTTTGATTTGCGTAAACACATTGCTTCAGTTTCTGCTTATTTATGATTATAGATAAAAATGTAAGACATGATAGAGCCTTGTATTGATTGACATTATATAGAAAATAAGAATAATAGTGAAGGAAGATGAGTGAATGGTCTCTTGTCAACAACACACGTGCATGAGCCTTTCATTAAAAGGTTTTTATCTGTGTTCCGTTGCATCAGGAGGCAGTGAACGCCACATCAGTCGCTCCTATCACTTGTGAAATGATTCAAGGCGAAGTCATGGATAGAAAGGTACTGAGATGCCGCAGTGATGTCATAATGATGTCATTTGTTTGCTGGGAAATGATAACGCTTACCAAGCATCCAATCAGATCTTTTAATAATCATTTCTAATAGTAATCTATTATAAAGCTCTGTTACATGTGCAGGCCATGTTTTCGGTGTCATTTGAACTATTTTACAAGTGTAAAAGGAAGTCAAACGCTGTGTAATAAAACAACTCACCCTTTAAGGACATTAGATGGACGTCCCTTCTTCAGGGAAGTACAAGAAAGACGCTGCTGACAGTGGTGTTTATTTCATGCATCTCCATCGTCAGCATCCTGAACTGCAATACAAGTGGAAAAAGAAGTTCAAAGTATAGTTTCGAAAGACAACAAATTCAGTACTTACCATTTTTAATGATGATACATGACGTACAGTACGTAGTTTCATTCATGAGTGGTGAGTACCTGTACATTTCATCTTTTAAAATGCCTTAAATAAGCGTGAGGCATTTTGAAGAATAGGCTCATCCCGATACCAGAATTTCGATAATACCTGTGAATTTCCACAATTTTCGATACTTATTCGATGCCACGATAAAAATACAAACAGAACCCATGTACTTTTAAATTCACTACTTTACTTTTTTTGGAATCCTGATGTGAGACACGAACACGCGTCTTTCGCTTTTCTGTGCTTTCTTGAAAACGTACAAGTTCGTTTTCCTCGAGAAGAGATCAGAAAGAAAGAAATTGTCTGGAAGATGTCACAAAGTACAGTGGCAGACCCCGTCTCATCAAGCAGGAAGGTCTCGAACTGGGAAGTGCCTACCTTGATACGCTATTCTTGGGTCCCGCCCACACAGGGTCGTTACCCTTTCCTGAGTGTATCGGTGTGTGTGACCATGTATCTGCATCTAACTGGCTACAGGTTGTATCAATCAAGGGTGTGGGTGCGTGTGATCTACGTGTGCAAGCAGCAGCAAGCGTGATAGGGTGGCCAGGCAACCTGTCTGTGCAAAATTCAAGTAACAGTACATCCATTGTTAAATTGTACAGTACTTCAATTGTCTCATTCTAGTCAACTCTAACATTCTAAAGATATAAAAACAGCTAAAAAGAGGCAGCTAAGAATGCACGTAATGGGATGCACCTAGAACTACGTTAATGGTTGCCACACCACACCGGCTAGCTATTAGCCGGCTAGCAACTAGCTTCACCTTACATTTGCTCACAATGTGCCAGGCCACTAGCGAAAGGTAACGCTACATATTGCAACTGCTGCCGCTGCTGCTGTGTTTTGTTTTTGAGTTTGGAAAAGTTAACAGTAGGAAACCAATGCAACCAGGAAGGAAGTTCCCAAAATACTGTAAGTGTTACATGTTATCATGAATGTACCTGTTACTACATGGCCACAGCATGGATATAAAACCATAACAACTTTGTTGTAGCTTTTTGGAGGTGTTTTAATAGCGGCCTTTTCAGGCAGAAGAGGTGAGTCCCATTACATGCGTTAATTAGCTGCCTCTACTTACCTGTTTTTGTATCTTTAGAACGCACAGAAAAAAGGTGTTCATGTCTCACATAAGGATTGTGGATAATTATTTTGCCGACATCTAGTGGTTGCAATATCATTAGTTTGTGACACAAATATGATTCAATGCATTTTGGACACTTTTTTTATGCTTCTGTGTCTGTAAGTAATGTGCAACTCTAATGATCTGATAGCTGTGTGGATTGAGAAATGTGGTATTTTAGACAGTAGTGTTGTTTCATTAGGGTGCTAATTATGTCTAGCATGGTGATTGTAGCTGCTGTGTCACCCACTGACTAACTAAATATGCACGTATGATTTTCAGCCAAGAGGAGAAGAATGCAGATTACCCTATACACAAACCTGAGGTTAACAGAAAAGTTCCTAAAGTGCCCCGCTGGGGTCAGAGCCACTGAAATGAGCAGAATAGATCACTTTTGAACTAGAAGAATAGTTATCTAGCAAGCATTCATTCCCATGTCAGATACAAGATGGAAGAACAATGCAGGCATAGAAATTCAAATGCACTTTTATGGAGGTGCAGTCCCTCACAGTGTCTCGCTACAGGTTTTACAGGCCCCCTTTTTTCCCCAAAAGACTTCCCCTGGCACTTGGCGCACAAGGAAAGCAAGTGAAAGAGAAGCAGAAAGGACAATGAAGGACGTGTGTTGATTGTGGCACACGAGGCGTGCATGCAGAGTCAACTGGATAATGCGCTGAGACACAAGCGCAGCGCTGCAGATGCTTGTCATATTGCCAGTGATGGCTTCCTTTTTACGTAATGTACAAAACAAGGAAGGCTGTGCACAGCTACTTCCTGGATGGGCCGCCCAGCCCATTGGAATGATGGCACACAGCTTGCGCTCAGCTTGGCTGGATAACGCAGCACACGGAGCCATTTGAGTTGCCGTGTTGTAAAGTGTCCGTTTTAGAGCTTTGGCAGATGTCCACTGTCTCTGGGCGGACCGGAGGCCGCTTTTGTATGAAATAGAACTCCTTGGCTCTAAAAACAGGAAGTGACTGGAGAAAATTGTTTGACCTTTCTAATGAATGTAACACGGTGACCTTTTGGGTCATTATGAGAGTGTTGTAAGGTTTTACGTTGAGTCGCTGAACACTTTCAGTTCCTTCCAGGGTTTTCCCACAGGGCAGCGAAAAAACACAAAGATAACTGGAGTTGTGCAATTCCACCCAAAACCACCCTCGTAGTCTTTGGGAAACCTCACTCGTTGAACCAAAAAAAGAGCTTTTAAATGAGGATGGTCGTAATAGGCCTTTGGAATTCTTGATTACCCTAACTGCTCCTCCAGTTAACCACAGAGTCTCCTGTAGTTGCCGGCTACTATTTTTAAAGAGTATGATTGCTTTATGAATGGGAGAACTTCTCAGAATGTTGCCTAGTTCAATACCAGCGTTGTTTTGAGCAGAATAATACCGTAGCAGAGCATCTCACTGAAAGCTGTTTGTAGTATTTTAGTGTCCTTAAGACCATTTGGACTATTTTCTACTCACGGCGTGTCCAGAGTAGAGGGAAAGTATTTCATTTCCCCTCTAGGGCACTAATAAAATGATTTCTTCCTCTAAAGCTGACTACGTGTGCCAATAAAGATAGATGCTGATGGTCGTTTGGAGATTTCATCATGCCATCAATTCCCCCACAAGGGAATACAAGCATACAGCATTGATGAGTCAGTATTTAGCGTTGGTGGGGAAACACCGTGTTGACTTCTGCTACTGATCATTTTTTTCGTTGTGAACCGCTTCACTGAAAGTGGAAGTTACTGGAGCTGGAAAGTACAGTGGAACTTCTCTTCTTTGCAGCGTCACCTCCCGTTTATTCCAAATCTTCCACAGGAAGTAATAGAAATCATCTGTTCCGGAGTCACACTGGCACCGTCATGAAAGCGTACAGGCGATGTGTTACGTAGCATTTTAACACGCGGCTGTCTGTCATTAGAGTGTAAAAAGAAGTTAACTGACGCAACGATACAATAATAACAGAAAATAATACAAGAATAATAGTAGACAGCCGTGACCTGCGGCATTGCATCGGGGAGAGGAAACTGTTGATGGCAAGTCAGCTTCACAGATTGCAGTTTTGAACACTTTTAAATGTCATTCAAGTGTAACAAAAAGTTCACCGGCATAACAACAATAAAACTTGAGAATAATAATGCTCACCCATGACCTATGGCAGTTTATGGGGTACTAAAGACTGCTGACCTGTCAGTGTCCCGCATGGCTGTGTTTAAGACTTTTAACCGTCATTCAAGTGTAAAAAGAAGTTTGTGAAAAGAGTAATACACACCCATGGCCCTTGGGATTGTATTAGGGTCGTAAAGACTGTTGATGGCCTTTCGGTGGCTGTTTATAAGACGTTTAACTGTCATTCAAGTGTAAAAAGTAGTTAACTGGCACAACAACACAAGAATAAAACTTGAGAATAGTAACACTCACCTATGACCTGTGGCAGTGTGTAGGGTAGTGAAGACTGGACGGCAAGTAAGCGTCACCAGTTGCTGTTTTGAACACTCGTAACTGTCATTCAAGTGTAAAAAGAAGTTAACCGATGCAACAATGCAATTAACACAACAATAAAACTTGAGAATAGAAATACACACCCATGACCCGCGGCATCGTATAGGGTAGTAAAGACTGTTGATTAGCTGTCATTGTCCCGCACAGCTGTTTTTAAGACTTTTAACTGTCATTCGAGGGTAAATAAACGTTAACTGGCACAACAATACAACTAAAACAAGAATAAAACTTGAGAGAAGTCATGCTAACCTGCAGTACGACCTGTGGCGGTGTGTAGGGTAGTGAAAACTGTTGATGGCGAGTAAGCCTCACGCATCACTGTTTTGAACACTCTTAACTGCCATTCAAGTGTAAAAAGAAGCTAGCAGACACAACAATACAAATAACACAACGATACACCTTAGGAATAATAATAGTCACATGACTTGTGGCATTGTTTAGGATAGCGGGGACCATCGATGGCAAGTAATCCTCGCCGATCGCTGTTTTTGACACTTTTAACTGTCATTCAAGTGTAAAAAGATGTTAGCAGACAACAATAAAAATAATCCAACAAATAGTAATGACCTGTGGCAGTGTATAGGGTAGTAAAGACTGTTGATGGCCTGCCAATTCTTGTTTTTAAGACTTTTGACTACCATGGCTAAAGCAGCGTATAGCCAGGACCAGGACACAGCAGCACAATAACATTTCCAGTGCCGTGGTTATCGTCACCCCTTTCCTCTTTGCCTTTTGTGTGGGCAGCACGAAAAAGCCAAAGAAAAAGCAAAACCCACTTGTTGAGTTCATCCATTTGTACGCTGGCGGCGGTTTGTGTCACTGTACTGATTTCGTGCCTCCAGTGAAGGGTTGGTTTTGTGTTGCAGGTTCCACTAAGCGGCCCCAGGAGGCGGCAAACCAGACCCTTAAACATGAACCACTACGCCAACAAGAAGAGCATGGCAGAGAGCATGCTGGACGTGGCTCTGCTGATGGCCAACGCCTCGCAGCTGAAGGCCGTGCTGGAGGAAGGCCCCGCCTTCTCCTTCTACGTGCCGCTCATCGTCCTCATCAGCGTCTCCCTCATCCTGCAAATCATTGTGGGAATTATGCTCATTTTCATTGGTAGGATTTCATTTTTTTTTTTTACAAACATAACCTGACTCGCCGAATGGCTTCCTTCTTTCCCTGAGAAAGAAGAAATAGAAAATGATGAGTGCTGTTTGTGTCACTTTCCTTATGGGACAATCACATCGACATACGCTTCACATCAAAATGAAAAATGTCAGGTATGTACATTTTACACTTTTGGGTTCAAGGAGGTTCTGAGTAGAGCTTCAAAATGCAAAAAGAAGAAATGCGAGTGAGAAAAAAATATATATTGCAAAGAAGCATGAAAGTGAAATAGGCTGTTCATCAGCTGATCAAAGACATGTCATGTTTGTTCTTAAAAGTTCTCTGGCAGATGGCGTCTGATGGTTATTGGACTGCACTCAGCGCCAGTAACAACCTTCATTTGGGCTGAGGATGGTCCTGTGTCTTCACGGACAGCTAATGGGGTCCTCCAGCAAATGTTTTACCACTTAGGCCTGTCACAATAACAAATTTTCTTGCTCGATAATTGTGCTAAAATTTATCAACGATAATTGAATATTTTGACCTCTTTTTTTTAACCCTATTATCATTTGGCTGCGATTGGCTGGCAACCAGTCCACGGTGTGCAGGGTGTGCAGAGTTAACCCTCGAGTCATCCAGCCTGTGTACCACAGCGAGACTAACAGATGGAGCAGACGTGAATGTCAGTTTATCGAGGGCTCATAATTATCGACCTGTTTTTTTTTTTTAAGGGTTCGATAAATCGACATATCCATCATCACTTGACTTTTTTGTTCCATGAGCCTTGGGATGTTTGAAGAAGTGTGAAATGACTGTCTTACTGCGTCCAACCTCAGCAGCAATGGTGCGCTAGGAGAGGCCTTGCTTATGCAGCTCAGAAAATTTCACCGCGTTCAAAGAGAGAAAGCTTTTTTGCCTTTGCCATCGAGAGATCATGACAGTGTGAATGCCTGACACTAAATCACATTCAATCCACATTTTTGCCAACATTTTTCCTTTTAAAGGCTGTGCTCTTAAACGTTTGATCAGCTGATGAACAGCCTATTTCACTTTAATGCTTCTTTGCTATAAATTATTTTTGCATTTTGAAGCTCTGCTTAGAACTTCCTTAAGATCCAACAGTGCAAAATGTACATTCGTCACATTTTTCAACTGCTCTTAACATTTTGATGAGAAGTGTGCTTAATGTTGTGGCCGGTGTCTTTGCTTAAGAGGGGCCCCTCAGTGCAGTGTTTAAATGTTGCAGCCTGTCAAATGGTGTCCTTATCTTATCCTAACAGAGTCTATAGTGTTCTGGAAGGCTGCTAAATTTAGAGAAAGGAAGAGCGTGTCAGTCATCTGAAACGGCTCATAAAATAAGAGCCATCCATGTATTAAAAGAAAAACATAAAAAATGATCCTTCTGAGGATAGCAAGTGCCCTAGTTAATAGCACAGCCTCTGGAATAATCGATAATCCGCTCTCTACTGCCCCCGTGTGGACGCTGAGGATAAGGGGATACCGTAACCCCTCACTACTTGGCGCTGTGAAAATACTGTATATTAATAAATTGTGGTAATTCTTATGTATACGGCCTATTATTATTTAAAAAATGCATATTTAAGCAAATTTTATATAATTTATTTTGCCTAAATGAAGTAAAATACAAATATAAGGTATTTAGAAGGTCCATTCAAAGAGGTTGGTAGGTGGCAGTAATGTTACTGTAATGTTGGGTGAGACACACAAGCACCAGACTTGATGGCTTTTATTGCAGGCACAATAATCCCTAACACCGCCACTGTCGCACCTGTAACACATGACAAAGATAAAACTCAACTCTGATGCCGAAGGCCACTTCCTGTCTGTCCCCCAACTCAGCTCCCCTCGCACCGGAACACATTTACTGCAATTATTTACTCTTATTATGTCTTCTATTTTAGGTAATAGGAGTTTATATGAGTCTATGTTATCTTATTTATGTCTAATATGTCTTATTTTCTCTAATTATGTCTGCTGTCTATTGGGTAATAGGATTGTAAGGGTGACTATAGGGGTGTTATTTCATGTCTAGAGGGCTCTAATAGTGTTAAACAACATATTTAGAAGGTGGCACACAGGTTTTCTAACTATGAAAATATTCAATTTATAAATAAGGAATCCTATATCGCTGAAATTCACTTATCATGGACGGGTCTGGAGCCAATTAACTGCCATAAACGAGGGGATTACTGTACTGCAAATGTTGGTGTCTGTCCCATACCAAGTAAACAGCGGGCCAGTATTGCCAATTCCAATGTGGAAAAGAAAGAAAAAAAGAGAAGCGCACTTGGTATGGTTAGTATGGACGTTTAGATGGCTCCGCCTCCTGCTAGTGAACACCCAGTGATGCTGTTTTACGCCCATCGTGTCTTGCAGTCAAGTGGAACCTGAACGACGAACGCATGCACTACAAGCTGAACATCATGGAGAACGTCGCAACGGCCTTCGTGTTCATCATTGTGGTGGTCAACGTCTTCATCACGGCCTTCGGCGTGCAGCGGCCCAACACCAGCCAGTGACCTCCACCACCGACCTCTACTCGTCGGGATTGTTGGCGTCACGGGCGGGATGTTTACTCTGCCTGCAAACAAACTGACAAATGCACCCGCAGGTGCGCTTGTTCTGGAATTTGACCTTGCGGGCTCGAGGAGTGCAAACGAGGATCAAATGACTCGGACAAGATCTCCTTTCTCCTCCAACGGTGTTCCGTGTTGTTTTGTTTCTCTTTTGCTGAAGTTGAACCATTCTCAGGTCACTGTGACACACCAACTGCCTTCTTTATAGCACACATCTGTTGTCTTTGCATAACATCTTCAATTTGGATGTCAGGGGTCTCCAAAGTGCAGCCCAGGGACGACTTCTAGCCGACAGCTTGTTTTTTTATTGGCCCGCAGCATATTCAAAACGCAGTGGAACCCACTTATGTCCATAACCTATATAAGCCCCTTTCCACCATGTTATTATTGCTAAAAAGTGCCGCTTAAGTCGATGTCGACATACATGGTTGACCACTTTTGACGACGTAAAATGTGAGACCCAAATGGGACGATGAAAAATTTGTAGCATTAACTTCAGCAGAAAACATCACTACTGTCTTGTTACATGCACAGTGACTTTTCTGTTAGCTTCAAAATAATAGCATGGCAGTATTAACTCGTGTTCTACCTCAGCAACTAACAAAATGCACCCGTTTACTTTTTTTTCTTTAGATTGCACATACAGTGTATATGAAAGCTTAGTCATTGTAGCATCTTCGTTAGATAAGAGTATAAAATATGATATGATGATGACAAATATGGTGTAAAAACATAAGAATCAACATAACAGTCGGCACAAATGGAGAAAAACCACATCCAAAAAATACTTTATTGTGCAAGGAATGGCTACTTTTGGTTTCGGGTTCGTGGACAACCACTTATGTTGACATGAGACAGCGTGTCCGAGGGGCGTGTGTTCCACTGTATACAGTTAAACAAGAAATCTTTAAAAAATAAATAAATAAATAAAAAGCAAGAGTAGGGAAAAAAATGCAAAAAGTTGGAATGTAAGGAGAAAAAGTTTAAATGTTAATTTTTTTGAAATATAGACAGTATTTATCTTCATAGCATACAGTATCTACATGGGTTGGTTTTAGCTGAATATTTTTTTGCTAAAAGTTTAAAATATTCAATACAAAAATAATCATACATGTAAAAATTAAATATCAAAATGGCCCTAAATCTGATTTTTCAGTATGTGTTTTCGGTGTAAAAGTATGGAGAAATGTAGCACTTGTCCCTTAACAGGACCTCGTGGCTTTTTTATTGATAAAAACAACCTTCCTCTAGAATATTGTAAAGGATCTACCAAGACGGAGCTACATTATTTTTTCCCTGCTATGCAACCACTACTGTATATTTTATTTAGTTAAAGCCTTAATGTGTCTTCCATTCAATTACTTGGATTATGTACTTACCTTTTTTATAGCATTTTTAAGAATTTTTACTATATGATGTATGACACACTCTGACAACTGTTTAAAATTAAAAGTATGATGAAAACATGAGTTGAATATTATTATTTGGTTTATTGTTATAATAGTGGCACTTCATCTACGTCGAAGGCATCTTTACATCACAGAGCAAAGAACAGAGGAGCAAGCACAAAAAATGAAATATGAACACATAATATGCACATAACATTGTGCATAATATGCGCAGTAGAATAGAAAAAAAAAGAAATGCAAGGAGTCATTTTGTTCCTGTATAGTTTCATAAAGCACCATTGATGAATTAACTACTGTAAATGCTCCAACCAACCAACGGCTGTGTTGAGCAATATACTTGTTAAAATAAATGACCACGTGGTCTAAGAGAGCTACATTTTCCTCTCCACTTTCTCAAGTACTCCAAATCATTTTTTAAGTTAAGAAATTAAGTGGATATATTTAATGCGTAACAGCATTTACTGTGATTGGCAGCATCTGGAAGAAATTGAGGCAAAATGGAGTGCAGCACCTGGCCGCAACCAGCAAAGGCGCTGTTGAGTCTCAACTCTTTTGCTTTCCAAAGCAGAACATGACGTCAGCTATGGAAAGCTGCGCTATGGAAACGCCCCCATTCATCATGTATAATGATGATGGTCGAGCCCATTTCTCTCCCTGCTTCCATTTAATAACCTGTCCTCTAAATAAATGCCCAGGCTATAATTGGAGCATTTATAGTCTTTTGTCCAAAAGCCCTTATTGAAGTACAAACAGCCTGATATTTAAAAATATATATATGTTTATATAGATGGCAAAAGGCACTAAGCGTAGACAAATACGCAAATAATTGAGGGCAGAAAGTCTCTCAATAACAGGGGTGCAATCTATACATTAAACAATACATTAAAAATATATATTTCTTTTGGGCAAATTGGGTGGACTAAATAAGTGCAGCAGGCTGTAGAATAGCTTCCGATGCCACATGTTAAGTTGTAATAGTGCTCAACAAGTCAAGTGTGTAAGTGGACAAATAACAAAAAATAAGTAATGCCAAAAATAGGGGGAAAAAACTTGGTTAGAGATGCCACGAAGTAGGTGGCAATGCCTTAACCATATATGTGTTGCAGGCCACAGGGACCATTTCCATCCTTGTCAAGGGGAGTGCTAACCTTCTCTCCTTTCATACAACACGTCATCCCTACCGTGGAACACTCTTACTTATAGTGCCATTCTTGCGGTTCCTCTTCACTTATGGTTCTGCTTGAGCAACCTATATACTATGTAACATTCAAATATAAACAAACGTAATTACTGTGTACTTTAAACATTTACTACTTGACGGTGTAGGTATTGTTATTAAGCTGTTATTTTAGCATTTCATTACGTTTTAACCTTTACCCAGAATCCACTGCGCGAAGAAGAAACGACAATGATTGGCTGGAGTAGTCACGTGAGTGCGTTTTCACACCGATTTTACAGACCGGCTGTGTGCATGTAGACTCTATTTACGCCACACGAGGGCGGCATTTGTACAAAATTGTTTCTGTGCTCTAGCTCGCCGATCTTTTTTCCCCAGCAATGTACTGTACACACATACATGAATACATTGGAAATAGTCTTAAATAAAAAAGTCGAATTGCAAAATTTGCTTTAGTTTTGTCCAATAAAAAAATAACACACGTTTATATGCCTATTGGGTGAAAATTCACAAGTTCTAAAGATTATAGGCAGAGGCTGCTTAGTATGTTATACTTGCCTGTTCATTTTAATAGTTGACTTCCCTTAAAATTAAATAGCTATCCACCAAGAATAGGCAACTTAATGTGTCCCATTATTCATATATTGGACCCTCAAAGTAATAAATAAAAAAAACTGTATGAAACACTTGACAAGGCAAAGTATGGTGCTGTGCTTTGGTACAAATCAAGTTTTTGCTGAATCCTCCTGGGCCCTGAGGGTCAGTCAATTCTTACTTCATGAGGCTTTCTTCGGTGTACCATATAAGAACCTCGCGGGCTTTTCGTTTCAAACCCAGTGCTGCCATGCCGAGGGCCCGGCTGCCTCCCGTCATCCTGTCTTCTACGGAATAAGGACAGCCTCTATTGGTGACACCTGACACTGGACGTCTATTTTAAACTACGCCAATCCTCAAGGATTACATGCATGATTAGCAAAATAATAATGGCAATAGAAAAAAATCAAATTGCTTCTTACCGCCATAATAATAGACTAATGCCATTCCAACTGCAATACTGAAACAGCCTAGGAAGAAGAGGGGGCCTGGAAAGGGGTACAAATAGTTTTGTGATGATATTGAGGGTTTTAACCGATAACACATACAAACTATAACAAATATTTAAGTTATCTTACCTTTGTCATTCATAACATGTCTCTGTTTGTTGGCACTTGTAGGATATGTGAACGGATCAGCAGAATCTGGAGACAAATTGATTTGGGGGTGTAAAATATCCCATTTAGATCCAGTAAAGCGCTGCTATTATGAAAAATTGACTTTTTAATGATGTTTTCACATTGATAGGTGCCCCTAGAGCCTTTTTACCAGAGAAGAGGTGCTGACCAGATCCCCAACACACACAGGCTTTGTATCTTAAAGTCTGGAGCGCTGTCAACTACAGTGGTAACTCGGTTAACGTCCGCCTCGGTTAACAACCAAATTTTTTGCTAAAATCTTGCTTTGGCTTGCATTCACCCGCTTGTTTAGCATGGTTTGTTTAGGCCGCCATCTTGGATCACGGGCACAAGACGAAATCTTGCAATACTTGCATGTGATCGTGCAATGCACTCTGGGCCGTGGGCACCATTTGAGCTTGTTTCTATCAGAGTTGTAGAGAGATACACAATGTGACAAACACATGGACCGCACAAAAGAGAAAGGCGATGGACCGTACCGAGACAAGGGTGCAAGACCCCCCGATTTTACGACTTAAAGAGCAGACCGTCGTCATTTCAGAGGTAAATGTGATGGGAGTGGCTCCGTCATCGGCTGTGATGCACACACATGTACTCCGGTTCTCGCGTCAAACAGTCTATCAACCCGGCGGCGCACGGAGGGTGACACTCTGTGTTTCCGCCTGTCTCATTTTACATCCATAAGACTCACTTCCGCTTCCAACAACAAAACATAAGCATTCAAACTTACCGTAGCATGTTCACACCATCCACAGTCAAACATAGCACACGTCACCACCACATCAAATGCAAAAATATATTAAATGGCAAGGTACATGTTAACTGGTTCTAGAATGTTGATATTTAGTTTGGTATATTTTTTAATATTTTTGCAAATTGTGGTTGCAGCGAAAGTATTTTGTCTTATTTTGTTCATTGATGGTTTTGTGGGGGGGGGTTTCTCCAACAAAACTAGGTACAAGTGATGTTAAATGTTCAGTTGTCCATGCATTTGTCATTAGTAATGTTTTTTTTTGTACGTAAAACTATAATTATTGTCTATAAAATGTGACTTGTGTTAACATTTTTGGGTGTCTGGAACGGATGAATTGGATTTAAATAATTTTCTATGGGAAAATTTTGAGTCCATTTTTGTTTGAGTCGGACATTCTGGAACAGATTAATGATGTTAACCAAGGCACCACGGTATCAGTCCGTCAGACTTTTTCTAGCAAATAAGCTGCAGTAGCTCACATAGCTAAGCTAGTGTTGCTAACATTTGTGTCCCACTCCTTAATGCTGTGTTGTTGTATGAGAAATAGGGCATCTATTACATTGGATATGCGGAGAGTTATGGTGTATATGTAAAAAAAAAAAATGCATAAAGTGCAAAATAGGGATTCTTGGAGACACACACTCTTTCTGAGAGAGACGTGGACAAACACAGCTCATAAGCATTAAAGTTACAGACGGTAGTACTCACCTCTGAGACGTAGGCGTGTTGGTAAGCTGTAGTACACGTCCTCTACATGCAGGTGTAGTGCCCTGTAGAATTCCCTGCATGCTTCCTCGCCTTTTGCCTGCAGGTGCATCAGGAGCTCGCCCAGGCGGACACCCGTGGGCACGTCCAGGTTTCGGAACTGGAATGGAACATAAATGGAAGGGTTAAAGCATTACGAATATCATTTCCTCAGTGAGGGCAAATGGGTCAAGCTACTTACAAATTAATACCGCACTGATAATAATCCACCGCACTGGCAGCACATCTGATTCATTCAATATTTCCACCTAACAAACTATTAAGCAACGCTAAGCACTAACTACTCGGCATGTGTACTTGCCTTGGTGGCCTCCTTGTCTGTGAGTATTTGAGGGTAGATTCTGTTGAGCTGCAGGATGATTTTGTCCACCAATTCAGTGTCCAGTCTCCTCTCAGCCCTGAGGAAGGCGCCATCTTCTGTCAGCTGATCATAGAAGCTGTCTGTCCACATCAGTCGCATTCAAATCAACGAGACATTCAAACAAACACAAATAGATTGCTAAACGTAGCTTTTACGCATGCTACCTTCCATTAGGATACAAAAACAGCGTTTCTACGGCGGGGAAGAAAGACAACACAAAGTGTATTCGACTTAGCAAAGACAGCAGTAAACAACATCCACAAATAGGAAAGTTTTGGGACACTTCAAGAATTATACTTAGTAAGTCATTTCGCGGTTTGTGTCACCAGCGTCGTCTTAAGAGTCTAAAATGTCAACTATTACCGCGGAAAAAAGCAACGTAAAAAGGTTAAATGAACATTTTCTCCAGTCAACGACAGACACGAACCTCCCATATTGGAGTCCCTTCTGTCCTTTCTCACGACACGCCCCCTCGACGTCACCGCCTGCGCGCCACCGGAAGCGGAAGTTGGTATTTATTTCCGCCTTAATTTTAAAACAAATAAAACTCTAATATAACCAATTAATAATAATGTATTGATTATTTTGACATCCCGCATTTTAAAAATTGTCTTTATCATTCGCAGTAGGTAGTAGCTTTAACCACTTTCATTGCATACGAGATACACATTTTAAAATACTAAAAAAATACATAACATTTGGCGTTAGGATTAGGGACAAGCAGAAATATAAAATAAATTAAAAAAAATAAATATAAACGCTTTTTGTTACAGACAACTTATTTTAAAGAAGAAAAAATTTGAAATGTTGGAAGACAGAAGCTATCACACAAATAAAGCCGAGAATTAGGCTTGATTAATTTCAGTTTTGCATGGCTTGAACTACTTCGAATTCATTTTCATTTAAAAATATCAAAGTAGAATTCTTTTATTTTTCAAAAATAACGAACAAACACTTCAGGACCGGGCAGTGTGAGTTAGAATATTTTATTTCTTCACCAGTCAAAAATGTTAGCACAGTCGTCTGCAGTCAGGATGACTCTTGCTTGTGTTTTTATCACAAATCTGTAAAATGTTGACCATCCACCTCCATCCCACCGAACAATAACCGTTATAAGTTATTATAACAAAACATGGCAGAAGTAGGAAAAAGTGAGAAACATTGTGTAACATATTTTCACTTGGCATGACCAAAGGTTAGGATTTATCCGCACCACGCTTGGAAATTGCACTTACATCATCGCACAAAATGGCACTGTAGGTGAACTGTTTTAAAAAAACTGTATGAAAACAAATACATTAAAACTCTCTTCTGTGAATGAATACTATTAACATCAGACCTTAACTTAGAAATCCTTAAATAAAGTTTGCATGAATACTCTTCCTTACTGATGACAAGCATACAGTATGTTGCCATGACTACAGAGGAGAAGCCACATTGTAAGAAATTGAATTAGGACCATGAATTCAAAGCCCCATGTCTTTAGTTCAACATTATACTGGAAAATATCATGTTCCTATTTAGCCTTAATAGCTTAATAACAGAAATGGGTTTCATTTCTCATTATTCCAAGCAGTGGATTAAAAATTCAGGCTTAGTGGGAATAAAACAAAAAAAGAAAAGCACAACAAAGTGACTTTTTGACACAAAATAAATACTAGAAAAGTAGGTCAATGACTTAAAGACTATAAACCTGGCAGATGAACATGCATTTCCTGTAAAAAAAAAAAATAATAAAAAAAAAGTCATAATACTAGAAAAGGTTAAAACCAGCTTGGAAAGAAAGCGCCAACAAGTCAAAGAAAAAGTGCTGAGTGGGGAAAACACACATACATACATACACACACACACGCACGCACGCACAAGCAACGCATTCGCCAAGCAACAACAGAACGTATGGTGACTGGGTCATTGTGTCAGTCATCATAGTGGCGTGCATTCTTGGAAGACTGTAAGGACATCTGATGCTGCGTGGAACAGCTTACTCAAGAGTTTTGGCACTTTAAAACGAGGCCCTTGTTGTGTCGTGGGATCTGCTGTTTGCGTGATTTGGAAGTCGACGAGAGCATGAGGACCCCCATGAGCGCAGGTGTCAGTCCTTCTGGCTGGTCTGGAAACTATACAATGAGCAAACTCCTCAAGGACACTTGACTTGAGAGATTTACTGTGGAAGAAAGGATAGACGACAGAGAAATCCTATTTCATGAGTTAGGCCAGGATTTACAAGCAGGCTACAGTAAAAAAAAAGGTCATTTTTATTATTTATTCTAGAGATGCTCCCATTGGTCAGTGGCTGATCAATGGGAATTTCCGTGAAAAAAAGCATGTGATCGGCATATGCCAATCACATGCCTTTCAACGCCGATCACCTGAGATTAATACTATCGCAGCCTGCAACCTGTAGCGATCCCTGCGTGCAGTGTGGTGTCTTGGTACCAACTCCCTCCCACTATCCTTCACACTGCGCAGGCATTCCAAAACAAAAACAAACATGTCTGTCGTGTGGAACTTACCTGCCAACACATGTCACGAAAAACATCTGTCGAGGGTAGCGAGTTAAAAAGCTTTTATTTAATACGGCATTTGAAGAACAAACACATGACGGCGTATGGTGAGATTTCCAGGCTCATGGGGTGATCATCAGTCAAAACGCTGGACAACTCTCACCCGTATGTGCATGACTAAGCTAATTAAGCTAATAATAAAAATCATTGTATTCATAGGACGAGATGAGCAGCCTTTGTCAGTGGTGGAAGACTCTGTGTTAGCTGACCGCTCTCTCACTTGGAGCCCAACTATGTGCTACCTGGAAGTCCTATCAATATCGGTATCGGCCGATTTCACTCATAGATGATTGGTATTGGAATCGGCAGCATAAAACCCTGATCGGAGCATCCCTAATTTATTCATATCACAAATGTAGTGGCAGACAAATGAGGAGATGTATAACGCCTGTGATGAAATGAATCCATGTAAATAGAACTGAACTCTGCGGGGGATCTCTCTGGACTTACATGATGACTGGAGGCGCCACCTTTGCCCTTCGTCTTGCTCTTACCCCCGGCTAGTGTGGCTGTGTTGCGGCGTGCCTGCTCGTGGTCAAACTCCAGGTCCTCCAGGCGCTGGGTGAGGGCCAGTTTCTGCTGGATGGCCATTCGTAACAGAGAGTTCAAGGTCTTCTTCTCGTCCTCGGCTGCCGCCAGTTGCCGCTGCATGTCGTCCAGCTGGGTCACGTACTCGTCGCACCTGAAAGGAGAGAGGAAAGGGGTTAAAAGGAAGAAATGAGGTTATAAACACTACAACCAGCAGGGGGTGAAATTTAGCCTCTTCTTGAGTGGTGTAGCAGGACCGTATGCTGTCAACATTCGCTAAATGCAGTTTCCAGATGGGAGGATGAATATTACATCAGGCACTTTCCACAATGTTTGTGCATTTTATGGTTGTTATATGTAGGTCAATATATGCTAAGCTATCAAAAAATGAGTATAATACCTAATAATAAGGTCATTAATAATGATTACATTTTATTTTTGCAATAAAAAAGGAGCTGCCTGCCACTTTGGGCACGCCTGAGATAAATGGATGGGTCGTACCTTGAAGCAAACATGGCTCTGAGGGAGGAAAATGTGGCAGCGTCTTCTTTTAAAGCCTTGAGTTCATTGCGGAGCTTCATCATGGTCTCGGTCACCATGGCCTTCTCGCTGTCATATTTGCTCTTCAGGTTGGCCAGGGCAACCTCAGCTGTCTACAGAATCAGCATATCAATCAGCATCAGAGTCAGAACCATGTACAGCTTGCAGTGGTGTAGAACTGCATCGCATCGTAATAATACAGTCAGAACTGTATGGATTTGTATGTGCAAGCTAGCTCTTCTACTCCTGAACCGCTGCACACAAAAGGAGGAGAATATTGTCAAAACATGCACCCCAGCTGTCTTGTATGTGCTATTATTTTTCTGACAAATCCACCACACGTATAGTGTAAAGTCTACCTGCTTGTTGGCTTTGAGCACAGCTCTGAGTGTGGCGATCTGTTCCCTCTTGGTGCTGAGCAGAGACTTCAGCTTGAGGATCTCCTCCATGCAAGCCTCCTTGTCCTTATCCGCCACGGTGCTCAGCTCCAGATTGGCCAGCCTCTGACGGGACAGCTCGGTGGTGCGATCCACCGCCTGCTGCAGGTGGCGGATCTGGTCTCGGATGATGGCGACGAGGTTGTAGATGTTCATGGGCTCCGGGCGGGGCTCCGGGGCCAGGGCAGCCGAGTCTGACTTTCCAGGGTCAGTTTCAGGGATGAGTCCGTTGGTGATGAGTACAGAGGAGTGGCGGTCCTTGGCTTCTTGCCCTCGCCTCACCATGGCCTTGCCCTCCTTGTAGTAGTCCAGCATGACACGGTTGGGAGTCTCATTGTTGCACATGCAGACGTGGTTGTACAGATTGGCTAGCTCCTCGCTGAAAGCTATGAGCTCATCTTGGGCCACATTGAGGCTGCCAAGTGATTCTCCTGCAGCAGCACTGACCAGACGGAGCTCCTTCTCCAGACGCGCCACCTCTAGTTTATCCGTGTGGCTAATCTTCTCCAGGGAAGCTAACCTTGACCTCACCTCCTGGAGGTCGCTCTCCAGCCGCGCTCGTTCGTCTTGGTACTGGCTTCGACAATTCTCGTACTGCGCCCTCAGCGTCTTCAGCTCCTGCCTCAGCTCGCCCGCTTCAGACACAGCCACGGTGTATTTACACTGCAGGATCTCCGGCCCGTTGATGTCCAGCTCATAGTAGTCTCCGTCTTCGTGGCTGTCGCGATCTTTCTCGCCGTCCAGCGCAGACTGGCGCTCCTTGCTGGCCTGAAGCTTCCTGATGGCGCTGAGGTTCTCTGTGAGTCTATTGACTGTTTCCTTCTGCTCAGACACGGTGCCGTAGGCCTGTTCCAGCTGCTTCTGGTTCTCCTGCAGAGTGTTGATTAGGGCCACTTTCTCCCTCTCCACCTAAAACACACATCCACACATGAAACATGAGAGAACAATATCTTCTGTCAATATAGAAAGCTCACACTCTGCAGTAAAAGTCCTGCACAAATGTACTTTTTCCATTAAAAAAAACAGTATAAATGTAAAAATCTTTGCTTTCATAACATCATTCAGTCTTATCTATAGATAGGATATGGATAGAAGTCACCATGACATATCTTGACTTGGCTGTAGTTGCACACTGTCCCTTGCAAAAGTGCTCCAAATATGTCAGATTGCAAAGACATCTCTTGCCCACAGACCCCTTCAGGGCATCCCTCACATTTCCAAATACATTTAGGTCTATGGAATCCAAAATGTATTTTAATTAAAAGTCCGTTATTAAGCAAAATTGACTTTGTTGACTTTTTGATGATGTTCTAACAGTAATATGTGTCCCTAAAGCCTGTTTATGAGCACCAAACAAGAGAAAAATCTACCATCTCCCTCCAGGATCTCTGCAGGTTTCAACAAGTCAAATTTAAGACTTTTTTAAAGACAATAATGATTATACAATTTAGGACCAAGTCCACATTCATACTGGCAAAAAGCACAAAACACATGAAAAAAAATTAGAGCACACTAGCTGGTTGTGCTTGATAAATTCTGACCGGGCTTGCGTCGGTACTTTACTCTTCAAAAAACATTTCAAAGAAAACATTTTGTAATTTTGCCCGTCGTCCACAATCCTTATGTGAGACATGAACACACTCTTTTCTGTGCGTTCTGAAGATGTATCAACAGCTAAAAAGAGGGCGCTAAGAAGCACGTAATGGGAAACACTTATTCCGCCTACAAATGCTTCTGAAACCCCCCCCGCCCCCCAAAAAAGGTGACAACAACAACGCTTCACATAATGTGACCTGCATAATTAACCAAGCTACTGCGACATTGTTATTATTATTATTATTAACAATACGCCCAAGAACTACCTTTCTGGCGTAGTGACGCCTCGCCATACCACACCAGCTATGTGTGTTCATGTCTCACATAAGGATTGTGGATGATTGGCAAAAGTCCAAAAACAGCGCACTTTTTCTTTAAAGTGTGTAAATACCAGCATCAAGGTTAGTTTATTTTCAATACACTTTAGTGGGACCTTTGAGACTTTGAAATTGGTGAAAAAGAATTTAATATGGGCTCTCCTACCTGTGCAAGTTGCTGTTTGAGTTTCTGAATCTCCGAGATGTTGAGCTCGCTGAGCAGGTCGTCCACCAGGCTGGGAGCAGGCTTGAAGCCGTCTCCTCTCTGTCCCGCAGAGGAGTCGTTGTCTTTGTCGGTGTCGCCCGCCTTGGCTAAGCCGTTTTCAAATCCGCGAATCAGGTCGTCATTGTCCAGATCGGACAGGGCGGAGGCATCGTCGTGGAGTTTAAGGTTGTCGAAGGAGATATTGAACGAGCCGTTGTACACGGAGCCCCCGATGGTCACGTAGTGCGAGAGCTCCTTGCGCAGGGTGGCCTTCTGCTCGCGCTCCGTTTTGATGGTCTCTAAGGCCTCGGTTAGCTGGCGCTCGGCGATCTCTCTCAGCCGCATGGCGTCCTCCATCTGGCTGTGTAGGCACTGCGAGTCCTCTTCTAGACGGCGGATCTCATGCTTGAGGCCTTCAAATTCCACCTAAGATGGTATTAAGAAGAAGAACAGCATCTTTAAAGCCCAACCAAGCCCTTTGTTCCATAAAAACACTACAAATGTGACCATCTTTGCCTTTATAGCATCATTCAGTCTTATCTAAAGATAGGATATGGATAGAAGTCACCATGACATATTCAAGATATGTCATGGTGACTTCTATCCATATCCATACCTTGGCTACAGTTGCACACTGGTATTCAACCACAAAACAGCGATGATTTATTCATTAATCTATTTTCAACAAACCAGAGTGAAGACGCAAAATTTGAAGTGCAAAGCAGCATTTTTTTTTCTGCAGCCAGTTCAGTGTGTGTTAGTCCCTGTGCCATCTTTTTTAGTCTCACCTGGCTCTGTCTCAGCACAGACACTTGTTTCTGCAGAGAGATGTTCTCCTCTTCCAGCTCACTGTAGTCCTGCAGCAGCCGCGTCTCCCGCACCTTATATTCCCTGATGTCATCTCGCAGCTGACTGCGCTGCAGCTCCACCAGATCGCAATTCTTCACAGTAGAGGAACAAAAAAAAATATATGGCAAAGTTATATCACGTTAGAAGTACGGGTGTCACAAGATCTCGCAAGGTGAAAACGTGACAAGATTTCTCATGCATTAAAATTATTCACCACCGGTAACATGCTACTTTTGACAGCCCTATCTCATTCTCATAGACCCAATTTCGTATAGTTTTGTCTTCTGAACTGAGTGTCTCATCACATCGCTAGTTATAAGTTATAGCAAAGTTGTACAAATTTTCGAACCGCGTCATGAATTAGGTTAGAATATTGTACCTCACAAGACCTCAGTTCAAGAAAACACTGCAGATTTCAAAACTTCTTTGACTTTGTGGCCTTTTTTGCAGCACCTATTCCAAATGAAGGACCAGCCTTTTTCCCTATTAGCAGTTGACTTCATTTACACGTGTGACGATTAAGGATGCGGCATAAGTCAACATCATCTTCCCATTATGCCTTCGCAAGGTCACCTCTCTCATTTCCAGGGCGATGTGTGACAGGCGCTCGTTCTCAGCCTGCGCGCTGGCAATGGAGGCTTTGGCCTGCCGGAGCTCATTCTGCAGCTCTACAATCTTCTGCTGGTACTGAGCCTCCTTGCTGGCTGACTCCAGGATCAACGACTCTTCTCTGCTCTCTCCGTCGGCTGCCACCTTCCTGTGGGCTGAGTGCGCTTGCCCGAAAGCCTGAGGACAGAAAGGATGGAGAAACGTGGAAAGAATCACGGACAGAAGCGCCTTCAAGCAGGCTTAGAGGAAAAGTGCACTTTCTGGGGGGGTCATCCCATCATCCACAATCCTTATGTGAACCATTAACACACGCCTTTTTCTTGCGCTCTAAAGATATAAAAAACAGCTAAAAAGAGGCAGCGAACAATGCATGTAATGGGACACACCCGTTTTGAATATAACGTCCTCCAACAAGGTTTTATTATTATTATTACCAACACCTGGGCGTGTTGGTTCTATAGCGGAACGAACAGAGTGAATAAACCCTCCTGTCAATCATTCAGTCTCTTTGCTAGGCGCTAGCGAGTGCACTACTTGTTAGCTGTGTGTGTGGTGTGCTACACGATGGAGTACTTTCTTGGTGCCTGTTGTGCATAAAACACCATCTGATGTCAATTTCAGCCTGTTTGCACATCGTCATTTCGTGACATGAAAACGTTTGTGACAAAGACAATGAAATAAATCATACAAAACGGTGGAACTTACGTTTCAGCTGCCGTGATTCCCCAAGTGTAACACCTCATTGTGCACCAAACGCATTTGCTGCATCCAAAACATGTAGGCCTACTTTGACCCACCCGCGTTCCACCTCATTAAAGGTAAACAGGGTATTCCACACACAATGTTGTTAAAAGTCAATCAAGGAAGTGTATGTGCACATGAGCTGACGTCCGCATTGACACACAATGTCAACTTCAGTGTTTCCAGCTTATTTCTCAGTTTTTTTGTCAATATTCAGACAATAATGAAAGTGACAGATTCAAAATCAGAAATATTGTGATTGATTGTGATTTTTATTTAAGTGCAATTTTGGCAAAAGAGACAGAGTCAATTTTATTTTCATTGGGGGTTTTTTGTCTTTTTTTGTTTGTTTCATTTATTATGTTGTTTAATTTATTTATTTTAAAGGCTCTTGGAATTCCAATTCCAATGTTAAATACTCTTGAGAAATTAAACTTTATTGCTTTTGATACAGTGTACTTGCATTATTATGCCATATATTATCATTACATTCATTAAAAAATGGTCTCAAAATAATGTTGACAATAATATGGTTTTTCAGCAATAATTGGTAGGATAATTATCGTCCAGCAAAATGTGTTATCATAATGGAAAATCACCCGCCCTTTTGTGATGAAAGCAATTGTCGCTGCGAGACAAGTCACATCAGACACTCGTCACACCTAATATGAATATGGTACGTCGCTGTGTGAAAGCGTGCAATTGCTGCTTTGTGTGTAAAAGGTACAGGCTATTTGGCAGGTCCTCCATTCCAGTGCGGCTTGGTTGATTCAGAACAGTGACACGGGAAGTGTGAAAACTGTTTGAAATGTATACATGCAGAGAACAGCTAAGAATTACCTGCAGTCGTCTAAACACAACATAGTGCAATGATCTACTGTTTTCCCCCAAAAACCTAACAATTGATTTTCACACCAGGCTGCGGTCAGTCATGGCGCTCAATAGGGAAGTAGGTCAACATCATGAGACCGTGATTTCCAATGAGCCACAACAGTGAGTCAAGTGACAAGAACTTTGATTGACGCCATGAAAGACGTCACACGGATGGCAATTACCAAATCATGTTCGAAGTTTGAAAGACTCCTCACAGCATGCGCTAATTATGCAACCCCCAGTTTACCCGTCTCCGTAAGTGGTTGAAAAACTATCAAACACAGACTAACTAGTGCATCCCCTGCAAAGGGAAGTGACTAGGGAGTGGGGAGGTGTTTGTCATCATGCAGGATGTGGGAGTTCAACAAATGCACTGGAGGAATTTGTGTCCTTCTGTTAACTTTCTGTGCATTGTTATTATTGTTATTATTATCATTATTTCACGTTTGTCACTTGGGCGGCTACTAAACACGCACACGCCTACAGGTGAGTAGGATAAACTGATCCGAGCGGATATCTCGTTTGACAAGCAAGAGACGCAGTTGCATGGGTATCAGCCTCCTGGATGGATAAGAATCAGCTATAAATCCTCAGATGAATGCATTGTAGAGACATGCACTGGGTATCGCAGGACTAGCAACCGCTTGACAGTCCGTCTCTTAAACAACGTGAGAGCCTCGGCTGCCGGCAAAAGGATTGTCACGCATGCTATGTAGCCTAGCATGACTGAAGACCAGAATGCATGTAAATAGAGCAGCGCTAGCTAGTAACCGGGAAAGATTTTCAACACATCAGCAAAACATACGTACATTATAGCAATCTAACTGATCTTAATTATCATGTATTGTGTAAAACTAAGACAGGAACTACATCAAATTAAAAACACAAAATCACCAAAGAGCCACCGTCCACCAGTACCAGCCTGGACTTTGTTTTTCAGAGAACAAATATACAAATGACAAACATACACATTAACACTCAATAAGGTAATTATACAGTATCTTACCTTTATGTATCCACATAGTATCAGCATTTGCACGCAAATATGAGGTGAAAGAAAAGAGGTAAAAATATAGTATAGTAGTCTACCTGTGCAGCATGGAACAAAGTTACATGGTGCGTTCAAGGACCGTCCAACAGAAGGAGTTCCTGCTTGCATTAAACATGCAAAAACTGTGGTATTTCTAAGTGAATATATTTTTAAAAAATATAATGGTCCATATTTCTAAAATTGCTATTCATTTACATAAAATTTGATGTGGTTATTTACATTTTTTTATTTTAAGTGTTTTTGCTTTTTTTTCTTTTCTTATCTTTGTGCCTGAACGTTTCCCACGGCGCGGTGGTTGTGGACCCCTGCCTTACTGCATGCGAGGGGACCCTTTTATACGATTGTTTTTTTTATTTTATAACGTAAGATTCATGTCTACATCAACAAATGGAACCGGTGAATCATATCAAATCGAATCATATCATTTGTATACTGTATCGAATCGTTCCGTTTTTAAATATACAGGTTTTTTATGGTATCGTAAGACGTGTATCGATGCGTATGGAATTGTGTAGCACAAAGAGATTTGCATCCCTTCACAACGCAGCATAACATACCTGCAACAAGTACCGAAAACAGTCAGGTGGTGCTATTCTATAATGAGGAATGTATCCAATGGCATTATGCTTTTCAAAAATAGAAATAACCTGACGATTTTAAGACTTTTTGTTTCCACCAGTTTCCAACAGTACATAATCATGTTCAATACAAGAGCTAGTTATAAGCATGGCTCAAATCAGTGAAAAAGCCCAACAATATGGTAATGTGGCCATTTGTTTACGGCTGGAGTTGGTCCTTGCGTGTAAAACAGCATATGAGATGGCAGGGTGATGAAGTGAACTTGCACAATAATAAACAGATTCTCAATTGGAATGCTGCTTCTCTGGTAGTGTCATGTGAGATTTCAACAATACAGTATTACTTTTGGGAAGACAGCTTTATACATTTCTAAATACAGCTCTTTGAAGGGTTACTTATCTATTTAATAATTGAGGCAAGAGTTGAATAATTCAGAACAAAGCTAGGCTTTTATATAAGCGCACCAAGCGGATGGACAACGCAGTGTCGACGCCGGTGTTTAAACCGTGACCTTATACTACCTCTTTCAGCTGATCCAGCTCCTGTCGGACCGTCTCGTACTCCGTCTCCAACTCATCAAATCGCTGTTTGAGCTGCTGTTTCTCCTCCAGCACCGCCAGCCCATATTCCGCCGCCTGGATCTTTTCCTGCGTTGTCTCCCGCAGCTCCCGGGAAAGTCGTTCCACTTCGGCTCGGAGCCACTGAGGCCCGGCCTCAGTCACCAGCACCCCTTCGGGATATTCCTGGTCTTCCATGGAAATGCTGGCGAACTGCAGACTCCCAGCTGTAAAAGGGACCCAGCCCTTCGCTAAAGTAGCCGGAGCAGTGAAGGAAAAAAGGCGAGCAGCAGGACTTGAAATCACTGCCGTCTGCTTTTGAAGCGCATTGTTGGGACTCTCACAGCTTCACTGTGCTTATTCGCCATGTTTACACATCTCCAAGGTTCCAGCTGGACGAGACGACTTCCGTTCTCGATGACTTTTCCTGGGTTGTTCTATTCTTGACGCTGACAGACGAAACTTGTGTTGAGATAATCGAGTGGAGAGGAAAAAATGCCCCTGCACGGCATTCAAATGAGCGTCAACGGAAAGGGAAATGTAGTTTTAGGTCCGTTACTTGCGTACAGGCTTCAATTTGCAAACGAACTACAAAAGCCACAACGCATTGCGAGTCTTTGATGGAATCGTGCAGACAGATGCAACGAGATCAGTGTGGTGCTGCCATCTACAGCCTGAAAATGAAATGGCAACTATACTAGCAAGACATTTCAATTGGAAAGTTTTTGTGCCAATATTAAAGATATAAAGCCAGGTAAATACATAATTTATAATAAATAGTTGTAAATAAATGTATTTGTATATGAAGTAACTCAATTGTGAAAATGTAATTAAAAAAATATTGGACCTATTTAAAAAAACATTTATTTCATCAACAATACTATATATTTCTTCGATTTTCATTTAATGTATTCATTTTTTTATTAAATAACTCGCATACAATGTCATTTTAGCTAACTGTTTCAATTATTATTTAACGATTTCATTTAATGTGGCAGCACATTATTATAATATTGTGTTATTTTCATTTCATTAACTAAATTGGTTAATATTTATTGGCTTTTAATAGATTATTCGTAATGTTTCAGCACACTGAAAAGCATCACATAATACAAATCAACATTTAATCAATACAAAAAAATATTGAAAATAATTAAATAAATGAAAATTACATTGATGAAATGGGTCCTGAAATAAATATGTTCCTCTTGAAATAAATGGTTATTAAATAAGTTCCACACAATCATTTAAGATTATATTTTCTCAAATGACTTAATGGACAATTGACTTTAATTGTTTTAGATTTAAATTCTATCTATTTATTGGGCTAAATATATATATATTTTATTTTTGGCACAAAATATCTGAGCTTTTGAATATCAATTTAGAAACATTTATTATGTCATCATGTACTCGAGAGGTGAAACGATAATGATATGAATGCATACAAACACTAGGAATCAAATGTAGAGGGCTTTATTACATGAAGAATAGTCCTTACAAAACTTCAAGTAACAGTTCTTAGGATGATGTAACTCTCCTTCCACAGTCACAACCAAATTTCAACCTTTTCACCTGACATTATATATATAAAAAAACAAAACACCACATGATTCCACGGCTGGTGCCAGCCAAGTGTGCACATAATGTGTGGACTGATGACAAATCAACAAGAAAACACACAGTGCTACATTGGAATTGTCTAAAACATGTGTACATGTGCTTTTGGTGCAACCTTTTCACCAGTCTACATTTGTTTTGTTTGATTGCTTGTTTTTTTTTTTTTCCACTAAATTCTACAAACAACAATTCACTTTTGTTTCTTTCTGACACTGTCGCCATGACAACTACTCGAACGCTAACCCCTCCCACCCAATCACGGGTACTACATTTGGAACGATACAGTATATATAAAAACACTGCCACCTTAATGAGGTTACTTAAAAAGCGTTTCCCCCCCAGAAAACACATGAAAGCATCACAAATGTTCAACATGTAAAAAGAAGTGTGGTGGGGAAGTGGGAATGCGTGTATTAGCTTGTGCGTGCGTGTGCGTGTGTGTGTGTGTGTGTGTGTGTGTTTGCGCGTGCGTGCGTGATGTGAAGGATGCATGAAAGAAGAGCAAAAGTGGAATTCTACCTTGAAATGTACAGCACACAATCACAACACTTTAGGAAACACTTAAAGGGATTGGCAGTGAAGGAACCCAGAGAATTGCGCGTCATGTGACTCTTTAAGACAGGGGTGTCCAAAGTGCGGCCCTCACCTCAATTTTTTTGGCCCCTCGGGAATATAGTATAATTCATGAAACATTATGGAGGAGGATTAGGGCCACATCGAAAAGAGAAAAAGTACAAGAGGCATCACACTACCAGGAAGAAGTACTTACTAAAATGTGTTTCATAGCTTTGCATTTCTTCACCTACACCGCAGTGGTTAGACGCTCTTTAATACAAAATCAAACTAAGAAAAGTCATTCATATCAAAGTGGCCCAAGCATCCTTTCATTTTTCTTAGAGATGCAAGATATCTTTTTTTTTCAAACCGATTCCGATAACTTTCTGCTTAACAAAACCGATATGGTAATGATAACCGAATCTACTTTACTTCTACTTTTTCAAATTTTACATTTAAGCGTAGTTTGTGCCCACCTGGAGGTAAGAAGGACTGGAACAAATTAGGATTTGACCAACCGTACCTGTTGATTTGTCCTAATCAAATACCATGATATTACTACTGCCACATCACTACTATCAGGAGAACCAGAGTATAGAGCGGAAGGAGCCACCTGCTGTGGCCCAGCAAGGTGTACTATATTCGGACACATGCTCCAAGCAGCTGGTGTGCCGCTACGGAGGTCAGGAGAACCAGAGTATAGAGTCGGAGGGAGCCATCTGGCGTTGCTCAGCAAGGTGCACTGTATTCTGGCACACGCTCCAAGCAGCCGGTGTGACGCCACGAATGTCTCTAGCAAACCTTTTGCACTTTTCAAATATCGCGGCGCTTCAGGTGGCTGATAAGGTTTTTTGTGTGCTCGATGGGTTTCTTTCCCCTCATCGTGGAGCATTTGGTACAACTAGCACGCAAAATGTCTTCCTCCTGAAAGTGGACGTTTGTTTATGAGACATTAACGTCACAGGCAGGAGAAAAAAGGAGCGCTTGATTTGCTCACCCTCACAGTATGGGTAATCTCACCTCATTGGAGCATTTTTTAAATTATCGGTTATCAGAGCTATTTTTAATGTTATCGGACTTATTATCGGATTTGTTATTGGTATGACGTCATAATTCCCCTCATATCAGCCTGATAATTATTGGCCCAATAATTATCGTGCACCCCTAATTTTTCTGTATCTGGCCGTCGTTTGGACACCCCCCCCGGTTGAGAGTTTTGATCAAGAACGGGTGTGGCAAGAGGAGGTGCTTTACTTGGCGTTGGTGGAGGTGCTGAGCATCTTGCGTACGGCCTGGGCGATAGAGTCGCGATCGATACCGTACAGCTTGAGCAGCTCTTGTGGTTTGCCGCTGTGCGGAACATGGGACACGGCCAAACGATGCAGACTGAAGCCGGACTCGTTGATCACCGCCGAGCACACCGCCTCGCCGAGACCACCTGCGGTGCAAAAATATATCACGCGAGATGTCCTTGAACGTTTCAACACTAATAATCAGTGAAATACATACTTTATACAATACGTATGGATTCAAATGATCAAAGAGCACAATTCCATAGCATAGCTTTATTAGATGATGGAAAAAACGTTAAAAAAATAATAAATATGTGCAAAAATATGCAAATATATAGAATATATATTTCATAAAATGACTTAGCAGAATAAAATAGAATAGAAATTTACATTGCAATACACTTGACTGCATAGTGCAGTGAAATGAGGTAAGTAGCAATATTAGATAGATAAATAAATAAATAAATAAATACATAAATGCCATATATATGAAACTTGGCAAACATGTAGACTAGATAATTAACACAATCATTTACCAAAATAAAACAGAAGACCTCAATTTTCATTGCAGTACACTTGACCGCACAGTGCAATGAAATGAGGTTAGCTGCTCTGTTATGTGGGGGAAAAAAAATGGAATAAAATCATGAAATAAGTAAAATAATGAACACATTTTTATATGATATGAGGCTAAAAGCTCTATTACATAAAAATAACATAATAAAATACTTTTAAAAAATAAAAATAAATGTTTACATTTTTTAAAATTGTCATTTTATTTACATTTACAATTTTAAACAGTGTAAATTGTTGAATAGGCAAATATGTAGAATATATATTTAATGGATTTACCAGAATAAAATATAAGCTTTGCCACTGCAATACACGACTGTAAAAAGCAAATAAATTATTATTATTTTGATATACATATGAAATAAATCATTTTTTAAAAATTCAATTAAAATATGTATAAGAGGAGGGAAGTATGGTAAATATAGTTAATGAAATAAATGTGTTTTTTTTCTCCTTGCAGTATACACCACTATGCAATGAAATTAGATTAGTTATATTAGAATGTAATAGAACAACCAATTTAAAAATAAACAGTTAAAAATAATCCACAAAGTATGTAACCGTATACGCAATATATTTATTAAAATTATGCATTATATCACTACAGCCATCATAATGTGTATAATATTATATTAATAATATTATTTTAATATCATGACTTTTCTTAGTGAGGATAAGCGGCATAGATGATGGACGAATAGATGATTTTTCTTGCTGAAAAGTCTACTGTCAACACATGTCACTTTTCCAATGAATGCATGTCCTCAATTTTTAAAATCTGCACAAACAGTAAAAATAAATTTTCTTTTTTGGATGAAAGGGGGAAAAAAGGACACAAAATGTGTAAATACATGCTTCATTGGACAGAAAGGTTCATTGTAAGGAACAGAGATGTGCAGCCTTGGTGTGGATGTAAATGTAACAGAACAGCCGCTATGTAGTGTATTATATGTCCAGTCAAGTCTGTGCCATCACCCATCCTCGTTGCCTTGGTAGTCATAGAGGGCACGGCTGCCTGTGCAATCTAGGTCACAAAGTACCCCATGGGCACATGCTCAGCTAAGGAAATGTGACAGCCCGCTGCCTCTATGACTTTCCATACCTTGTCTGCAAAGAGGGCGCAGTACAGCCAGCCAATCAGCGAATGCCACCGCATCATGTCTTATTCTCAAAGCCAATGGCAACATGTCAGAGCAACACACTGGATGATGCTGGTCCAATGCCGCAGCGTCACACATGTATCCACACTGTCATGCAATATGCAAGAAGCAAGCAAGCTACCTTCATAGTAATGGTCCTCCACAGTGAGGATTCTTCCCCTGGTGGCACGCGCGTGGTCAATGATGGTCTTGGCATCCAAAGGTTTGATGGTGAATGGATCAATGACACACACAGATATCCTCTCTGGAACAACAATGAAAGAAACACAGTATAGAAATATTTACAAATATTACAAGCAGCACTGCCAACTACAACCCAAATAATAAATATACTGTTAAATCAATATTATCTTTGTAAAGGCAGCTCTACATTAGAGCATTCTTCTTGTGTGCCTTGTGGAAAAATAGGTGAAATGGTCAGGAATCTCTTCAAATGGGCTTTTGACAAAGGGGCTGTCCACATGGAAAGGTTTTTAGGTCAAAATGGCGAAGTATTTCATGTTTTCAGTCTTTCGTCCATGTGGAAACGGCATTCTGGGGGACCTGAAACAGCATTTTTTTTAAAACTGCGTTATGCGTTGTGAAAACCATGACGTCACCGATCTGTCACTGTCAAATGACCAGAAGTGAGCTTTGACGACAAGCCAACATAATATCTGAATATCTGGACTGGCATGACTCACCCCAGTCGACATTCTCCTGATATTTTGTTGTCCTATTCTCCAAAATGACTCGCAGATGTAATTCCACTTTGTCCTACATCTAGACGAGCCTTGGAAAGCGGAAGATGACGCACCTATGTGCTTGCGTTCTTTCTTCTTCTATAGTTTGGTGTGTCACGTGGTTCCGTCTGTGTGTCTGTTTACAGCGCCACACGCAGGTGTGCCTTGTGTGTTACATCCTTTTCACCCAGTGGTCCGCTCCCATCTGGATGCAACTATGTACTAATCCGGCACAGTGTGGACGCTAATTTTTTTCAACACGCCCACCAAAAAAATCCCACGAACGTTTCCTTGTGGACAAGGCCTAAATGTACTGGATAAAAAGACATTTTTTTCATATTTTAAATTACAAACAGGGAGAATTGCTCTCTGAATGTTCTGGACTCCTATTTCCAATGTTGTAATGAGCATAATAATGCTGCCCGGAAGAGTGGTACTGGAGAGTGGACGGAGTGCAACTTACCATAGCATCTTCTTTACACCACAAACTTCCATAAAACACTCCAGTTAAGGCTCTTATTCCATTAACTATAGTCGCCGTGTGCATGGTCTACAAAAGCAAATAACCGCGACGGCCTCTAATTAATAATGCTGCATCAAAAAACACTGGCGGTCACAGCTGTGGCTGCAGGCAACCTCCAGATGGCACAAGACAGCAGTAGTTGCATTTCCAGCACCACCAGTGGTCAGCATCAAGCATCTTTATGTTGCTCTGCATGCGCTTTAAAATGCTGCTACTCTAAAAAAATTCAAATTAAATTGAACAAAATTAAAATGTTGCTACTCAGCTGGTGACGTGAAAGTCATGCATGTTACATCAGCGCTTATCAGTGCTATTAATGCTGACTGAGTAGTTATTATTCCAACATTGGTGGGTTGCTGCGGTGTTGTGCAGTGTATTTCTTCATAAATAACCATGTGGTCAAAGACAGCTATATTTCCCTTTCCACTTTCTCATGCACTCCAAGCCATTATTAAAGTAAAAATAAACATGTTATACAGTATAACGAGCTCTGTCATTTTGAACTTAGCCTGCATCCAACACAAAACAGCTATAACTCGAGAGTGAGAATAACAGTGCCCCTGCTGATTGCAGCAAGTAGTGCACACCATTTTCTAGCAAAGCCCATCTCATGTGACTGTAAATGTTACACTACCTTTCTTTAGGTGTTCAGCTGCAGCCAGAGCCTCATGTAGAGTCACACCGGCAGCCACCACAGTCACCTGGTCCTCTTTGCTCTGGTACACCACCTGGCAGGAAAAGAGGAGGGTGCATCTTATTTCCCACCCATGAAAGAAGTAGTCGTACTAATAGAGACAGTCCTACCTTAGCCTGTCCAACATGGAAGTCTTCATTGCTGTTGTAGATGATGGCGCTGTCTTGACGGCTGGTGCGGATGTAGCAAACACCCTTTAGGCAGAGAAGAGCCCGATGAATGGGAGGGTTTTACAGAAAAAGAAGAATTTCCGTACCTTAGTGGATGCGGCTAGTTCCACAGCCTTCTCTGTGGACACCCCATCACTGGGATAAAAGATAGTAGTCATGGGTAGCGCCCGGAACATAGCCATGTCCTCCAACCCCATCAAGGAGGGCCCTTCCTCTCCTGGAAGACAAACATTCAAGCTTCATGTTCATATTCACTGAGTGTGGCAGACAACAGACAATCCCTATCGTCTAGGTAGGTGAGCAGATGCATGCGGGAGACATATTGGACGTCGCATGCACGCGGTGTACCTGCGCTAACAGAGGGACATTTGGTGCCCTGCAGACAGCTTCCAGGGTGGACAGGAAGGGAGAAAGAGGGGAGGAAGTGAGGAGGACTAGTGAGGAAAAGACAGGATTAGAGGGAGACGGTGAAAACTAGCTCTACCAGCGTGAGGAAAGGCAGGTTGAGATTGATGTGACTAACCAGTGGACAGGCCGCAGTGGGAGCCACACAGGTTGATGTTGCTGTCTAATATGGCTGCCATGCGGAGCTGGTCGTAGGCACGGGTGAAAAAGGATGCCAGGGTGCTGGCAAACACTACGTTCCTCTCACGGGCGGTACATCCCATGGCAACACTGACCTGGGGAAAGGAAATTAGGCTTTGTCAGCAGGTAGTAGGATACATAACTTTGACAAAAACACTTCATTATTATTTCTGCGTGAGGGGAGGTTGACATTTGTGGTGCCCCCCTCCCCATTGGATGAAGACATGCTAGCATACATGTAACACACATATCCACAGAGTATTACAATCATTGGAGAAATGGTCAATGACTTATAGACAATTAGTTGCTAAGTCCCGCCCACATTTTGCTTGGTGTTGGCCATGTTTCTTGCCAAAATCTTGAAATTTCTCACACAGCTACAAAACACCCACTGTAACTTCAGGGTGTTTGACAGAATCAACACAAACTTTGGTGCACACCTTTGCTTGTCAGTCCCCTAAAGGTGTGTAACTTCAGGGTGTTTGACAGAATCAACACAAACTTTGGTACACACCTTTAGGGGACTGACAAGCAAAGGTGTGCACCAAAGTTTGTGTTGATTCTGTCAAACACCCTGAAGTTACAGTGGGTGTTTTGTAGCAGTGTGAGAAATTTCAAGTCAATCTGACGAATGGGGTTTAATAACAGCGCCACCGTGTGGTGTATTTGTCAGAAAAATAATAGCACAAGCAACAGTAGGGTGCATGTTTTGACAATTTCTCACCCTTTTGTGTGCAGCGGTTCAGGAACAGAAAAGCCAAATTACACAAACAAATGCATGTAACAGAAATGCATGAAATCTATAATGCAATGTAATGCAATAAACACAGCACACACTCTGATGGCTGTCAATAAATCTAAAATGAGTTTTGTGACCTTGACCTAATCATCTGACACGAGGATGCATCATTATTCATAGCATTAATGATTATTCTTATTCATTTAGATTTGTATCTATCTCATTTCTACTTCAGATGACTTTGCATCATCCAGATGGTCAGGCCCTCCTCTCCTATTAATATTTCACTTGTGAATACACTTGCCGTGACTGCTTAGCATCACACACACACGCACACACACAGGCATGCACGCTTGACCTAGATTGGAGTTGTCTACAGTTGGAGACGCAACAGCGCGCATTTTAAATGGCTGATTTCCAGTCTCCAAACAATCTGCTAATTATGGTATTAATAATAACAAAGCATGCCAAATAGTGCCCTCAATGAAGCAAATGGCTCACGTCTTTATCCATCTTTACATAACAGACTGACAACTCATGTATAATTTACTACAACCAGCTGTCAAATGTATAGTCATGACTAATCACTGCCGATTTACACAAATAAAACATGAATTCTGGGGGAAAAAATAACTCGTTAGGTACCATCATTAGTTAGTATAGTTACTATTGCATCACTAAGAGGCAGAAGAAATGAATGACTTATTCAAGCCATTGAACAAAGATAAATAGGGCTAATGATATAAAGTGTGTGATGAGATGTAAGACAATCAAAATATAACTATAAACGACACAGTATATAAATAAAAAGTATTTTCTTGTATTATTATTATTATTATATTTATTTAATAAATAAAAATAAATATAAGACATAGCAAATATTAGATACTGTATATTGGAAAAGTGAGAATATTTACAATCTTATTAAAACATATTTAAGATATTATATTTGGATATTCAAATATTCATAGTTTGATTTTTGAAAATATTTTGTGGCAGTTGAGAGCTACCATACAATAAACACTAAACCCATGTTTAAGAGAGTATAGCATAAAATAGTACAGACGGCTCTAATATGGCAAGAAACCCCATTTATTACTTAGAGAACGCTATATCAATCAAATCCATGACTGTTATCATTCAACTCAAGTCTAAATGGATGCCGCAAGCCTCACATTATGGCATTAGAAGCATGTGATTTCTAACAGCCGATCAGTGAATTTTGATAATTCATCAACCCAACCAAATAAAATAAAAAATAAAATACTGATTTTAAAAAAATGAAAGAAGTATTGTAAAATCCTACAAGAGGAGTTTTCAAAGTGTGAGGTGAGGCAGACGCACCTTGAGAAAAAGTACAGAAAAGCTCATTTCAATTATGTTTAAACGCAAAATGAATTTTTAGCTGCCATACAGAGAGTAAATCAAGTCTGGGGTGGGCAGAACATTTCTGGGTAGAAATTTGAGTTGAAGGGTATCCTACCATGTTTTGCTGGGCAATGTAGCACTCCACAAAGCGATTGGGGTGCTCATTCTTGAAGATCTCAGCATAGGTGAGGTTATTTGTGTCCCCATCGAGAGCCACGACGCGCTCGTTATAGCGGCCTAACTTGGCGATGGCCATCCCGTAGGCTTTACGTGTGGCAATCTATGAAAGAAAGCAACCAATACCATATCACTGCAAATCATATCATTGCAAATATTGTGGATTTGTGTTGGTGGACAGGTAGACAACCTTTTCTCCAGGCTTGTAAGTGGGAGCGCTGGCCATGCGGATGTTCCTCAGGCTGACTGGGGGTGAGTCTTCTATGGGAGAAGGGGGGTACAGGTGCTTGCTGGTGCTCATAATTCGACTTTGCAGCTCCTTCATGACCATCTCAGCCATGTCTTTAGGCAGAGTTTTGGAGTGCCAGCCCATCTTATCTTCTGCAGCTGAAGCCATAAACAAGCCATTAGATGAGATAGAAGATTTTTAAATAAAATGACTGACTTACTGATAGTTACCTGGAATGCCTTTGCCCTTGGTGGTTTTGGCAATGATGGCGGTGGGCTGATGGCGTGGTTGGCTCAGAGCCTTGCACAGCTCCTCCACACTGTGTCCGTCCACAATGATGGCATGCCAGCTGAATATACATACACATACACGTACTCCAAATGAGGGGATTTCAGCCTTGCACAAAAGAACTTGAGCTATGCCTTTTGTTGATGCTTTCAATTCAACTGCCCATAGATATTCAAATCTGTCACCATATACTGTATATCATATATCACTCATTTCCTGTCAGTGCTGGTGTTCCTCAAGGTTCCTTTCGAGAACCCCTTGTACTCATAATTTACTCATTTCTCCTTAGCCAAATTTCCTAAAAATTCAATAACAGTTGAGTGAGGCTACAAACCCCCACTTTACTAAGCATTTACAATCATAAACCATAAAGGTTTATGATTGGCTGAAACGGCTTGAAAATAAACAAATCTCTCTTAAGGAACTACAAGTTACTTTTTGTTACATCTACATTGTGAAGATTGAAGCTTGTGTGCACACTGTCTGTTACCCAAAAGCTTCACAGCGTCTCTGGTATTTCTCGGCGTGATGCTGCAGAGGTGCGTTGTCACTTTGGCTTAGGCGGTTGATGTCCATGATGGCCACAAGGTTGTTGAGCTGGTAGTAAGAAGCGAACGACATGGCTTCCCACACGGAGCCCTCTGACATCTCACCATCCCCCAGCAGGCAGTAAACGCGGTAGCTGCGGTGCAGAGAAGAGTCGGACCATTAGTGTACATGCACACTCGTGTGCAGGAAGCATGAAAATGCGATCTGACACTTTTCCAGTCAGATTGATTCCTGCTTTATTGTATGGGTAAGCGTGGCATGTTAAAAGCTTCCTGAGGCTTCTTGAAGGTGCGGCTGTTGAATTTCACACCTGCATCTCAAACATGTCTCTCAAGAAAGTCTTTGGAAAGATTATTTTACAAGGATTGTTTCACAGGGATGTCCCAAAGGCCATTTGTGGCCCTTTGGCATGTTTTACAACTACAAGAAACAACAGCAAAAATTGAAAAATTTAGCAAAAAAAGCATAATGTAAGGAGAAGAACACAATGCTAATAGTAATTATAGCACACTCTGCATGAAGGGTTGGATTCTGTTTTTTTTTTTTCATGTTGCACTATTATTTCCTGTTCAGTGCTTTTATTTTATTTCTGTTTCCTGTCTGGCACCGTATGCAGTACCTTTACGTTGGTTAGGGGGCGCTGGAAGAGCACCGGCTTATCATTTGTAATTATAGTCCTGTTTAGTTCAGCTGTGGGCTTCTGCTAGTCACTGGTTCATTATGTTTTTCCACATTAGATGTGTGTTTTTCAATCTGTTGCATTTTTGTTAGCTGTTTTGTTTCCTGGTACAGTCGTACAGTTATAGCAGTTTACAGCGATTTATAGTGGTTGACTGGTTACAGACCCGACCGTGATAAATACATTTCTGTGACACATGTTTATTTTCTATGTATGTATTTAATTCTACTTTATTTACTACTTACTACTTTATTTATTCACTTATTTTTCCCACCCATCCCCCACTTTTCTTTTATTACCGCATTACCTATGTATGTATTGTTTCACATTCCACTAGTGTATTATCTCCCTATTACAAAATGGTAAACACAGGAAGTGAACAGACTAATTGCTAAGACACGGAGAAGGGGGACAATTAAATAAGCTTTTCTTCTTCCTCCTTTTTGGACATGTTTAACTGTGAAAGTGTAATCATGTGATATCCCTTAATATAACTGTGTTAAGCATGTTTTAAGCAAAACCATAACTATGAGGGCTGAAAGGCAAACTGATTTTTTTCAGGGAGGGAAATGGGCTGGGAAAAAGAAGTGAGATAGGAGTGCTGGGTCTATAATTATTAGAGCAGAAGAATTGGGAGAGCAGAGCATGTAGCTGCAGCGCACATCCACAATGTGCATTACCCCGAAATTGCTCTGAAGAAGCTGCCTTATAAACGCTGATGTCTGTGAGGGCTTACCTGGCTTTGTCAAAGTATTTGGCAGTGTACGCCATTCCACAGGCCACACCGAGTCCATGTCCCAAATAGCCGGTGGTCACGTCCACAAATTGCTGCTTCTGCAACAAAACAAATCCCATATGGTGTTACAGCAACGAGGGGGCGGGACATATGCCATAATTGCGGCTCGGTATGTAACTCGCCTCTTAATGTCACGGTTTGGTTCATTTAGCGTACAGTAAAAGAACAAAATGCAAAACACAAAAGTGCTTCCTGTACCTCACTTAATGTGTATGCCTCTGTTCTGAACTGTACCATAGAATTGGGAATATCATTACACCCTTGGTGAGCGTATGATGTGTCCTTACAGGAACGAGGTGGCCCTCCAGCGAGGAGTCAACCTGGCACAAAGTGAGCATCTCGCTCTCCTTCAGGAAGCCCGTCTCAACCCACATGGCGTACAAGGCTGGTGCAGCATGAGCCTAGGACAGAAGACAGAGAATGATGCTTTATTCCTTTCCAACATGCTTAACAAAGTTGCACTGAAGACACGTCCACAATTCAACATGTCCGAAAAGGAGTAAGAAGAAGCAGAGCTGATTCAATCCTGCCCTTTCTCCGTGTCTCAGCAAAGTAAGCAAATCACTACATCATCTTTTTTTTTTTTAATATTTATGTTCCACCTTAGACATCAGGAAGCGATCACTGTGGAAGTTCCGGGGGTCGTCAGGGCGGTACTTCATGGTGTGGAAAAAAAGCACAGACATGATTTCGGCCACACTGCAGCATGATGTGGGGTGTCTGTGGGGAGAAAGGAGAAAAGAGATGGCTGTGTTTTAAGTTACACTTTGCATTTTGAGTGCATGAGTGTGTTTACACTAACAAAGTGCGCCAAAACTACCCGGATATTGCACTCCACGCGCCCTAAATGACGAGTGTGCAGCACACTAGTGATGAGCAATACCACTGACTTAGTTTCTGATTATTAACTAGATCATTAATTTAAATAATTTAATACTTAAAGTATTTTGTTTTTTATTTTAAACCCTGAAGTATATCGAGGTAGCAGTGTGATTTACAGAATGAAAACAGACAAACTTTTCAAACATTACCTCAAATGACTGAAGTATCTAAACTATCAATATTTTGATTTGAGAATCGATTTTAGAGCATGAAGAGATGGTACAGGAAGTATCGATATTTCAGTATTTCAGATCCGCACATCACTAATGGACATTTGCCGCCTTTGATCATAGCCATCTTGGCTACGTAGCCAAAGAGGCCTGGCAATTCCCAATTAAAAAGGAGATATAAATATCGTCACTTCAGGTAAGTGCGCAACAACATCAATGGATGTGGGACAGCACTACAGTCGTCCATGAATTAAAAATAACTCATGCGTAGCGGAAAGATTGTTTTTAAATAGTAGGTCAAAGCAAACCATCACAACGGCGCTTTTTTTACACTTCCGAGGAGCACCATAACCACAGCAAAGAAGAACCAAAGCAAACGTCATTGAAAGAAACATGACAACATTACCCACAACATGTAAGAGCTGTGGTGGAAACTGGAAAGCTACGTTCTCCATTTGCCAGCTTGTCACTGCGCAATCCGTAAATGTAATGGTCAATAACCTTACTTCATATATGTAATGTATTGTGGGGTTGTTTCATTAGTGATTATTATTAAAAGAGTTCGTTAGCATGCGGATGTTTCTGTCGTCTTTTAACCTCCACCAAGACAGAGCTACGTAAAAAGTTACGCAATGCACGTAGCTATGACGTAAAAAGTCATATCCGGTTACGTAAAACAAACGTAAATAAACAGAATAAAACACATAAAATGAAGTTATGCTTGATTGTAAACAACCAAAAGCAGAGTGCAATGATAGATTAATATAGAGGATTCAGCTATTTTTTTCTGAGCGGAGAAATACCATCCATCCAAACATATCTTCCTAGCAATTGTTTTTTTTCTGTATTTTTCAGCGGCGAAAAAAACTTAATATTGAACCAGGAAAAGAACCAATTGCGTTTCCGGGACGGGTTGTGCAGTGATAGCTAAACAAGAGTGCATGTAGATGACAACTATTTCGGGAATCTGACCGTTTAGTGCATGTACAGTAAAAGTACTGACTGTCAAAATTTGGCCCCTCAGTAAGTAAATAAGTAAGAATACTTATTATATTTGGAGGAATCTGCCCCCTTCTAGGGTCCAGTATGTTGAAAACAGTAGAGACAAACTAAACAAAGACCCCCACCAGGCCTTATGGTGGCTTGAGGATGTACTCGAATACAATGCATAATTCATGTGGCCTCCACAGACAAAACCATATTTGATGACTTTTTATTGATCATCTAACAACATATTAGAGGACATGTAAGCTGTCCAGCTGGTAAGCAGACGTAATTATTTAAGGTAGAGTAACTCAGCCTTATTCAACCCTTTTCTTTGTGTGCCGTTCCCCTTTGTCCTTTGCATATACTTGTGTTATTTATAGCAGTTCTATAAATGTAAACTGTACTTTTTGTACAGTACAGGTATATCTGCATGTGTACTGTATTGGTGTTTGGTTTTTTTTTTCAAATTTACAGAATAGTATTTAAATAAAAATAAAAAAGAAATTCATTTCCATTCATGAGTGAGGGGAAAAAAATCGAAACTTAATTTTTTTAGTGAAATAAATTATTTAAAAAAAACATAAAATATCAATAATAACTAGATACTACATACATATACCAATCAATTACAGTGTATATAATTCATATTGAAATATCAGCTGTAATGCATGAAACAATACTAGGGGTGTGACGAGACACGAGATTTGCTCTACGAGAGCGAGATGGGGCGAGACGAGATTTGAACATGGCTTTTAAGTTCAATGACAAGTTCAATGAAAAAATCGAGGACGATATATTGCAATCTACTCATTTAATTTCTACTGTGTTACACTGTTCTGAACTCTGTGTGTACTGTATGCTAGCGGCCCTCACCTCCAACCACTGAGACAAAAAGACTGCATGACAGAGTGAACCCTCTTCCTGCCCGTTTGGAGGTGAGAGACACACATGCACATGGCAATATATTGATTATCCACTTCATTTTCATTTATTGTGTGATTCATTCATTTATTTTTGATCGTCCCAGGCCTAGTACCCGCGAGACTTTTTTTTTTCTTCTGAACGAGAAATCGTAGCACATTTTAATCTCGCGAGATCTTGTGACACCCTTAATTGATACTATAGTGTAAGTATTTTAAATTAATCAAATCTAATTTAGTTGTATTTATCATACTGATGATAATCCCTCAAAGGGAAACTCAGTTTGCACGCTAATTCCATTTTTAGTGACTATCACCGTATCTTTCCTGGAAAACTGCACACATGCATGCAATACTGCAAAAGCACATATGCAAAACCATGAAAATATTTGTTACTCCCACCATTCATTTGAGTCAATTGAACTATATTTAATGATTGACTGTAAAAGAGTCATAGAACATATGAAAATGGCATATTTGTGTTAAAAAGAGAGTAAAGCAGTGTTAGGTTGATATTGGGTAAATGCAACGCTGTATACGAATGAGGAAAGACAGCGTAAAAGGGAGAATTAAGGATTGAAAAGATTGTGCAAGGGGATCAGGGGAGCAGAACAAAGGAAGAACACGTCCTTTTTTTGAGGCCTTCACTTGCAAAGATGTGTGTAGTTGAGCATGCAAACACATAAATGAGTGCATGACTGCTGCTTGTGGAGAAATTTGACATATGCAGTGCTTTTTTTGGCATAATGCATGATGTTCTACACTTTATATTGGTATGTGAGCGTCCACTCACCCTGTGCCCGCTGCAGTCGTCGCCTTGATGGAGTTGATCCTGAGGCGGTTGGCGATGTTCCTCAACGCCTGCACTGTCTGCTGGTCAGGTTTGTGGTAATCCTCCATGAAGGCAAAATGTCAGCAATCCTCTGCTTGTAAATAAGTGTGAGGGCGCACAGGGGTGGCAGAACCCGCAAGAAAGTGAGAAGGTTGTTCTGGGGCAGACAGAAAGACAATGAAGGAGAGTGTGGATTGATCCTATCAAGGTATGCAGACAAGTAGATGTGCATACACACTAGTGCAAACACGCACGCATCATTAGGCGCAGGGGAGGGGCAACCGGGTGACCTCACTGCTAAAACTGCATCACGCTCATCTCATTGGCTGTGGAGGAAGAGGATGACAGAGGTGTGTCACGGCAGTGCGTGTGTGTGCGAGGAGAGGGGAGGGGATGAACATTTAGATCCTAATTCACTTTGGCTTTTCTGTCAAAACGCATAGTTCAAACACGGCACATTATTGTTCTTTGTTATTCAATCCCACCACAATGCTGCATTAAACACACTCAACCAAACACGTTTTACTGCCATTTCAACTAAAAAAAGATAACGAATGGAGAATTCATGGTGAAAGAAAGTGCTGAGGCGTACGACTTATAAATGAGAATAATACAATTTGTCACCTAAATAAGCTCTGCTTCTCTCTACTTCAAAACATGTCCAAAACAAATAAACATACCATATCATACCATACCTTACCATAAAATACCATACCATACCTTACCACACCAAAAAATACTCTACCATACCATATCATACCACGCCATACCATAAAATACCATACCATACCTTACCACACCATAAAATACTCTACCATACCATATCATACCATGCCATACCATAAAATACTCTACCATACCATATCATAACATACCATACCATACCTTACCACACCATGAAATACTCTACCATACCATATCATAACATACCATACAATAAAGTACCATACCATACCACACCATAAAATACTGTACTATACCATATCATAACATACCATACAATAAAGTACCATACCGTACCTTACCATATAATACCACTCCATGCCATACCTATAACAAAAGCTGACATGCAGACTGTTTTTTTCCCTTAAATATATACAGGATAACATTTTAGCATATCTAGACTGTATTGGTTTTAGTCTGTCCGCAAAAAAAAAATCACATACATCCATTTTCTCTCTATATATTGTTTTTTAAAATTGATTTTTCAGTTTGCAGCACTTGGAGGAAAAAATGTGGACACTGCTTTCTGTTTCCTTCCCTTCCCTCTAGTGCAGGCGTTCTCAAATGGTTTCAACCCAGGACACACATTTTCCAATAGTCATTAAGTCGTGACCCACTTATATCCAAACATTTTAATTTTTTTATTACACTTTTCTTTAAGTAATTTTTATTTATTTATTTATTTATTTAATTTACGTTTTTAAAATATACTTTTATTTAAGCCAACCCAAGCAAATGTATTTGTTTTTTATGTGATCGATTGAAACATTAACATGCATAATTACATGTGCAAAGTGCATTTTAGAGTAATTTATTAGGTCATTTTCAAGGAAATGAGGAAGGACATAACAACTGCATGCAACTATTACATAAATTGAAATAAAAAAAATGTTTTAAATGCACCAAAGAAGACCACAGATATTTCACTTATACCAAAGAGGAAGATGACTAAAATATTCCTTAATTTTACTTAAAAACATTGGTTCTATATTACATATTTGAATGTAATTTTTGACTGGCTGTCTGCGACCCACCCACCAGTTGAGAAGCACTGCTCTGGTGTTCTCTGCAGCCACACCCAAAAGGACCATAAGAACATATCTCCGAAGTGTAGGGTAGAAATAGTGAAGTGCGCTTGAAATCCATAAAATAACACATAGCAACACCGTGCAGCAAAAGCAACACACTGTGCATTCTGCAACAGCCACACTGACATGTTTTTGTTGCGTGCAAACCCAATGGAAATGCTTAACCCTAATTCTAATCCCTTTGCGTGTGTGCAAGAGTGCTCATGGTGCGTGTTACTCGTGCAATCTTTGTACATAACGTGCATCCATTTTAGATTAGTTGTGTTGGCCTGCCATCCAGAGGATTTACTTGGATCCTGCACATGACCTTAGCTTTACAGTTAAGGAAGTAGCAATGAAATATGGCACAATCCGTTACTAGTATTTGGACAATGGCAGGTGATGTTCTACTGTACAGTTCTACATCCGTTATTGTCTAAACAGCTGGCATCACAAGTTGACCAACTGTACCTGTTGGTTTGTCCAAATCAAATATCATGATATCATCATGATAACCACAGTGTAGAGCCGAGGGAGCCACCTGGCGTGGCCCAGCAAGGTGCAATGTATTCGGGCACACGCTCCGAGCAGCCGGTATGACGCTACGGAGGTCTCTGGCAAACCTTATGCACTTTTCAAATGCCGCGGCACTGGTGTTTCAGGTGGCTGATAAGTTTTTTTTTGTGTGTGCTCGATGAATTTTTTTGAGCATTTGGTGTAACTAGCACGAGAAATGTCTCTAAGACAGTGAATGCTAATTTACAAGTGAGCTCAGGGAAGTTACGACAGGCCGTTACGTCACAGGCAGGCAAAAAAAGGAGTGCTTGATTCGCTCACCCGCACAGTACGGGTGGTTTCGCCTCATTGGAGTGTTTTTTTTAAATGATTGGTTATCGGAGCTATTTGTAATGTTATCAGACTTATCGGTATGATTTCATAATGCCCTCATATAAGCCGGATAATTATCGGTGTGATACTTATTGTGCACCCCTACTTGCTGTATATGTATGTCTCTATTCAAATTAAAGTTGAAAGTGGAAAATGTCATTTTGGACAATTCTTATGGGACTTATGGTTATTATTTGTATTTGTCAATAAAGCAGATGTATTGCAAATTGAATTGACTGTTTAAAGGTTTTCTATACGATTGTAGTAAGTCGATACTGTTTGACGACAATTTGAACCTGCCTTTTTTTGGTGAGGTACTGCTTCATGATCTGGTGGTGGTGTACGCTTTAACCACCAGGGGGAACTGTCACCTCATAAATAGGTTTTTCTTGAACAGCTAATTAACTTGGATAGATTTTGTGAATTACTGAGAAAATATGTATAATACATTATTTTCATCAGATACTCATTTTGACGTCATTACATTTAAATCCAATTATTTTTAAAGAAATATTCCTATTATGGGGATTAGCGTGTATATTTTCAAGTGAGTTTTTTTGATATATTTATTTTGATATATTTGTATTTAATATATTTATTGTGAACAGAGTGAAGTGATTTCCGAGTGTTTTCAAAAATACAACACGGGGTGTCATTTGTGCTCGCACGTTTCCTCTCCGCAGTAGCAGGGGGAGGTCACGTCCAGGAACAGGAGCAATGTCGTGTCTCCATCCCGCCCACTGCTCTCCTGCTCGGCATGGACTGCGTGTCCTGTGTCCTTCTCCCAGTTTCCAACAAGTCCTCTGGGCTCCTGGCTGCTGTCATAAAAGCTTTTCCTCACAGACAGGGGCCCACAGGTGCCAGCCAATAGGAGGCGGCAAAGGGGGACACCACATGATGGTGGGCAGCCAATCGCAGAGCCCTGCAGCTGCACACTTCCTGGAGGGAGAGTACGTACAGAGAACATGAATGTTTCTATTTATAATCCCAGGCAGAGAAAGAGGAGCGGTGCAGCCACTTTTAAGACAGTGTCTTAATATAAAGGAATAAATACATATATTACCGCTGCTTGTGTGCATATGTGCACTTGCACAAGTGAAAGTACATCCAATCCCACACACTGTTGCAGAAATCTTGAATGCCAGTTCCTCCTTCAGGCCTCTGCTCTTATCACTCCATTTGCTTAAATCGCTGCGGAGTCACGGTGATGACATAGTGCTTGCCCTTCAATCGGAGAGCTGTCTGTCACTCGGAGGCCTGGCCCTCATGAGACAAGCGCACAGGACTTAAGATGGAATCGTCACCACGGCTCTCCATCGTATAGTCATTCACAGATGGACTGGATGATTGGGGTTCACAGAATGAGGAGTGTGTGTGTGTGTGATTAATGCAGCAAGTGTTTCAAGATGGTGAAGATTGAGAGGAGAGTGTACGCGCGCCGATGAAGGCTTTGAGCTCAGCAGTGAAGTTGACGTTGCACTGGGAGAACAGATGCGCTGCAGGGCTTTCAGGCTCCATCACTACAGCTCTCCTTCAAGCTGCTCCACCAACACACACGCACACACACACACAAACGCACACACACAAACGCACACGGCTTTAATGAACATGCAAAACCACTGATTGCTGCTTCAGTGCACGTCCATGTGCAGAAATATATCCAGAATTTGTTTTTTTAAGACCAGCTGAAAAATGTCAAGAATGTACATTTTGCACTGTTGAATCTTAAAGAGGTTCTAAGTAGAGCTTCAAAATGCAAAAAGAAGAAAAAAAGTGAAATAGGCTGTTCATCAGCTGATCAAAGAAGTAACTTCAGGGTATATTAAGAAAAGGCAAAGGTTTTGCTATCGTGATAAAATAAAAATATTTTTTTCAGCCAACACATGAAACTTCCTTTAAGAGATGAACACAACCAGAAAGCTGAGCTAGGCTAACTATTGCTACCATTTGCCTGTGGAATGTGATGTGATTTTAATGAGGAAAGCACACAGGTAGATGAAATAAGGTGTTTATGGTGACACGCTTGCACTGAGCCCAATGGCATCCACGAGGGCATCCCGGGGGCCACTGCACTCTCTATCTGTGTTTTTACCCAGTCTTAAGTGAAAATAACTGCAATGCGCTATCATCCCCAGGACTACAGATGGGCTTGGAGAGCATCTGCAGGGGAAAGCAGCTGCAGAGTTCAGAGAATGTCTAACACACACTTTTTTTTATCTTATCTATCTACTGTATCTATCTACGGTATCTATCTATCTAGCCTTGGGACTGGAATTTAGATCGTTTAAATGTGCATTTATAAGCCCTACTTAGTAAGTTTGCGCTGTGTTTGTCCACGCCAGGAAGCTCTATTGTGTACTTTATCCACTTTTTACAGATATATGTACTCTAACTCTGCACTTGTCTTTTTTTTTTTTTTTTTTTTTTTTTTTTTTTTTTTTTTTTTAGCCCTGTCCTGTCCAGCCTTTAAAGCAGATAGAATTGTATACCTAAATGCCGTCAAGTGCTCAACAGATTTACTCTGCCAGAGAGAAGTGTGATATACACTTCCCCTGTCATGCAAAATTTATTCGACCTTGATGCTTGTTATAAAGCAAATTTGGAGCGACCGGACCGGAGCAGGAGGGGACAGAGAAGAAGAGAAAAGGAAACAGGGGGGGGGGGCGAGAGGGGACAAAAACAAAAAAAGAGAGACAAGAGACAAGGACAACAGCAGCAACAACAACAATTGTGACAGAACAACAGAAACATACAGAACGACATCAGCAAATAAATGTCCGTGACAACTATAAAGACGAACAAGGATAAAGGACAAATCAATATCAACAACCACAATGACAAAGCTGTCAATGACAATCAGACATAATAGCAGTCATGAAATGATGAACTATGACAGTGATCACAATGACAATACTGCATTGAAACAGTCGCACACAATAGCAGTCATGAAATGATGAATTATGATAGTGATCACCATGATAATACCGCATTGAAACAGTCACACATAACTGTAGTAATGAAATGATTATCCATGATAGTGAATAGAATCAAAGTTACTGTAATGCACATCATTGTAAAAAAAAAAAATATACATATACACATATATATACATACATACACATACATACATATACATATACATATATATATATATATATATATACACATATATACCGCACATACACACATATATATATATATAGTCATACTGCTGATATCACCGTCGCTGTAATAAAACCAACAACATAATAACACCCTGGTTAACTCAGTGAGTAATGTGGGGAAGTACGTATGTACTGTGAGTGTGCATATGTACAGGTATCTCTGTATGTGAGGAAGACTTCATATATATGTAAAGGTGCAGGAATGTGTGGGCGTGTGATTGTCACTGAGAGTGCATGAAAGGAAAGGGGCCGCCTTCCACCTCCCAGAGAGCCCCGCCCCAAATAGCAAGGCCGGGCCCCGGCCGCCAGAAGGCCACCAGGCCCATAGGGGCAGGCAGCACAAAGATCAGTGCCCCAAGAGCCAGCCCAGAGAGCCCCCCCCCCGGGAAGACCAGTAAGGGGCCGAAGAGAGGTAATCCCAGCCAAGGACAGGGCGCCAGCGGGCCGGAGGACTGCCAACCCCTGAGACCAGCGAGAGATCACACCCCACAAAGGCAGACGGGTACCGGGGGCCACAAACCGGCAGGCCCAGAGACGCCTCCACAGCCGGAAAGAAGCCCGCCCGCGCCGGAAGCACCAATTCCCGCCCACCGCCACCCCCACCCCTAGGGAGCGGAGCCCGGCCCGCCCCGGGCCAACCCCCGCCCGACCCCCGACACAGGGCCGCCCCGCCAAGGGATGCAGGAGGCACACCCTCCACCCACCCGGCGGAGGCACGGGCGGCAGAGATGTATCGCCCAGCACCTGACCCCACGGATCAAACCCCTGTATGGCCCCCCCCCCCCCCCCAAAAAAAAAATAGCTAAAATAAATAAATAAATAAAAGTACACACACGCACGCACATACACACTCCTACGCACCCACACACACGCACATAAACACTCCTACGCACAAACACACCCCTATGCGCACGCTCATACACACTCTTACTTACTCAAGCGCGCACACACACACACACACACACACACAGTGGTCGACTGCCCGACACCCGGAAGCCCCACCCTATCCCCCGTTGGTAACCCAAGGAGCAGCGGAGCCGGGGACCCCGGGGTCCCAGACATACGATCCAGAACCCAGGGGCGGAGAGCGCAGACCGCCGGGGAGCAGGAAGACACCCGGCCACACCCCCCCAGGGGTAGGACGCCGCCAGCGAGGCAGACAGGGGAGTCAGCGAGGAGGAGAGCGGGAAACCGAGCAGGCAGGCGGGAAAACGGGCGAGCAGCCAGGCGAACCACCACACAGCGCCAACCGACACCCGCGGGCCAGCAAACCCCGAAGAGAGAGCGGGAGCACCACACCCCAAGCCGCAGGGAGGCCAAGCACCAGAGCCGAGAAGGCGAGACCAGCAGCCGACCAGCCGACGGCCCCCACAAGCCACCAGAAGCCAGACCAGCCACATGCCACCAGAGCCGACAGCGCACCACCCGCGCACCGGAGCCCCACCCCCGACAAGCCCACAGACAGACCGGGGGAGGCGAGGACACAGACAGCGGCCCGGCAGCGCACAAAGCGCAACGGCGACAGACGCCCAAGCGCCCGGCAGAGCACGACCCCCCCCAGCGAGCCCGGCCCCAGGGCACCCGCCCCCCCACCCCCACCCCGCCACCCAGGCCCACAGTACCCGCAAGCATGACCAAGCCCCAACCCACCAGCTGGCCCGGCGCCCCAGCAGCCGCCACAGCGCAGCAACCACCGGCCGCCGCGACAGCACACGGGCCACCCGAAGCACCAGCACCGCCCCCCGGAGACCGCCGAACCCGCCCCAAGAGCGCAGAGGCGCCCGCGGCACGTGTCAGTCCAGGGGGGGCACCGCAAGCCGCCCCCCCCGGCGCAAGCCCCGGCATCAACTGGCCCCAGAGGGCCACCCCAGGGAAGGGCAGGCGAACCAGACAAGGGCACCCCACAGGCCAGGCCGCCCCGGGCGAGCCACCGCGACGGCCAGGCCCCCGGCCACACCGTCGACCCTGGCGGGCAGACGCCGAGGTGCACGAGGCACCCCAATCCAGCCCGCCCCACCCGTGTATGTGATAAGGTGTGATAGTGTCTATGATGCAATTAAAAAAATAAATAAATAAATAAAATAAAATAAAAGAGGATGGTATATCTGTGTGCATGTATATGGAGTGTATGTGGATGATAGCTAATGATGCAATTAAAATCGGGGGACAGCTGCCGCTCGGAGGGCCCCTCACCTGGCCAGCCCCCCCAAACCCTAAGTGTCTACTCTGCGATTAAAATTGGGGGGCAACAGGTCAGTGGCACAGCAGGAGCAAAGGAGCCCCGCAAGGCAGCTCCCCTCCCCAATCACGCCCGACCGTAGGCCACCCCCCAATGTCCTATATATATGTGAGGTGGTGCAGTGGCACAGGAAGGACGGGGGCCCCACACCCCAACGCCGCCCAAACCGAGCAGGGGGGGGACCAAGGACACATGACCGACCGGCCGCCCACCACAGCCCAGGCTCGGGCGTGCCACAGGCCGCAGGACACACCACAGGCCCTACCCGGCCCGCCAGGATGCCCAGTCCGGCCCACCCAACCCCCCAGAGGCGATACCCCCAGCGCCCCCCAACACCGGAGCCCCACCGGAGGTAGCGTTCACAGCAGCCACCCCCAAACCGCCAAATACCACGGACAAGCCACACGTCCCCAAGGCAGACCCGACCGCCACCAGGACAGCGGGAGCCGCGCCCCCCCCGCATACCACCACGGCCGGCAAGGGAGCAACACCACGACGACCACAAGAGCACCGGACCCCACATAGAGCGGAGCACGGCCGCACCCACGAAGCACGCAGGCCAGAGGCGCCAGGGAGGGACAGAGAAGCAAGCACCGCCCGACCGGGCCCGCGAGAGGAGCGGCCCCCCGCCTGGCGCCCAAGCAGATGCCCCCGCCCGCCCCGCCCCCCGCCACGCCGCAGACCGGCCACCGCCCCACCCCCCGCCCATCCACCAACACGCCAAGGGGGAAACCCCGGAGGGAGGGAGACAACCGCCGGCCCGGAAGCAAGGACCAGCCTGACACCAGCAGGCAGCAGGGACCGCCCGCCAGCCCCCCGCCAGCCCGACCCCCAAGCCCCCGGCCAAAGCCACCCCCCGACCGCCCCACCCCGGAGCAAGCATCCCCCCGCCGATCCTGGGAAGCACCACGCAGATGGACACCACGCCGCCCGCCCCCACGCGCAACCCGCCCACGGCCCCCACACGCCCCACCCACCGAGCCACAGCGGCCCCGTCCCTGAGGGGAGAAAGCAAGGGATCCCCCCCACCCCAGCACCACGCACCCCCCACCCCGAGCCCAAACCGCACATCCGCGACCCCCACCTCCGCGCCCCCCGTCACCCGGGGGACAGCCACAGGCGCCGGAGGACTCTGCACTTGTCCAACATAATGGATGCCGTATATCACATGCAACAACGTAACATTAAGGAGCGGGACAGGAGGACACAAATGTTAGGAACACTAGCAAAGCTATGTGAGCTATAGTGCTAACTTTACACTCACATTTTTACAGCAACATCATGCTAGGTTAGCCTATTCACTCAAGAAATACAACATAATCAAAATCACACGCTGACGTCTGGAGCTGACTGACAAATAGTGTGCAGAGCTTTATATTTTAAGATGTGCAGCGAAGCCCTTTATTCTCTACAAAGCTGGCGTACGTAAAGTGATGGGCATTTTGATCACACTCGTGATCAAAATGTTAAGACAAGTTGAAAAATGTGAAGAATGTCCATTTTGCACTGTTGGATCTTAAGGAGGTTCTAAGTAGAGCTTCAAAATGCAAAAAGAAGAAATGGGAGTGAGACAAAAAAGCAATTTATTGCAAAGAAGCATTAAAGTGAAAAGGCTGTTCATTAGCTGATCAAAAGTTTAAGACCACAGGTAAAAAAAACAAACAAAACAAAACCCTGAATCCCCCCTAAAATACAAATGTTGAAAAAAAGCCCTGCGATTGGCTGGCGACCAGTCCAGGGTGTACCCTGCCTCTCGCCCAAACTTAGCTGTGATAGCCTTCAGCATACCCCCGCAACCCTAGCTTGGACAAGCGGCATAGGAAATGGATGGATGTAGAAAAAAGGAGTGAGTAATAAGTAGCTTTGCCATTCTTGTTAATGAGGTGAAAAATGGGTTGGGGCATGCTTGATACCAGTGTTTCCAGGAGGCGAGTGGGAATGTTGGTCCAGGTAGTGAAGATGGCTTCACAGAGGGCATGCACTGCCTGGAACTGATGTCCACTTTTGTAAGCTTCTTTTGCCATCCATCCCCAAATTTTCTCCATTGGATTTTCTCCATTTTTTCAGGGGAACACACAGGATGGTCCAAAAGAGTGAGCTTATTCCTCTAGAAGAAGTCCTTTGTGAAGTGCAGCGTTATCCTGTTGAAAAAGCCAGTCATTACCACACAGACGAGGGCCTTCAGTCATGAGGGATGCACCCTGCAACATCTCCACATAGCTGTCTGCTGTTTGACGCCCCTGCACAACCTGAAGCTCCATTGTTCCATTGAAGGATCATGATGGTGCCCCCTCCACTGGTGGGATCTCCTTGTCATGCCAGTGGAAGCCCTCAGGACCAAATAAAACGTTCTTCCAACTTTCAATGTCCCATGTTTGGTGCTCTCCGGCAAATTCCAAACCTTGAAACAGACGAGGCCTTTGAAGAGCTTTTTTGTTCTTAAAAGCCTTCTCTGGCAGATGGCGTCTGATGGTTATTGTACTGCACTCAGCACCGGTAACAACCTTCATTTGGGCCGAGGATGGTCCTGTGTCTTGCTTCAAGAGGCCTTGCTTATGCAGCTCAACACCGCGTTCAAAGAGCGAAAGCTTTTTTGCCTTTGCCATAAAGAGATCATGACAGTGAATCACATTCTCTCCACATTTTTACCAACATTTTGCCTTTTAAGGGCTGTGCTCTGATGAACAGCCTATTTCACTTTGATGCTTCTTTTTTGTGTCACTCCCATTTCTTCTTTTTGCATTTTGAAGCTCTACTTAGAACCTCCTTAAAATCTAACAGTGCAAAATGTACATTGTTCTTTTTCAACTGCTCCGAACATTTTGATCAGTAGTGTTTACGGGGTGGGCTCATGTAGGTAGGGGTGGGTCAGCAGTGGTATCATGTCCATGTCTGTGAGGAAGGACGTTTTTCTTTTCATTCACGGAGTCATGACAACGCACAACTTCAGAAGTGAGCGTATGAGCCACTCTTTTCTCAAAAGTGGAGCAAATAAGTGAGTTAGATGGTAGATTTTTTTGACATTTGGTGCTTATAAACAGGCTCTATAGGTCCATATTGTTGTTATAACAACTCAATTTGCACAATAGGGGACCTTTAAAGACCTTTCCTGTCAACTTGGTGTGTATTAATCACACAGTCAATTTATTTTTAGCACCTTTTTGGTGTAAATCACCACCTTGGTTACCTTAGTTACTGATTATGTTGGGTAATACAACAAAGTGTTGCCAGGGTAAAACAATGGCAGTTCATAATTCATGAATTCAACATCACAAAAAGCAAACAAATTTAATTAAATGCACCACACACACACGCACACACACGGGTAAATAATTCAGGAAGATTGTAGAAGAAGAAGCCTGTACCTTGGGTAGACAGGTAAGCTGATATGTTGGCGTTGTCAAGCAACTGTCAAGGGGTCGTCCTCCACTCGTCCCTCAACGCTCCAGAGAAGACAAACGTGTGATGCTCTGTGTTGTTGACCGGGACACTCAGGTGAATACGCCACTTGATGTTGCCAGGTAGGACCCATCAGTAATCTGTTACATAACTAACAATGCATTTTACTGCAGCAGGTTTTGTCATATGCGTTTACACTTGTGGTTATAAAGTACCAGCATGATACGGCACACTGCGCTTTTAAAGTGGTAGTGCATCAAAGATGTTATTTGACAGCTCATTTGTCATCACGGAGGCATTCATGCGTTATCTTTGGTGTGCCGTGGTCGGTTGGGGTTAGGGATGCTCCAATCGATTGGCCCCCGATTAGTATCGGACAATTTCTGTAAAAAAAAACGTGATTGGCGTATGCCAGGGGTCACCAACGTTTTTTCTTGCAAGAGCTACTTTTAGAAAATGAAAATGGCCACGAGCTACACATTTTTGTAGAAATGATTTTCATACCTTTTTTCAACCCAAACAAATCAAATATGCTTGTTTTACCAAAACATTCACAAAATGCTGGTATCCACAACTCACATTTTATGTTTCAGAATACTTTTCTTTCTAGTATTCTCACATTATTAACTGAAAACCTGAATGAAAAGCAGGCCTGCGGGCGCCTCATGTGGTCGTGGGGGGCTACCTGGTGCCTGCGGGCACTGTGTTGGTAACCCCTGGCGTATGCCGATAAATGCCTTTCAAAGCTGATCCCAAAAACCGACCAGTGTGCGGCGGCAAACCCTACATGTGTGCTGTGTCACGTAGGGTTGCCAACACCCGTATTGAGCCAACAAGGGACACACTTTGTCCCGTATTGCTGTGAGAATCAACACTAGTCAGCAAAAACCTCAATGGCTTAAGTATGACAGCTTGATACGGACTACACCAACCCCTGCCAGCGTGTTGGATCACTCCCTTATCAAACCTATCAGGCTCTTCCAGTTTCCTTGCTTCTTTCTTTACACACTTTGCCTAGCTGTCACTGGCGGTGTTCTGCCTAGCTTCTGGTCTTGGAACTCCAAATGTGACTTTTTAGCACAGTGACATTTTGTTTTTAAAACACTTAGTTGGGAGCTCGTTTTTGTCCCACGGGGAAGTGGATAGTCTCACTGAACCATTTAGTTGTCTTGTTGTCATGATATTAATGATGTCTTGTCCTCCAAACACTATTTGTGTGTGGTTGTTTCATGAAGATAAAGCCTTATGATGGTGATACTATCACGGGGTCTCCCAGCACGCCAGATGATTTTGAGTGGCTCACCAAAGGCTCAAAGAATTTTTGCTTCAACTCTTCGTAGTTTTTTATTAGAAGTGTTGAATTCAGACTTTATGCCTTTTATATAATGACAAATTAGTACAAAATAGCATAAAGACTGTTTGAGTGGAGATGTGCTTGGTAAATAAAGTAGTGTACAATTGAAATGTTGCCAGTCATAAATAAAAGACAAATAGTTGACAGTCCAATAGTGGTGAAAGTTGGACACCCCTGCAACCTGGACACCCTATCGAGCCCGTACGACCGTGTGTGACCTCGGCTTTACATAGATATTGTGACATATCATGGATGTGTTTTTTCCTGTTTTCCCATTACAGTTGATCTCAGCCTGTTCGCAGTTCGGCATCCGCACATATTTGCAGATTTATTTTCTCTGCTTTACATTGTAAATAATTACTTTTTAATGGTAACTTAAATATAAAGGAATTTGATGAGGCTCTCATCGGCTGAGAAAAAAAAGTTCATTGCAGCAGCTTCATGAATCCAGCAGAGGGTGCTGTTTCACAAGTCAATTTACTCAACATTTTCCAGCAGGAAGATGCAATGATAAGACGTGATCTTGTGTAACTGCACTTTTTTTCGTAACAAGTATAACCTTATGCCTGTAGTTGTTTCTTAATGCTTAAAAGTCCATTTGAAGTGCTGTGAGAGGCAAATTAGAAGGGGTGTGGAAACATTTTCACTCACGGGCCACGTGGGGTTAAAGAATTTACAGGGGGGCTGTTGTAACTATAGTGTGTTTTTGGCATTTGCAGTGTGTTTATTTTGTATTTGTTTTTGTTGATTCTGCGGTGCTTATGTGATTGCAGCATTTGTAACTTTTTTCCTGGTGTTTGTGGTTTTAGACCATAGGTCCAATCGAATTCCTGAAGCCAAATAACTTTTGCACGATATTCCAATTTCTTGAGATGCACCTGTATTCTTAATCAAAAAATAGAATATTTTTCCATTTTCCAAAAAGAAGGATTGTCTTATATTGGCTGTGAATGTTGTCATTCACGCAAGTCATCGTATTGGCAGGGCATTGAATGGATAGCAACTGGACTGTTTAGGTTGTCTTAGAAGACGTTTCACCTCTCATCCGAGCAGACTTCATCAGTTCATGCTCAACGACTACATGGGACACACACCAGTCAGACTAGCTAGGACAGCTCTAGTTTGAGAGCTTGGTGCAAGATCCAATCTATTTATTTATCCTCTAAAGGAGGAGGCAGGTCCAGACAGGAATGGTTGGCTCTTTAGTGGTGTCAGATGATGATCGTTAGTTTGTTACTTTGCTGTCTGATATCCAAGGTCGTCTTACATTTGAATCAGTATGGTATTTACTATGGGTGTCACAAGATTTCCTGTTCAGAAAAAAACTGTCTCGTGGGCACTAGGCCTGGGAAGGTAATAAATAAATGAATTAATCACACAATCAATTAAAATGAAATGGATAATCAATATATTGCCGTGTGCATGTGTGTCTGTTTTCCGCCTCGTGACAGCCCTACTATTTACACGTCATAATTATTATGGTCTGACAGGTGGATTCAGTGATGCATTGAGTAGAACGGGTTCTGTGGCTTTTTGAGGTGTTTTGGGTCAGCTGGATGGGGGAGGAGGAAGTCTTGCACCGTGTGACGAACAGCACACGCAGGCGGTGAGGCAGGCAGTGGACGTGGATGCTCTGTTGGTTGCTGAATCCACATCTCTCCACACTAGCACCATGGGAGAGCTTCATTAGCGCTCAGCCTTTTTCGGCGTCCGAGCTGCTGCTGCATCCTGCATGCTTGCTTATTACCGGAGCCGATGAATTTACAAGCGTCGTTTGAGAGCCAGCCTGCGTTCGTCGCCCTGCAAAGCTGTGGAGCAGCGATACCGAGCGGCTAAAGTCTGCTGTGTGAACACACACACACATACACAAAAGGTCTGGTGAGCTCTTCTTCTTCTAGTCTGAATTTAGCCTCTTTAGCATAGCATGGCTTTTTTTTTACTTTGACGTATGCATGCACGATGTGTCTTTTTACAGCACTTATTGACAGCCAATTTCCTCTCGACGCGTGTTAGTGGATGACAATGAGCTCCATCGCCATGTCATTAACAATAAATCTATTTTAGTGGCTTGTCGGGATACCTTTATCCCCCTTTTCTCTACACACACACACACACACACACGCACGCACGCACACACATACATACACACAGAGGTTGTCTGTGGTCATGTGGACAGTCCAAGACACCAAAGAAACGATTTTGGGTGGGTGGGGGGGTTGCAAGATATGTCCTACCTCGTCATGCTCCAAGGATAAAAGCTGTGTGAAATGTTAAACGATGCAGCAGTGTGTCTAATCTTTCATGCTTGTTTCCATGAAGGCAGCACAAAAAAGGGGGTAGTTTTTCCTTGACATGGACAGACTACATGCGATTGCTCCACTGGCTTATGGAGATGTATGTAGTCTAAAGGGAAGCATCGCTGCCAATGTGACCTTTTCTCTTTCTCCCGCTCTTGCTCCAAGGCCTGCTTGCAGTTCAAGGACCTTCATGACACAACCATAAGACCAATAGATATACCATCACTGGCTTTGTATTTGTGTGTTGCCGTCTGCAGGCATTTTACCATAGAACATGTATGGAATTTTACCATAGAATATGTTTGTAGAGGGGCATGTTGCAATTGATTTCTGCATTTAAACACGCTCTGGAAATATCAGCACAAGGCCCGCCTTTTTTCTCAAAGGTATCAATACTATGTGGGTAACTTTCTTAATGCAAAAACCATAAATGTCTTGCTTATCCCTCATCAAGTTGCGGTCAGTCCTAGTATCCATTAATCAATCTTATATGAAACCATATTTACATTACTTAGTACCCTCAAGCACCATACAATTTGGAATCCAACCAATTTCAGGAAAAACATTCCTAAATGGAAAAGTGCACGTTTTTTTGGAATATAGCCCATCATCCACAATCCTTATGTGAGACGTGAACACACATTTCTGTGTGTTCTAAAGATATAAAAACAGCTAAAAAGAGGCAGCTAAGAATGCACGTAATGGGACACACCTATTCCGCCTATAAAGCCTTCTGAAAAAAATCTCCAAAAAGCGCTAACAACGCTCCATTTACATAATGTGACCTGTATATTAACCAAGCTACAGCGACATTGTTGTTGTTATTATTATTGTTATTAACATTGTTACACTCAAGAACTACGCCACTGCCGTAGTGACACCTCGCCACACCACACCGACTATCTACTAGCCGGCTAGCGACTAGCTTCACCACAAACTCACTCACAATGCCTCAGGCTGCTGCTGTGTTTTTGTTTGTGAGTGTGGAAAAGTTAACTGCAGGTGTAGCGTTCCTTTCTATGTTGCTATGCTTAAAATGAGCAAAATACTGTAAGTACTACATGTTATCATGAATGTGCCTGTTACTACATGCTGACAGCTTTGATATAAAACCAGAAAACCTTGTTGGAGCTTTTTGAAGGTGTTTTAAGAGCGGCCTGTCTAGGCGGGATAGGTGTGTCTCATTACGTGCATTAATTACCTACCTGTTTTTATACCTTTAAAACACACAGAAAAGAGAAAGATGTGTGTTCAAGTCTCACATAACGATCGTGGATGATGGGCAAAATAAAAAAAAAATGGACTTTTCCTTTAAATATGGCACAGATTTGGATATCAGACTGTCTGCTAGGTGTGTAACGATTCATTTTAATAACGATTCGATTCGTATCATGATTCGTGGCTACCGATACGTTTCAAGGACGATATTGGTTCATTTGTAACGATACGATCCGAAGCGATTCAGTAACTTTAAATCAATTCAGTAACTTTTTAGCCTACAATACTTTATTTCTTAGTATCGACGCAATCGATTGATTACCTTTTAAACGATGTTAGATTGATATGTTGTCCGGAATGGCAACTTGCCAAACATAGACTGATGTAGTTGGATCAAAGGAATCTAAATCAATACATCGATGTAGTGAGAGGAATCGTTACACCGCTACTGCCTACGTTTGTATTTTTCCTTTTTTTTGCTGGAAAGATGGGCCGTGGCCAATAAGGAGTGTAAAAGGACAGGAATATACACAAAAAGCGATGGCTTTGGGATTGAACCCTGTGGAACTCCTCAATACAGGAAATACACTCACATACGGCTAAACATCTGACAGAATGAGTTAAAGGTTCTCTATAATGCAAAGGGGACTTTTGATGATGTTCTAACAGTAATATGTGTCCCTGGAGGCTGTTTATGAACACCAAACGTGAGAAAAACCTGTCATCTCCCTCACTCGCTTGCTCCACTTTCTTTGAAAAACTCTTGATGATCTACCACAGGGGTGCCCGTTACGTCAAAGGTAGTGTGGGTCATTCGCATGTGTTGCCCATGTCATAAACATCACTTGGTAGATGTCATACGACATCAGTCAGCTGACATTAAGCTCCCTTCCTGATTCGCTGTTGCACCTCCGCCGCAAAGGAAGTGTTGAACAGACGTCTCAAGCGACACACGGTGATGCAACTTTAATCTTTATTATTCTGATTATGGATAAACTAAGTGAGCGGTAAGATGTCTATATCTATAACAAAAGTTATGCGTCCACTTGTAGTGGCCAGTTATGTAGAAAAAAAGTACTTTGTTTGTTTGCTTTGCTCGGCATCCTGAACTCCACTACAGAAATATGTTTTCTAGACTTCAGTTTAACTATTATTTCATGATAAATTAGAAAATGTGCCCGTTGGCGAAAGCTTTTTAATACGTTGCCTTGACTTCTTTTGCATAATCATTTTCATTTTTTGTATATCTGTAGTGTTTTATAGCAAATGCTAACTGGACGTAATACCTGAAGTGTGTATAATGACCACTACGTAGCTGACATATTACTCAGGTTATGTACACAACTACACCCTTGATAAATTGATATGTTTATGCATGCGTGTGTTTCATCTGCTTGTCTCTCTGTGCCACGCTGGCTGGATGACAAGAGCGTTCACACTGCATCTGTCTGTGCGCTTTGGTTCTATAGTGGAACAAACGGAGAGAGTGAGCCCTCATCTCATTCAGCCTCTCTGTGGAGGCAGTGCTACCACTGAGTGGCTCCAGAGGGTTAGCAGTTAGCTTCGTCAGGCAGCTTATGCTAACATGAATAGAAGGCACAGAAGTGATGGTTTCTGATAGTGTTTTATGGCATACATTTTAAACAACATACATACATGCAACTTCTGTGTCAAGCTAATGTGGCTCACACAGGTACACTATACTTGAGTACCATCTACTCGTCAAATGTGAATTATACCTCTCATAACAATAATGAAAAAATTGTCTAAAAAAATGTTGTCGATAATATCGATTCTCTTCTTAAGCAGTGCTGCCTCGTCAGTCTTTGCCAGATTGTTGTCTTACCTTGTCAGTTTCGTGCATGCTTCGTGTTCTCATGCCACGTGTGCTAGGCATTGCTGTTAACCTTTATTCCCTGCTGCCAACTGATTATAGTAAGTTGTTGAGCATTTTCGTATTTTCTTAATTTGCTACTCTGTTCCTTTGTTTGTACTTTGTTAGCTTCGTGGTGACTTTTTGTCACTGGCATCTTTTGTTGTAATTTGTTTTTCCTCCTCTGTGAGCACCCTCTGTTGTTATTAAATACCTTTTTTGCACCCCTTCGTTTTGTCCCTGCTCTGGGGTCCACAACATCTGGCACCTGTTCCAGTTGCCATAACAGTCCTTTTGTTTACTTTGTCAAAAAAGCACTGTTATTAGCACTGTACTGTATATACAGTAGATGAAAATGTATGATATTAACCATCCATGCTTTTGTTTTTCAGAGGCAAACTATGCCAGCAGCAACAGAGTCACTCCCCCTGGTGACTTGCCAGCTCATTGGTCAGACCATTGTGCGCCCCACTAGCGTCCCTGTCCACACTGGCAGATCCATGCTGCTGGATGCTCCTCACAGAGCCACACCCGCACCATGAGCGCCAACGGGCCCACCCCAGACCCAGCCCCGACAGCCCCAGAAGCCCCTCCGGCTTCGACTCCTGCCGCTGCTCCGGCCCCGGCTCCAGCTCCAGCTCCGGCTCCAGCACCAGCTGCTCCGCCTGCCCCGCCTGCCCCGCCTGCCCCGCCTGCCCCTTCATCCTCGACCATCCCGGTGGGTGCGTTGGCACAGAAGAAGCGGCAGCAGTATGCCAAAAGCAAGAAGCAGGGCAGTAACGCCAACAGCAGGCCGCCGAGGGCTCTGTTCTGCCTCAACCTCAACAACCCCATACGTAGGGCCTGCATCAGCCTGGTGGAGTGGAAGTATCCTTTTCCTGCTAATAAACACTCACTGGACACAACATTAGCTAATTAGCTAAGCAAACAGGGTCCAATGTAAGACAATAGATATAATAATGCTCTGTTTTGTTATTGTGCTCACTAGGGCCGCGGGTATGCTGACTATGGCGACAGGCTGCGTACACCCTGGACTGGTCGCCAGCCAATCGCAGGGCACATGTAGACAAACAACCATTCACACTCACTTTCATACCTATGGACAATTTAGAGTTGCGAAAAACATGCATGTTTTTGGAAAGTGGGAGGAAACCGGAAAATATTGTAATTCACCTAAATAATGTAAGTGTGCCAGTAATTCATTAATTATTTTTTGTGGTTTTAATAGACTACAGCAGAGGTACCCCAAACCAAGTAAGCGCTTAGACGCTAGATGAAAATACAGGTACGTCCCAATAAATTGAAGTTGAAAGTTGCTTTCTTTCAGGAGTTCAATGGAGTCACACTTGGGACTCCTTACACCTGACTGAAAGGCACATGATGTTAATTTGCTCTCCAGTTGTTTTTAATACATTTTTTTCACAATATTCACATTTTATGAGATTCTATTAGCTGGAATCTATAATCATCCAAATGATAAAATATACATTTTGGAAATATTTCACTCTGTGTGTAGTCACTTAATATAATATTTCATGTTCATTTTTTGAATTTAACAACTGAAATAATGGACATTTCCACAATATTCTAATTTACTTATATGCACCTGTATTTGTTAACTCTGAATTTGTGAAATTTGTTATTTTATCATTTTTTTTTCATGCCTCCGGCAATTTCCTTAACTCTTCCTTTCCAGGCCATTTGATATCTTTATACTCATCGCTATTTTTGCCAACTGTATGGCCTTAGCTGTCTACGTTCCTTTCCCCGAAGACGATTCCAACTCCACCAACCACGACCTGGTGAGTAGCTTGTGTATGTCAGCATGACGGTTGCACTCCAAATGATTCAACCCCCGTTGTAAATTCGATGTATTTACTTAGCTTAGAAACGTGCAGTCGTTTGATCCTAAACGCACGTAATGGGACACACCTATTCTACCTATAAAGCTCTCTAAAAAAGCTCCAACAAGGTTTTATGGTTTTGTATTCATGCTGTGAGCATGCAGTAACAGGTACATTCATGATAACATGTAATACTTACAGTATTCTGCTGTATTTTGATCATTTAAACATTACTGGAAGTTCTTTCCTAGGCGCATTGATTTCACATAGCAACGTAGATAGGAAGTAACGCTCCTTCCGTCAACAGCAGCAGCATAGAAAGCGTGTCTGGTTGCAACTACTAATCATGGCAGACTTCGTCAGAGCTGCTGCCGCCGACTACTTTGGGCCAAATGAGGATCCAGGACATTATTTTTTCCAGCAGGAATATATGTAGGATGAGCTACAGGTTTTAGAAGCTGAGCCCACAAGAAGAGAGTGACGCGTGGGAGCAGACGGGGGGGTGGCAGAGTCAGGACCGGCATGACTTGGTGGTGTAAAAGTAGAGCTCGCCAAGCCATGCCGACAGAAATTGTGAGTGAGTGAGTGTTTGTGCTGCACTCAGTGCTGCACTCAGTGGCATACCATACCATGGATGGAAAGGCTTGGTGTGTATGGCGAGGAGGACACTGCTCCAAGAGACTGCATCATAACCAAGGAAGAATTGTTAGCGCTAACAAACCCTGCAGTGATAAAATCAAGTGGAAAAAGGACCTCAGACCAGCTGGACCAGACGGACAACTGTCCATGGAGTAAATCACCATGTGATACATGTATCACATAGCACATGATATCACAACACAGTCCATTTAGTCGTGTAGAAAAGAAACATAGAATGTGTGCTAATACTTTACACATCATTTGGTTGTCTATTCCTAGTTGTTCATATGCTTGTTCTTGTTTCCTAGTCAGTACAGATTGGTGTCTGATCACATTGTTTTGCAGTGGGCCCGTTACCTCTCGGTAGTGGCGTGAGGTACTTCGTCACTAAGGCAGAAAAATAGTTCTTGGTGTTACCCACTACAATAACAATGTCGCTTTAGCTTGGTTTATATACAGGTCACTTATGTAAATACAAAATGTTGGTGTTCTTTGGAGGGCTTTCTTTTAGGCCTTTATGGTTGAAATAGGTGTGTCCTGTTACGTGCATTGTTAGCTCCCACATGCTAGCTGTTTTTCTCTCTGTAGAACACACAGATAAGAGAAAGACGTGTGTTCATGTCTCACATAAGGAGTTTGGATGATGGGCAAAATTCCCCAGTACCCGTTTCCTTTAAGAAGCGGCGCTACATTCACAGTCCCCTGATAATGTGTTCATGAGTACATTTATTTGTGGCGGTATGGGAAACACTGTTCATAAAATTCTTTGTTCGTAAATAAATGTCATTTACATGAAATGGGGTTTGAATGATTTGGAGTGCAGGTGTGTGTTGCAATCTGCAATGTTGTAAGAAGTTCTCTTGAAACCAGTGTCTCTTCTAATTCATGTTGTCACGTTGTGTGGTACTGTGTAGTTTGCAGTGTCGTGTGTGCCGGTGGAGTTGTCACGCTGTGTGGTACTGTGTAGTGTGTGACGGTGTCGTTGTCACGTTGTGTTACTGTGTAGTGTGTGCCGGTGTAGTTGTGAGAGTTGAAGCGTGAGAAAAGAGAACAGTCACCCAGCCTGCTTTAGCTTGCAGCAGCTTACTCAGCTCCGCTGATGGCACTTTGTCACACGACGCTCACCTTTTGGAGAAGAGTGCGTGCACACACACACACACACACACACATGAAAGTATCTCACACTGGGGGTCAAGCTACCTGCAAAGTGACTCACACACTGGCACTTGTAGCAGCGTAACAAGCTTAAAATGGCATTGCATCGCCTAGCTAGAAGAAGTAAGTGCAGTGCATGCTTCACACTTCTCCTTCATCTGCATCATACTGCTTTAGCAAAATCCTGCTTGTATTTGGCTCATCATTGCACTTTATGTCTGAGTGGTGAGCTTTACGGGGGAACGTAGTGTTGTAAGCTGAGCTGCCAAGCATGAGTGCACCCTCCCAAAAGCAGACCAATGCGCTCCTCACACCAGCACAATTTACTTGTGGTGTTCAGCCATGCGTAAGAAGCTTATACATGTCTTGTCTGCAGACGTTTCCCAGTGTTCCTGAAAGGTTTGAAAGTAAGCAGGAGCGTCTTAGATGGAGGTTCACGTAGCAGCTGCAGGGACCAGAGGGTGTGTTTCTTTTCTCACTTATGTAGCCCAACAGCTTTGCTCTACTTAGGAGAAGCAAGGTGTGCTGCCTCCCTCTGTTTGACCTCCTGCAGGGTGACCCTCAGGATGTTTGTTTACACAGGATGTTGTATCGAGGAAAGTGGGCCATCAAGGGCATTACCTAACGTGTACAGTGTGATGTACACTACTGTATGTTGTATAGGAGATGAATTGTGTAAGCTGCTCCACTCTAATCTTGTACATGTTGCTGCATTTATCATATTTTGGCCTTGAATGGAAATAATGTTGGGTGATGGCTGCTTTGGCAATGATGGTGTTTTTATTGTGGAGACAAAATAAGGCTGCATTCACAGCTTTGAAATCTAAAGGAACTTGGTACAGTTGCTCTGCTAGTACAGTTCATTTGGACCCAGATCGCTCCGAGATGAGGCTTGGTCCCCTTGCAAATGAACTCCAGTGCGGTTCAGTTTCTTGAGCTCAAATGTAAATGTTCCAAAGACACGAGTCAGTGTTAAAATGACAGCAAAAAAAGTTACAATAAAGGCTAAATATTACAAGACAAAAGGTGCTTTATTGTAACAAAAATGTTGTTATTGTAGAAAAATAACATTGTAATGTTACAAGAAAGAAATATTTTGGATCTAATACTGTAGTTTTTAAAACAAAAAAATTGACAGGAATAAAGTCATAAAATGAAAGGGAAGAGTAATCATTTTACATGAATAAATGAGAAATATATTATCAGACCTAAGTATTAATATTACAAGAAAGAAAATCATAATTTTACAAAAAACTGAAAAATATTATGAGACTGACTAAAAAAGAATGGAGTTGTAAATTTCGCGATGCGAAAAAGTTGTCATTTTCTACTTAAAATAAGAAGCAAATGGAAAATAGGTAAGAGAAAATGGCTCTCTTTGCTCCGCTCTCGCTGTCGTCGCCGTGTGTGTCACAATAGTTCTTGAAATGTACATTGGAGAAGCTTTTGGTGAACTCTTAGCTGGTAAAAATAGCAGAATATAAAAATCAGCGACATATTCAAGCCAGTATGAGAGCATTTTGGTTTGGAATATTTGAGTTACGTGACGTAGTATGTCACCAAATCTGCCCAATCAAGTCGTTACTTGATGACCTTGAGCTGGAAGGTTATGAAATCATCAGCATTAACAAAAGTGGAGGTGGAGTGGCTGTGTACGTGGACAAACGTCTGAACTACAAAATGGTAAAGAGCATGTCATGTGCTATTGATAATATTCTTGAATGTTTAACCATCCAAATCTGTAAAGAACAAAAGCAAAAATGTATTAACAAGTTGTTTATATAGAACACCGAAGTTGAGCATCGAAATGTTTGAGGACTGGATCAAAGCACCCTTCACAGACATCAGGCAAAAAATAATCTTCGTATGTGGAGACTTCAATTGTGATCTTCTGAATCCCCACAAGAAGAAGATAGTAGATGACTTCATAGATACAATGTGTAGTTTGAGTCTTTATAGAAAAATCACCAGATCAGATAACGGATCACTGTGCCACACTAATTGATAACACAACTATCCATCCATTTTCTATACCACTTCTCTTATGCTGGAGCCTATCCCAGCTGACTTCGGGCGACAGGCTGGGTACACCCTGAACTGGTCGCCAGCCAATCGCAGGGCACATATAGACGAATTCACACTCACATTCATACCTACGGAGTTGCCAAGTACCCTAACATGCATGTTTTTGGGAGGAAAACCCACACACGCACAGGGAGGACATGCAAACTCCACACAGAAATGCCCAACGGAGATTCGAACCCAGGTTTCCCGATTTCCTGACTGCTACTGTGTTGGCCAACATGCTAACCACTCGAACACCGTGCGGCCATAACACAACTAGTGGTCTGCTAACTAATGACATCAGTGACCATCTTCCAGTGTTCCAGTTTACAACTAAAGCTAGAATAATAAGAGAGGAAATGAAAGACAAAAGAACCTTCCAAAGACTACGCACAGAGGACAGCATCAACGCTTTTAAGAAAGATCTGGGAGAACAAAGATGGGAGAGGGTGTACGATGGAAGTGATGTGGATGAAGCATATGAACACTTTCTAAATACTTTTATGAAGCTTTATGATAAGAACTCTACTTGAGAGAAATGTCCAATAAGCAAAAGAACAATAATCAGTCATGGATGACAAAGGGTTTGCAAAATGCCTGTAAGAAAAAAAACCCCACATCATACAGGAGATTTATAATTCAACAAACTAAAGAAGCAGAAAAAAGTATAATATATATAAAAATAAGCTAACAAACATCTTGAGAGTGTATAAGACGGAATACTATAGTCAATTACTAGACAAGAATAAAAAGAACAATAGAGCAACTTGGGGCATTCTAAATCATTTTATTAGGAATGGTTCCAAGAAATCATATTACCCTCATTATTTCATGGTTGAAAATGCCAGTTATGATGATATGAATGAGGTAGCTGGAAAGTTGAATAACTACTTTGTATTGGACCGAAACTGGAGGAAAAGATCCCAAAATTCTGGTGAGTGGAGGAACGGGATGAAACTTTCGACGGGAACACTAATTCAATCTTCCTCACTGATGTGAAAAAAGAAAAAAGGGAACCATTGACATTGTCAATAAATGTAAAACAAAAGCATCACATCAACTGATTGTAAAGGAATTGATACGGAAACGAGAAAAATGGTAATCAACCAGATCGCAGAACCGCTGACATACATCAGTAATTTATCATTCAGACCAGTAAATTTCCAAACAAAATGAAAACGGCTAAAGTAGTTCCAATTTTCAAAAATTGAGACAAACATTAGTTTCCAAACTATCTCCCAGTTTCAACGATGCACTAAGATGAGCGATTTCCAGGAAACAATACAAGCAGTTGATGTTTGCAAAGTACAAGGAAGAAGAGTCCTGAAACACTGTGCACATACAATGCTATAATGCCATAATGCATTGTCTGATCACTACTACACTCACTACTAACTCTTCATTCTTATGTGAGTACATTGCCAGTACACACCCATTATCAAACTATGTTCTGTTATGTCAATTTCATGCATATTATTTATTATAATTGTCATATGAGGTAGTTATGCTGACAAGATATTTGACTACTGTTTTACCACATTATTACATTACCTTATTATTTTCCTTTGTATTCAACCAGAAAAGCGCATTTGGAATACAGGAAGTGAACAAATGCATTGCAATTGATGTACAGCGGATGGGGGGGTAGGATTAAATAAGCTTTGCTTCTTCCTACTCCTTTTGGACATGTGGAACTGTGAATTGTAATACGTGATACGTGTAATACGTATTCCAGTGTAACTTGTATGCATGTTCAAATCAATTAAACCATTGCCATTACCATTATGCTAATGTTCTTCACTGCACAGCCTTTGGTCGCATTTTTAAAATACCAGTGTGAACGCTAAGCCAATCGCACCAAAGTGTGCACAAAGGATATTATTTTTTTTAGCTTAGAAACATAACTAATCATCATCAAAAGTACTTTCACCTTCCTTTACAAATATTTCCAATAATGCACACTGTATTGTACAGTATGTGGCAATAAGCTCATTTCTACAGCTTTTCTAGTGCTTGCACATGCAGGACTTTCTTTGAATTGTGCCGTGTCAACACTTGTGCATAATGGAGGAGGGATAATGCAGCAGAGGCTGAACGGTGGCTGTAGGTTGGATGTTCTTGCTTTGCAGGCTCACAGGTGAATCCAGGCCTGCTTTGCAACGTGGAGAGACCTGAGGAGTAAAGCCAGGATGAAATGACGTGACAGAGTAACACACAACCATGTGGCATTTGGACACAAAAGGTGCTGTCACTTTTCAAGATTCAAGAGATTCAAGATTCAAGAGAGTTTTATTGTCATGTGCATGGTAAAACAGTTTTAGTGTCATGTGCATGGTAAAACAGCAGTTATACCATGCAATGAAAATCTTATTCTGTTCATTCTCCCAAGGAAAGAAAGAAAACACAAGAAAGAATAAGAACATAAGAAACATAAACACATAAACATATATACCAATAAATTAAGCAACAACAACAGAAGAGACATTAATACAAATAAATAATACAAATAAATAAATAAAGTGCTATGAGTGTGTGCTTGTGTTGCGTGCGGCGTGTGTGAGTGCTTCGTTGAGAAGCCTGATGGCCTGTGGGTAAAAGCTGTTTGCCAGCCTTGTGGTCCTGGACTTCAAACTCCTGTAGCGTCTGCCTGATGGTAGGAGTGTGAATAATGAGTGTTGTGGATGTGTGCTGTCCTTGATGAGGTTGTGTGTTCTGCGTAGGACTCTAGATTTATAAATGTCTTGCAGTGAGGGGAGGGCTGCCCCAACAATGTTCTGTGAGGTCTTGATCACCCGCTGGAGTGCCTTCCTATCAGGTGTTGTACAGTTACCGTACCAAACAGTGATGGAGGCGGTAAGGACACTTTCGATAGTGCATCTGTAGAAGCAACTCAGGATTGTGGTGGACATGCCAAATTTCCTCAGTCTTCTCAGGAAGTACAGTCTCCTTTGGGACTTCTTCATAATTTGTTGGGTGTTGTGAGACCAGGTGAGGTCCTCGCTGATGTGTGTGCCAAGGAACTTGAAGGTTTTCACAGCAAGGCTTGTGGATGTGTCAAATACTTTCCAAGTAATGGAAACATAAAGAATCAGAACTCACAAAAACTTTAGCCTCATGTGGAATTGAATTCTGACGATTGTGTGGAATTGATGTACCTGAGGCAAAGTGGAAAGTGGAAGTACTCGGCGGCAACCAGAAGAGGCACTGTTAGTTCAGTCTCAGTTAGTTTGCCATCTAAAAAAGATCGACGTTACAGTCATCCCTCGTTTATGGCGGTTCTCCTACTATGTGATACATTTTCCACTTCATTGGTCATCGTCACATTTGGCCTCTTGGGCTTGCCATCACTGGTGGTGTTGGCATTTATAGTACATGTCACTACACAAATGCACGATCATTTAAAACAATAATGATAATTTAGGTGAAATTCTGGTGCCACTGTATATTGTCATGTGTGGTGTTGGCACCTTGAACTGGATAAGCGCTGGAATATGTATGGCTGTATGGATGGATTATTCTTAGAGCATCATTTCCACTCCTTTGCATGGCCTCTCCTGCATAGTGTACAGGATGGTGCAGGCGCCTTAATAGCACAAGTCCTGCCAGTCTTGTTAGTGTGGCCTGGTTAAATGCAGCAGCTCTTTATAAATAGACAGCAGGCTTCCTCCTCTGGCAGAGCACAGGGCAAAGGATGGGGGGGTCCTGCCACCGCTAGGAGACACAAGTGAGTAACAGGACATAACGAATGACACACGTGCGTGAAGATGACAACCGTCTTCTTTCCTCTGGCGCACACACAAGCCATCCTTCACGTATCATGCTCACCTTCTCAGAGAGGACAGGGAAAGAGTCTCTTGCCGTTGCTTTAAGGTCATATCTGACTTATCTATGTGAGACTCCACACCCCGGGCAGTTTCTTGACGAAGGTAGCTGAGCCAAACAATGACCTTTTCATGCTGAATGTGATTCATACGTCTCATCCTTGATGCAGCCAGTGCATTACATCTGGTTTCATGTCGTCTTTGCCCGTATCGCCGCTATTGCATAACTGGAGAGCCGCAGAGCTATTTATTTTGCCGGGGACAAAAGGACACAAGCATGTGGAGATGGAGATGTCCTCATGCGAGCCCAATGTACTGTAGATGAAATGAGCGCAGCACTCACAGTCCCCTAATGCATGGATACTCTATTTACAGTGTAGACATGCACTACTTCAATGGCTTCTTATTAACTCCACATTAGATGCAAAGCGCAGGACATGAGCAAGCGTAAGCACGGCATTCTTGATGTAAATACATATCAACAACCCTCCTTGTACCCTCAACCAGCCACCAAGAGGCATCCTCCGCATCACTGATGCTCCTGTCACAAGTGATCTGTCACTGGAGTCAGTGGAGTTCTTCCAGTAGTCCTTCACATGGCTCAGGTGTCAGGCCTGTTTGTTCTATGGTAAGAGCATTATCACAGCATCACAGCAGTTGAAAAGGTGTGTTGATATTCATGCACACACTGGAAAACACACCAGCCTGTTTTAGTTACGTCAAATTCATCATTCTTGTCAACTCAAAGAGCTCTGACAAGTTTTGAATTTTAAACTCTAAGTTAAGTTATGTTTATGTGTTGTGTCTCAGGTTGATCAGGATGCGTTCACATAACTAGAATATGTTACAATTTCTATCCCGTGTGCTCTGGTCAATGGTCACCTGTTTGACAACCTGTTTAGCATGTATATACACTTCACACCCATGCAATTATACACCAACTAGTTAGCTCAGTGATTATCACTACAGGCACGGGGGACCGGTCTGGCATTTCACTTAATAAACTGACTTTAGTTAGTTAGTTAGTCAAAACAAAGACATCACTTAAGTTGAGTTGAATTGCAGTTTTAAGGCAGCAGGTGAACTTCCATTTGCTAGTTGAATAGGCTGAAAATGTTTTACAGTGCAGTTTGCATCATATAAATGCAGACAAAATCAACAAAACAACAAATTCATCGGTTAGACACTGAAGGCAGCGTCCATTGAATAGCTTATTTGACAAAATGAGCAGCTACATTCGTCTTAGCCTGCAATTTACTGTTGCATCTTGAAAAGAAAACATATTACAGCGGGTCTCTTGTTGGTAGGCCAACCGATGACATGTGTTTCCACATGAGAGGTGTTGTGTTGGCGGGGCGTCGTGTTACACAAGCGTGTGTGAATGTGTGCGTGTGTGTGTGTGTGTGTGTGACGGATGGAGGGGTTGGCTGCGTAATGGTTGGTGTGACCACAGACGTCTGCAGACTCCCCATAGAGATGATGCTACAAGTATGTGTTTAGTCACTTAACATAGCTGCTCATTTGTGGCTCACACTAGCACTGTCCTTGCTAGTTATCTTCAATGCGTACGTGTGTGTGTGCAGCTGTGTTAATGTGCATGTGTTAATGTTCATGAATTACTCACCTTAGCTTAGCAGACATAGCAAAATGAATATTTCATAAAGTGTGTTGAATTATTTAACATATCCTATATGTTATTGGGTCTGGCTAGACTGAGGAGTGGAGTGCTTCACCTCCCTGTAACCTCTATGCAAATGGCGGCTGAGTTTCCTATAGTTGCCAGGGGCACGGTCTACATAAGTAAATCATCACTGTGGTCTACATAGATTAGTGCCAGATTAAAAAAACATAAGCGCTGTGGCTGGTAGGTAGGGGTGCAGCGATGCACAAAATTCACGGTTTGGTTCGATGCATTTGTGTTACGGTTCGATATTTTTTCAATACGAAAAATAAATTACCTTGTCTTTTTCAATTAGACTTTTGTCGAACTTGCCGACGTTTTTCACATCTTTCTCATTTTTCAACATTCTCAGCATGGTATGAATGTGGGAGGCTCTGTGCTTGACGATGCAACCTAAGCTAGAGCAGTCCATCGCAGATACACTGAGCTTTCAGCACAGAGCGCCGTCAGAAGTTGATAAAATAAATATGAAACTGCGTATTGTTCGATACAGGGGTCACGGTTCGGTACGCATGCGTATTGAATGGTTCGATGCGGATACTTGTATTGTTACACCCCGAGCTGTAGGCGATCTCCTTATGTAGTTTTTACAATCTCCACAAGATGGCAGTAGTTGTAGTAGTTGTATTTGAAGTATCATGACTGCTCAGTAGCTGCATCATTATCTATCTTGCATGCGATTTAAAATGTTGCCTGTCCTGCTCAGGTGTTGAATGTTATACATGCCGTACTGTTGTTTACAACCAACCTATCAGCGCTATAACCATCATTTCCCGTGTATAACGCTTTGAAGCCTGCGGCTTATACAGTGATGCGGCTAATTTATGCTCACATTCTAATCTCGCCACATCTCGTATGCACACACCCTCATCATGTCTTGCCCAGGGCCTCTCTCCAATTATTGACTGCTTTCAATTAACGCCCCATCGTTTTTGCGTTTAAGATAAACACCCCAGCTACAATTAGCATTTACAGTAGTACGTTGTTTTACCAGGAAGACAGACAGACGAACAGAAACCTGAAACAGCCCATTGTGCGGGCGTGTTCACTGTTGATTGTAATTAGTAAATAATTCAACACATTTTATAAACTGATAGGTACACCCTTCCAATTAGGAGCAACTTCTCACCAGTGTAGGCATCATTTACCTGCTGTAAATAACCAGATATCCTCAGGAGTACCAGGATTGCACAAGCTTGCTATTTTGGTAGCGTTTAGTATGAAGATATTGGTTAGGTTAGAATATGTCATATTCAAATAAATATGTCTATTCTTTCTTTTTTTTCTTTTTGGAAAAGCTTCGCTTCGGTAGTGTGGGTATACTGAAGTTGACCTGCACTTAAAGCAATCTTTGGCAGACTCCTGCCCGCCCCCACAGCTTTCACTTCAGCACACACACATACAGTACACACATGAACTCATGCACACACACACAAATGTGCTGTCATAGTCCCATACATGTTGTATACTTACACATGGGACCATCATATTCCGTGTGTGGGACTCTTATCGCTGTTAGTTTGCATTGATAATGTCATATTTGACCATTTCATATTATTTTCATACAAGAAATTTAAAAAACAAAAAACACAACGGCACTTAGTAGAGCGCAAACATGTCTAGTCCTGATACTCCTGTCTTCGGTCCTAACTCTATCTGCTGGATCTAGTGTGTAACTGCACTATTCCGCCCCAATGCAAGCGGACTGTAACATAGACTGATAGTATGGCAAGAGGCATAGGATGAAGGGACGGACTAAAATATGTAGTTATAACATGGTAGCAATCCCAGCATACTGTATAGCAGTAGAAGTACAATAGTGGCTAACCTCACCTTCCTTGGCTCAGCTGGGAGCCCTGACTGATCTCTACAGACAGCAGTAGGGGCGATGGAGAGATTATAGGGAACAGAAAATGGAGCAGGAGATTGTGAATCCATTTCTCTTCTCTGTGTGCAGCATCACATCCACAGTGACATCATGATGTGATATCTACAAAAAAAAAAAAAAGGTTGCGACGTGTGGCTGGAAAGTATGTTGGCTTCCGCCATGCACGTGGCTGGCTTTGACAAAGATTTCAAAGGAGCGACACGTCACTCTGATTCATGTGACTGTGGGCCCGCCGCCACACACTCACAGGCTTGTGCAACGTGCGCATGTAGTAGCACTCAGGTGGTCATGTGATGGCCTGCACCATGTGTTTGTGCAGTCTGTGCTCTCATCACAGTGGAATTTGTTTTTATTCATTAGAATATGAGTCAAAGTCATATTCATATATTCATGTTTGGCTTGTTCTATATGTGATTGTTTGCCCAGTGCTTTATTAATACACCCTGCAAAATATACTCTTCAACTCTACTGCTAGTTAGTTATGGCAGTCCATCGTATTCTAACTTTTTCTGTTGGTGAGTTTTGAGGTGACTGAAAAGTCCAGTACGAGAGCCGCAGAGTCTATTGCAATGGGGGCATATGAAGTTTTATTCGTCTTGGCTGCAGGGACTGTCTTCCTACTCTGGTGTTTCCTTTCCCTCGCCTACCTCCTCTTCTATTCAAAACGCTCAAGTCCAGCATGAGAAAGTTGCCTCCATAGAGGACGATCCGAGGCAGAGCCAGCTGTGTGTGCTGTATTCCACATCTCTTGAGTGTTATCTGCAGCTGGTCCTTTTGCGTCCTCTTTTGACCTCCTGCAGATCTCTGGCCAAGATGTAGTTGACCATGCTGCAGGTTGTCGCCGGCCCATCGGAGTTGGTATATGAACAAAGACGTTAGCAGTAGTCTACCAAAGGAGGCTGAGGCAGATCTAATTCGATTTTGAACATCATTGCCCATACTGCAGTTTTCTGAGAGGATACTTGGAGTCTGGGACTACTGCTAGGGGCTTGCAGTTGATGTCAGAGACAGGTGATGGTGGTCTAGTTTGAGGAGGGAAGTTCCACTGGCAGAGTACCTCCCTCTTTACAGTGTTCACGGTGAGACCCAGTCTGCTATAGGCCTTCACAGCAGCTGTAAACGTTGCCTGCAGAGCCTCTGATGTATGTACCACAAAGGCACAGTCATCTGCATACTGTAGCTCCACTATGTTCACAGTTTTGACCTTATTAGCAGCCTGGAATCTGATGTTAAATAGGTTCCCATCCAACCTGTAATCCACCAACACTCCACCGCTTCCCTCAACTTTGTGCTGTAGCCAGGTGACACTCATGAGGAAGATGTTGAATAGTACAGGTGCAAGCATGCATCCTTGTCTAACACCTGTGCATGTTCTGGAGTCCTGTCCACCTGTTGTCACCTGAGCCATCATCCCCTCGTGAAAATTTTCCAAGATGTTTACAAACTTCTGCGACAGCCAGCCCTGAGAAGGGGGAGATACAGGACAAGTTTCCAACAGGTTCTACAAAATATCAAAGACTGATCCAGATAATAGATTAATTCTATAGATACTATGATCTAGAATATGAAAAAATAGCAGACCTTTTGGAATTTTTATTTAGGAAGACAACAAATGAAGCTATAAACATGCATCAAATGAAGCTATAAACATGCACCAAACATTTTATATACTATACTGTATATAGTCAAGACAATGGCCAATGGATTTGTTGTATCTTCAAAAGGTATGGCACTAGATCCAGAAGAAAACCGTCATTGCGGAAAATGCGAAAACATGCATGTTAGGTTAATTGGAGACTCTATAAATTGTCCATAGGTATGAATGTGAGTGTGAATGGTTGTTTGTCTATATGTGCCCTGCGATTGGCTGGCGACCAGTCCAGGGCGTACCCCACCTGTCTCCCGAAGTCAGCTGGGAAAGGCTCCAGCATACCCCCAGGACCCTAATGAGGAGAAGCGGCATAGAAAATGGATGGATGGATGGATGTTTTCATGGTTAAGGAATCTAAATATGTAGGTAAAATAAATGTAGGAGTAATATTTATAGTGTAAATCACAATACGGGGGGAACTATGGCGCTTGGCGGAGGTCTGCGCTCTCAGTGTGCTTTTCTTGTCTATGATTACAACATTTGCACCCGACATTGTTGAGGGACAGCTCCATGCTTCCATAAATCAGCAATGTAGTGGAAGATTGTTCTGGTGCAGAGATAACCTCCCTGTTTAAGGATCTCTGCAGGGATGCCATCAGGGTCAGGAGTCTTCCAATGTCAGTATTACTGTATTGGCCTGAATGCAGTCATCCCTCGTTACATCGCAGGTTTTCAAAAATTAATTCATGTTTGGTGGTTGACTATGGCCTATTATTAGTCCAAAAATATTGAAAGACAAGTCATATGTAGTATTGTGGTCACTAGACATCAGTAATGTTTCATTGATGAGACATTTCATTAGCTTACATTACATTAACACTGCATGTAGTCAGTCCTGGCATGTCACACATGATAGAGTGGGGGAAAAAAAGTACTCCTCCCACTTTGTGTGGAAGTGGTGCGTTTTTGGCTTCTTACTTTGTCCTTGTGCCTCACTGTTTGAAACCCTTTCTTATATTTAGAATGAATAAATCGGAGGGTAACTAGTTAGCTTGGTAGCTTGCTATATGCTATGAGTGGTATCTGTCTCTTGTGTCCCTGCAGTGATCCCGTAGCCTGTGCATTACAGTTCTGTGCATTGCAGTTCTGTGCAATGTGGTGTAAACGAAACATGGGCATGACATTCTGACGGTATGATAACCTTGGGCAAAAATATCACGCTTTCATGGTATTAGAATTCCAGCTAAAATTTTTTAAACAATATAACAGAACATGATGGAAGTGGAACACACGTATTGAAAATAAGTACGAAAAAATAAGTGAATTATTTCTAAACAAATAAAATGCAGTTCTTAATGCAGTCTATGATGGCTAATCCTGCAACTCATGTCACAAGACCATAAATATTTGTTGTAAAATAAAAAACTAAAGGAAAATGCAAATAAAAGGTCACAACATAAATAATAATTAAAAAAACAAAACTGGTAACGTTACGTTATTTCATAGTGCTACTGTGCATGCGTATAACAAGGAAACCTGTTGGAAATGGAGAAAGTCTTCTAAATGTGTTTCATGTGAGTACAATGCTTTCACCTAATAATGCTATATTAGTGAATTTTCTCATTTACTATACGTTTTAAGCTGCAACGTGTAGTGTCAATGAGTGTTTGTCTCTTCAAGTGTTCCAGCAAAAGCCGTCAACACAACGCGCGGGCATAATTTAAATAAATGTAAACCAAACAACAGAAATTCCTCCAGAACTGGACTACAGCAGTTCAGAAAGCATTGGGCTGAATGTGAAGTTCTGGGTAGGACCATCTGGTGTAGACGTCGCTTGCTCCGCCTCCTTCACACCCGGAAGAACTCCCGAATTTATTTTTAAATTGTAAATATTTAAATGTTCAAGTACACATCTAACACAGGAAATATGCCTTTCGGTGTTATTTTCATGGCGAAAATAACAAGATGAACATGTGTTATGGTGTCATGAGCACTGTAAGTGTTAATTTAGGTATGAGTTCTGACTTATGGGACTTTCAACTTGTGGTAGGAATGTAAGTCGTAATCTGAGGGCCACCTGCACGCTTGCTCGTTAAACAGAAGTCTTGTTTGACAGTTTTTGTGCCAATTTGGAGGCATATTTTCCTGTAAATGTTGATTGAATTCTGAATTGTCTTACTTTGAGGTTCCACTGTACTACTCCTTCTACTTTAAAGACAGCTGTTTTTTGTGCATGGTCTGACAGCACCTCTACATTGCCTAAGGCGTGGTTAATAGCTTTGCGTTAGGGCTGTTCGCCTGCCTCCGTCATATGGAGGTTTATGTAGTAGAATGCATAGTTCAGCCAATTAGCATCCTTTGTCATATGGGCAAGTGCGCTGTGTGAAAGGTGTGATTTGTGCTTGGGGGCGTAACAGAATACTGTATGTGTTCATCAGGCGGTGGAGAAGGAACATGTACAGTATGCTTCGTGTGGAGAACAGCATTCTCATGAAGGTCTATGGCCTAGGTTCCCAAAATGGGGTACGCGTCGGAGAATTAAAGAATTGTGGTCTCGATTAGACATATAGATATATAGACATCCCAATGATATATAGACATAGATATATAGACATCCCAATGACTCCACAAACCTGTATTCTTGGAGATCTGCATCAATTTAGCAACGTGTCATCAAAGAATAAAATCAATATGCATAACAAAACGGACAATATAGAAAAACTGGACAGATGCTGATGGTCCAACTCCCAATGACTGGTCTATCCATGCTATGTACGGTACATGATATTACTAATAATAGTGTGTCTGATTATTTACAAATATGGCATCCATTATATGAACTATCAAATAGACTTAAAATACAAGTTTTCTTCCTTATGCAAGTGAAATTGTGATTTTAAACTGGAAATGAATGAATGATGGCTACAGTGTGCTGCTCTGGAGAGCTTGCTGGGCTCGTGAGATGCAATACAAGTGTAAGCCATTGTGACTATTATTCTTGTTATTGGTGGTGGTGGTAACGTTTGTGGTTGGTAATAGTAGTGATAAAGATTGTAAGACATTTACTTTTATGGGTTTTTTTTGCTTGTTACGGTTGGTTTTAATGCTTTGAAGGGAAATACTGTAAATAACATTGTCATTATTATTATTATTATTATTATTATTATTATTATTATTATTATTATTATTGTTATTGTTGTTGTGATTATAGTCATTATCATTTTTATCGTTGCTGTGATTGTTTTTGTTTGTCTTTTTGGGGTGTTGTGGATCCGGACTGGGGTGGAGTTGGGGCTGTTTCTTTTTTTTTTTTCTTTCTTTGTTGATTAAATAATTTTGAAAAAAAGCTGAACACATTCTCGTAACTCTCTAGAGCACAAATAAACTAAGATGAGTCAGAGATATTTATGGTCATCCCCAAAGGCCTCTTTCCTCTCCCTCTCTCTCTCTCTTTCTCTCTCTCTTTCTTTTCCTTGCCGTCTCTCCCCCTCTTCCTGTTTCTGTTTGCAAATCCATGCGCTGATGAACAAATTTATTGCTCATTAACTGAGAAGGGACGGCCATCAGATGCGATTATATTTAACACGTTTCCATTCAGCAGGAAATTACTATTTGCAGACAATTAAGGTTTACACAGACCTCTCTGACAGTGTCAATCAAAAGTGAGCATTATTGTTCTGTACAAGCTTTATTTACGACACACTTCTCATTACATTGTGCACATGTGCATGTTTTTATTTTTTCCACATGACTGTATATATTTCTTGATGTAAGCCAGGAGTGTCCAAAGTGTGGCCCGTTTGCTCACAACCTATAGGGGGCACCGGTGTCCTCATTTTTTTTTTACTGTAAATGTGGCATTTTTTAATAAAATGCCATTTCATGTTGGTAGATTTCTCTACAAAAACTGAAATCTTAGCAAGATTAAATATCTGGTAGTATATCATTGACAGACATTGGATCTTAAGGAGGTTTTTAAAAAATGCAAAAAAATTAAATCCAATGGAGAACATTTGGGGATGGATGGCAAGGGAATTAACAAAAAAAATGGACATCAGTTCCAGGCAGTGGATGCCCTCCACAAAGCCATCTTCCCCACCTGGAGTAACATTCCCACTAGCCTCCTGGAAACACTGGCATCAAGCATGCCCAAACCCATTTTTCACCTCATTAACAAGAATGGCACAGCTACTCATTACTCACTCCTTTTTTTCTACATTTTGTTGCTATTTTAGGGGGGGGATGTTTTTTTTTAGCTATGGTCTTAAACTTTTGCAGCCTATTTCACTTTAATGCTTCTTTACTACAAATTGCTTTTTTGTCTCACTCCCATTTCTTCTTTTTGCATTTTGAAGCTCTACTTAGAACCACCTTAAGACCTGACAATGTACATTTTTGACATTTTTCAACTGCTCTTAACATTTTAATAAGGAGTGCACTACTCCAAATCAAACAAATCTGACAACAGCGCAAGATAATTTTATAAGCTAAAGTGCTATTTTTTTTTTCTATTTCTTTTCTTAAATCTGTTGTTGTTTACATCTTGTTTACCATGATTTTAGATATTTAATGTTTGCTTTTGCAGTTTAAATAAAAGTAATCAATAAAAATAAAAGCACTTCACTTGCTATATCAGCATAATTGAATTGGAATTTGGTGGTAGGGAAGTAAAATATTTTGAACCAATCACATGGTGGACATGGTGTTGTTAAAATATAGCTATAAATTCACAATAGCTTAGAGGTAAAGAGTATATGGGAGTATTTACTTTCCTAATGTTCTTATTTATTCATTTATTCATGAATTAAGCTGTTAAGAGCAAGCCCAAAAGCTGTACTATACTGTCCCTTTCCCAGCCACCTGGTATGAAGTACTGTGTGTACTGCGTTTACTGCGTTGTGTCAGAATTCTAAGCACAGCTCTGTCATGGACACGAGAGCCCCAAGCTTCACTCAACCTTTTTCCTTCAGTAACAAAGACATCCGTTTCGCTTATTCTGGCCTAAGTGCTCCTCATAATCTGCAGTAAACTGTTGGGAAAACGAGCCCTGCGGCACGCTTGCATTTATGGCATCTGCTGAGAACACATTACAAGGGATTCAAGCATCCCCCAGGCCATAAAGGTCATTATGTCTTCCATATGTATTTAGTTTGTATTTGATATGAATGGGTTCCTATGAAACGTTAAAGGATGTTCCCTTTTCTTCCGTATCCATGCTGCCTTTGGCCCTGAAAGAGACGTTTCTACTCACTTAGCATCAGAATAGTGTTGAAGTGTATGAATAATGGCAGCCTGTCATGCATAAAGCATGGACGTGGCCCCTCTCTCTGGTTTCATGTAATATTATACTGTATGCCACTTTACCAACATTTGCTGCTGTCCCTTTTTAAAAGTGACCACTTGCATTGACTGTGGAGTCATTTGGGTAGTTTCAAACAACCTAGAGGGCGTGACTTGCACATGCCAATTATGTCATCGGCCTACTTCCTATTTATGATTAAGCCCAATAAACGTGGCCTAACAACAGGTGGCCAAGTACTCAAATACCCCTTTTCCTCTGTGACTGCTTCAAAGTAGTCCTAGCTTTGCTCCCAACACAGGTGCTGAACGGAAGCCCGTGTGTGTGTGTGTGTGTGTGTGTGTGGTGGAATGGGTTATCTCAGGTAAATATGTCATATTTAATAATATTAGCAATCTTCAAAATAAAAGCTCCAGGCAACTCGCTGCTTTTCATCTGGAAGTTTGACACAACGTGACTCATGCGGATCTCCCTTTTGTTATTTCCTGATGGGAGGTGTAACCCTTGGGACATAATGACACACCTCCCCAGGACAATGGAAAATGAATCTGGTGTAGATTCAGTTCCAGCTCTGAACTAAATCTGCATGAGCACCAAAGGTGGCTGCAGTGGAAAAAGGGTATAATCGTGTAACGCTACAGGGCGCCAGACTAACTTCTTTGACTAAGAGCACAGTGGCCCCTAACTTCAAATGAAAGTGTAGGGGTGCACACCCAAATGGACTTGCAAAGTAACCATTTACATTTCCTCTCATTTTCACTGTATCACTCATGAATACTTGAACAATAAATGGCAACTGTCTTCTGCAAGACCTGTTTGGTGGCATCATATACACCTTCAAATGTCATGTTGCGCACATTTATTGATTACAATATTTACTGTAGACCAGAAAGCACGAGCTTGTCCTCACACCTAACAGCTTCATCATTTTCATTATCATCATATGTTGACTTCAAACAATAGTTTGATTTAAAACAGGGTCGGAAGATACTTTTCTTCGGTGTAGTCAGACAGAATGTAACGTGCAGTGCTTTTACTGTGAAGGCAGGAAGTGTGGTGTTGTTAGCCGTCTTTCCTTCATGTTAAGCTTTCACAACTTCAGTGGTCAAAAGTGCTTGTGTTTGTTTTATATGCAACACAACACTTGTTTGGAAAAGAACGTGGGTTGGCATTCTAGCTCATTTGCGCGTTTTGGGTTGGCATACTTGCTCATTTGCGCGTTACTGTTGACTACTGGGCTGACGTGTGGAGCACAAGTTTGTCAATAATTTGACATTCAATAATAATCAAATGAAATTGGCATATCAACTTGTCGCACACGTGTGAGTAGAATGTACTCGAAATGTCTCAAATTTTTGTGGCAAAGTGCAAGCATTTAGTCACAGTCCGGAGCCCTGAGCTATCTTCTCTTCTCCTGAACCGCTGCACACAAATGAGTCAACATTTAGCCATACTTGCTTGCCCTTACGGGCTCCACACATGCGAGGCGACAAACTACTAGCAAACCCTGCACACAGGAGGTGATGAGTAACTGTGGCCAGCTACACCGGTGAGCAACGTGCTCACCGCCATAGCAAATTAGGAGTCTCCCATAGTTTTGATTGTCAGATTTGGAAGGAATTCGGGGACATCAAAGTAGTTGAGAGGAGGAAAAGCAGCCAGTTTTGAACAGGTACTCCTGTTAGTACAGGACACGAGAGCGTGCTGAATAGCATACTGTCCACTCATTGGTCAATCAATGAAATTCCCGCTGGTTGATGAAAAGTTGAACAGTTTTCAACTTTCTGGGATCAAGTCGCAAGCCAACGTGTGCACGATGATATGCGAGAACACAAAATTTAACACACACGAATTTTGCGTGTCGCTTGACAGGACAGAGACTTGTAATAATCGCCCTGTTGCACAGGTTCCATTGAAAATGAACAAACTGGAGGCGACGTCGCCTCACGTGTGTGGAGCCCATGACTGTGTAGCCTGTGTTATAATTTTTCTGAAAAATACACCACACGGTGGCGCTGTTATTAAACCCCATAAGTCAGATTGGTGTTTGACACAGTGCAGTGCACTCCACAGAACACCTTAAGTAACTTTAGGGTGTGTAACCAAATCGCCACAAAATTTGGTAGACACATTTAGGGGAAGGACAAGCACATGTGTGTCAAATTTGACTGTTAGAAAGGTATAAAAACATGGCCACCATCAACTAAAACGTCAAAAAGGACTGAGCAACTAATTGTCCATAAGTCAATGAGCATTTGTCTAAGGATTATAAAACTTTGAGGGTGTCTGGATTCAATGTTTGCTTAGCTTGTCTTCCTAAGCATTTGGAGCACAACATGTAGGGGGCGCCACAAATGTCATTTACTCTCATGAAAAGATGAGTACTGGAAGTGGTTGACATCTATGCTGACAATGTACACATTTCTAAATGTATCTGTGTGTTTTTTGTGCTTGTGTGTTTGCAGGAGACAGTGGAGTATGCCTTCCTCATCATTTTCACAATCGAGACCTTTCTGAAGATTATCGCTTACGGTTTGGTGATGCATCAAAATGCCTACGTGAGAAACGGTTGGAACATGCTGGATTTCGTCATCGTGGTCATCGGGTGAGCGCTGGGGTTTATTTACCTGCGTCCTTACGGCAGCAGAGCGAGAGAGAGAGAGGCATCTGCTGACTCAACAATTGAGTTGGCTGTGAGGATTTGCACTTTGACAGTCGTAGCTTACAGCCAGAGAGGCGGCGTGGCTGCATGTGTGAAAGTTAAAGACGCTTAAGCCTCTGCTCCGAGTGGCCAAGTGCTAATAGAGACCCTCATACGCCCACACTGTATGACCCAGAAAAGACAGAGAGAATACATCAGAGCTTTACCACCACTGGGATGAGTCACCATCCCTCCATACGCTCCCTCCCATCTCTCCCTTTCACTTACTCTATTTGGCTCGCTATCTCCCATCCTGCTCTGCTTTGTCTTCCGTTTCCCCGCAAATGTACGCTTTGTCATTCCGAGCTGACACAACATCCTCTTTCACACAACCTTTTTGCTATCTTCCTCTTTCCCCTCCGTCCATCTTCCCCTCTCTTGCCTTGTGACGAGCTCTCCTCTAATATGCACAGTCCAGTGGGTAGCTGGGTCACATCTCTGTCTGTGTGCGGCATGCAAGCTTGATCTGGCGTGCACTCACATGCAAAGACGGACGCTTTGCCGCCAAGTGTGCCCACTCATTGGTTGCAGTGACACACGGAAAATAGCGCAGCCTGTGTTAGATGTCCACAATTCAAAACATCAGCGTCCATCTGGATGAATTACACAAACATGCTTTAAAGGACTGTCGGGATCAAAAATAGTAATGTTGTGTTACGGCGCTGCTCTCCATCTGAGCTCGGAAGACATGCTTCTGCATTTGTGGAGCTGCAAATCAATTATCTCCTCCACGAGGGCCGATTTGGACTGAGATGGATTACTCAACTCAAACAAGTCGAGAGTCTGCAAATTGATTTTCATTGCTTTCGAAATAAACACAATTGAACTGATTTGTGTACCACAGCATGTGGCGCTGTAACACAATTTATGTAGCTTGGACCTCAGAGATATACTGCGTATATGTATATATATAAAACTCCATTTAATTCAGCTGAGATACACTCTAGCTTTCACATGGCCGTAAACAGAGTAAGTGGTGTAGAAAATGAATGAATAGCGTGTGAAAAATGTTGGTATAAGTAGCTACTTCCATCATAAAGGTGTCCATATGTGAAGGATGGTTGGCTTGGGTGGCTGAGTAACAAAGCAGCCGTCTTAGAGTCTTTGTGACTCACTGAAACAGGTGCAGTCTGGGCTTCTAAGAGCATCCTTCAGCCCCAGTAGGCAGCTCCATTCTCCACTTGTAGTCCACAACTTTTCATGTCATGCATGCATGATTTCCTCTCATGTCTGATTGATGCTGATTTCAGCTTCTTTTCTTTTCTTTGCATGATGCATACTCTAGAGTTTCATTAGAAGTCATTGTCAAAGTTAGAGACAGGCACACTTTAGACTATCCATCCATCCATCCTCTTCTGCTTATCTGAGGTGGGGTCACGGTGGCAGCAGCCTAAGCAGGGAAGTCCAGACTTCCCTCTCCCTGGCTACTTCGTCCAGCTCCTCCTGGCGGATCCTGAGGTGTTCCCAGGCCATTTGAGAGACGTAGTCCCTCCAATGTGTCCTGCGTCTTCCCCGAGGCCTCCTACCGGTGGGACGTGCCCTGAACACCTCCCCAGGGAGGCGTCTGGGAGGCATCCTGACCAGATGCCCAAGCCACCACATCAGGCTTACGTCAAGACGGAGGGACAGCACTTCAACTCTGAGTTTCTCTCAGATGATGCTTCTCACCTTATCTCTAAGGGAGAACCCAGCCATCCTACGGAAAAAAATCATTTCCTCTGCTTCTCCCGCCATCTTGTCCTTTCGGTCACTACCCAAAGCTCATGACCAAAGGTGAGGGTTGGAACGTAGATTCACCACTAAATTGAGAGCCTTGCCTTTCCTCTTCACCACAACAGAACAATGCAGAGTCCACATCACTGCAGACGCTGCACCAATCTACCTGTCCATCTCACGTTCCAGCCTTTCCTCACTTGTGAACAAGACCCTGAGGTACTTAAACTCCTCCACTTGGGACAGGATCTCACATCTGCAAAAAGCAGAGACCCATTTCTGCTGCCATCAAACCGCAACCCCTCAACGCCCTGGCTGCGCCTAGAAATTCTGTCTGTAAAAGTAATGAACAGAATCGGTGACAAAGGGCAGCCCTGGCGGAGGAACGAGCCCGACTTATTGCTAGCAATGTGGACCAAGCTCTGACTGTGGTCATACAGGGACCCAGGGTCCCATGCACCCTCAAGGCCCACTTTAAACTAATGTATCCTATATCCTATCTGACTGATAATGTCAAAGGTACAAAATTAGTACCTTTGTCAAGACAAACCCTGTTAAAACCATCTTTGTCGTCATGAACGTGCAATTCTGTACTTGTTTGTGAGAGTGGAATTAACAGCTTTTATCCATTAACATGAAGTGAGCATCGTGGGCTGTGCACCATATGTGCAGTAGCAGTAGTAGTAAGCAGGAGTCCAACTGTGTCCTGGTGATATCAGTATTGTTTGTGGGTAGCTGTTAAAAAAAAAAAGTGGTAACACTTTCTACCATGGTGGCCTGAGCAATAATCAATTTCACTGTTGTGCAAAAGGGGTAAAAAGAAATATAAGGGATGATACATTTTGCAGTTGAAGTTTACAATGTCTCACAAAAATGAGTAGACCCTTCACATTTCAGCTTTTCCAGGGATAATACAATAGAAATGATACTTGGATATAATTTAGAGTAGTCAGTGTACAGGTTGTATAGCGGTATAGATGTACAATCCACTGAAAATGAGTCAACACAGCCGTTATTGTCTAAATACAAGTTAGTAGCAAGATAATTGGGTCTTGCCTCCAGCCAAGCATGGTGGTGGGGTTGCACGAGTGCTGCCGGTACTGAATTCCAACATGTAGCGTGACATTGTGAAACAGAGCAGGACGCCCTACTTTGGAGAACAGTTTTCCAAGATGATAAGGAGCCCAAGCACACCTCCAAGATGACAAGTGCCTTGCTGAGGGAGCTGAAGGTGAAGGTGATGGAATGGCTGCCAGTGGTGGATGTTAGAGATCTTGCCCTTCTCCATCTCGCTTTCTTCTGTTTGAGGATACGTTCAGGTCTGGAGGAGACATACTTGGCCACTCCATCACCTTCAGCTTGCTATTGTAACTGGCTAACTACAGGCCTTGACCAGTCCTCCGCAGCATCCTCCCTGTTGACAGGAACTACAGCATACGCTGGGATCACATGACCCCTGTGCTCCTCCTCCCAGTGAAATGAAGGGTTCATTTTAAAATGCTGTACCTGTCTGAGCTCCTGCAGCCTCACTCCCCAGGTAGGGCCCTGAAGTCTGCAGATAAACTGCTCCTGCGTGTACCCCAGTGTTTAGCTCAAGAACAACGACATGAACGGAGTGATCCCTTTTGTCAGTCATACAGTACAGTCTCTTTGTCTCAGTTGGTGGAGGCGGGGCTGCTAGCATACACGCTGAGCGCAGAAGTGTGTAACGTAGTAGAAATTCTATGATTTTTGAAAAACCCTGATAGAGTTGAAGCCGCGAAATTGAACGCGCAAAGTTGCGAGGGATTACTGCACCGCTGTAAAGCTGTACACTGACTACTCTAAAGTAGTACTCTAAATTTGATATCAAAAATATTTAGTGCTTATAACTCCAGTTATTGTGCAGATGGTTGGTGTGGATGCGAGTCAAACTGAGGCTTTGTGTCCTTCTCCCGGCAGACTCTTCAGTGTGGTCTTGGAGATTCTGACCAAAGATGAGAAGGCAGACGGTGAAGGAGAGGAGAGCCACCCGTCCATGCACGGTCACGGTGGTAAACCCGGCGGATTTGACGTGAAAGCCCTTCGAGCCTTCCGTGTGCTGCGACCCCTGCGGCTGGTCTCAGGAGTACCCAGTAAGTAACACGCCGTGTGATTAGGGTTTCTCTTCATTTTTGCAAAATGATCACAGTTCTTCTTCAGGATACACCGCAAGATAACACGTGATACCCTGAGGACTGTTTTTTTTTTTAAAATACATCATTAGAACAAGCACTCAGAGGACACAGCCCCTGGTGTAATAAATGCCATATAAAGTTATGGTTATGTTGGTAATATCATTACATCAGCTTTGATGTGCACTTACGTACGCCTGCACAAACTAAAGACTGACTTATCCAGAGATGTGTCTCTAATGTTTTGCCCCTCTCGTGTAGCAAAAGCAATGAAACCATCACCTCAAATTATGATGCAGTGTAGTTTTACAACGACAAAAATGAACTCATTATTTCTCGATGTTCATGTTCCACCTTGCTTAGGTTTACAAGTGGTGTTGAACTCCATCATTAAAGCCATGGTCCCTCTCCTTCATATTGCCCTCCTGGTCTTGTTTGTCATCATCATCTATGCTATTATTGGCCTGGAGCTTTTCATCGGGAAAATGCACGCAACCTGTTATCTTCCTGGCTCAGGTATGAACATTTTTTTAATCTGTTAACTAGGGTTGTGAAGGATAAACCGATGCGACGGGATATCCGGTTTGACAAGCGAGAGATGCGGCTGCATGGGTATCAGCCTCCTGGATGGATAAGAATCAGACATAAAATGAATGGATTGTAGAGGCTTGCACCGGGTATCGAAGGACTAGCAACCGCTTGACAGCCCATCTCTTAAACAGTGCGAGACCCTGGGCTGCTGGTGAAAGGATTGTCATGCATGCTCCGTAACTTAGCATGACTGAAGACCAGAATGGATGTAAATAGGTAGTATGCTAGCTAGTCACCTGGAAAGATTTTCAACACATCAGCATTTGTACATTATAGCCATCTAATTGATCTTATTGATTATGTATTGTGTAAAGCTAAGACAGGAACGACATCAAATTAAAAGCAGTAAATGAATACAGAGCCACCATCCACCAGTACCAGCCTGGACAGTACCAGCCACGTTAGCACTCAGTAAGGTCAGAAAATCTTACCTTGATATGTTTTTGCAATGTAGCCAGCGGCACTGTTTGTGAGAGCGCACTGTTTTGGTTACATTCAGCAAGAGTAGACTGTCGGGACGAAGGCTCACCTACATTGGTAGTTTTTTTTTCCCAGTTGAGAAAACTGTCCGTGTCGGTCATAATTATGAACCAGTTTTTTTTAATCGTTCAATCGTTTATCGTGACAGGCCTAAATATATGGTTTTTGAATGGCCCGTGTACCTAGATCCGTATGGAATGGTCTACCACAAACATTTACATCTCTACTGTTCACTGACTGTATGTCTATTTTACACACTAAATGCATCCCTTCAACATGTGGCAGTTTTGTCTTTCCTTGCTTGTTTTTATCTCTTATGTCTTATGTAGACATGTTAGCAGAGGAGGATCCCGCTCCATGTGCGATCTCAGGGCACGGGCGGCAATGCCCCATCAATGGTACCGAGTGCAGGGAAGGCTGGCAAGGCCCCAACGGTGGCATCACCAACTTTGACAACTTCCTGTTTGCTATGCTGACGGTGTTCCAGTGCATCACCATGGAGGGCTGGACGGACGTGCTGTACTGGGTGAGTCCCCGTCCCACGTGGCGCTGACCTGCCGTGTTGACTGTCACACGCCTTCAGCCCAAACGTCGCCTCGGATCACACGCACGGCAATGTGACATTTTGTTGATGAGGCCGCTGATCATTTCCCGAGGCACCTCGTGTGATTGACTGGCTAAATATGATTGACAACTAACAATGCAGTGTGTGTCCATACTACATACTTTTGCTGTGCCTTTTTCTGTATATCTTATTTCATGATTTCTTCTCTCTTCACTCCTTTTTTCTTACCCCTCCTCTCCTAATCTGCGTTAACGTGCGCTCCTCCAGATGAACGATGCTATGGGCTTTGAGCTTCCATGGGTGTACTTTGTCAGTCTTGTGATCTTCGGCTCCTTTTTTGTTCTTAATCTGGTTTTGGGTGTGTTGAGCGGGTAAGTACTTTCTCCTCATTGTTGACAGAGGCCCTCCGCTTGAGTGCAGACTCAGGCGGTCTCTGTCCTTTCTGTTTGTGTTTGTTAACTGGCTGCTTCTGGCTCCCATAGGTCAACGACGCCATAGGATGGGAAACACCTTGGATTTATTTCGTTAGCCTCATCATACTCGGCTCCTTTTTTGTGCTAAACCTCGTGTTAGGTGTGCTTAGTGGGTAAGAGGCAGACGTGTGCAGTGGCGTTTTCTTTGCAGTGTTTGCTGTGGTTTGCTCCATGCAAAAACATTGCTCTCAAATTGAACATAGGAGATTTAAGGGTCCCTTATTATGCAAAATTGACTTTTTCATGATGTTCTCACAGTAATATGTGTCCTGAGAGCATGAGCACCAAACATGAGAAAAATATGTCCCCTCCCTCACTTGTGAGACAAGAGGCGCTCAAACGATTGCTTGTGAAGTTCCGTGTTTTCGTGACATCATAACGGGACATTATGGACATTACGCTGCCTCCGACTTACCCTGAGCAAGGTGAGCCCGCCCTGTGTACAGTGTTCCTTCGTTCTATCGCCGTTCACCTTTTGCGGATTCGCTGTTTCGCAGAATTCTTTTAATGCTTTTTCTGAAATTTTTATCACAGCGTATGAACCCTGTTACAGGCCGAGCCTGGCCCTTTAAGAAGAACTGCAGTGTGGGAAGTTGAGTGTCTCTCTTCCCTCTCTCGTCTGTCTGCACCGCCCATTGTTTTCTGCGTCCCGATTGGCTGTAGACCTTTGTCAATCAATCTATTCTGTGCTGCCTTACCGTGTTTCCTGTGTCATTGCTAGCTTGCTTGCTTGCTAGCGTGTAGCGTGTGAATCTTCGGTTCGAAGGAGATGGACCGCAACAGGAGTGAAATACGCGTGAGTGACTTAATAATTTCTTGTGTCCGACCTGTAGGTTGATCATTACAATTCAGATGAAGGTTTGAACATCTTTGAGAGTGTTTGAACAAGAGAGAAATGTGAGAAAATGTTATTGCCTGTCTGAGAAAAGTGTACAAAGTGTAAGGTGAGGGGTTTTACCGCCTTAAAACACATATAATATTTGTCAAAAAATGATGTTGGCTACTTCGCGGATTTCACCTATTGCAGACTATTTTGGGAACCTATAACTCGCGATAAACGAGGGAACACTGTATACACCCACCACTTTGTAAGAAAAAAAAAAAAGAGGCTTCGCTACACATCTTAAAATAAAACCCGGAACTCTGCCAACTATCCATCAGTCAGCTACAGACTGATCATTTTGCTTTTCTTTGACGAATAGGTTAACTTGGCATGATGTTACTGTTAAAATGTGAGTGTAATGTTAGCACTGTAGCTCACATACTGTAGCTATGCTGCCGTCGCCACCGTTTGTGTCCTTCTGTCCCACTCCTCAGTGTTACATTGTTGTATGGGATATATGGCATCCATTACAGTGTATATGTCAACATGGATAAAGTACACAATAGCTCTACTTGGAGCCACACACTCTGTCGGGGACAGGCGCGGACAAACACAGCTCATTAGCATTAAAGCTACAGACACACAGTAGGTCTTACTAAAAGCACTTTGTCTCAATTCTGCCATCAAAGCTGGATTTTGGACAACACACTGTCAATACACTACTGAAACAGAAACTTAATTACCATTGTTGAAATTTTTTTTTATAATATGGGACCTTTAAAGTCATGTAGTACAAAATGGACATATTAGCTGATGAATTCGCACTATACTACATGGACAAAAGTATCTTTTATTGAGTCAGTTAGCAACTGAGTTCCCTTTAGCAAGACATTTTCTATACCACAGATCACCACTATTCACTAAGGTTTTGTATACGGTAGATCACTGCTAGACTCTGGCTGCTCAATTTTTGCACCCTTCTGGTAAAATCCATTTTTTTTGGTGATGTGTTGAAAATCTTTCTCAGTGACAAGCTAGGCGGTGTCTAGTAAATAGCGGTAAGTAGCAGTGACTAGTAAATAGTAGCTGGCTAGCTAGCCTGCTAGCATTTACATCCATTCTGGTCTTCAGCACATTGTTCCCACATGGGTGTGCATTGTCACCACCACTTCCCGCATCCGTGAAGCAGTCCTGGCATTATTTGGTCCCGCACAGCCCTCGTGACGCCACGCAACAGCTGGCATCACCCCTATAACTTCATTCATTCCTCTATTTGAAAGGAACCTACAAGATGTTGAACTCCAGACAGCAAGCTCATGCAGTAAAGAAATGTATGTTTATATTTTCTTGCAGCAACAGATAGAGAATGTGTAAAGAGCAGGAAGAAGGCAATAAACGAGGAAAAAAACCAACCAATTGCTGACTAGAAGACATGACTTTGGGAATTATAATTAGTTATTAACCAGGTTAATTATTATTCCACGTGAATTGCTCCAAGAGGTGGTGGAAAAGTGAACCCATTCATGTGAATGAGACATGCTGAGGCATGCACGCTTTGATTGTTTGCACATAGGCTGCGATGCATTCGCGGTGCGTTCATGTTGCATTCATGACTAGGTCACAGAAATAATGCATGACACAAACTTTGAACATTTCAAAATGTTCTCGTTGGTGTTGGCCCGATACTTTTGTCCATGTGGTATATTTCTACAGTGTTGGTCTCTGACCCCTCGCTGGCGTCACACTGTGACGTCCTTTTCTTGGCAGCTGCAAAGTGAGCATTTCCTCCTCCTCCCACTGCATTCAAGCCGTCCTAACCTCCTGAGAGTAAAATTCATCTTATTCCTCGCTTTTCACTCCCCTCTCCCTGCGCGCTCCTGAGCTAGCAAACCCTCGTTGTCTTTCCCGGCATTGTGAAATGAGGATGGAGTTATTACAGTAGAGAAGGAATTGAGCCAGTAAAGCCAAGTTAACAAAATCATCATCTCTTGTAAGCATCTTGATTGAGCATCTTGCTTAATACTAGCAATCAGCCATCTGTGCATGACATCTTTTCTTTACTATTCATTTCACATCCCATTCACAGCACCATCTTCTGCACTTGTTGAAGCAGTTTGATGTCATCTATAAATTTAGATTCTACGCCAATGTTGCCTGACTCTTGAAAGCATCTGTCTACCTAAATTGCCTCCTCTTTATGATGAGGATGTTGGCACTGCTGCTGGAGGGATCTAAATATAGTCCCGGGCTGTTTTTCCAAAGCGTACATCTCCCTCCAGTGGCTAAGAAGCAGAAAAACAGACTTTAAAGGTTGTGACTGCTTGATGGAAGAGATTATGCACAATGTCTTGCTTGGCTGTTAGACAAACACATCCTCTTAATGGCGATGATTCATTGCAAAAGAGGTGACTCATTTGTTTCCATTGTGGTGCGCAAATGTGTTTGCTGTGCAGTCCTCCTTATGTAAGCACCATTTTGCTCACCGATGTGCTTCTGTGTATGTATGTGTTTGCATGCTTTGTCTCCTTGTGCTTTCGCCTAAACCCAGAGAGTTCTCCAAGGAGAGAGAGAAGGCCAAAGCTCGTGGAGACTTCCAGAAGCTGCGTGAGAAGCAGCAGCTGGAGGAGGACCTGAAGGGCTACCTGGACTGGATCACTCAGGCTGAAGACATCGACCCTGACAACGAGGACGAGGCGGACGAGGAGTGTAAACGCAACCGTAAGTGCATTCTACATTCAGCGTTTTCACTTTTCACCCTCTAATGCCCAAAGAAATCTTCCCCTTTAATGTATGTCAGCGATGAAAGTGGAGCACATTGCAACCACCGCTGGAGTTCAGCTGAGAAGGGAAAAAAAACCCATTACTCGAGCAGTATAAAAAAAAATCTTAATCCAAATCCTCTTTATATAAGCAGCACACATGAAGCACAAACTCATTCACCTTCAACTTTCTGCTCATTCCCTCTTCAATCATAAACTACACTTCCATTTAAAGGTCATCCACAATTCTTCAACATGGATAAAATGAGGAAATAAAACACTTTTTTTTTTTGCATAAAATACATGAAATTTAATAGATTTTGCAGATAATAAACTTTAAAGTGTTTGAGCCCCCCTTGAGCTGTGACGTCATCCCAGTAAGACATCCCGCTGTCCCGCTGACGCCTGTCCCCTTATTTTCTGTTTAACCATCACCGGAATCTTTTGAAGTTTTTGGAGAGAATGCCAAGACTTTGTGTTGCAGGACCGCTCACGGTGTTTGTCTTTTTAATTGGCCGAAAGACGAAAAAGATCTAGACCAAAAAACAAGGTGCCATGGAAGTGGTGGTGGTTGGTATGCTGGGCGCATTTCAACCATGCAGTGTTGCCAGAGAGCTGGGATACTACAAGGCAAGACATAAAATATCCATCTATGACTTGTATGTCCAGTAAGGCAAAGCGGCCACTTCAACCGTCTCAACTTGAGAGTCGGAGTCCGACAGCCAGCCCACCGGAACCTTTGAGATCAGCGCCGAAAGCTAAAACAAGTCCAGGCGCTGTTGAAAAGCCAAACACATCTAGAGAAAGTACAACAGTGCCATTTTGTGTTTCTGAATGTAAAATGTTGGCTAAATGAATGTTAGTTTTAATGTATAGTCTGTAACTGTTTACATTTTTGACAAAATAGTCCCTGAAGAAAGTACCTCTAACTCGCATCAAAAGTTTTGATCTACCTGTATTCTCGACTACCTCCGTTTTGAAATTGATAGGGCTGTACATATGATTCCAGTTTCTGTTGTTTCATCAGCCGGAGACATTTCTTCCTCAATCCTCGCTTGTTTCCGAGCTCGTGTTGTGTCCATGTGGTCCACCATTTTGAAATGGAATGGCTCCTCGTATGACGTCACAGCTCTACGCCAAGCTGATGAAACCCACCGACTTTCAAATGAAATTGCTCAAGTTCCCCACGCCGTACAACATTTTGGAACCTTGGGGAGACACTCTACATGTCCCGCAGTACGTGTTTAAAGAAAAAGATCCTGTTCGGGATAACCTGACTGTAAATTCGGCTAAAGCTAGCCTACACGGCAGCTCCATTCTTCCTGGCTAACATGCAAATGCATTCATGTGATGTATACCCAAGTAAAAGGTATAAAATCAATCCATTAGCATTACCATTCATTTGCTGTGTGGCATGTTAGTACAGGATCTCCTCTCCTGTAGGCGCCTCAACAGCGACCACCTTCCCATGATCTCTCCTACCACCACCACCACCTCCGTCTTTTGCTCTCCTGCTGCTCTTTGTCATTGTTGGATTTCTTGATATGTTTGAATACTGTTGTTGTCCTGTGCTGCTTGTCTGCTCTGACCCCATTTTGATAGCAGCCCATTCTCCTCCCCAACCATGTCCCTCTGCTGTGCCGTTGTGTCTGAATGCATGGACTTGCATGCATTGCACATGAAGGGGTGACTCTGGCTGACCTTACTGAGAAGAAGAAAGGAAGGTTTGGGTGGTTCAGCCAGTCGTCCGACACTCATGGTACAGTAAATCCTGTGCTTTTCCCTCCTTTTTTTGCTGCTTTTGTGTGAGTTCATGTCTTGTTTGTTTATGCGACTAGAATGGCATGGCCGGAGACGGGCCAAAGGGTATCCCACCCCGTGGTCCAGCAGATGGGCTCGCTTTCTTTTTTACAATATGCTTTTTCTAGTTAATGCAGAGAAGACTGTTGCATTTTTGCCAAATGAATGTGTAGAAACAAACGGGTATCATAGGCCTTATGGTGCCTACTACTACTACTACCCGATGAGTTCTGAGCAAAATTTGTATACCTGTAGACATGCTTTTTGTGTGGACAGCGATGCATAGCTGATGTCATGTTCTTTACACTGTCATCTAGTAGACTGAATCAACAGCACCTCTGCTGGTTACAGCCAAGTAATGCACTCCATTTTGCCTCATTTGCTTTAAACTGCACTTAATTAATTTCACACAGTCAATCTAGTCATTCATTATTATGCCCATAACTTACATACTGTACATAAACCCATGATAAAGAACAGCAACCCAACAAAAACTTTGACCATAGTTTCAGAAACTCTAGAGTCCGCCTAGTGGTACAGTGTTGAATTACAGTTCCATCAATCCTTAAAACAGGGGTGTCTAAAGTGCGGCCTGGTAGCCATTTGTGGCCCCCAGTTTTTTTTTAAATATATAATATAATTTATATATAATATAATTTAACAAGAAAATGAAAAGAAAAAACCCAACAACAAAAATGGAGAAAATCAACAGTAATTTTACAATAACGTTGTAATATTCCGAATAACAATAACGTAGATTTAGTAGCACAAAGTTGAAACATAAAAAAATGTTAAAAATTATGAGAAAAAAAACAAATAACAGTTAAAGGTGTGATTTTTGGACAATTAGGTGGTAGGAAAAAAATAATAATATGGGAATACGGTCAAAATATTATGGTAATAAAGTCATAATTACAAGAACAAAATATACAAGAACAAAGTTGAAATAGTTGGAAAGAAATATGTTTTTTTTTATGACATAGTATGAGAAACAAGCAAAACAAATACACGTTGTAATTTTTGGAAAATTAGGTTGGGGGAAAAAGTTAGAATATTATTGGAATAAAGTCAAAATATATTGGGAAAAAATTGTTATATTACAAGAAAGAAAGAATATTGAAATGTTCAAAAAAAAGAAAAAAAAACAGCAAAAATGGGGGGAAAAAGAGCAAAGAGTGAAGTTGATATTAATAATCTGCTTTTTCACCTATATGCCAAAGCTGAGATGAAATATATATAACTTCTTAGCAGATCTACATGTGTTGCTTTACAAAATATCAAAGTGGCAAAGTTGCATCCTTTCATTTTTCACTACGTGTTCCTCACTGGAAAAATGTTTGGACACCCCTGCCTTAAATGCTAGAATATTTGTCAGTAATTTAAAATCTCAGAGGAAGATGCAATTGTGTTTTGGAAATGTGTTGTCCAAAATCTTGATGCTGGAATTGCAAAGTGGTAAGCCCTACTGGAAACATGCCGCTTTGTATGTGTCTGTAGCTTTAATGCTAATGATGCTGTGTCTCCGACAGAGTGTATCTCTCCAAGAAGCAATACTGTGTACTTCATCCACTTTTTACATACAGTATATACGCAGTAAATCTGCACTTGGCCATTTTAATAGATGGCATATATCGCATACAACAGATACATACTTTATTCATCTCAACAGCAACGTAACACATAAAGATTAGTGACACTAGCATAGCTATACGCTACAATGTTAACACAAACGGTGGCGACGGCAGCATAGCTACAGTATGTGAGCTACAGTGCTAACATTACACTCACATTTTAACAGTAACATCATGCCAGGTTAGCCTATTGGTCAAAGAAAAAGAAAATGGTCAAACCTACAGCTCCCACATCTGTAGCTGACTGACTGACTGACTGACAGTTGGTAGAGCTCCAGGCTTTGTTCTAAGATGTGTAGTGAAGCCTTTTGTTTGTTTGTTTGTTTTGTCCAATTGTTGTCCGTAAAGGGTGGGGCAGAAATAGCTCTCCAACTGACACAACTACTTTTGTGAAATGCGGCTAATCTTTGAAAACAATTCTAATATCTGAAAGCTGAGCACGTTTGTGTGTGTCATGCCTCATCACTTCTTCTTTACGCCTCATTAATGTGTTCAACCCTTGTGTCACAGTTTTTGTTGACCTTCTACACTAAATGCAAAAGTCTATAATTACGCCTGAAAAGTACCAGACTCAGTAGAAACGCATGCTTTGATAGCAAACCCCGCCCCGTTTCCTTCCCCCGTCGTATTTCGGAGGCAGGGGCTCACAGTGTCAGTGTCGGAAACAAGGCTAAGCCCCGATACTCTCTTCCAGCAGTCAGCACTATTTGCAGAGCTGACAGCTTTGCCACTGCTCGGGAATCAAAGGCAACACGTCTACATAAGCTGAGAAACCATACAGGCGCACACACTGCACACACGCACTCACACTACACACAAGTACACACCTCGCTGCCTCACAAGACACCTCACACACCTCTTCCACACTACACCCTTCTTTGAGCAGAGTATTTCAGAGACAGGATCAGGAGATCGATCTTCTTCCCATGGCCTATGTCCTCCATGACTACTTGTATAGTGATAATAAATCATATACATTAGGGGTGAACGATAATTATTGGGCCGATGTGAGGGAATTATGACATCATACCGATAAATCCGATAACATTAAAAAAAAGCTCCGGTAACCAATAATTTTTAAAAAAGGCTCCAATGAGGCAGGATTACCTGTAATGTGAGGGTGAGCAAATCCAGCGCTCCTTGTTGTTCCTGCCTGTGACGTTAACGGCCTGTCGTAACTTACCCTGGGCTCACAACAACAGCTGTAAACAAACATTCACTTTCCTAGGAAGACATTTTGAGTGCTAGTTGTACCGAATGCTCCCCGATGAGGGAGGAAAACAAAACACCTTATCAGCCACCTGAAACGCCAGCATCGCGGCGTTTGAAAAGTGCAAAAGCTTTGCCAGAGACCTCCGTGGCATCACACTGGCTGCTCAGAGCATGTACCCGAATACAGTGCACCTTGCTGGGCCACGCCAGGTGGCTCCCTCTACTCTATACTCTGGTTCTCCTGATAGTAGTGATGTGGTAGTAATGTCATGATATTTGATTAGGACAAATCAGCAGGTACAGTTGGTCAAATTCTAATTTGTTCCAGCCCTTAAGACCTCCAGGCATGCACAAACCGGTGCAAAAACAAAATTGTGCATCTCTAATATATAATACCTTTATTATTTTTTAAGTTATGAGTGTTCTTGGAAATAATATTAAACTCAATTTGAGTTTTTTTACATTTATTTACACAATGAGCCTGTTAGAATGAACTACAAGAGGTCCTCTGTCTACATACATTCGTTATAAGGTGAGTTTTACTGTACTGTAAATCGGAATCATGTAAATTATACCTAAATTAACACGGAAGTCACTCACACTGTACACAGAATACATGACAAATAAATAACAAGTAAAAACAAGATGAAATACAAGAATTATATGAAATAGTAATAAAAATAGTATAATCTAAGAAAAAAATTAAAAAGTAATACAAAAAAAACTCCTTACTTTTATCCTGGAAGGGTGTTGCAACAGGCTTATTGGGAGGACAAAGACTGAATCATGAGATCATTACACTGCTTTTAGTTATCACTTTCCATCCGTAGGACAGGTCCTTTCATATGTTCAAAGGTACTATCTTTATCCTTCATGATGTTTGTGACGGTCAAACTGAGCATTTTACAATGTCTAATGTCACTTTACTTTTCACTTTCACTCTTGTTTACTTTGACACACTGCAATCAGAAGAGTCTGCCTTATGCGTGGCAGACATAGTGAAGGACAGAAAGTTAACTAAACCGAACAAAAGTGACATCTTTCCTCCACCATTACGTATTCTTCCGCCTGTCTCATTTTCCACCGCACACATGCATACTGCAACTAGTTGTCCTTCTCTTTTTGTACACGATTAATCATGTATGATTGACCACAAACTGTTAACACGAGGACCACATGTGTCCATATTGAACATACATACCACTGAGCACATCAGAGATAAAATGTCTTGGAATTGTTTCATTCTTTTTAATGTCCCCTTTATTTGCATCTACAGCGAGCGTTCCAGCCAGCGAAACAGAATCTGTCAACACGGAGAACCAAAACGGGGAGGATGAAAAGACACCATGCTGCGGACCACTGTGGTGAGCATGTGCAGCGCTTTGCAACGCATTCATTTGCAACACACACTATTAAGAGTCACGTGACAACATTAGGACACCTAAATGATATTTGCAGCGCCCCCTATGTGTTGTGGTCAAAATGCCCTGGAAGACATTCCAGCATACTTAGACTTTATTGATCTAAGAACAAGATTTGCATGTTTACAAATAGTGAGTAAAAATAGAAGTACATTTAAGTACAATACATTTAATTGTAGGATACAATAACCGATAACTCCTGCCTGTGACGTTAATGGCCTGTCGTAACTTCGCCCTGAGCTCACTTGTAAACAATCATTCACTTACTGAGGAAGACATTTTGCATGTTAGCTGTACCAAATGCTCCGTGATTAGGGGGGGGAAAAAAACCCATCGAGCACACATTATAACAAAATCTTATCAGCCTCCTGAAACACCACCGCCGCTGTGTTTGCAAAGTGTAAAAGGTTTGCCAGAAATCTCTGTTGCGTCACACCGGCTGCTCGGAGCATGTGCCCGAATACAGTGCACCTTGCTGGGCCATGCCAGGTGGCTCCTCCCACTCTATACTCTGGTTCTCCTGATAGTAGTGATGTGGTAGTAGTAATGTCACGATATTTGATTAGGACAACTCAACAAGTACAATTGGTCAAAATATAATTTGTTCCAGTCCTTCTTACCTCCAGGTGTGCACAAACTACACTTGAATCTAAATTTTAAAAATTAGATATAAAAAAGTTATTGGTTATCTGTATCATATCAGTCCTGAGAAGCAGAAAGTTAGCAGATATTGTGCATCTCTACATGTAATATACCTGTAGATATTGTCAAGGTTTTGTAATCATAAGACAAATGGTCAATGGCTTACAGTAAACGAGTTACTAAGTCCAAAGATGATTTGCTTGTTGCTTTTTCAAACAATCTTACTCAAATGTGACACACGTGTTTGTCAGTCCCTTAAAGGTGTGTAGCAAATTCCATAATGTAGCAGCTAAACATTGGGTTTTTTCTTGAGTGCACTGAGCTGTGTGAGAAATTTCAATTCAGTCAGACTTCTAGGGTTTAATGACAGCGCCACCATGTAGTGTATTTGTTGGAAAACCAATAGCGCAGGCGACGCAGTAGTGGTGCATGTTTGGACACATTTTCACCCTGTTGTGTTTAAGAGTGAAAGAGGTTTTTCACATGACTTTGGTGAGCTCACCTCAGTGGTGCGGATTTTCAACTGTCAATCAACTTCTCCTTCCTGCCTTGAAACAGTTATTTTTTTCAGTTGCACTCTTTAGATGAATAGTCATCTTAAACACCTGTTCAACCTTTCATCTGCAAACTTTGACGAATTCTTCTTTCTTTCAGTCAAAAAATTTCCAAGTCAAAGTTCAGGTCAGTATATGTTGGCATGATGAAAGACACACTGAGCTCTATTAAAATGTATGTTTGCACAGTCTAGTATGAGTTGCTATAGTGTGCCACACTCGTCCCTCGCTACATCACCGCTCCAACACACATCACACCCTCACTCTACCGCCGTTTTTCAAACATTCATTAATAAATGATCACTGTTTGGTGGTTGAATACGGCCTATTAGTAGTAGAAAAATGTACATAATTAAGCAAATTGTACTCATTCTTGCCCTAAATGAAGCACTTTTAAGCATAACAATGTCCAGAAAAAAACAAGGAATTGCTAACTGTTATCTTATTTATGTCTAATATGTCTTATTTTCTCTGACAGTATATCTACTATATTGGGTAGCAGGAGTGGAAAGATGACTATAGGGGTGTTATTTCATCTCTAGAGGTCTCTGATAGTGTTAAAATGTTAAAAGAAGATCATAAATGTTTATTTTTGCCATCACTCGGAAAAAATTATATTTATTAATATTGAATCCTACTTGGCGGGAATTCACTTCTCGCGGTCAACTAACCGTGATAAAGGAGGGACGACTGTGATGCTTCACATCCACATAAAAAGCAAGTAAGAGGGATGCAGTGTAACACGGACCTTTTTACATCCTCTCCTGCAGTCGGCGCTGGCGCCGCTGGAACAGGTTCTGTCGCAGAAAGTGCCGTTTGGCTGTCAAATCGGTGCCTTTCTACTGGCTGGTCATCATCTTGGTTTTCCTCAACACGCTCACCATATCGTCAGAGCACTATAACCAACCTTTGTGGCTGACACAGGTGCAGGGTATGTACAACATGTGGCAGTGCACATAGTAGCCATCTTTCTGCACATTGCAGCTACATGTGTGCTTTGGTTTTTCCAGATGTGGCCAACAAGGTGCTGTTAGCCCTGTTCACTTGCGAGATGTTGGTGAAGATGTACAGTCTGGGCCTGCAGGCCTACTTTGTGTCGCTCTTCAACCGCTTCGACTGCTTTGTGGTGTGTGGAGGAATCACTGAGACCATCCTGGTGGAGCTGGAGATCATGTCACCCCTCGGCATCTCCGTGTTCCGCTGCGTGCGCCTGCTGAGAATTTTCAAGGTCACACGGTAAGACGACAACGTCAGTGCATCCATTTTGTACAGTGGAACCCGTTTATGACTGGCTGACTCACCTTCTGTTTTCATATGATGTTTTATAGTCATATCAAACAGAACTGCTGCGCTCTTTTGGTTTTATGTCTTGGATGTCTTTCGATCGATCGGTCACCGATCAGTATCGGCCGATTTCCATGAAAAAGCATAGTATGCTGATACTTGCTTAATAACGCCGATCACCTCCGCCCCCATTGCAGCATCCAGCCTATAGCGACCGTGTCCCACCCACCCTCCCTTCACAAAGCTAAAACAATCATGTCTGCCGTGTGGGACTTCTGTCGTTGTGAGAGTGATGTAAGTTTTGCGCCCTCCAAAGCATGCCATGAAAAATGTCTCGCTGGAGGGCGTGTTAAAAAGCTTTAGTTTGGTGCTGCATTTCGGGGGTGGGCGTTTGGCAGGGTGTGGTGAGTTTTTAAGGCTCGTGATGTGATCGTCGGTCGGGCGGCGGCTAATGTAGTCAAAACATTGGGCACTCGCCCGTGTGTGCGCGGCAGTCGGAGGTCTAAGGCGAATAGCCCGAGTAGCTCTCACAAGAAAAAACATCAGTGAGCCCCGATACAGCCAATAGTAAATAAAAAAATTTAGACTTAATCTATGTGATCTGTATCGGACGATTTCACTTTTGATCAGCATCGGCAGCATAAAACCCTGACCGGAGCATCCATAACTACAATGACAATAAAATTGTTCCGAACGGCTGGAAGCCTGAATTGGACCACAAAGCAGAGACACAAAAAGAGTTTACAGTTAAAAAAAAAGTTTAAAAAGAGTTTACAAAAGATTATTAACATAAAGTGCACTCAAATTGAGTGGAAAAATGGTCGAGAAATACACAAAAAAAAAGTACAACAGAAAGCTGGGCAAAGCCGCAGGTAAAAGGTAACTAAGGGATCAAAAGGCAGGAATAACAAAAGTATTCACACGTACAGGAACAAAGCAAACTACACCAGAAAATAGCAAAACAAGAGCAGGACTGAATTCTGGAAGCAGGCGTAGGAGAAACAACAATCTGGCGACGAAGGCGAGTCCAAGCACGGCTAATACAGGCCTAACGATTGATCCGTGGTGTGACCAGATGGCTACGCCCAGACACACCCCTCAGGTGCACTGCAACACAGAGGAGACAGGCGGCAGCAGAGTGGCTCAAGCAACACATACCAAAAATATTTTTTCTAGTGGCTAACAATCGAAAAACATTTTGTTAGTTGCTGTGGTAGAATCCAGGTTAATACTGCCATCCTTTTGTTTTGACCCTTACTTTGCACTTAACAGGAAGTCACCTTTTAATGCTGTGTAACTACACAGTGGTTGGTCGATAATGATGACGTTAAAACAACATTTTTAAAGTCATGATTTTGTAAAGTTGTAATTTTTGGAATATTAAGTTGAGGAATTGTGAGAATAAAGTCAAAATATTAAGGGAATAAAGTTGAAATATTAGGAAAATAAAATTTCTTAAGATTTAGGTTTAAATATTTAGAAAATTAAAAAAAATTTAAAAACTCTGAAAAAGACTGACGTTCATACGATTTAATAAACTTTTTCACATATGTGACAAAGCTGAGATGCAGTTTTTGTTTTAAATATATATACTATAACTTCTAAGCATATCTACATGTGTTGCTTTACAAAATACCAAAGTGGCAAAGTTGCATCTTTTCATTTTTCACTATGTGGCCCTCATTGGAAAAAGTTTGGACACCTCCGCTTTCAATGAACAGTTCAACATTTCAATGTTTTTTGTTTTGTTTTACTTTGTCACCCATATCTCTCTTCTTTGTCGTCTTATTTTTTTCCCACCAGTCACTGGCAGTCGCTCAGCAACCTGGTGGCTTCCCTCCTCAACTCCATGAAGTCCATCGCTTCCCTGCTGCTGCTGCTCTTCCTGTTCATCATCATCTTCTCCCTGCTGGGCATGCAGGTCTTTGGTGGCAAGTTCAACTTTGACGAGACCCAAACCAAGAGGAGCACCTTTGACAACTTCCCCCAAGCGTTACTCACGGTCTTTCAGGTATTTACAGCAATGATTCCCCAACCACTGTGCCGCCACATATTAGTATACCGTGAGAGATCATCAGATGTGCTGCGGGAAATTATCCAATTTGACTTCATCGGTCCTAAATGATGATTTCTTTATAAATAATGTACATTATATTTGTTCATCTACCTATTCCGGTGATGTGTAGTGACAGAACAATGAAATACGTTTCCACTAGATGTCAGAAGGTATATAATGAACCTGTGTATACACCTGATGCCATTTATAAAACTCGTTGGTGTTGGCAGCTATTTTTTCCGGTCAGCAAAGTGAAAACTAGAAATGGACTTGAAAACATTTGAATGATCCCAGGAGAATTGCAATGTTAGTCCCGGTTCCCATCGATGCTCGAGACTCAATGCCCAACCCTAATCGTGAACGGTCTCCATCCAGCAGCTTTATCTACCTCTGCATGCACTTTAAAGGGTGGGTTGCAATACTCAGCAGTCATACTGTATGTCACACTTGTCATATGAACTCATCAGCGCTGTGAATGACCTTCAATTAAAATTGAAGGTCCAAACCTTATTTTGCCTTAAATTGCATCAAACAGACTAGGTCATATGAATATCACATGTAATGAAACCCTGTACATCATCCTACAGCACAATTATTTTGGCGCCTAAATTGCATTTAAAAGAAAACAGGACCACATTTCACACAAATAGTAAAAATGTTTGACTGTATGAACAATGAATGGACACAAGAGGCTTATTTTTAAGTGAAATAATACTGCACCGGTTTCTCTGAAAAAATAGTAAATAACAATTTAACTAGTGTATTTTTAACAGAAAAGCTACAACATTACACCCTCTTAAAGTTTCACATGTTCTTGTTATTGTTGTAGCTGACATTGGAATTTGCCTGAATTTGCCACACAGTTCCGCTTTTTGTTTGCCTTTGAGCAAGATCTCTAGAAGCACTCGTTCACAACTCTCCCGTCAGTGAAAGATGTTTTGTTTTGCTCCAATGTCCATACAATCCTTAGTGAACACTCATTTGCACATTGCAGTGCTATAAATGAATGTGTTATGACCCTCGTAGATTTTTCATACTGTGATCTAAGCTACGTTACTTTCTGTACGCTCACATCAGACTTCGGTGGATACTTCCCCTGGAATGATTTGTGTTTTGTCAGGTTGTCGCATCACATTTGTACTTTTGACCAGCGCTACCGTTTCAGAGCATATGAGACACAGCGCTTTGGCACTGGGTTGTGGAAGAACGAACATATATATTGCTTTTCTCTATCAACTGTTCTTACTTTTCAGTGAGCCATGGTTCTCTCATTTCGCTCAGCAAGTAAACAAGCGATTTCATTGGCTCATTTTGAGTGACGTCACCGCAGTTGCTGTCACGTAACCATAATAACTGCTTTAATTACGCCTGCAAACTGCCGCTGTGATCGGTCCACAAGCATGATTATATGTTATTATATTTCGTATTCACTTTCATTGTTCACGGGTCTGTAAAGGACCATCACCAGACCTCGGCCCGCCATTTGGTGATGGATGCTCTACATCATTGGCTGTGTCACAATATACTTGTTCATAAATGAGCATGTGGTCAAAGAGAGCTAGATTTTTCTTTCTGTTTTTTCATGGACTCCAAATCAGGTACAAAATGCACTTTTTGCTACTTTTGGATGTAACAGCCCCTCTAATTGTTGGCTCCTTCCAATATGAATATAATTCGAGCATTTACAGCGGACATTATTCATGCAAATTATTAATCTTGACTACTGCAGACAAGTCTGTAAAAACACTGAAAGAATACACTGACTCACTCAGATCCTGACCGGAGAAGACTGGAATGCTGTGATGTACGACGGGATCATGGCGTACGGAGGTCCTTCGTCTTCGGGGATGATTGTGTGCTTTTACTTCATCATCCTCTTCATCTGCGGAAATTGTATCCTCAGTCAATGCGGACACACATTCAGCATGTTTAATTTGGATTTATGTGAAGCACAGGGCATTGTGTCCTTTGGTTCAAACAGGAAGTGAGTAAAGTGTCTCCTTAACTGATGACTGTGCTCAGATATCCTCCTGAATGTCTTCTTGGCTATCGCTGTGGACAACTTGGCAGATGCAGAGTCTCTCAACACAGATGAAGGAGACAAGAAAGGGTAAAGCATCACTATTTACATTTTGCAATGAAACCTATGGATTGTTATGGAAAGCAGAAGAAAGGAAAAGTTGTTATTAAGAGTTGTTATTTTATCCATATTTTGCTCATAAAATACTGAGCCCAAAGGCATAGCTCCCAGTTTAGTGGTGGATCTCCATTCCTAGCCCCTCTATGGTCATGAGCTTTGGGTAGTGAACGAAAGACAAGATAGCGGGTGCAGGCGGCCGAATGAGTTTTCTCCGTAGGGTGGCTGGGCTCTCCCTCAGAGATAATGTGAGAAGCATTGTAATCTGGGAGTAGCTCGGAGTAGAACCGCTGCTCCTCCGCATTGAGATGAGCCAGATGATGAGGCATCTGGTCAGGATGTCTTCTGGACGTCTCCCTGGGGTGGTGTTCAGGGCACATCCGACCGGTAGGAGGCCTCGGGGAACACCCGGGACATGTTGGAGAGACTGTCTCTCAACTGGCCTGGGAACACCTCGGGATCCGCCGGGAGGATCTGGACGAAGTAGCTGGGGAGAGGGAAGTCTGGGCTTCACTGCTTAGGCTGCTGCCCCCGTGACCCCACCTCAGTTAAGTCAAAGAAGATGGATGGCAGGTCTGTTGTCTAGCGTGTGAGTCATAAAGATGTCTGTTTGTTCCAGGGACAAAAAGGATGAGAAAGATGAGAAGGTACGTTGACTTTCAGTCAAGCAATGGTTTGAAAATTCTAAAGCACAAGTTGAAGCACTTTGGACATCCGTCCAGGAGGAAGAGGAGGACAACGACGACATTGCGGCAGAGGAGGAAGACCCGGAAGTGCCATCAGGACCTCGGCCGGCCATCTCCGACTTGGTAAAGAAGGAGAAGATAACGCCGATCCCAGAGGGAAGTGCCTTCTTCATCTTCAGCAACACTAACCCGTAGGAAATCACACAAAGGCGAACACATTCATGAGGAGATATCCCTCGCTGAGCTTTGTTGTGTGCTGCAGGGTTCGCGTGTTTTGCCACAAGCTCATCAATCACCACATCTTCACCAACCTCATCCTGGTGTTCATCATGCTCAGCTCCGTCTCGCTCGCCGCGGAGGATCCCATCCGAAACTTCTCCGCTCGCAATATTGTAAGTCTGTCGCTCACTTCCACAGAAACTCATTCCTCTTTTTTAAGGACATGACCATACATAGTATATGATATGATACAGTATATACATAGTAGAGCAGGGCTTTTCAAAGTGTGGCACAGTGAGCGTATCCCCTCCTCGCCCAAAAACTCATTTTCCAGAGCATATTTTGTGGAATTTTCTGCTCACTCCAGACTGTGTTTGCTCGCCCACTGTAGGAACTAAATACGATTTTTTGACAAAACTGACGTTAGCTTTTCTTTTTTTCTGAACCTGCTGCACCCGCACGCTTTGGAAACCCCTGTGGTGGAGTACTACAGCCGTTTAAGAGCTCACGCTTCTCTGTTCCTCTAAATTCTCAACACTTTCCAAAACATAGCCAACATCAGTGTATACAGTAGATCCCCGCACATTCACCATTCACCATTCACCGTTCACTGACATTTGGTCAAAAATAGGTACTTTTTAAAGTCAAGCTAGTTGCTAAAACAGGTATAATGTACAGCATACATTTAAAAAGCCCACAATTTTACATGTTTATGCCTTTATGATTCACTGATAATGTTTTTTTGTCAAGCAACGGTACTTCAACGCACCATAGTTGATGTGGACACAAAAGTAAAATTCCAGACGCACCTGAATATAAGTCGCACCCACAAAATTTAAAGAGAAAAAAATCTTGTACATATATAGGCCGTACTTGTCGATAAGCTGCAGGTGTCCACATTGTAAGATGGGATATTTACACAGAAAGACACTCTAGAAACACTGCAATCCTACCTGCACTTGCTGTTCCCAGCCTCACCTGTTAGCTCCGATGAGTGAGACGTGAGGCGCTTTTTTTCATGGCAGTTCAACAGTTGCCGCGACCCAAGCAGTCCAAGCAGAAGCTTGATCAAACTTCCTAAAGATTTGTCAGATCAAAACACCATCACTGCATAAGTCTTCAAAACAACACGATATCAACGTGACATCGTGAGAAGTGTCGTTTTTTTAGCAACAAATTAGCCACATCATTAGCCACCTTGCAGGGTTCAAAGCATGTGTAAAAAGTAGCAGCTTATAGTGCGGAAATGACGGAATGTATGTATAACTTCTACACCGTGACTCCGATTCTATATGTTCACCAATCATCTTGAGTCCCTCTACATTTTATACTTTAAAATGCATTTAATAAGTGTGTGAGGCATATTAAAGGGAAACATTGTAGGAAGTGAACGTCAACGTCAAGCTAGCAGGAGGGTTTAGAGGGGGTGATAGCCTGTATCAAACAGACATTTTCATGCTTGTCTCAGTTACTCGCCGATATTTGCGAAAAGCGGGAATCTACTGTATGCTGAATGGCTTATGACCCAATCATTAAGAAAAAATGCCATTAAAAAGATGGAAAAAGTCACCTCAGCTGTGACATAAATGGCAATATAGATGTTTTCTATGCATTATTTAAAGCCTTATCTTGGGAAGTGATGTTCAGATGATTTTTTAGAGTATAGTACAGGGGTGTCCAAACTATTTCCAGAGGCGGCATAGAGAAAAATGAAAGGATGCAATCTGGCAACATTCATATTTTGTAAACCAAAAGGTATGCAAAGAAGTTATATATATTTCAAGAACAAAGTGCATCTCAGCTTTGGGATATAGGTGGAAAAAGCTTGTTATTAATATCAACGTAGCTGTATTTTTCCCATTTTAAAATTAAAATTTAACATTTCAATCAAAAAAAAAATTCCAAATATTTCAATTTCTTCTCAAATAATAATAGTAAATGTTCTTTTCATGACATTATGACTCCCCTAATATTTTGACTTTATTCCCATAATATTATTACTCTTTCTAAGTTCCCCATTTTCCATTTTTTATAATATTCCAACTTTTTAAAAATAAAAATATTGCGTGTTTTCTTTAATATTTCAACTCTATGCTACTAAAATGACATTATTTTTCCTCATAATATTATGACATTATTCTCGTAAAATTGACTTTTTTCTCTTAATATTTTGACTTTATTCTTGTAAAATTACAGCTGCAATTTTTTCCCATTTTTGCAGTGTTTTTTTCAATTGTCCAGCTATTTCATCTTTTTTTTTTTTGTAAATTTTATCTTCCTAATTTTTACTTTATTCCCATAATGCAGTATTTTGACTTCATTCTTGTAACATAACTTTTTACGCAATTTAATTTTCCTAATATTACAACTTTATTCGTTGTTTTGTTTGTATCTCATAATGTTTCTCTATGAAATAACATATTTTGTTCTTTTTCATACATATTTCAACTTTATGCTACTAAAATGACGTTATTTTTTTCTCATAATAATGTTATTCCCGTAAAAATGTTCCTATCCTTTTCCTCACTAGATTACAGTTTTTTATTATGAGGAAAATTACTGCTGATTATTCCATTTTTGCTTTTTTTTGTACTCTTGTTTAATGATATTTTTAGAATGTGCCGTGGGCCATTAAAAAAAACAAAAAAAAACAGCCGCAGGCCACAAATGGCTTCCAGGCCACACTTTGGACACCCCTGGCATGATACAGTGCACAGACATAGTACGCAGACGTAGTCCAAAGTACTGCAAGCTTGTATGCAGCATTTAGATAACTCATTTGAAGAACAACTAAATTTAAAAGAGAAAATAAAAGTGATTACAACTTGAAAATGGAGGCAAAAGTAAAGTAGTTATCATAGCGAGTTAGTTTGAAGTAAAGCTGATGTGAAAAATTTTATGATCACACTCACACTTGAACTATTATTGTGACTAGGGGTGTAACGGTACGCCACTGATTGGTACGTACCTTGCTTTTAAAGTCACGTTTTGGTTGGTTTTGGGAAGAAAATGCAAAGCTTCCAACCACTTAGCTTTTGTGTAAACAGCTTTAATGATTTTTCAAATGAAATATAAAAAAAAGTGCAATCTGCTAGCAGGTAATTCTCCAATAAATAATAAATACATATCCTAAAAAATATGAAATAATAGCGCAACGATGCAACAAGTCCTTGTCACACTAAGCACGAATCAGCACGAATCAAGCAGAACCAGCTGTAATGAAAAAGTTTCAAAATTCACTTTCATTTACTGAGATTACATTTCGAACCCGTCTTGAATAATTCTTGCACATTCAACTCAGATGTAGTTGGAACGCTGTAGGAATATTAAGAATGCTGTTAGAATGCAGTCAGAATATTTAGAAAGCACTTGGAAAGCCGTACGAGTTCCATGCCTGGTGGGAAGGTGTAGCACCATCAGGAATAGGAGTTGGCTCTTCAGGGGCTTCGTGGGTTGCAGCACCTCTGTTCTGTCCATGCTGGAGGCTGGCGGTGGAGTTCCTCACCTTGGCTCCTTTTTTTCTTGGCGGCATGACGTGATGTGCCAGCGGCCGGTGGCCTAGCTTGGCTCCTTTTTTTCTTGGCGGCATGATGTGATGTGAATTTGCGGCATGTCAATGATGAGTGACGTTTCAGTGGGCTTCTTGGGTTTCAGCACCTCTTTTTATCACCTCAGCACTGTCCACGCTGGTGGAGTTAACTTGGCTCCTTTTTTCCTTAATGTTTGGAATGCACTCAAAATGTTTTTAGAATGTGCTTGGAATATTCAAGAATAAACCAGGAATTTTCATTCCGACGGCATTGTGGCTCATTCCACCTGTAGCGTGACTAGTGTATAAGAGTAAATAGATAGCTAGCTAACTAGATACGTGTGAATGATTACTTTATATTTAGTCAAGTTCCTTATTGTCTGAAGTGCGGCATTAATACTTCCCGCTTGTAGCCCCGTTCTCCATCTCTACTGAACAATGTCGGCACACTGCTTTCGCCTTATCCACTTGTCTTTGGCGTTTACGTATTTCACCGGCAAGGCCGAGTGTTCCCAAACAGGAGACTTTGACTATGTAAGAGGGTTTTCAAGCTCTGGCTTCTCCTTGGTGCTACCAAAGGCTGGGATGCACTGGGTGTGTTTATAGACACAGATAGACGCCGCATCGAGCGCCGCCATGTTGGATGTGTCAAGGCTGCACTGTAAATTAATACAAGTGAATGTACTTACTTTCATAAAGCACCTTTCTACAAAGAAAATTAAGTTAATTCCTCTCGTTTATACATTCACAGACACACTAATGTACTTGGGAAACAGGCACCAAAAACAATGTTGTTGTTTTTGTACAATGTGATGGTGATTGTTTTTTGTGCTTAACTGTTTCCCAAGTATATTAGTGTGTGTGTTCTTTGTAAAAAAGACTTGTATTCATTTACAGCGCAGCCTTGACCCATCCAATATGGTGGCAACGTTGACGTATCGCATCAGTGGACAAACCCACTCGATGCAGCGTCTGTCTAGGTCTGTGGGTGTGTTTACCAAGTAGACACGTCACTGTGACACTTCCTGTCCCCCACTTATTGTGTTCCGCGTGGGAACTTTTTCGTTCAGAAAAATCAGATTGCATATACATGTACCGTTACACCCCTATTGTGGAAAAAAATGTCATTTTTCTTCAAATTCACCGTGATATTTTACTACACTAAAAGAATGACTTACAGTATTAACATGCAGTTTTTGAAGGTAAGACTAGGTAAGAGGTAAAAGGTCTTTCTGTTCTATGGCATATCCATTGTTGATGACACTATATGGACAAAAGTACTGGCACATCCTACAGGAAGTGAATGTGAAGATTCATCTAAAATGTCTTGCTAAGATGAAGAATTTCCCCAATTTTAATAATGAATTGTACCCCACCGGGATGTATATACATTATCCTGTATATGTTTTAAATGTGTTTAGAATGCCACGGTTTGTTATGTGCTTGATGAAAATGTCATTTTCATATATTTCCCCACAGCGCACTGTGCTTATTGAAAAGCAGCACAGTTGCTTTTTTTAAAAACAAAAACAAAACAAAAAAACAGTCTCAATATTTTTGTCCATACAGTGTATTTTCTCAGCACACTGCAGTGAAACCTCTAAGGTCGAACACTGTCCACTGTCAAGCAATTGGTCACTTTGAATGTAAAACAAAAGAGCAAAAAATCACTTTGGACACCAGAAGGAACACAAGGGGTGTCATTGGTCCTGCTTTTGGAATAAGGCCATGTCCACACAAACACGGATATTTTCCAAACCGCACATTTCCCCCAGTTGGGTGTTAAAAAAAAAATTCTATTCACACCAGTGGAGTATTTGTCCACATGAAAACATATTCACTGGCTGTCGTGTGCATTTTTTTCCAATCAGAAGCCTGAAAAAGCGATCACAGCTGATTTGGTTGCTTATTATAACGCCTCTGTTCGTCAGTATAGTGATACAGTATATTAGCTGTACAATGACGTGTACGTTATCTTTCAAATCATTTACACGCAGCCCAGGAAACAACATGGATGCACATCTACCACTGCAGGAAATGATGCAGTCAATACCTTCAATACTCGTGTTTTCTTCTTAAAGGAAAAGTGCACTTTTTAAAAAATTTTGCCCATCATCCACAATCCTTATGTGAGACATGAACACACATGTCTTTCTCTTTTCTGTGCGTTCTAAAGATATAAAAACAGCTAAAAAGAGGCAGCTAAGAAGGCACGTAATGAGACATAAATTGGTGGTAAGGACTCAAACAAAGTTGGATTTGTCAAACTGTACCTGTAGATTTAAATATCATGACATCACTACTATTAACAAAGCATTTTAAAAAAATGCGGCAAGTACAAAGCATGATTCCATGGTGGGGGTTTAGTAGCGGACAAAAACTCATATTTCAAACAGTGGTAAAGGGCTGGTCGTTCACCAACATCATTTCCATGGTGAAATCACAGATGGCTTTTTAGTCCTCGGATTGTTTCTGGCAAACTTTTTGCTCTTTTGAAATGCCGCAGCGACAGGAACAAGCCCCAGGCTTCGTAGCGATGCTGGAGATTCAGGTGGCTGACAAGATTGCGTTTTTTTTATCTGAGATATTTTTTATGTTGTCGGATTTATCGGTATGATGTCAGAATTCTGTCATATTTGCCCAAAATATCGCCCAGAAATATTGTGTTTTGGTGCTAAAACAGAAAAGAAAAAAGCGAAACAGATAATCCTTTGATGCTCATGGAACATGTGCGACGGCGGTTCAAAGTCCTGTGGGATATAAGAGAAAATGATCAGCCAAAATGATTTTCAAGTAATGTTCGACTTTAGAGGTTCCACCCCAGTCGCTTGAACCACTGCAGTTAAAGTTGCCGTATGCTCTTCCAAGGAGATCCAAATTCTTTCGCCGACCAAATTTGCAGCCAAAGACGATCCACTCACCTTGTTTTGTAATGCTGTATGAATCTGCACAATGAACTGTCTTTGTTAAACATCTACGTTGCTTTTTGCAGATACTTGGTTACTTTGACTATGCTTTCACGGCTATCTTTACTGTTGAGATCGTTTTGAAGGTAAATGTCCTGTGTCCCCTGTCCGTGCTGTACTTCCCACCCCCCTATAACCCTGCAAACGTGTGGTTGCCTTCCAGGTCCTAGGCTATGCAGATTATGTCTTCACTAGTATGTTTACATTTGAGATCATATTGAAGGTAACCCATGAAAAGACGACGACAGCCTTGCTGCATTCTCTCCTTGTGTGTCACCCGCCACTCAGTACAACCTGGCTTGTTTGTTTCCTTTCTCTTATTTACTTTCTTTGCTTCATGGCACCTCTTTTAAAGCAAGAAACCAAAATCTATTGGAGTTTTGAGTTGGCACACGCTAAGTGAAAGAGACAAGTTGGGGGAAGGAAACACGACATCAGACATTACATGCTCCTCCCATGGGTGTCACGTCATGGCTGAAAAAGATGCAGGAATGGATGCAGATGATGTTTACTCCAATCTTAACGGGCTGCTCAGACATTTTTAAAGCATTGGCTGAAGTTGAGTCAAAAAGAATGTCAACTCCAGTCAAAGCTAAATATTCCATGCCTCCCGTACGGACTGCTTTTCAGACCCATAAAAGAGGGGGCACAATCAGCCATGTTCCAGCCGAGCATGGTTCATGCTTACCCTGACTGAGTGCATTGAAAGGTGGACTCGTCCTTGCAGTTATTTGGACCACATACACAAAATAAACCCCCATCATTGCTGTTTGACTCTTACAATTCCCCAGCGCTCCCAGTTAGCGCTTGGCGTGTTACTGCAGGGGGGCTCCACCGTTTACATGTACTGTTGACAAGTAATCCTTCACTTTTATGATTTGAAGACAGCATTATGTTGGCCGCTTTGTTCTTCTCTGCCTGCTGAACTTTTCTAATTGGGAGCCGCGGGCGCTATTAAAGAACATGATAGAATGGGCTTTAAGAGGACGGTCCGCATGAATGTGACAGTAAGTTTCATTTTCACTTTCCAATCTCTGCCGCAGGGAG